>NC_052027.1:15935011-16535011 GCF_015832195.1 Motacilla alba alba | reverse complement strand
GCTGTGTCTGCAAAAGAAAAATCCCCATCCTTAGAGGAATGTTCTCCAGCCCAGGGAACATCACTGAAATCACACTTGTTTTCATTCACTGCTCTCCCTTCCACATGCCTTTTCCCTTGTTTACAACCTGACTGGAGATTTCCCAGCTTTTCTTTTCCAATATCTGCGTAAAAAAATTAGTTCACCTGTTTTTTTGATCAAGGTAAAACAAGGATTTTCTTATTTGAGCACATGGGCCAAACACAAAAACAAACACTGAATATCAAACCCTGCGATGTGGCAAAGAAAAACAACTACAGAAACAGAAGGAAAACAACATGATTTGGAAGACAGATAATTATTTTTTGAAGCATCCATTACAATTATAGTCAGTTACATCTTAGGGTAACAGAGGTGGCCCTTGCCCAGCAGACGAGGTATGAAAAAAAGTACAGCATCAACTACATTAAAAAACCCAGCAAAACAACTTGGTATTCCTGAACACATCCAGCTGGGATGCATCAGGGCTTGTTAACTTCATATACTCCCAGTGACCAACAGACACAGCAACACGACTGGAATCAACGACTTCCAGGTGTTATTTTCTGCCACCTGTTTATATCTCCCTACACTTACAGGTTCTCATCTGATGCTGCATTTGATTTTATTGTTTTTAAACAAAAGTGATTTGCTTCATCTCTCTTTACTATGAAGACAAGTGGGATGTACCAAGCAAAATATTTGCTGTACAAGATGAAAAATTAACAAGAAGTATTTTTAATTATTAAATTAACAGAAAGCATTTTAACAAAAAGGCATTAAGGCTTCTAATTGCTCACAAATTAATTGCTAAAATCCCACTTTAACAGTTCCGGTTAACAGATCATGTAGCAAATTTGTTGATACTATTTTAAATATTTTGTAGAAATCAATCATCACTGCACGCTGTGGAACTTAAAAATCAATATGCACAACTGATAACTATAAATTTAATGAGGCGTTTAAGTAACTAATCAGGGTAGCAGTAGTAGGTTTTATTATAATACAAATCAACAGTTTAAGAAAAAATAAATCGAGATGAGAAAAAGCGAAGTAAAAGAAATTCTGTATCTTCCGCTTCATTAGATGTAACATTTCGGCTTTTATCAGGGATTTACACGCTAAAATAACAAACCAAAGCCGCCAACGGTGATGCCTCAGATTAGAGCAGCCACGATGCCAGACGGCTGTAGAATGTGATTTCCCAAAACAAGGGGAAAGCAGCGCAGTCCGCAGGCACAGAGCCCCGGGCCCCGCTCCCGGCCCGGCCGCCCCTCGCCCCCGCGGCCGGGCAGGTGCAGCACCGACGCCCCCTAAAGACACCGCGGCGCCGCCGGCCCCTTCCCAACTCCATCCGCACATCGCCTCGCTCCGCAGATGGAAACGCAGGGAAAAGGGAACCGCGCGCTTAAGTAGATTAAGGGCTCAGCAACTCGTTTTCTGATTATTTGTGCGATCCCGACCCCAGCGCGGGCCCCCGAACTCCGCTCGTCTCTCGCGTCGCCGCGGCGGCGCTCGGGGAAATAACGCGAAGCGAAGCACACGCAGAGCCCATCCAGCGGCGCGGGCAGGGCAGGGCAGGGGAGGCAGCGCCGGGCAGCCCCCGCGGCCAGCGCTGCTCCCATCCCGGCTCCACCTGAGGGGCAGCGCCGCGGCCACCGCCGGCCCCGGGGGAGGGGAACAGCCGCCCCCCCCACGCACGGCACAGCCCCGGGGTCCGGCGGGAGAGGAGGGGGCGCGCGGGGCGGGGGAGGGATGCGGCAGCACCTACCCACGCCGTATTTCTCCTCCTCGGTGGGACTCCACATGCTGCTGGATGGCTCGGCCGCGGCCGCCGGTCCCCGGGCAGAGCGCGGCGGGCGGGCGGGCGCCGCTCATCGAGCGGGGGCGGCTTCTCCTCCCCCGCGCTCAGCGGAGGCGCCGCGCCGGCAGCCCCCGCCCCACGCTCCGGCCGGGGCTGCGCTGAGGGGTCGCTTCGCCGCTGCCGGGGGGCGGGGGGAGGTCGCCCCCCGCCCGCCCGGGTGGTACCGGCCGCCGCGCCGCTCCCCTCCGCGGCCGCTCGCCGCCGGCCCGGCGCCTCTGCTCGCGCGGCTCCCGCGGGCTCCGGCCCTGCCGACGCGGCGGCTCCGCGGAGCTCGGCGGCCCCGGGCCCCCTCCTCGTCGTTCTCGTTCTCCTCCTCCCGAGCCGCCGCTCCCGCCGCCGCCGCCTGAAGGACTCGGGGCTGCCGCGCCCCCCCTCGCGCTCCCGGCGGACCTGGCGCGCACGCGCGGCTCGCGCCGCCCCCCCCCCCCCCCCCCCCCCCCCCCCCCCCCGTCCCCGTGCGGCCGCACGAGGCGCGCGCGGGCGCGAGGCGCGGGGAGGCGCGTGCCCTCTGAGGGCGGGCAGGGGAGCGGCCGGGCCCTGGCAGCCTCCCGTCCCCATCCCCGTCCCCATCCCCGTCCTCATCGCCGGCTCCGTCCCATCCCCGCCGCACCTGCCGGCCCCAGCGGCTCCCGGGAGACCGGCCCGCAGTGCAGCACCGAGCCCGGCCGTGTTGCTCAGCAGCGGGGCCGGCCCGACCCCCGACCGGCGCCCCGGGCTGCCCGCGACACGGCCCCGAGCCCCTGGCAGCGCTCAGCTACCCCTGGCCCCTCAAACCCCAGGCACCACCAGCGTTTAGATCAAAATGTGGCTGATACTGTGTTCGTGTTTCGTTTTCTTGTCGATATCGTTTATCTCCAGAGCTTCTAAAGAGCTGGCGAATTTCACATGGTTTCCACAATGAACACGTATCCAAAACTGGAAACGGTCTTTAGATTTCATCTCTAAGTTCAGCTTCCGCTTCCTTCCATAAAAACTGAATTTGAATTCTTCGCAGCAAAGGAAAAGCTGAACTAAGTTATAGAAAAGTTTTCCAGCAACTGAAATTTTACTCCCGGCAATATTCTGACAGACCAGCGCCCTTGCCCCGGTCAGAGCCACCACAAAACCACTTTTTATACAGCCTTTTCAGAAACCTTTGTAAACAACTTGCTTGATGTGAAGTTTTAGGATTGGACTAAACTTTTAACAATATAACTTCAGATGTACCCAACACTTTTAATAGAATATCTGTTCTCTGATTATATAATAAAACAGAATGAAAGTCATCAACTTGCACTACAGAACTTGGGTTGCTGTGGAAACCTTCATTATTTATTTTTTTAACACGTGCAACTACTGTTTCCCGAGCAGGGCCAGGTTTCTGTTTGGGTTTTGGTTTGGTTTTGGGATGTCGGGTTTTGTTTTCCTGTGTGGAGAGCAAACAGCAAGTGGCCAAGAACTGAGTGTGCTTGTACATTATTCATTTAAAAAAACCAACTTATTCTATCCTACCTTAATTCATATTCACATTTAGGCATTTGTATTTACAATAGCTCCGTTCCTTCCCTTCCTGAGGCACTCCCACAGCATGCAGAAATAGCTTTTTGAAGGGACAAAGCATGACAAAGTCATTGAGTTGCATCTGTTGGAGATAGGCTGCTCCAGGGTTTGAGAAGCTGGTTTTGGTTTTTTAACTCTGTATATGTCAATAATAAATACCTTTCCATCTCTTCCGAGTACTTTGGGAACAGAAAACCTCTGCAGGGACAGGAATTGGTTAATTCTTCCAGGCTCTTTATTCCACAGTCTCAGCCCTTCAAGAATTCTTCTTGCTGCCAAGCTGACCAGTACTTAAACTGATATTTTTCTTGCTTAAGAAAAAATACAGTATATTTTTTACCAAATTGCAACCATTTCTGAGTTGACTCTTCCCGTAAAGTAAACCAAGAATGAAAGCAAACTTGGGAAGGCAAGTGAGACCCTTCTAAGGTTAGATAAACTCTGAGAAGGACACCAAAACAGCTGGACAGAATAGGACCTGCAAGGACCTAATAGCTTAGAGAAAGCACTTTATTTAAAGGCCATATGTGTGCTCATGGACATACAAATGACAGCATTAGCAGGGACACACACTGATGGCAGATTACCTGTATTTGAAACACAACACGTATCATTGCATGTTTATTCCTGACTCTTTTCTGCACTGCTGCTGGTGAAGAGCAGGTCAGTAGATGGCCATATGACCCACATGACTTCAGGACGAAAAAAAGTCAATGTACTTAGCTGTGGAGTCAGTGGAATGCAAGTTTGCTTAACTTAAAGTTACCAAATATATTTACACCTGTTCCTCTGATCTCTGCATCCACCCCTTTAATGAGGCTCCTATCACCTCCACAGAAATACTGATTGCTTTAGTAAACACTCTTAGCTTAAGTGTAGCAAGGAACAAACATCTCATCCTCCCACGGAGGCAGAGCCACAAATCTCCCAGGCACCAAGCTGGAATTCAGGATTACCCACGTGCACAGGAGAGACCAAAGCAAACAGCCACTGCTGCAGAACAACTGTTTCTGCTGTCTCTTCTCTCTCTTAACAGAGCTCACTCCTGCCAGCTTCAATATTCATACTGCTGTGGAAAGCACAGGAAAAGCAGAGAAGTACTGTAGCAAGCAGAAACAAGAAATTCTCAGGGTTATATGCCCCAGGGTTTTCTTTCTTTTTCTTTCTTTTTTCCTGGAGCTGTTTTTGTTTTCCCTTATAAAGTTTGCACATTGAAAACACTACACAAAATTGGAATCCAAAGCCTACTTCTAGTAAGGTTTTTAAAGAAGTTTTTAGAATCAGTATCAGCAATCAAACTAAAATTTAAAATCTGATGTAAATGTCAGAGCTCCTGCAAGAGTTTCTGTTGGTGAGCATTGTGGATCCCAAAATTAATGGTTTTCAGGGAAAAGGGGCCTTCCCTTGCAGAAGTCTTTGAGGGGCTGTTCTGTCTCTAAACTCTTGTATTGCGCTGTACTGAAATAAAGGCAAATACAAGCTTCAAGAACTTATTTAAATGAACAAGTCAGCAGAAAAGCACTAATCTCTGAAAAACACTGTGTAAAGTTACTTAATGTCCACTGTGTTCAGGAGTTGTCCTGTCAGAGGCATTGTGAGTTGCTTATGGTTCTGCTACTGCAAACACAGTTGTCCTTATCCAAACAGAGCAGGCAGCAATGTTTAACACTGTGTTAATTCAAATACATTAGAGAGTTCATCCTACACTGTCCTGTCTTGCCGTAATATAGATGTGATCTGAAAGACAGCTGGCTTGGGATTGGAGAGATTTGACACAGTTTCTTTCTCTTAAATAGATCAAGGGAACTGCACAATCCTTTCAAATGCTCTGCAAGGGACAATGGAAGGTCAGAGTGCAGAAAGCAGAGAGATTCTTACACCTCCCTGCAAGCAGCTTTCTCTCAGTTATCCCAGCCTTAAGGTAGCACAGAACATATCACCTCCTGCCCTCTTTTTCAGGGAAGTGCAGCCCCACACTTTACCCTTTCTCCCCATTCTCAGGCCTATAGTTAGTTGCTGGTAACTTCTGTTATTACTTCAAGCCTCTGTTTCAGCAAGATGCTCCAGGACCCTTGCCATCAGAAAATAATAATCAGAGATCAATTTCAACTCCCTGTGACATACCAGACAATTTATTTGATTACATTCCATCTTTTTCTACACTTGAGATTCTGACTTTTTATTTTTGTTTCTTTAAAGTCCATATTCTTCCCCTGTTGTTAAGACAAATTAAGCCACTGAACAACTTTACTTTCCCATTAAATTATGAATTTCTCACCTTGCAGGAAGAAACAAAGAGATGCAAAGCAAATCCACTCTATCATCATCTGTGATCATCTATCATCATCATCTCTATCATCATCTCACAGGTCCTTTTGAAGCACCAAGTGTTTCTACTTTATGCCTCAAAAGGGATTCTGGTGCCCCAATAACTGAGCTATTCTTCCTTTGGTGAAGTCATCTTCTAGAACTTTTAAGCAGGAAGTCTCAGGTTTTGGGTGCACAAACCCAAATTCTATTTTTTGTCCTATTGCACAGGGTCATCTCATGGATTTCTTCCTTATGAGAGATCAAACCAGCAATTTAGGAACCTAAATGCAGCAAATGACAGATTTTCTCTCCAAGACATCACAGTGTTTGTGCCCCACGATGTCACACACCTTTAATTGGGATGATTTCTGATTGGGATGATTTCTGTTTAGGATGATTTCTGATTAGTGCTCAGGACCAGGGAGGATGTTAAAGTCCATTATCTTAAGACTCTTTCGAAATTTTTACTTCAGAAGGAGTTCTTTATAAACAAATCTGCTCCCAGCCCTCAACATTTCTCAGGGTGGCAGGAAAGGAAGCAGAACTCCATCCAGCAGCAGCATTCCCAGCATGCTGCTGTCGCTCCATCATTTATTCCCTACGGAGTGCCTGAAGCAGCAGCTCATGACCAACAGCAACCAGCACACATTTCACTTCGCCATGTGAGATGCAGCAAGCAGAACTTTCTGGTGAACCTGGGAACATCTCAATTATAATAGTTCTGGTCTTCCATTCCAGAATTTTTCTTTCATGCAAAATGGAAGTCAGCATAAAATATTCCACTACTTCCCCTCTTTTTGGTGTTGTCTTCCTCAGAGCAAAGGGAATCTAAAGTCATGGGGGGCAGAAAAAGAGGAGTTTTCATATCCTTCCAGAACATTAGACATGAGGGGTTAACCTCGCCAAATAAAACTCCTCATAAAAATGTCCATTACAACCAATTTACACAACAGTTACAAATATAATATTAAAAGTTACTTTCACTCTATTTGTAACATTGTTTGAAAACAAATTATAAAACCAGAAAAAAACAGGGCTTGCAGAAGGACAAATATTGATCAATGTGGTTGTGCCAGCACCTAAGTTTGTATGTTGCTTGCATAGAAGGTATCTGGATTAAATCAGGACAGTAATACTGGTTTGTTTTGTTTTGGTTTTTTTTTCAGCACAAAAGTAGAGAATGGACTGACTAATACCTTAATACCAATATGTCAAGTACAACTACCAAAAATTTACAGTGCAGGTGGTAATTATTTAGTCAGATGGACCTTTATATAAAAAATATTACAGATCATGCTGAACAAATGTTTTCCTTGTACTAAAGAAACAGAGTATTTTGCCCTTCAAATATTAAAAAAAATAATTTAAAACCACTTGTACCATGAATAATTGAGAAATTCGAGGAAAATACTATTGCAGCTTCATTCTCACTTATCCTTAATGCTCTCACTACAGCAAATTACCTATTAAAAGGGTGAGAAATCATAGGATGTTAATTAGCGCTGTTTTGACAAATTTATACCTTTTCCTATTAATTTCTTTTAATGCTCAGGATATAAGAAACCCTATCACAAGTAATAATTAACTCCTGTCTTATTTTGTGAAATGAGAGTTCAGAAGCATTTGTGAACTCTCCTTGTATGTTTTTTCTGTTCTTTTTTTTTTTTTTTTAATTTCATTTCTGACCTTATGCATTTCTTGTAATTTATGTATTTCTTACCGTGGAAGAGATCTCTTTCATGCTAAGAAATTTATACTATTGAAAGACAACATCAGAGAAGTGGTTTCATCACTCATGGAAATGAGCATGTTGCTGTTCCAGAGGCTGATTAAGTGATTTGAGCTATCACACAATCAGCCCTCAGCCAGATCCCTGGCAGGGAGGGCAGCGTTTGGCTGGGGATTTTTAAGTGCTCTCTCTGATGTTCCGGCTTTGTTTTAGGGGCAGCAGAACCTCGGTTTCTGCCCAACACCTAACCCATCACAGGGAACGAGGCTGAGCATCCCGCAGAGCTGCGCTGCCATTTGCGGGCGCTGTGCGTGTGAAAGGTGGCAGAGGTGTCCGGCCCGGCCGGGCTGAGGGCAGGGCAGCAACCCCGCGTCCTTGCCGTGCTGTCCCTTGCCGTGCTGTCCCTTGCCGTGCTGTCCCTTCTCATGCTGTCCCTTCTCGTGCTGTCCCTCCCCGTGCTGTCCCTTCTCGCGCTGTCCCTTCTCATGCTGTCCCTTGCCGTGCTGTCCTTTCTCGTGCTGTCCCTTCTCATGCTGTCCCTTCTCGTGCCGCCCGTTGCCGCGCTGTCCCTTCTCATGCTGTCCCTTGCCGTGCCGTCCCTTCTCGTGCTGTCCCTCCCCGTGCTGTCCCTTCTCATGCTGTCCCTTGCCGTGCTGTCCTTTCTCGTGCTGTCCCTCCCCGCAGCGCGCTCTGTCCCGCTCCAGCCCCGCTTTAAGCCCTCGCTGGTGCTCCGAGGAGCCCGGGCCGGCCCCTGCGCTCCCGGCTCCCCGCCCGCTGTCCCTGGTGCTGGAGCCGCTGCCGGCCGGGCCCCGCTGGAGCTCGGAGCCTTCCCCAGCAGCGGAGATCTCCAGCCGAGCTCCCCGAGCGCTCCCGGCAGAGCGGGAGGCGCCTCCGGCTCCCGCAGCTCGGCACCTTCCAGGCAGCGCCAGCCCCGGGCGCTGGGAGCAGCCTCGGCTCCGGCCGGTCCCTCTGCAGGGTACCTCGTGATCTGGAAATAAAACCAGCACTAACGCAAGCAATCGGCAAAACTGGAATTTAGAACTGCTGAGATGGATAACTTGAAGCCATGCTGGGCCTATCTGGGTTCATCCCATTTTCCCTTGAGGGAATGCCGGGGCACACAGTGTAGCTGTGGGCACAGCTCTGCAGCTCAGTAATGATTACAGAAATACACAGTCCCAGCAAGGTGCTCAATACCCAAGGAACACTGTTTAACATTTCCTGCTATTTTACTGTCCATACCAATCACA
The DNA here is from genome assembly GCF_015832195.1 of Motacilla alba alba. NCBI lineage: Eukaryota > Metazoa > Chordata > Aves > Passeriformes > Motacillidae > Motacilla > Motacilla alba. The sequence continues at coordinate 16,526,301 of NC_052027.1, read as the reverse complement.
TATTTATATTTGAACAGTAAACATTCTATGTGTTTATCTGTAAAATTATTTTGATTACTTTCAGATAGATAAATCCATCCTTGTACATATGTACAGTTAAAACAAACAGTGTATTTTTATAGTAAAATAAATAGTGTATTTTTATAGTATATAAATATTACAAATCTTAAAAGATTTAATTTTGTTAAGATGGGGACAATTGAACTGTCATTAATTTGACAAAGAGCCAAATCAGGTTCCCAACTCCTAGTTTCATGTGCCCAGAGTGACAAGTAGCTGACAGTTAAGCGTTCATATAAGCTTCATATTCCAAAATTAATTTGAAATATATCCTTGTGAAAGGCATTACTGTATTCCAATGTTGAAGAGATATATTCTATACGTGTTCCCAGCATGCCAAAACCACTTCAGTCTCCTATAAAGCGGACTTGAAATTTCGTGTCATGCATGCCTCAGTACAGCGACATCCAAAGACACCCACATGTGTCACTTAGGTTAGTTAACTGGGGGGGAAATCTGACAGGAATTTATTTTAAGAGCTTTGGCCTATGTAATGAAACCAAATCTTCTTGAGCAGAATAAAAGAAAGCAGAATATTTTGTTACCTGACACAGCAGAACAATGAGTCAAGTGTAGCAATTCTGCAGACTGGCATGTCCCTGAGTAAAAAGGATGAAGTTACTGTAAATCCATCCAAATACTCACATCCAGCTCTGGGAGTGAATCAGCACAAAGTGACCAGCAGCTGATTCATCTCAATAACAAAAGCCCAAACACCTCAGTTGTCCCCACACAGAAGTAATCAATAATCACACAGATTCACTCTCCTGCCATAATGTACTACAGCACGAGTGGCCAAGAGCTCTTAAACACACCCAAGTGGTGTCTTCTGCTGAGGAGCAGAGGAGTGACACCCACACATCTCCATGGTGTTGAACATTCCTTTTTTTCCTTATCACTTCCTGACACTTTAGCAATACAACAAGTACAGTTGTGAGAGTTGCTCACGGTGCACAAAGGACAGGGACTGAGGAGCCCCAGGCCAGTGAGCAGCCCCAGGTACAGCCCGGCAGGAATGATGCTGTCTGGCTGCTGCAGACACACAAACTGCTCATTCCTGCGAGGCACCTTCCTGAAAACCAGCAAGGAATGTCCTGATGCCTTGAAGTGACTGAGTCAGGTGATTGAATCAGTCAGCAGGAGCACAAGCCTAAATGAGACAGGTGGTATCCACATGGGGAAAAATTGCCATCTAAGATTGCTTTGTGTAAAGGTGAGGATGTGTCCTGATCTCCTGTAAAGCTGTGCAATCAAATTGTAATTCTTTATGTTCTGTTAGCATACTAAACAAATAGCAACACAAATCAACGTAGCTGCCAGGAGCAGGAGTGCAGAGCTGTCCCCAAAAGCCCTCCCAGAACCATTCCCTCTGAGGGCAGGCCACTGAGAGAGGGAAGTACACTCACGTTATAAAGCACTCAGTGACAGTCACAGCATCTCACACACATGGAAAAAACCAAGGAAAGCAGTTAAAAAAGATCCCTCAGAGACCAGCTATGACCCAGGTACTGTTTCAGCCACAAAAATGGAAGTTTGCAGACATTTTTAAATCCATTAATTCCTTCAAAGTGAAGGCCTGGAGAAGAGTCTGCAAGAGCTATTTTTTACAGACACACTTTTACCTACATTGTGACACAGATTAAAGGGTGGCTTCAGTAAGAGATATATTTTTTATATATGATTCAATAATTATCCACCATCAGGTGGAAGACACAAGGGTTTGGACTGACTGTGACCACTGCAATCAGTGAACAGAGAGTGAACAACCTTACGTATTTATTTAGCAGTATTAAACACAGCAACCAATATAGAAATAACATGCCTTGCAAGCAAAGTGCAAACACAGACTGCAAACAGATCTCTCAACTTAATTGAACCTGCTCAGATTATGAAGATAAAATTCAGACAATTTTTAATAATTCATTTTTTTCACCCTACTGGTAGAGAAGGGTCTCCAAGAGTTTACACTGAGCACACACTGCTACAAATGTGCTACTGTTTAGAATTAGAAGAGCACAGATTCTGAGGCAGCTTTTACCTTTTCCTATTAATATGAAATCTTTTGGCCTCTGGTGCACCTCTCATTCCCCACTGCAGTTCAAAATGCTGGGTTGTTCTCAGGGTGCTTGGCCATGTCAGCTTGAGCTGCAGCAGGAGAGCTGCTCCCTGTCCCCCCCAGACTCAGCACAGAGTGAGGATTTCAGGCTGCTGTCTGGAGGGGCTGAGGGCAGGATTTCCAGGATCCAGGTAATCTTCCCTTAACACTAATTCCACTGCAACCTGCTAAAATCTGTTCTTCTCCCACTGAAAGAAATTCACTGTTCCTTGTGAGTTTGTTTAGAACTCATATTAATTGTTGCAGTTTGCAAACTGCTCACCACAAATAATGAAAAAATATAAGCACCCTTTATTAGATCAGCTCAGGTAATTTTGAGGGAAAAAATGGACAAAATTTTGGGTGCAAAAGTCACTGAAGAGAAAATGTTATTAAAATCCCTACCAATGCACATAAACAGGCAAAGACTGCAATTTATTACACAAATATAACATTTTATAGTTGGAATTATGCAATACAGCTTTTCCCTGAGCAGTATAAAAATATAACTAATAAAAGGAAAAATAAATAATATATAGCAAGATCATGTAAAGGAAATAGTTTACTGTTGTGTGAGAGATTGCTGTCTGAATAGCTAATAATTAACCTGCATGTCTGATGCATCATTTAAAACAACCTGATGAAAACATCTAAGGGAAATGATAATGAAAAGTGATAAAAATAAATTACTGAAATAAAGTTCAGAAATGCAGATTTACTGGTGTTATGAAGCAAAGAGAATAAAAATGTGAGCAGCATGGACAGAACAGAATTTGTCTGAGATGAAATAATTTTGGAGAATGATGAGCAAACAAATGAGTTTGCTCAAAATTTTCAAGAGCATTCTAATACTGGATTTAATGAGAAAGCTTTTCAATTTTATTGCTTCTAGAAATTGTGTCAGGATAGGAATTAACTCTCTGGACAGCGAGGGGAAAAGAAATGTTCCTGTTGCTGGTAGCATTCACACTCTCATTAGTGTAAGAGCTGCCACATTCCTTTCCAAAGCTTTTAGCCAGTTCTCATGAAGTGATACCAATGTGGTGCCACTGGGATCTTGATTTGCAACAAGAAGAGCTGACCAAACAACCTTGGAGCAAATGCAGGTAAGATGATTCAATTTAAATTAAACAGAATGGTGAGCAAACATTGGGCTGAGTCTTGACTTCAGAAGAATCTCTGAGTAACTATGGTAACTGTTTACTGAAAATAATTGGACTGAAAAACTTTTGAAATTGAACATGAAGGTTTAGAATACATTTAATTTGTAAATAGATTACTGTTTCTAAAATGTGTGTTCGAAACAAAGAGATTTCAGTAAAACTGAGCTCCAAAATAACCACTCCAAAGGAGGTTAATGGTGCAAATGAAGATCCTAAAAGGGCTTTTAAAAGGTATGAATCAGAGAGAGAAAGGTACAACTTACGACTGTAAAATGTGAAGGGAGAAGGTAAGAACTTCCAGAAATTTGTCTGAACTATATCAAGGAAAGAACAATAAAATAAAAAGATTTTTCAGACTGGATATTTTTTAAATGCAAAAAAATGGGAGAACGTTACAAGGAAAATGAGACAGATCTTAAAAGTAATTTAGAAAATAAAATCCATTTCTTTTACAGTTTTCTGTGGGGTGTGTGGCAGGTTCATGTGCACAATGGTAAATTAACACAATTTGGTGTCCACATGGAAAGAGTCATGGGGGGGAGGCAAAGGTTGAAGAGTTCAACACAACTGGGAACAGCCACTCTATGGCTCCAAATGCTAAAATATCTGATACCTTAGTGCCTTGTTCTGAAATCAGAAATTTGTTATACATTTCACCTTCACATTCCAGTCTTAAAATGAGACAAATTCAATACTTGCATTTCAAAGGAAGAACAAGTGATCCAAGCAACAGCCATGTTGCTGGACAATGATCAGAAGACACAGCTGCTGGTAGATCATTACCAGTCCAGTGTCCAATAAAAAGATCTTGTCTTGCAGTAAAAACTCTGCCTTCTATTAGATTGGTACTGTAATAAAATAAATATTTTATTCAGAGCATTTCCCCCTATTTTTTTACTAAATACATCTATCACCATTTTCTTTTGGAGAGAAGAATAATTACATCTCATGTAACCATGATAAAAGCAGACAAGAAGTAGTATAACCTGCCTTTTTGCTGCTCTAACCAGTCAGAGATTAGGCCCAGGAGCCAAAATATGCACCCAGAATGAACATTAGGGAGCTTGTATGGGAGCTGCCTTGTTCTTCCCAAACACAGAACATGACTGATGCAAACAATACCCTCTCATGAACACTTCTGGAGAAATTTAGCACAATATTAGGAAATAATTCTGAAGCCAATAAACCGTCTTCTGATCAGAGCCAAGAGTAGTTGCAATTTTTTCTTAATAGTACAAATATGATACTAGAAGAGGTCCTATAAAATGAGAGTGAACTACAAGAAATCTGTACACAGCGAGGTTGCTTACAAAGATAAACAGAAACTAAGAAGTCCCATTTTTCTGGTTTATTCTAAATTCATGTTTATGGGAATTGCAGCCACTTGATTCAGGGGGCAATCAAGGCTATGTGATTCACTCGAGCAAGCTATAAAATAGTGATGGATCCTACACAGACAACTTTGCATTCCGCAGCTATGAGGCATCTGATAAACTCCAGGAAATTATTTCCACCAATTCAGACCTTTGCAATGCACAGATATCTGATTTCTCTAGGATTAATTGCTAAAATAATTTTAAAATTATATTTACAATAAATATGAATCATAGGAGGCTTTCCACTAGATGTCATCTAAATGTGTTAGGTAAAGTGCATTTGGGACAGAAGTGTTATAACACTAAAAAACATCATGGTAATTGTCATTGCTAAAACCCCATTGATGTGTGTCTGGGCATTCCTGATCCAATGCAGATTAATACAACTCCCTGGAGATCTCACTACTGTTAGCAGCAGCAGCTCAGGCCAGACAGCTTGAATGAAGCAACCAGAGCCTGATCAGCTCCATAACTGAGCACCACAAACCTCACACTGCTCCAGGCCTCAGGGAGAGCCACACGGAGCTCAGACGGAGTCAGATGAAAAGGAAACATTTCCCTCTAAGTGATTTGCATGAACCTAATCCTGCCACAAAGCTTTGCATCCCTCTCACATTGCAGCATACTGTGCCAGCTTCTGATGTCCATCCTTCCCCATAAAGAAAACAGAAAAGAAAGAGCCAAAAGAATCTGAGATCTGGGGAACAAAAAGCTCCTAATGCAGAGATTTAAAGAGATCAATCTCTTCAGCTCTGTCAAAGTGTAAGGTCTGATGTGATCATGTCTATAAGCACACACACAAGGAGTTTTCTGATTGCTCTTCAAATCTAGCAAAGGCATTCTAGGGCTCAAGGCTGATGAACTGTTCAGACTGGAATAGCTGCAGTTTGTTAACCATGGGAATAAGCCAGCACAACTTACCACAAGATGTGAAAGAGTGTTTATTGCTTCAGCCTTTCACTCTAGGTTGGCTGTCACTGGAGAAACATCCATTAGCTCAGCATGAAGGGCAGTCTTGAGGTAACTCTTAGGTGAAATTCTCAGATCCATGTTTTTCAAGGGAGGTTACTATTACCACTTTCGATAGAACAAATTGTTAAGGAGGTGATCCTAACAAAAATTTATTTTTGTGATCAAAAATAAAAATATATTTATATGAATATACTAACACATACAGGTATTATTTTTAAATTACATCACTAGAGACTACATGTGAAGTTTTCCATCAATATGCATTATGTTATGAAACAGACATTTTGACATTTCTAAAAATTAAAACAATTTTTGCATCTTTTTCCATAAAGAATTCCATTTGAGCCAGAGTCAAAGGAGAGCAGCCTTATCATTTACTACCTAAAACAGCCTAATGATAGAAAAGATCACCACAAAACATGGCTGCTTTGGCATTTTCACAGCCAGGAAAAAAATAATTTAGCTGTTAGGATCCTGTCCCTTCTCTTATTTTTGTGGTTCAAAACTTCCTTCAAGGCTTAATAAACCAAAAGATGTTTCAGACATGACAACTCTCACTGGGATATCCCTTGGGCAGTACCATCTACATCTGGTATTAAAGAGAGACCTACAGCTTTAGCCGTTCATTGAGAAATGCAGCTGCTTGAGTCTGCCCAGAGATTTGGAAGATTTGGAGATTTGGCTCAATAAATCCCAGAAACGATGGCTTGGCAAACAGGGTGTCAGTAAGATGGTCAATACTGACCACTGGAATTCACAGGTTTTGGCAGTTTTTAAAATACACAAATCAAATTATATCTACTCGATATTACTTATATTTGTTTTGTTATCTGGCTGTCTACAGACTTGCTCCTTCCTCTCTGTCATCAGTCCCCAGTGTCCTCAAGCTTCTCTTTGCTGAGAGAAAAGGACTTCTAAGACTATAATTTCTAACAGCTTTTCTAACCACGTACAGCTCTTGAATCATACAAGCCTTGACTCAATTACCAAGTGGCTCTGACTCAGATGCTCAGAATTTTTCCAATAAGATCATGACTTTGTGCACTTTCTATACCAAAGTGACTTTGTGATGCTAAAAGCAGTCATGGTATTTTGCCATCTGCATACTTGCCAAAGGGACAGTAGCAAACAGACCAAGGGGGTCTCTGTGGAGCAGCTCCCATGGAAAACCTGCAAATGCTCCACTTTGAGCAGCCAGTTTTGTTTCTTCTCAGTGTTGACTTTCTGGAAGACGCCAGGTATATTTCTACTTGCTGTGCACAACATTTGCATTATGCCTTGCTTTCTGATGATTCACTGGGTCAGCTCATGCAATTAATGTTCTCAGGGATTTTTTTTTCAGATTAGGCTGAACCTGCCACAGTTTTATCATGTCAGCAGTCTCTATCAATTACTTACAGTGCTAAACATTTGCTGTAGCAAAGGCCTTGATTAAAATGTGAAGGAAAAGGCCCCATCTCAGGGATTTGGAGCACCAAGTTCACTTTTGTGTGAGATTTTCAATATACAGCTCCATGAACTCAGCTGCCTGTGGAAAAGAATTGCTTGTGCTTGTCACTGCCCTGGAGTGAGGCACGCTCAGATGCAGAGGATTAAATCTGGATGGATGAATCTTGCATTTTCTGACAGTAGTTATATGGAGAAGGTGGCCAAGATTTGTAGAGAAGCAGCATCTTAGGGAAGTACCTGTGGTTCTAATGTACTCCATCCTTCCTCAGGGCTCTTTCCAGTTCAGTATGACTCTAATGATTCCTGGGAGCTGTAACTAGAGAGAGACTTCAGCTTGGGCACACACTGCAAAATCAGACTGCAAACTGCTCGTGTTCCTCTCCTGTCCATGGCCCTACTCTGGCTCTTCAGATCAGGCACTGACCTGAGCCAAGGCAGAGGAGCACAGCTCTCACCCAGCTCAGCACAACAGCTGCCAAGAGCCTCAGTTCCTGAGCACAGCAGAACAGAGATGGGGAGCAGGGCAGACAGTAATGAGCTGGGCTTTTTGCCTCTAATCCTGCTCCTCCAATGGACTTCCCAAAACTGGGGCAAGCACGAGCCTCTCAGACCACAGCTCTCCTTTTTGTTCAAGATTCACATCTCCATCAGCTCAGTGCTCCTGCAGGGAGAAGTGAGACAGGAGAACACCTGCACAGCAAAACTCTTGGTGCTGAGGACACACACTCTGCCATGTGTGTCACTTTGGTTAAGCTCTGGTGTGGACCAGGAACTGACATTCTCCAGCTGCTTAATGGACATCCACAGGTGTCCCCAGAGTCCATATTCCAGTGTAATTTTAACCAGAAGGAATTGAATCTGTGTGCTCTGAGGCACCACTCAGTGATGTGAGGCTAGGTGCAGTAAATGGGAAGGACTGAGAGATTTACTTCAAAACTGCATTGAAGGTAGATGCACTCTGTGGTAAAAACTGCATTTCAAGCTTTATAATGAACATTGTCTCATGCTAGACCCTGAGATTAAAAAAAGAAATCAAATATCAAGCTGAGAACACTGTTTTGGAATAAAATGTGAAGCAGCTCAAACTTTCTTAATTTAGTGTAGAGAATTGGGCTTTGTTTTGAAGGCAACTTGGCAGATACTAAACAACTGGCATGAACCTTCTCACAGAAAGGTACTTTTACCACGGTGAAAGGTGTGCTAGAAAATCCTGCCTGTCTCAAAGAGTGAACACATTCCCCTGTGCTCTGGGCCAAAATCAAGACTCAGTGTATCCTCCTTAGATGGCAAAGCCACAAGGTATGGCATAGATAGAAGGAGATTCAACTGTCCTAGGAGCAGATCTAATAATAATTGAGTAGGGCATTTATCATAGAAAACAGAATGATAAAATAGCAATTTACAATTAGTTCCAAATCAGGTTAGAGATAAAAATATCAAGCTAATTGGCTTGCCAGGCAATACTGAGTGGGAGGATCCTTCAGGATTTCTGGAGCCTTGGTTCCCAGTGACTCTGTTGCTTGACAGAGTAAAGCTGGTTTATGTGAAAAATGTCCTTCAAGAACCTCATAGAAAGGAACAGATACAATGAAATTCCTCAAGGAAATAAATCACAGCTTCACTACTACCAGGACAATCACTCACATGGCTAAAAAGAAGTGCAGTTTATTTAGGGATGACTGTGTTGCTGGACTGGCCAATAACAGGAGAAATTGCAGTCTGAAGTTCCTATGAAAAGCCAATTTTCAGGGGCTGTGGTTCATGGCTTTCAATTTCACCCCTGCTGTGAAAACTGATGTTGAAAAAATTTGATGATATCAAATTCTGAACTTGTATAATTGCATTTCAAATGACATACACAAGTATGCAGTTGACTAGCAAATTTATCTGATACTTGACCTCAACAGCTTTAAAGAAAGCCATTTTTTGCAATTTAATCTCAAAATTTGTCTCATAGGCAATTGCTACATTTCTCTGGCTGTTCCAGTTCTAACTTTGCCATTGCTGGTGATCCACATTGGCAAGACATCACCCCAGCAGAGATTTTCAGAAGCATTCACTTCACTTCAGAGCTATCTAGAGCCCCGTTACATATTACAAAGGGACTCCTCATCCCCCAGCTTTGAGAGAACTTGAAGAAACAAACTCCTGGAGCTGACTGCATGGCTCCACACCAGCAGCTACAGCCAAGTTTTCCCAAATGCTTCACTACCCTGCAGAATCCCACTAGCAGAAATGAGCTCTGATGGTGCTTGCACAGCAAACAAGCTTTGCAGAAAACCTGGGACTCCAGAAACCTCATCAAATCAGGGAAGAGTGCTCAGAACTGAGGCATAACTGTGCTGCTACCTGAGGCTGCTATAAGAACTAATTTAATTAAATGGTAATAGCTGTGCATAAAGGAGATGTGAATCACATTTTAGGGATTATCTAAACGGGAACCTAAATAATTGTGGTTTATATTGAGATGGGAAGACAAAAATGTAAATTATACTAATTTAGGTACAATACTGAATTAGGCCTGATTATACAAGTTTTAGAGATAAAAATACTTTGAAAGTGCAGCTTCAAGTAATGCCTAAATCTCTTTAAAGTCTAGGGAATTATACGAATATGTAGCTGTTTAAATATTTTGTAATTAACTTCATAATTCAGATCAGATTATCTGAAATATTTAATAAATGCATTTTAACAATACACTAAATATACAGTACATACTTCAGGTCCCTGAAGTTGAGGAAGGTACCATAAGGAACACATTTATTTGAGCCACAGGGGTTGCTGCTGCCACCCAGGAGAAAGAGACACCAGTGTGGTGCTATAATTAGAGACAGTGTGATGGCAGAGGGACACGGGGGAAGGACAGGATGAAAGATACAGAGAGTTCTTCTGAGGTGTCAAAAAGTCTCACTATAGCTCAGGAAACAGGGTGGGAAGGGAGCACATAGAGCTGTTATGATATAAAGTTTAGCTGCAGAGAACTCAAGGGATAAAACCAGTTGAGATTCTACTGAGAGCTCGTGACAGGCGTCCCCAGTGAGCCAGAGCAATCCATCCCTGTGCACTTGGGTTTTTGTGTATGGGGAGGAAAAAAAAAGAGAATCCATGGTTTCATTGATGGGTATGAACCATTAAATGTGCACAAACCCAGAGTACAGTCACACCCACACAGAGGGGTGTTGGAACTTTCAGAAGTAACAGAACAAGTTTTGGGAAAAGATGTTTCAGCACCACACCTAGAGAGCACTTTAAAAATTCCACATACCCATGAAACAAGATTGGAACAAAGCAGCCTTATTCCATCACTGTCAATGTGGATAAGAAGCAGGACTTGCAGGATTTCCCTCCTTTGTTTTCTAAGAGCTGTGGTCAGAGGCTTCAGTGGATGGTGTGTGACCAACAGCTCCTTGGAGCAGCAGCCACCATGTCATTCAAATTCCCAATGTAAGATTAACATGCTGCTGCAACAGAAAGCAAGCTAAAACATGTCATTAGTGGCCTTTCACTGATGTAATTTAATCAATTTGCAGCCTCAGAAGGAATGAACATAATCCCACGGACATTGCCAGAAAGCCTGAGCTATGTACAGTGTTTGGAAACAAAAGGTCCATCATCTTTCCCTTTTTATGTGCTAATGCTTTGATTTCCAAGCTGAGGATTAAAACTCCCTAAATTTCCCCAGGTAACCACACTCTGCATGCTCCATGTTTATTTGCTAACACTGAGTAAAACTCACTGATAGTTGTTTCCCTAATTTGGAAACTCCTCTATGACGATAATCACTTCAGCCACTTTGCAGTGGAATTGCTCCTGAGTGGCTCTGGCTGCTAGAGATGGGCTCTGCTCAGCTGCCTGAGCTCTGCCTGGGTGCAGATGTTCAGAACTGCAGGAGCAGCAGCACAGCTCCCAGACCTGCTTCTGACAGGAGCCATCTGCAGGCCCTGCAGGGCCAGCTCTACTGGCAAAAGGTGCAGAGAGAAGGAGCTGAGTGTCTGGTGGAGTGTGAGCTGCAGAGAGCTCAGAGGGTCCCAGACCCCAGAGTCGGTGTGTGACACTGGCTCGAGCACTCTCAGCTGCCCTGGGTTACAAACAGGGGCCACACAAACTTCCAAAGCTCAGTTTGCAAGGGCAGCACAGCACTGAATTAGATGCACACACAACAAAGAGTTTGATCCAAGAAATTTCACAAAACTCTGTGTTTGAGCATAGCCATAGCATGTAAACAAGGACCCAAGGCCTCCAACCCTGGAAAATTTCCAAGGTATAAGCATGTTGGTTCTTTCTGTTCCTTCCTCACCCCACTGATCTGCTGAGAGAGAGCAGAAGCACATCACAGCCAGCATCCTTCAGTGTGCATTTGCCTGTATTCCTGATGAATGTACTTTTAAAAGTTTCACTCTGTGCATACTGGCAACAAAGAATAACATTCAAAGATGAAAGGGGCAAAAAGAAAATTGGAAAAAAAATCTACAGATTGTCTTCCTTGGGGGGTGGATTACATGATCTCCAGAAGTCCTTCCCAGTCCTAACAATTTATCCTTTAATGACTTAAGTTGTCATTCACATATCTTGATTCTTCTGTCCTGAAAGATCATTTCCATAGAGAAATATGTAAAAATATAATTGCATTTCTAAACTAGGCTTCTTCAGCATACTCAATGCTTGTTTTCCCAATGTCTCAGCACATTTCCTGCAATCCATATCCTTCACACAGCAGCAACACACACATTTTCGGTGTAAATCTGTTTAGCTCCATCGAAATAATTACTAGCAGAGGATCTGGCCTAATACATTCAGGAGATAAATTGTCTTCTACCAGGCTACAGTGTCTTCAAAGCTGTAATTTATCTGCACATTCTACAGAACAAGATAAGAGTCTCAGGAGACATTTTTATCAAAGAATCCCATCCCCAATCCCTCCACTCTGCCCAAAAACAGAAAAAAAAAAAAAGACATAAACATCCAAACTTCCCTTTTTGTACAGAATACTAAAAACTTACTGAAGACTTCACGTGGCACATGGAGGAAATGTTCTGCTTTGTTGCAGAACTGAAGGGATGAAAAGGGGACAGAAATGGAAGGTCAGAATTTTAGAATTGTTAGAAAAGTACATGATTTATTTGTTCAAAAGACTATGTATAGGAAATAGTTTCTGGAAATCACACGTGGAAAATAATGAATCCACCCTGAATAAACAGATGAAACTTCTGTCTTTCACCAGATAGTCCTAAATTTTTCTCAAAGCAGTATTTCTTCTCCTGCCATTTTTGTGTACTGTGAAAACAGTTTTGAATACAAACCAGCCTGTTCATTAAGGCAATTTAAATATAGATAAAAATCTTATCTCTGGCAGTATCTGCTAAGTACAGCCACCTGCCTGTACTGAAATATTCCTGCATGCCATACCTACTATCATTCCCCACAATTTGTCCAGCTTTTCTTTCTCATCCAAAAACAGACCAAAAATATGAGCATCAGCCTCCTGCAGTGCTGCCCCTACCCAAGAGCCAGGATTCCTCCATCCTGGGAAGTGTCCCACTTGGAATCTGCACCAGTGGGTTCCTGAGGCTGCACACGGTGTCAGGAGCGACGATGAAGCGCAGATCAGCACGCGTGGCACTCACAACAGAGTCCTGCTAGGCTACCTCGTGATGACGGATTGGCACGTTAAAAACAGGATTATTCAACTAAAATGAGAATTTGCAGTGACAGAAACATAACATGCACTTTCCTGTTAAGGAAAAATCTGGGACTTGGATCAGCACGAGAACAGAAGGAGAAGAGGCACAGCACAGCTAAACCAAGATGGTGCCAGCAGCACGTCCTCAGACACAAACATGACTGAGGGAGATGACGACAGCTTGGTAGCCAGAACTGTGAAAGAGATTGCACACAACCCTACCCTAGTAATCGGGAAAGAAAAGTTTCAGGGTTTCTAATCCTCTCTAACAGAAACCTTTACTTGCAAAATTCAAGCAGCAAAATGAAAGCGATAAAGAATTGCTGTGTGGTTTGGAGTGTCACACAGCTACAGCAGGTGTGGGAGTGGAGGAAATTCCTGCCACTCCTAAAAGAGCTACAAGAGCTTTAAAATTTATGAAAATGTGACAAAAGGGAGAAAATACTTGAACTTGTGCATTCCTTTTGGCACTGAGCTGCCTCTTCAGTGCTGTCCTGGTTTCCTGCTCCATGGTGAATGGGATGGGCAGAGGTTCCCGCCTGCCAAGGCCCATGGGGTGCAGTCAGTCCCAGTTACCAGATCCGGGTGTGAGATCAGAAGCAGGTACAGCTCCTCTGCCTGCTGAAATAAACACAGGGACTCCACTGCAAACAACTGCAAGAATCACTGATATTTCTGCCAAACCAAACCAAACAAAAACACCTGGGCCTCTGCCCTAGAAATGATCTTGAAGACAGAGACACAGGTCCAGGTCTGCAGCTGTTTCTGGGATTTTTTAACTGAGAAGAACAGGAGAACTTAATGGTACTAAGGAAAGGCTTACTCTGAAACTGCTTCAAGCACTTGGCACAGAGAGACATTTTCTAAACATATACTACTGGAGTACTGGAGAGAAATGCTTCCATGGCACCATATGGATTGGTATGATATATATATATATGTATTTTTGCTATTGTCTTGTAAACTACAATAATTTAGAGCATGCTTAATCAGCGCAGTGACAGCTTCTGCATTGAAAGCAAGTGTTAAGTTTTAGCTAAAGAGAGGGAATAATTTTATTTTTTTTTGTAAAATGCTGCCCAAGGCTTGTAAATTATATCAGAGTATGATGCTTAGGAATATGTTTGTTTCTTAGATGAATTCAACATTCATCAATTAATTGCTTATAGATTAAATATTTCCTCCCAAGTAGACAAGAATCTTCAGATACAGGTATCCTTAAGGTTTGATCATTTTTTGATACAGACCATATGGTTATATTTGGTCTAAGCCTCATTCTTGGCATATAAGAAAGAAAATGTTGCAGTTCCTAAAGAAAAAAGGGAAAGCAAAAATTTAAGGACAGGGTCCTACATATCTTTCAAAAGAATTACTATTTCAGAGGAGAATTATCCACTCTAAATAATAAGCTCTTTCACTGCCAAACCTCTTTTATGATGTCCTAGCCTCATGGAACAGCTTTTTATTCAAAACAAACAAATCCAAAACTTCTCCGAACAAAGCAAACAGCCAGAAACCCAGGAGGCTCTGCTTTGGTACCTCTTCCTAATCAGACAGAGGGGAGAGGAACTGGGAGGGGACACAAAGCAACATCCCTGCTTCCAAAAGGCTGCTGAGTCATGTGACAGGCAGGCAGCTCTTCATTTTTGCCTGTTTTGTCCTGTCACATTGGAATGCAGCACGAACATCATCTGCTACTAAGATCAATATTGCTGGTATATTTTCATCTCCCCCAAAGCAACATATTTCCCCCAGTTTTTATTTCAAGTTTGATGGAATTACAGTGATCCTGTAAGTTATCATCCTTCTAATGGCACAAGCTGGCACTGGGGCTGCAGGAGCTGGGGCATATTATGGACTATTTCACTTTGTTAGCTGAGGAAATCCATTTAGACTTTTATGCTGAGTAGTGCAATACTAACACAAGGAGACATTTAAACAGTACAAGAAAAACACCTCTGTTTTCACTTTCACAGACATTAAACAGGGTTTATTTCCTTCTAGGACTCACTAAGATTCTGCTATAAATGTGCTAAAGCAGAAAAATACTCTTCACTAAAACTGTTCTGACACTTGACATCAGGAGATGCAGTTTTTAGTTAGTTATAATTTTGCTAAACTTGACTCATTTAGTCTGATCATTCTGCTGCTGAATATCACCTGCAGGGTAATTTGTTTTCTTCCTTTGCAGACAGATGGTTTAGGTGGTTGTAACAACGAAGACAGAGAATGGAAAATTGTTTTGCTAATATACAAAGTAAGTTTGGGCAACTTTTGAAAAGCAACCAACTCAATTTTCTCCAAACTTGCAGTGCTGGGCAATGTCCACGCTGCTGCTGAAATCCACACTCCAAGTCCATTCACTTCCTCACTCCAGCTTGTCCCAAAGCTCTCAGGCTGCTCTGCTTAAAAGAAGCCAGTGGCCACCTTGGCATCCGTTTAGAGAGCAGTCTCAAGAGAAGAACACCAGATAAGCAAGCCTTCAGTGGGCTCCAAAAGAATAAATTAGAATGATCTCCTGCTTTAGAAGAATACAGAGACTCCAGAGCAAATAAAAAGGAATGCACTCACAGTCAAAATGGCTCAAAACTTGAGTAAGGAATCTTACCTGCATTAATTTTTATGCATAGAAGATTTGCATAAAACAAAAGACTGGTCACTCAAGTTAATCCAGTAGTCTTTATGCATAAAATATTTCCTTTAGTGCACTTTTCTGCAGGGATATTTTAATTTCTTTTTGATAGAATAAATGAATTTCCCATTGGCAGAAGCCTTCTTTGTTTACTCCATATCTTGAGCAAAACCAAACAAACTAATCCTGCAGGTATTCTTTACTCTTTCTTTATGTTATTATTGTATTTCCTTCACAATAAAATCCAAATCTAATCAAGTTCCAGCTGGGAAAGAGCAGAAAGCACAAGCTCCTCTGGAGCCTTGTCAAAGGAAGAGAGGTCCCAACCACCCATCCAGGGACAGGGCTGGAAGGTGCCACTGGAGTCAGGTGGAAGGTGTTCAGTGGGACACCACAAGAGGGACAGGGAAGTTTGCCTTGCCCAGGTGCTGACTGTGCAGAGCCAGTGCCAGGGGGCTGGAGAAGAACCCCTGCCCCGAGGCAAAGGAGGGCAGATGAGGTGATGGGGTGGAGCTGCACTGAGATCCCTCAAGGAAGACAGAACTGGCAACTAAACATCAAACCAGGCCATTTTCCCAGGCCAGCAAGATCCTCAGACATGCTCACAACAAGGGAAGAACTCCTACAAAACAGGCCTTTAGATATTTGTATTTTAAACTCCTGGAGTCAGAATTTAAGGAAAGAACAATTGTGCAGAGAGAAGCCAAAGTTTTGTGAATATTCAAGAGGATCTTTTATGTCACATCACACCCACATAACGGCCGTTAGAGATGGCAGAAGGGTTAAATACACCTCTCTGAAACAAAGGGGAAACGTCACTACTGGAGCCTCTTGCCTGGCACTGGATCCATTTTATTCTGAAAATAGCATGTGCTAACTGGCAGGACTTGCCAGCACAGCTGAATTAGTCAGAAAAGCTGTCAGGGAGGTGGGAAATCTCCAAGTCTCTTTGCGTGCTCCAGGGCTTGTTTCGCCGTGGCACAATTACAAATACACAGCTGTAGGATCCGCTGTGCTGCTGGCTCTGAAACAATAGCTCAGGGTCTACTTTCTTTATGAATTTGGCAATTAATGCTGACAGGAGCTGCACACACACACTGAGGAAAGCACAAACTCAGTTTTCTCCCAGGTAAAAAATTTCACACAGATGGCCTGTGCTTAAGGATAGAATAAGTTCTTCAAGCATGCAAGTTTCAGAGTTCCTATAGCTGGCTGGTTCTTTGAAGCCACTGCTCTCCTTCATTGCTCAGTAATAGTAACAAATTTGTTACTGCATTACAGACAATCCATAGATTAATATATGGGCAAATGTAAACATTTACAGAGTATCTGGAGGGGTAATTACAGCAGAGAAGCTCACTACCTTGCCTGAGGTCCTGTCAGTTCTCACAGAAGTGACCACATCAGGCCAATCAGTCACAGATAGAAATTCAAAGATCAGGACTCAAACCATGGTAAAAGGGATTCTGCAGATGAAAATCATGAGGTTTGAGCTAAATTGGCCTTCGAAACCTTTAATCACATATGCACAGTCTCTTTGTACATAAATTATACTGCATATTCTTTCCATATCTTTTGCATAAAAAGTAAAAAGTGTTTGTGCATTGAGACCTGGTGGTTCCCAGATTTCTATATAGCAAGGGGTCCGGGGGAATTCTTAAAAGAGGAAAAAGGAGAATGCAGGAAATAACTGCAACGACAAGAACATGTACATGGAAAAACCATGATGAGATCATTGGGCAACTTTAAGAAATTAGCTACTGATTAGTTACTAATCATGGGTGTTCTCACCACCTCTGTCAGAAGTCTGGTGGTGTAACATTACCAGCAGTAACCACTCACATATCCTGTTCTGTGCATTTCTGGAATTAAATCTTTTCTGATTCACCCTGAGGATTTTGCTCTCTGGGAACAGACCAGATGGGCTCTCGGAGATCTTGAAGTCATGGGAATAGTTCCTAAAGCTAATGAGACTTATGAAATGCAAAGGTTCTATGAAGGCAAAATGCATCTTGAATGACCAATGAACAATTTTGGAGGCTCCAGATATTCCTTTCGTCTCCTCCTTGGCCTTCCAGGAGAAAGAGGTGAAATACCTGAGGCACTGAAATACCTGAGGCACTGCTACGGCCAGGCTGAGTAGTTCAAGCTCTACTGAACCCAACTAAACCTCCACTGCCTGACTGCAGGGAACAAAAGCAATGCTACAGAAGTTAAAGTTGCTATAAGGCAATCCAAACCAGCCCTTCCCACTGGGGTTTGAGAGGGTTTAATACCCAGCAAATCCATGCTGAGGGACTCCTGCTGTAACTATCAATAGCTCAGTCCTGAGACTGCAGCCTGAGCAGGACTTGGGGCACCTGACCTCAATGCATCTGCTTCTTATGCACCCTTCAGGTTAGACAGAGTCCTGTTAAATGAGACTAAAATATTCTAATATCAGCTTTACTCTTTGCCTTCATAACTGGGGGATTAATTTGTAGATCTATTCGCTTGAATTATTTTGTTGTGTCAGTGTAAGCTGAATCAGTTTAGTTACTGCATTTTTCATCTTTGAGCAACTTAATTTATGCTTATTCTATTTTCAATAAAAACTATTAAAAGCATGGAAAAAATTACATTTCCTAGATTATATGATAGGTTATGAACACATTGGCATAGACAACCTCAGATAAGAAATCTCTAAGGCACTTAGCTTTGCTTATAATGTAAAATGTACTTATATCTAAAGGGAGCTATGACCTGAATGCCACAGTCTGTGCCTGTGAAAAATAGACAATGTAGAACCAGATGAGAAATAATGGAATTATGAAAATGGAGAAGGGAGCTGTACAAAAACGGTAAGTTTTGGGGTTTTTTAAAAAAGTGTTCTGAATGGGAAAATGCTGTGCATGAAGATTATTACTGCTGGTGCTCCTCAGCTTCACATCTGGGACCGTGTTTATTTAGTATTTTAATTAATAGTGTTGGTTCAAAAAGTAGGGGAGCACTTGTGGGAGTTCCTGATGACTGAGGGAGGCATAGTCAGCATATGCTGAGGCAAAATTATACACAGGAATTTTATTTGTGGAGGATCTTGTTTAAGAGAATAAATAAGGAGGATAAAAATTTAATAATACACGCCTATTTGTAATAAAAAAAAAAAGGCTACTATGTGCCTTAGCCTTACCTGTGACAGAGGAAAAACCCTTCTCTTTACTAGGAAATCTGAAGCTGACCCCAAGTCCCCTGTGTACCATGGGCAGGACATGGGAGTGCACAGCTGGGGAGAGAAAGGTAAGGAGAAGGCAGAGAAGTATCAACCGCTGGGTAATTTACCTCCTCTAGAACTCTGGCAGTGGGGTTTTATAAGGAATCATCTCCTCAGTGAGGCCAGTTTGAGGAACCACTATAACAAGATGAAGAATTGAAAGCCTGTCTTTTTTAAGGAATAGAACAGCCAGCTTGTCTAAAAAAGGGTGAAGAAGAGAATTATTATTTGTTTTAAACACTTTAAAAGGACAAATACTCAGACAAGTGAGGAGAAAAGGCTAAAACATCTGCATCCCAAATCAATGGCTGAGAACTGGCTGAAGCAAAATGAAATCTGGAATAGGATTCTGCTACAGTCCTCCAAGAAAAGCTTCAGGGGCAACTTAGGCTTCTGAGAGCAAGCCTAATCCACTTGCCAGAAGGGTTTATACTGATAGTATTGCTCAGGATAGCAATGGCTTGGACTCTTGACCCAAGTGATGCCTCTTCCTTTTATTTCCTTGGAGCTTTAACAGAGAGTGGATTTCCTCAGGGCTGGCTTGGTATCACTGTGTGTTATCAGACAGAAGACAATGTGCTACTTCACATCTGGTGACACAGGGCTGGAATTTCAATTATACACTGCCATTTTAGAGGGCTCCTAAACGCCTTTCAAAAGTCAGGCTGCAGGTTTTTTAAATGGATCTGAGAGAAATTTGTCAGAAGTGGAAGATTTAAAATGACTACTCAAACTTGTTTAATTTTAAACCTAAGGTTAACTGAATAGCAGTTAGTTGGTAAGCCTAGTGCAGAATTTCTGGCATTTTGGTTTCCCCTTAAGCAGTGGTTAGCAAGGTTACACTCAGCTCATTAGATTCACTACCAGTTTTAGGCTAACACAGTCATGGTGCCTTCCTAATATAAGACTTTGAGCTGATAAACATCAATTCACCTTACAGGTGAATATTTCAGGGCAAACCCTCTGGGGTTCTTCAGATAAAAGCTGAGTAAAATGTGATCTGTCATGAGATTAGTACAGCTTGATTTGGGGTGCAAAGTAGGAGTTATGTGCCACTTGCCTTCTCCTTGATGGATCAAGTCATGCTTCTGCATTTTGGTGTCAAGGGTTTGACAAGGTTACAAGTCCTCAATAATTAATCAAACTAGTTAAAAAGTTGACTTTTCATGACAACTGTAATAAATGGTGTGCATCTTCTGAAAGAAAGGAATTTGTGGAAGAGAATTGCACTTGCTAAACTCTTGTCAGAGATGTCTGTGTTTGAAAACTGCCCAGAGTAAACAAAGCTCTCTGCTGTACAATCCTCAGCAGGGAACATAAATGGGCAACAAAAACCTAAACAAAAGAAAACCACTTTCCTGCAGCTTAGGAACTTCACTGGTGGTGTACATTCACATTCATTCAGATAACAAAACAATTTCATGGGGAGGAAAAGAAGTCATGTGATTACCAAAGTAATTCCAAAGATAAAAGCATATTTTTGAGCTTGAAAAACACAATTTCAGATGCAGGCTTTGGAAAGAATAAGAAGTCTACTTGTGCAAAGTTCAGAGCCTCCTAACCATGCAAACAATAAAATTGCCTTTCTGTGTTCTTAGTGAAATTGAGAACAAACACAAAAAAAAAAAAGCCAAAACCCAAACTCCATTCAAATCTCAAATTATAGAAACATAATGAACAGGCAATTTTAGTCAGTTTTTCCATCAAGAAAATGAACCACAAAAGCAGATTTTTCTTGAAACACCACTTCTATCTTTTGTCTTTTCCTTTTGTTCCACCCACAACCTCTTGATTGATTTGAGCACACATCCAGATCTTACAAACTCATAAAACAGGCAGTTTGAAGGGAAAACACTGATGTAACACACCTTCTCAGAAAAACAGAGTGAGTCCTGATAAATAAACACATGGAAAAGAAAAATGGTTTTGAACCTGCACCACATTGGATACTGGGGTCACTCAAGTGAGATGTGAATAAGAAGATAATATTTTTATTCATATCAGAGCTTACAGAACTACCTCTGTCATGTCTCAGTTTAGCTTTTCAGTAAAATATTGCATTTAAATGTATTTTTAGACAACTGCAAAAACCCACACCTCACTATGTAATATACAATGCAGCCATAATTTAATTCCTGCAGAAATAATGGACTGATTTTATTCCACCAGCAGGAGAGATGCTGATCAAAGTTCAGTGGGCTGGACCCAGGTGAGGACAGATCTGTGGGGGATAGGGAGGGTCATCACCCCTGCTCCCACCTGGGATCACCCAGCTCACTCCTGGGAAAGAGCTTTCTGCACAATTCACCCAAAAAAGTCAGGCTCCTAAAGGCAAGTGTGACAACAGGAGGGTGGTGCAACACTTCAGCCAACCAACAGGAGAGACTGAAGAGTTTTCTCAAAAATCAAATCACCCCTGGTCTAACACACCCACTTGCAAAGACATTTCAGACCTGGGATTTACCTGTCTGGTTAAGGATAAACCTGCACTGCAGAGAGTGAAGAGCTGAGTTAGTGCTGGAACTGGAAAGAGCCAAGAGTTGCATGAACACTAATCAGCTTTACTGGGGGGAAAATGGTTATGGATTTTATCCCTCTAAGAAAGCACCAAATATCACCAGCCCTAAGGTGAAACTCAAACCTTGCATGGATGGCCTCTCCATCACTTTATGAAGTTTTTCTCCCTCTTATTCTCTTCAGCTTCCTTGATTTGTTGGTTTTGGGGTTTTTTTGGTTTTTTTTTTTTTTTTTTCATGGCAACAGCTCTTCCCTGGCAAAGGAGAGACAAAGTTTGAAGTCCATGGAGTCCACAAGAGACAAAGAACCAAGATCTCTCAGTGCCATGTGGGACACTGACCACCACTGCTCCCCCTCTCAGCTTTGATCCTTCTTCATGCTGATCCAAATGGTGCCTCTGTGTGTGTCCCACCAAGGTCAGGCACCTCACAGGCCAAAGATCCCTGAGTTTATTAATCCCAAAGGGAGAGACCAATATGTACCAGGGCACTGGGCAATTATTTTGAATTTCATGGAGTTCTCCCAGGAAGTGAGAGGTCAACACATAATTACCATCCCCTTGCCCTACTGTTGTCCTTTTGTGAGCAGTGGTGTCTCACAAATATAGGAAAGCGTCTGGTTTTTATATGCATTGACATTCTGAACATGCCATGCAGAAAACCAGGGGATCAGTAAAAACTGTATTTTAGAATAAGTTATATGGTTTGCTTTTCCCAGCTTCCAAAAATGAAACAGCAGTTTACAGAGGAAGCACTCTCTTGTGTTCATATTAACTTTCTGAAGCTGTACTATGCAATGTTCTTGCATTAGAGCTCAAACAATACTCAATGTCATATTTCAAACATCCATGGAATTGGGCAGATTTCTTGGGAGATTCAGGTTTGCTTTAGGAAAGAAACACAAGTACAAATTTACACACTGCAGAGTGCAGAACCACATCCAGCTATGACACAAGAAGTGCCCAAAGAATCCAAGTTACTAATTAAAACAGTAGTTCTGCAGGAAGGAACTTTCCTTCTCCCTGCTCCTAAGAAGCCCTTGAAGTCAATTCTGCCCTTGTGCAACATCACCTTCCTCAGAGCAGCCACCCAGGCCCAGGCTCCAGCTAAAGAGCTCAGCCAGAGCAAAGGGAAGAGCTGTTGTTTCCAGTGCTCAGGGGCCAGGTGCCCTGTGAGTGCCCTCAGTTCCTTAATTGATGGAGCTCCTGTTCCTCCCTGAGCATGCACATCCCTTCTCCAACACACTCTGGCACACTGCTTACAGGAATATTTTACAATGCAAATATAACTCTCAAGTTCAATCTACAGCAGCCTATAAAGCTGTTCTTTCAGCAGTGTCCTTAGAAACAGTCCTTAAACTCCCCGGAAATCCCCAGATCACAAACTGGTAACTGCTCTGAGTGGTGTCTGTCTCTAGAAACCACAGGCTGGAGACCTGGGGACTGAAATGGATTAAAAATGATTCCCCTCCTCCTCACAAGCCCTTCCATTCACCCACTGAGTTTAACAGTGAATAGTTGCTTTGTTGCTGGACTAACTTGCACAGAACTTTTAAACTGGCCATTATATTTATCTCTGAGTGTACTCTGAACAGAAGGTTAAGTGCAAATAATATTTATAAATTTACTATCAAATTTTCTTACTTAAAACATTCTGTATAAACAGAATACACACAAACAAGATGGGTTCTTGTAGCATTTTTCTGACATCTGTTCTTATGAAGCTCTTCCAGTGGCTTTCACTGCACTTTAAAAGCTGGATTTGGTTCTACCACTGTCTGAAGTCAGGGGACCCTGGACTTCCAATTCCCACAGTTTTTGTCTCAATTGCAATTCCTGCTTTAAGTCATCCCACTGTGCTCCCTGGGATGAATCAGTGTTGAGACCCATCAGCTCTAGCTGCAAAGCTGTAGGGTCAGCTCTACATTCATCCTTTTTTGCCTTGCAGTAGGACAGTTAGAATATATGGTACACAATACTTAGGGGTTTTTTTTCTTGCCATATGGACTTCATTTAATAGCACAGAATTTGAAACATAAAATGTCTTTTAAAGTTTTCCCTCCCCAATTTACAGGAATGGAACTGTCTGCCCAAATGTAGAAGAAAAAACAGATAAATTTCAATAACACTTGAAGTTCTTTTCCCTTTCTATGCTACTTAACTGGAGGAGAGCTTATACTATTTTCCAGGAACTATTTTGGAGAAACTAAGTTTCATCCAGAACCTCTATTTAAAATTTGTGGAATTGCAATGAAACCAACATGAATAAAGTAAATTCTGAATGCCTCAAAACCTTACTTTCCCTGACATAAGTCAAAAGCACTTTTAAGACTTCATGAGAAAACTGCACCAGAAGGAAACTCTTAAACCATAATCTCAATTTCTAGTGGGGAAGAAAGGATGAACAAACACAACCAGCTGCTTTCAGGAGCCACAGCATTGTTAGTTTTTAAGTTAAAATGTTACCTTTGTCGGAACCCAGGACTCTCCTCTGGGTGTTCTGGATGGCCAGAGCCGCTGGCAGGGGGCTCTGAGACCCTGGCATGCAGCCAAAGACACTCTTGGGGTTTTGATCTTAGCCCATGGAGCAAATTACTAACTCTATATGAAGAATTACAAGCCACACACACACAAAAGTTTAGATAGTATAGTAGAAGTAGTCACGAAGTAAAGGGTAGGATTTCTGAGTGCTGTACAGGGGGGTTTTAAGCCTTGTACGCAGGGGTCCAAGTTTTGTACATGGGGGTCAGGAGTTCTAAGATGGAGGGACTTGGGTGTGCCCTGTCCTCTTTCTTTCTCCTTCCTAGCCTCCATGTCTTTGGTGATGTTGGCACTCACAGATTGGTCTAGAGTAGAAAGTCACCATTCAATATAGATAGTAGGTATTGGAGAAAAAGCATAAACATGTAGTACGTAATATATGATATAAAAGATAGCACCAGCCCCTGGGAGGGCAGTGTGCCTTTGTCTGACCTGCTGAACGGGCCTCAGCAGTTCAGGAGAAGAATCTTGTAGATAACCAACAATAAACAACCTTGAGAACAGACAACAGAGGACTACTGAGTCTTTCTTCGAAGGCACGGGTTGGAGGAGGGACTTTTCCATCTTTCAGGGTCATCCCAATCCGGGGGTGAAACCCCACAACCTTAAGTAAAGTTGAAGTAAAAAAAGAAAAACCCAAAATCTGATTGTGAAAACCGCAGTGGAGCACAGTGGGCAGAGAAAGGCCTGCAGATCTATTAGTGGGACAGGAGAGAGCTGAGCTGAGGCCCTGCCCAGGAGGGGTTTTAGTCCTTAGGACACTGCTGCAGGCCAGGGGAAGGGGCAGTGCTGCAGAGCGAGCTCAGCCCAGCAGCAGCTGCAGGGCACGGCCCCGGCCCAGCCTCGCTAAGCCGAGCTCACGGCAAGGCTCAGGCGCTGCTGAAGACCCGCGGCTGAGCGCAGCTCCAGCCACTTCCCATTGCATTTGCGGGGTGCCCCGTGGCAGGAAGGGATGATGAATCTGACTCCATGTTCTCAGAAGGCTAATGTATTATTTTATCACACTATATTATATTAAAGAATACTAAACCAAACTATACTAAAGAGTACAGAAAGGATACTTACAGAAGGCTAAAAAGATAATAATGAAAACTCGTGACTCTCTCCAGAGCCTGACACAGCTTGGCATTGATTGGCCAATGAATCAAAACAATTCACATGAAACCAATGAAACAATCACCTGTTGTAAACAATCCCCAAACACACTCCACATGTGAGCACAACAGAGGAGAAGCAGATGAAATAATCATTGTTTTCCTTTTTCTCTGAGGTTTCTCAGCTTCCCAGGAGAAGAATCCTGGACAAAGGGCTTTTCCCAGAAAATAGGACGGTGACAATTTCCCAGCCTTTTCCCCAGGCTCTGTCCCTGGCACAAAGCCACTGTGCCGCACTGCTCGGTGCCCCCAGAGCCGCCCGGGTGGGGAGCAGCGGGCAAAGGCCCCGCGCTGAGCGCGGCCTCCCCCGCGATGCAGAGGGGATGGAGAGGGAGGGAAGGAAAGGGAAAAGAAAGGTCACAGAAAGAAAGCAGCAAAGAAAGAGGAAAGAGACACTTGAATCACAAAATGGAAGGTTAGGAGCAGTTTTCTAATCCTGGGCTGCTCACCAAACTTCCCCCAAGGAAAATCACTTAATTCTTCTAATTTCATTTGCCTCATCGGTGCGTGATGTGCACGCTACAAACAACTTACTGTTCCTCAAAGTACTCTGAAGCTACTAGAGGCTTATTAATAAAGATGAAACTGAGTTACGCTGAAGGAGGAGAGAAAAGCAAAATTTAGAAGAATAATTAGAATAACATGGGAAGTATTTGCAGATGATTTGAGTTATGGTGCAGCAATAAGAGAAAAGCTGAATGAAATGGATTCAGAAAAATGTATCAGCACAATCCTTCCAGCCCAAACTGTCTATAAGACTGACCACAGAGAGGTTTGTAGGTGACCTGGTGGGGACCTTTGAGTCTTTGTCATTCATGATAAAGGGTTATTTTCCTAATCCTAATTCATTTTCAAGCACAGCAGATTAACAAGAAGGGATCACTATCAAGCTGAATAATCTCCTAGCTCTAAATAATCACTGAAAGAGGAGCAGAAAAGGAACCATAATCATTTCCTTTTAATGCTGTGGATGAGGAATGTGCAAAAAGCTAACACAGAAAGGTGCTAGCATGCTGTATTTTCATAATAATTGGGGTTTTTTATCCTAAAATGAACCCAGTCAAATTAAAAAAGTAATATTATTTATTTCACCCTACAGTGTTACCCACATACAGAATTATTCAAGATAAGGGGAAAATTATTGGTTGTCTATCTAGCAAGTTAAATCAGATTAAAATACTGCATGAATTTTAAACAGAACTGTTCCTACACACACTTATTTCAGGGGAATTTAATTTACTTAGAGAGAATTAAGCTAAAAGAACCAGACTTGCTGAGTTCTCAGTAGCAGGGTGCCCAAATTCAGCTATGCTGTGTTTTATGGCTACTATTCACATTTTCTTAGGCCATGGAAGACACCTTCCTTTGCTGAATATCAAACACAGGACACTCATGTGCTCCTACAGCTCTTAACTCAGTTCCTGCCAGCTCTTATACACTTAAGCAAGAATTCAACCCTCCAAATTTTTTATGTGTACATATGTGTGCACACAAATATACAAACACACAGGTTCCTGAATTTAACTGAGAAAATGACAACACAATCTAAAATCCTAAATTATTAGAGAATTAAGATATAAACCATAGAACAGAATGGGAAACTTGTCAATTTTACCTTACATCAGAGGAAGATAAGAAGTAAGAGATGTTAAGAGGAACAATATGGCCCACGTTACACGAAGAAACACCAGAAATGTGTGAAAAACAAAACTATACAGGCCAATATCCCAATCAATGCACCTGTTGGCAACAGGCATCTGTCTCTTAGTCTAACATCAAGAGCATGTTTGCTCAAATCTCATCAGGTGCCCCTCATTACTGCCTGGCTTTTTTTAAAACCTTGTTTTTAAGAAATAGTGCAAGTTCTAGAGAATTTAGAGGAATTATTTTTCTATTGCTCACAGCATAACTCTCATTAATCAGCACAAGCTTTCCTTTCTGTGAGCAGGAACACAATCTACCAGAGTGGAACACAAATCTCCCTCTGATTCATTGGTTAGGCAAGGTGGGGAGAGAGGAATTGGCAACCCCTCCTGTTCCTAGGTGATGCTGTAAGATCACTGCTCAGGGTTCCTGAGCACACAGATAAATCTTCCACCTGACACAGCAGGGAAAGAGTGAACCAGGCATGGAGGAGCCTCCCAACTTCACCTGCCAGCAAGACAAACTCAGCAAACCTTGTTTGCTCCCTCAGATTTATGAGACATTATTTACAAGATTTGTGTGCTGTTACTGCCTGTCCTGGGATGTTTTATACTCATCTGGTCACTGAACACTGCCTGTTCTGTAACACAGAACTCCAGCCCAGCAGCCAGCCAGGGGAGAAAAGACATTCTAATCAGAGAAAACAACAGAGGCATGACAGACTCATGGATTTTAAGCTGTGGCAAAAGAACTAACTTCAAAATATTACTTCCATGAGTAATTTTACCCCCAAATCAAATGAAACCAACACAAAATGAAAAACACAATAAATAAAATCTCAAAAAAGAGTAACTTTGAGTTTGAATACTACTCTAACAATATCAAAGCATGTGTGTGAATCAAGAGAAGTGACAGATAGGAGCTTCTTGAAGGTAGCAGGGAGTTTTTCTCACCATCACTGACATGTACCTGGTGCTTCCCCACAGAGCTCTACTGCTGTGTCATCATCCTCCCATCTCCTTCCATCTCCAGCATGTCCCTAAGCCATTACCTGAGGAACATGGATCTCTCTCTCTCTGTCCTCCAGCATGTCCCTAATCCATTACCTGAGGAACATGGATCTCTCTCTCTCTGTCCTCCAGCATGTCCCCAATCCATTACCTGAGGAGCACAGATCTCTCTCCCTCCTGGCAATGCCAGTCTGCTGCTCCATGTGTCCCCCGTGACATCAGGGTCTGCTGTGTTCCAGGGGAGAGCTCCCTGCCAGGACCTGCTCTGCACAACTTGCCAGAGGTATCCCTGAAGTGCTGGCTGGATTCTTGTGCTACCAAGGTCATTATTCATGACTCAACACCAACTTCTTTATTGTTCCTGCTGCACACCATGGGAATGCATTACCTACAGGTGAATTAAAGTCACAGTGGTACTTTAGCCAAGCAACCATCTAGACACTCACATTAGGATTAATTCAAGTCTCTCCTTTTTTTTTTTCTTTCCTCGTAACATCTGAAGATGGTGCCTTGTCCTACTTCTATGATCTCTTTCTTTTAAGATTGATTTATGGTAGCAATTTTCTCCCATCTGCTTATCCATGCAACTTGGGGACACTGCAGCAGAGCATAAACTCATTCTAAAAATAAGGTGGCCTCGCAAAAACCTGAAGCCAAATCAGAACAGCCCTGGTGAGCCATGAGCACATCACAGACAGCACAAGGACCCTGTGGCACACAGCAGCCCTTAACTATTCTAGGCACAGTTTTATCTTTATCAATCAGATAAAAGATGACTCTTGGTTATTCAATCTCTAAAGAATTAAAGAAATTCACCTTGGATTAGAGTAGGAACCATGTATGAAAAGAGACAGACAAGAGATTTCTCTATGGGAGTAATTTTTCTCATGAACTTGTTCTGATATTTCTGTGGGTTCCTGGTTACTCAAATTAATGATTTGTGACTGCTTTGAACATTTGCAGTATTAACTTACTGGATCAGAACCAAGGATTTATGGCTTCCTTTGGGCAAATCAGAAAAAAAACATCATCCACCAGCATCTATGTGGAGGCCTTACAGGTTTTATATTTTGTTTTGGTGTAAGGCATGTCCTGTGTGTAAATCACAAATAATAATCCAGACAAGCTTTTAAATAACTTACCAAACATGCAGGTACTGAAAATAAAGTGAACAGAAAAGTGCTAATCTACAAGGTACTAACACCACTTACTTCTCAAGGGGAACAGGACTGCAAACTCCATGTTTAGGTGTGCCTATGGATAAAGGGAGAGGATATTGGGAATGGAAGTGCATTCCCTACCACAGCTGCCACCCTCCCACGAGGGAGATGTAAATGCCACTGTGGAGAGCTCCTGGATCATGGATGCCACAACTCCTGATGCCAAGGCTGGATGTGGAATTCAGAGGTATTTTACAGCAGGAATGAGTTTGAAGGGTCTTGTGAAAGTCTCAGGTAAGGCTGAAGAAGACAGAAGGAAGCTGTTTGCAACAGCTCTGCCTCACAGCCAAGCAAAGGACCTCTCACTGATGCTGCTGAGTCTGCTTCTTGCACAAGCATTAAGTTCACATGCTTAAACTTATTTTTAAAATTTATTTTTAATCCAGGAAAAATATCCTGGACTTTGGCATTACAGGGAACTGAGGAAACCCTTCTCAAGGCTCTGGATCTGTTAGCACAGCATGCACAGCCTGATTATTTTTAATAACTCCAGGAATAAACACCATTAAAAAATTCCCTAATCTCAGACAGTTCATCATCATAGTGTTAAGTTCATGATTAGACATGGCAGAGGTTAAGAAAGCATCTGCCATGAAAGGAATGAAAAGCCTGGAAGAATTTGGTTTGGTTTTAATGCACTGTGTATGGTTACCAGTTAATGCAGAGTACAAACTTCAACTATGTGCAGAAAAGCTGCAGTACAGAGTCTGAGAACAGATGACTTTGGAAAAGTTGTGCTGGCCAGTCTATTTTAACACTGAGAAATGGTGATTTTACCTTTTGCCATCTCCATGCAGAACTCTCAGTGAACTTCTGAGGGAAGGCAAACTGCTGCAAATATCACAGTTGTGTTCCCACTGTGTCTCTTCCCTCTTTTTTCCCCTTAAACCTGGATCTAAACATAGAATCAGAGTCGTTAGGTTGGAAAAGACCTTTAAGATCATTGAGTCCAACAGTAAACCTAACACTGCCAAGGCCACACTAAACCATGTCTGACAGTTCTGTCCTGCTCCCCCTGACACCAATTCCTGAGATGCTGTGACCCTCAGGGCAAAGGAAGTCATTCCTGAACAAGGCTCCGGACACTGCATCCCGATCAAATCCACAGGGACAGAGGAGAGGATTCAGACAGTCTGCCTAGCAAAGCCTGCATACAGAATCATGTAGACAGTTTTCAGTCCAGATCAGTCTCTACTGGTGTTTCCTCTAATTTGAAATAATAATTGAAAAAATACTCCTTAAAAAAAAAGGAAAGAAAAATACAAGGCTGATAATTGCAATAACTTTGTTATACTGCCTTTGCTAAACCAGCTAAACCAGCAAACTTCTGTAACTTTCCTTCCTATCTAGAACACAGCCTTTGATTTCTCATGCAGAAAACTGGCTTGGAATTATTGGAACACTCTGATATCTGGTAAGTCAAGTATTTTTACAAATAAAAATTCCATGCATTCTATGGGACACCTAGAGAACCACCCTGGGCCTCTGCCATCATTGTGAGCACAGAAAATCACACTATTAGATTGTAATTGTTAGATACTGACATTCACCTGGCTCAAGATAAATTTTTTTGTTATTTAGTGTCAGTTTAAATTTTAGGATAAAGGGAGGACTTGGATCAAATGAAAGGGAGAAATGGTCTGAATCAGAACATCCCTCTGGGCAGGCACCACAGAAAACCAGCTCGGCTCTGTTATCACCTGAGATGATCCTATCTGCAAATCTGTAGGGCCACGGTCTCTGCATCCCTCCAGTTTCCCTCCTTCCTGCTTCTTTTTATTAATTTTAAGTTACTCCTCCAAAGTTTCCTTTCAGTCACCTGAGAAAGCCAATCCTTCTGGGTGTGCTCATCCCTTTTCAGCCCTCTGGCCTCCAGGAACAACGAAACACTTCAGTGCTGCCCTGGGAAGGGAAAAAGTGCAGGCAGGACCCAAGACCCTGGAATCCAGCAACAGGCTCTGCGGGGGAACTGCAAAGAAAGCCTGGAGCCAGGGAGTGCTTCCCCTCCATCCCCAGGCAGGAAGGGACACCAGTTGCTTCTCTTTGCAAAAGCAGTGAATGAATTTCCATTGCTGATGGGCTCTGGGCTGCCAGCCACATCCTGCTCCCTGGAGAAGGAGGTGACACTGCCCTGTTGCTCAGAGAAACAGGGGACCTGACCTTACCCTGCCTGCTCCAGAGTGAACCTCAACTGCTCCCTCTCTGCAGTTTATAAACTGCACTCCTGCCTCCTGTGCTGACCTAAATACTGCAAAATGTTTGGTTTACAAACATATCAAGGGAAAATTGGTTTTGCCCTTGCCCTACATTTCCCCTTCTCTTCCCAGTTTAGTGTCTCCAACATATTTCACTTACACAAACTATGGAAACTTGTTTTTCACATAACATATTTTAGTAATTTGCTGGAATTCATAGGCTTGTGAGGGGACTGCATCTTCACTGTTTAGGTGGACAGCATTGAATCAATTTATTTATATTAAATAAACAATTAACAAAAAATGCTCATGTTTTGATTGCTTGTAAGGCTATTTTTCAAAAAATAAAAATTCAGCCTATTAAGGAAAATGTTTCTCGTTATAGCTTATAATGCATAAAATATAGACTCACCTCTTCTGACATTCATTTTTTGTTCCATCAGACTATTCCCTCTGCACACCTGCTCTCTAGCTCCATTTGTCTGATTAATTATCCTCACTTCTTCTCTACAGGCTTTGACAAGTTCCTCTTCCTTCTCTGGCTTCATCCCCGTTTTTCACCTTGTGTGGCTTACATCTCCACCCTAAATACACTGGCTCCTCTCAAAATGAAACAACATAGAAACTACCAACAAACAGTTTGAAATAAACACTAAATAGCAGAACACCTTGGCTATAAACCAATTTTTTGAGAATTCATAAATTAAGCATTTTTCAGAGTAGGAGCTGGCTGAGGGCTTTAGGTTTCCATGTGATCACTACTTCAATGGAGAAAAAGCCAGAACCAAAGAGGTCTTTAGGACAGCATTTCACAAATCCTTTCCCTTAGATAACAAGGATTCTGAATTGATAATAATTTCTAATACAAATGCTGAGCAGCATTTTCTGTGTTTGAAAGTATCACATAGGTGCATCTCAGTTTATTTTTTCCAGCATCAGAATTGCCTGGTAGTATCTGCTATAAATTAATTCTTCTCAGGATTCCACAATTATTATTCCTCTCTTGTCCTGCTTTCAGTTTGTTGAACGTTGCCAAAAAAAAAAAAGTGCTGTTAAACTAAAAGATACCTGTGCTTCATCGCTCATGCAGCTTTTAATATGGAAAATTTTAGATTTTTATTAGTAAATAATTGAGAAGCAGATAGATCACCTTCACAAAGATGGGGCTGAGTGTTCCTTGGGCAGCTGTAGTGGAGAGGATTGAGAGGGTTGGGTGTTCCAAGTGCAGCTGTGATACCTGGTTCTGTGTTTGGCTTCCTTCTCTGCCTAAAATCCATGTAACCTTTCCAAGTCTTTCAGCTCCAGATTCTCCAAGGACAGTGAGTTCTTGAATAGCTTTGAAATCAGAGCAGTCTCACTATTCTCCTTTCACCATTTTGTGGGACTGGTACAGGTTTGAGCATCACCATGGGGTGGGACTTCAGAAGCAGAGAGGGGGTGAGTGGCACCACAGAGGCAGAGCCACAACGGGTCAGTTGTGTTGTGTTGTGTTGTGTTGCTCACCTGTGTGAGGAGCTCTGTGGGACATCACACACACTGTTCCTGCTCTTGGGCAGAGGGGAACATGGTATGAGGAAAGGCCAAGTTGCACAGAAACATTTACAAGCAATTGCAGAGCCTCACATTCCACCAGCCTGCTCTTCCACACAGATCTAAACCACTCTGCACATTTTAGATGCTCATTTCATTCTTTTGCCCTGGAGTTCTAGCTGTGATTCATTCTTTACATTTAACAAAGAGAATCAGCTCACATATGTAAGGTGAGTTGTGGGTGTCCTGACAGAAGGATTTGGCCTTGTATGTCCCACCTCCAGATATTTCTCCAGATATTCCCTTTTTCTTTTTTTCCCCTCCAAGCACATTGTTACTGTCCATGAGTCATTTCATTAATCTGGAGAGAAGGCCTGAAAACAAGTGAATAAACACCCTGCTTCACAACCTTCTGCTGCACTGTTTACTTCTCTGCTAATGAATGAACAGCTGAAAAACACAATCATCCTAACTGGGGACATTCAAAGGGACACTATCTCCTCTTTGTCAATGGCTGGTGCCTGGCCCAGCCAGTGACTGCACTGCAGGATCAGAGGATGATCTCTGCATGTTCCTTATAACTCTCACACAGTGAGTGCAATGACTGTAAATCACAGAGCAGTCACACAACAGTCTGGGTTGGAAGGGACCTTAATCCCAGAAACAGTGGAAAGGAACATACATGAAGTCAAAAAGAAGTGGAATCTTTTACCTTTCCTATTAAGAAAAGAAGTAAATTAAAAAACAGTGTGAGAAACACAATCAGCTGTGATGCCAGACACAGGGGCCTGCCTGCAGCAGCACAAGGTCAAATCTCATGTGAACCAGGCTGGAACTCAGCCCATGCTCTGAGTCCTTGGGTTGGCTCTGTGCACATGGCCAGGGCTCTCCATTTATCATGGATATGGCTGGCAGCCACCTGAAATGTCCTGCTCCCCCTCCAGAGCTGTCAGAGCCATCCTATCTCCAGTGACATGAATAAAGACAGAAGATCAAGGACTAAATGAGAAACAAATTAGTGTAGTCTCAGTTTTGCTTTCCAAGTTACAGGAATTCAAGGTCCATCTGCCATCATGGAAGCCTGGGTTTGACTGTCCCTTGCAGTCCTGCAGCTGCAGGTACAGACAAACTGGTGCTCAGTGCAGCTCACACTTCATCCCAGCTCATTGGGATTCACAGAATCAATGAGCCTCCCTCAAAAGCACAGACAGAGCTAAACCTTAGGACCATCATTTCTAACACTGTAAGGTGTTTAGTAAGTCCCTTTCAACTTTCAAGGATAGGGATGTTACCTTCATAAAAGAAATATCTGATGCCCAGAGATGGCACTCTAAGTAACATGTAGATTACTATAAATCATTTCCAAAATAAGGCATGAAGCTAAGCTTGTGCACTTTACATATTCTTTCCCCTTTGTTACTATATGTACTTCAGATTTTGGAATTTAGATTAACGTTTATATTTCTGCACTTTGATGCACAACTGAACATACCCTGCTCTGATCAACTTTCAAAGAGAATCCATTAATTTTTATATCAAGGAGGGTGATGTTCAACCCCTCAGCTAAACACACAGTCCAACAGAACATGAAATTCAACATCTGATGACTTCTTTTCCTCCTCCTATTGCATATCAGGACAGCAGCACATGATTCCTCATGTGAGTGGTGTATTTCCATTTTTGTGACAATTGGTCACATGTGAGGTTTTTGACCCAATTGTACACAGAGGAATCTGCCTAAAATATATCCCTGGCCTGTAATATTGCCACAGCACACTGCGTTGTGTCACCTGGACTTCTCAAGACTTACAAAGATGGACAGAGAGCCTCCAAACCTATCTGAGACAGGATGCTGGCATCCTTGTGGCTGGCAGCATGAGATCGATTCACTATTTCATCACACTCCTTGATGGCTTGTGACACACAAATCAACACAAAGCTGGCATTCAGCACATCAAACAGCCTTTCCCTAATGTAAGACTTTCATCAGACCATAGTTTTCTTATAATCCAATTGTTGTAGAAAAAAATCAGAAAAACCCCCAAATACGACATAGAAGTGGTCATGAGCTGCCAGGCAACTTCCCACAACACTGCAGTTTCCTGCAGATACTGAGCAACATTTACAGAGCCTCAACATCCCATCCTGCCAGGCCTCACCTGCACGTGCAGAACAACACAAGCAATTCCAGCCAGGGCTCCTCCCTCTGCTGCTCTCCTCCTCTTCCTTGGACAAGGCAATGCCCCACGGCAAAGGGCAAAGAGAAAACTGAGAAACAGAACCACACAGTATGCACTGGCAGGGAGAACCTTACCTGTGTGATGCTGTGGGAAAGGGCAAAAGGGAACTTGACAACATTTTTAGAGGCTTTGTGCCAGAGTACCTACTTCTGTGTACATAAATATATATTTGTGCTTCTGAACTGAAAGCATTCGGGTCACAAAACTTGAAATATTTCTGTTTGTACTTTAGGATTACTTTAGGATATATAATTTCAAAGATCAAAGCAACCAAAAAAATCACTCTTGACATGGACATCGTCATCATCCAAACAGAAAATTAGCATGGCTTTTTTTTTTTAATCATTTAGGCAGGATAGTATTTCTGATTAATAAAAATTTGAATTAAATTTCTCCTTTCATGTGTGCAGCAGTTAATTCTAATCAAGCAAGCTCAAGGTCTTCCGTTGCCTGGATAGTACTAATTAGATTCTTCCACATTATGACTTCGTCATATGCATCCATACATGGCATACAAATATCAACTTTCTTTTTAACAAATATGAACTTCCCTT
Organism: Motacilla alba alba; assembly: GCF_015832195.1. Taxonomy (NCBI): domain Eukaryota; kingdom Metazoa; phylum Chordata; class Aves; order Passeriformes; family Motacillidae; genus Motacilla; species Motacilla alba. The sequence continues at coordinate 16,491,021 of NC_052027.1, read as the reverse complement.
TCAAATTCTCACTGGAAATAATTTTCTGGTGGTGGGAACAATATCTGCGCCAATGGAAAACACAAAATCTCATGAATCCTACAATAAAAAAGTATCAGGCTTAAAAGAAAATGCTTTGAAATTAATTTACTTAGTACAGAACATGACCACCATGAAGGTTCTGCACAAAATAAAAGTAACACTTCATGCGGGACTGTGGTTATGGAAATAAGGTTTGATGTGTGTGAGTGGCTGCAGAGACTATAAAACAAATATTAATAAAGTGATGACTGATGATTGCTGAGCTCCTGTTGGCCAGGCACGTCACTGTCCAACGGGAGCTGACGGAAGCTCCAAGGAACAGCAGCACATGCCTTGTGCCACAGGCATGCACCTCCTGAGCTGATCACTGCTGGCTGGATGGCTGCTCCAGGATCCTCAAGGAACAGCTTAAAAACTGACTTGGTGCAGGAATGACAAATCATTGGAGAAAACATCTGATAGCTCTCCCGAGTGCCAGCCAAGGCTTGAGCTGGATGCAGAGAATCTATTATGAAAGAAGGAGGCAGACCGAGCTGAGTCACTTTAAATCAGGAAATGCAATTCCTTCCTACTCCTCAGATTTAAAATATCCTACAGCATAAAACTTCTGTAGGATTTTTTTTTTTAATGTTTAGGGAAGAAACTGAAATACTGCAGTCAGGTCTCTCTAAAGGAAGTACTCATGATTTCCAGGCAGTACAAAATACATCAAACTCTTGAAATCAAGGAGCAGAAGAAAATCAGAGGATTTAAAAGGAAAATAACCAGACCACCTCATTTTACTCTTTTTAGTTGGGTGCATTTCTTTGTAGAGACCTTCTCTTTTCCTCAGAGGGTGATTTTTCCTACAATTAGCCATTGCTTAGAACCTTCCTCCTTTCCATTTTACAGACAATGACGTTTTTGCTTCCTGACAGGTAACGGGATTCCTTGAAACTCTTCCAATCCTTTACACCACAAAGAGTTCAGAAAAAAAAAGAAGTGGTGGTAAAACTGCAATTGAGTCAAGAAAGAGAAAAAAACCTTGCATCATGGAATGGTAGCCTTGGGACAACTAATTAGAATTTTATTCCAGACAAAAGTCAAACATGCAGTGGTAAAGTGCAAGACAGAAATGCAAAATTCCAAAAGCAAAAATGAAAGGTAGCTTCACCTTGCAAGCTTCCTGCAAGCAGCTTACTCAGGCAACTTTACGAGAGCAGAAGTTAATCTGCAAAGATTATTTATTCAGTTATTAGTTGCTCTAAAAAAAAAAGAAGCTCTATTTATTTGGTTCACTACCAGCATTTACTCCAAAGTTTCATTTATAAACATCAAGCTGATCCTTGCTTTAGACTAACTCAGAAAAAAACCCTGGAGTCTGTACTGTAGATCTATCTTTAGGAAAACATAATTATTTCTGAATCCAGGAACTGCTCTGGGTTGGAGCAGCAGCTAATATCCTAACCAGCATTTCCTTGATCATTACTCAAGCAGTAGCATTTTTATTTAAAAAAAACCCTTAGTCCTCTCCTCCCCCACCAGTTTCCCCATTTCTCTTCTAACACATTCCATTCTAATTTTAGTCTTTTGAGAAGGTTTTTTTCCCGATCAACCCACTCTTTTTCACATTTAAATAATTTTCAGTTTTTAAAAGAGCTCAGTTTTAGCAGGTGCTTCAGTAGCTAGGCAATAAGAAGTCTCTTGGGAACATCTTCCATGTTTCCCAAATGGATTAGCCTGGAAGTTTGGGGAGAACACATTAGACAAAATAACCATGCTGTTTAAGAGTTTCATTCCAGCTCTGAAATTCAGAGAAAGAAATGCAGTCCCCAAAAGAAGCATTTGTGCTCCCTGTTAACAAATGAAGAAACAGCTGCCACAGGGGCAGCACTGGGATGGACCTTGGAGGCAGGAAAATTCAACAGACACACTCAGAAGCCAAACATGGAAGCAAACAGTGCAGCTCCTCCTTTTTGGCATTATTCAGCTTCAGTGTGGCCCCAAGAATTCTCCATGGTTTGCAACCCTGGCCCAAGGAGTGCATTTCTCTGGCTCACAGTGGGAAAGCCTCCAGCACAGTGTCAAAGCAGCAGAGATTTCCCCAGGGCCTGCAGCCCCACAGAGCTAAAACATGGTTGTTATCAGCAGCTCTGGGAACTGAACTCGAGGCCAAGATACCTTCAGGATACCCCTCCTCTGATAAAAGAGAGCCTGGCCCTCTCCATCATCTCCAGCTATTTGAAAGACACCTTTTTCCTCTTTTGGCTCCTGGAAACTAAAACCACTGCAGTACATTTCAGCAACTGCTTCTTCTTGTGGTCCCAAACTGCAGGAGGAAAGCCACTGACAGTGATGCCTCTGTGCCTTCATGCGGTTAGAGCAGACCTGTGAGACTTTGGCATCTGGCAGATTCATGAGGCAGGAAATTTAAAAATAAATTTAATGCTAGGCATCATTTACAGATTTACCAGAATAGATGTTCATCTACAGTCACAGGGTTATCTTCCACATTTCCCTAGAGTGCAGCAACATCCTCCTTCTCCAGTGCTAAAAAAGACTAATAAAGAGTTGAATCTATCTGCTATGTCTGCACAGAGGTAGCACTTGCAGTAAAAAAGTAAGTTGGAGTAGAATACAACAGCAGACATTTCTTATCTTATTCTTCAACACAACATATCATCCCCCATTTCTGCTCCCTTTGCTCCATTAAATTCCTCTAACCACACAAACTGAAAATAAATAATCCTATTTTAAAGCTGGACTTAATTCTCAAAAAGAATTTTCTTACCTGGTGCAAAGATTTCAGGGAAACATTTCCTCAGCAAATGTTATTACCTAGATTTGCTCTAACCTCTATTTTCCACAGGTGAGCTACATTTCAGTACGGAGATGAGGACTTGCCTGATGGCTTGCAAGAATTTTTAGCAAGATTTTTTTGTTTTGAGTGTGTTCTCAGTGTGTTCTCTGCCTCTCAAGTTTGCTTCATTGCCTTCATCATTTTTAGGCTCTCTAAAAGAGAATTAACCATGTCCATTCCCAGCTTTGCCAGCTCCATTATTCAGAACAGCTGGGTGAAGAGGGGAAATACTGGAACCTAAAAAAAAAGAAAATTCTGATATTTCCACAATAAAAGTCCCCAAAACATTTAATCTTAGAAAAAAAAATGAGTTCTCCTGTATGTGAAGTCATTCCCTGCTTGCTTCCTTCTCTTTGTCCCTGAGGTTTGTTAGCTGAGCTGGCTCCATCCTTGGGCTAAGCAGCAGAACACATCAGAGCAGCTGAGCACACATTAACACCTCCTCCCCACCCGGACCACAGGTCTAGAACAGCACAAGTGCTCATGATTCCCTGCAAGTAATTAAAACCTTTGGCTCTCTCCTCCTCACTAAACCTTCCTCTTCTCAAAAGCACCTCTGTCTAAACATGGGCCAAATAAAGTGTGAATTGAAAAGAGGACAGGGAAATTAGATCAAACTGAGTATCTAGCATCTCATTATCCCTCATGTCAGACAAGTCAGAAGCACTTATGTAATTGGGCCTCCAGACTCAAGGCAGTGAAGTGTTAAGACAGAAAAGCAATCCCAGGACTGCATGCTGGGTTGTGACAAATAGAAAAACACAGAATTAGGCCAAGAGCTTTCATTAATGTGAGTTCTTAATTGTAGCACGTCAAACCCAGGTTCACCGCGTGGCACATATGGTCAAAGAGGTAAGAAAGGGTGTAGTGCAAAAGCTGGGAAAGTGAGGGAGGGAATTTCCTGCGTGCCTGAGTACACGATTGTGTGTGGATCAGAGCAAGAGCCCTGGTGAGAGCCCATGGACCACGTGTGAGGAGCACAGCGCAGAGAAACACAAGGGGAGGCAGCGGCCCATGAGCAATCGCTGTGAAAAGGGATGGGGGTGGGGAATTGTGCACAGTCCTTTTTTTAGCTTCTGCTGTAAAAAAATAAATAGACCTTTTAATCTGTGTTCTCCTTGAAGCCTTCTCTATTGACCATTCATTTCTTCTGCCCTTCCCAGCTCTTTACCTCCTCTATATGGCTGATGAATATGCAAATGCATAATCAGTTCTGTAATAGCCTATCCTTTCTAAAAACAGGCTATAAATTTGGATCCTGAGCAGCAGGTTCTAAAAAGCCTATTATATGACAAGGCTGGAGGAAGAGGCCAAACACCAGAGCTCACCAGAGCTCTTTATAACGTGTGTGAATGCAGGGAGGAGGAGGGTCCTCCCCAGAGCCTTGCTGGCAGCCAGAGGGACACCACCTTCTGCAGAGCCATGCACCAGAGCAGGGCCTGAGATACTGCAGGGTGTGGGGAGCTGATGGCAGGTTCAGATTTGGGGAGCTGAGGGCAGGTTGGTTTTGGGGAGCTCTCAGAGCCAGCAGGGCAGGGGACAGGTGGTGTGGCAGGGCCAAGTCCGTCGGATGCTCTGTACATCCCCCCATCTCCATGGAGCACACAGGCCCTGCTGGGGAAATGCCTGCACCCCAAACCTGGTCCCTGGCAGCCCCTCCCAGCTCCAGGTGACACAGAGTCAGGTAAAACACAAGCTGTCCTGCTCCACTGGGCTGCAGAAGGCAGCAGAGCCTGGAGCAGGGCAGCAGTTTGAGGCAGCTGTTTCCCAGCTCCCAAGGGAAGGAAAGGAGTCTCCTCCTTCCCTCTGTGCAATAAACACAAACCCTTCTGTCCAATACTTGCATACATTTCCATGTCTGCCATTTTGAGGCCCTCCTCTGGTTTCTGCAGGGCCTTACAGCATTCCTGGGTGCTGTTGCTGCAGGGCAGAAGGCAAGAACTGTTAGTCTGAGTTTAATGAGATGGGATTGTCCTGCTACACAGGGACAGAAAGCTGAAGGTGCTGTGCCAGGTGCCTCAGTTCCAGCTTCTGATCTGCAGTAAGTACTGGAACTCCACAGGGAGGAATCAGGCCCAGGTGTGTTTTACAGGTTTTTTCAGAAAACCTCCCAGGAACAGACACATCTTTGAGCTCCACACTGAACTGACAAGTCAGGAGGTACCGGGTGGGAACTGAGAACTCCAGCTCAAACCTTGGCCAAGGCAGAGGAAAAAAAGTTGGTTTGCAACAGTTTCAGTGGCACTGTCCCTGAGGCAGACAGGACAGAGCACGGTACACTGGGAACATCCATCACCCTGATGGGGCACAGAGATGAAATGGCAGCAATAATGTACATACCTCCCTCAAAAAAATTACATAAAGGGACAGAAACTTGGATCTGGCTCTAATTCCAACTGTTGCATCCTGAACACATCACAACTCTTCATTTGCAGGTAGTGAATAATATTTGCATAATTCGTTGGAGTAATATGGCAAAACAAAAACATACAGGACGTGCTATAATCACGGATACCTGAAACATGAAATAATTTATAAACACGACTTTACAGAGATTGATATTTAAAACCAAAACCTTGTGATCTTATAAAATGTTCAAAGTTGGGCAGCCTTTGAATGTGTGGACATCATGGAAACCTTCCTTCTCCCCTTCCCTGTCACCTTCAACACCATGTATCTTGCAAAGCAATGCAAACTCTGCAACAACTCAACAAAAACAGGGATGACAGGAGGAAGGAATGTTAAAAACTGATTTTAATAAATCATGTTACAAAACCCTAGGACCGGTTCACAAAGGAGAAGTGAGGTCTCATTCACCACTCTGAAGATGGGAACTGGGCTCCCCAGACAAGGTCCAAAGCCTGGAGCTGAGCTTTGCTGTGTGTCACTCTGATCTGACAGTTCAGATCCGCTCTGGAGCCCTGTTTTCCTTTTTGTCTTTTTACACTCTTGCAAGCCTATTAACACAGCACTACTGTGTGCCTGCCTCAAAGGTGTATTTGGCTGCACCACTGGAAGCACATCATATTCATCCCAGACTCTGATAACACTTTCACAAATATTTGCTTCGCCTAAACTAAAAATAAAGCCAAACCCCAAAATACAGTGAGAGAAAATATTTTCATCACAAAATAAAACATACCAGCAAACCAAGGCCAGGTTCCCATGAAATAAGAAGAATTAAAATAGGAAAAAAACAATGGGTGGATGTACTTAAAAGTAATCTTCCTTAAGCAGCAAAAATCTTTGGATCCTGAAACACCACCAAATCACCATTAATAAAGTACCATCCTCCCCGCTCCTGACCCCAGGCAACAAACCAACCCCAGCATCCCACAATTTGCTGTGATCAGCACATCTTAGGCACAGGATCTGGAAATAATTACCAGAAGGGATGCTGGCCGATTCCAGGGTCCATTCAGAGAACATGCATTTGCCACTTCTTCCCCGGATTTCAGAAGTTTCTCTTCTACAGCATTCCCTTGCACATCCAGCTGCACGCCCTGGAGGTTGTGGATCCAAGGAGAACAGCAATATTCTCTGCAGGATGCTTTCAACTACTTAAATCCTGACTGAAACTCTTCACATAAAGTACCAGTTAAACTGAAAATATTACAAGAGAGGGGTCTGACAGTGGCAAAGATACAACACAGTGGCTACAGCTCAGAAAATTTATGTTATCAAATGGGAATCCATGACAAACTCAAATCTTCACATGAGACTACACAGAAGACTTTATGGAAATGGAAATGCATGGATGTTTTTTCCTGTAACAAGAATAACTGTTTACAGTTTAGGTGATGTTCTGTAACTACAGGAGGTAAGTTTGGAAATATATAGACTATTACCAATTCTACTAAACTACTAAAACACTCTTAGCAGAACACTTGGCACTTTCCTATTCCCCAGTTTAAAACAGCAGCAGAAGTTACTCTTGTAGATGGCTGTTAAAGCCTCAGTGCATTAATGTGCTGAGACTGCCTCCTGTTCTCTCCTCTTGTCCTACACAGCTAAAACCAAACCAAAAACCTGTAACATTCCTGGCATTACTGTACCTTCCCTTGCAATATGCAACAGAATCACATCAGATCCATTAGTCTTGAAAAGCAAAGCCCTGATTCAAGCTACCAAAATGTTATCACACTGTTCCCTCTCTGCAGGATAGCATCTTCACGGTCTCATTGCCTTTGTGGCGTGGTCTGAGGCGATCACATGATTTGAAATTGCTCTGTTTAACTTTCACCCTCCACCCACAGGTCCCTCTTGGCTTCTGCCCTCACTGGTTGTTGCAGCCCGGGGCTGCAGAGGAGGCGCCCGCCTGCTTCTGCTTCTTGCGGCGCTTGTTCAGGAGGCGGTTGTTGGACGTTTTCAAGTCTTTGATTTTCACCTGATCGTAGTCCACCCTCATGGTAGCCAGAGCACTGGTCATCTCCTCCTGAAAGCAAGCAAGCAATTTAGTGAGGCTTCTGAGGCAGTGAGCCCACGGCCACCCCACCCTACAGCCCGGAGAGGAGGGACACAAGGAGCCCCCTGTCACCCCTGGCCAGGAAGAGCTGAGCCCTGTGCACTGCACCAGGAGCCAACCACTTCACTGGTGGCTCCTTCCAGCAGGGGCTCAGTCAGCAGGAGCTGCTCCCACAGCATTTCACAGTGAGCACACAGGACCACGCTCTGCTGGCCTAAATTCCACGTGCCCCTACGCCCAGCACTTCTCCCGGGCTGCTCTGCGCCTCCACACAAAGATCTTTGAAAGTATGTGCTTCAAATTCACACCCCTCCTTAGTTTGAATTAATGCTTCAGTCCAGGAACATTTTAGCTTTTTAATAAGGTTGTAAAGAAAAATCTGTTGAAGTAAACAAATGTCTAAGCATTTGGTTCGGGAAAGGAAAAACAATTCAATATCATGGGTATGTTGGTAGCTTGAGGGAATACCTCTGGGATCTATAGAAAAGCACAAGCATAAGAAATTCTCAGAAACATGGAAAATAAGGCAGCTAAGTGAAAATATCTGCTTGATCTCTGACTCAGAAAGGTAAATGTTGCCTAGGTCCTAAAAAATTCTACCATTACATAGCTCAACAGCTGAGACTACAGATCAGTGACTTAAATAAAATCTGTAATGAATAAAATCCACTACAGGAATGTTGCAATTGTCAAAATTTTAGGAATTTGAAGTGCAGAAAATTCAGAATTAATTGTAAAAGCATGCCAACCTGTTAAAGGCCAGCAGGAAAGAGTTAAGACTTTCAGTGTGCCCTACAGTTTCACTTTCCAGGAAGCATTCAGCAGTCATTGGTACACACAGTAGGTGAAGCACCCTCTTAGATTAAGGTAATTATTTTTTCTCTCCTCTTCCCCTCACCAAATGTTGTAACAAGACAAGACTAAGGTTATTCAGTGCTGTTCCACAATTTAAAAGCATTGCAGAAAACCAGAATGCAGCTCAGCCCTCCCCCCTGTCCCTCTACATTTTCACCACATTCTTCACTGTAATGAAGTTCAAACTGCCCCAGCACTGTCCTTCTCCTCCCTGGGTACATGCAGTGGCTCAGCAGGAGCATCATTCCTGCCTTGTTCATAAACACCATCTTTGCTGGTATCTGGTGCAGCTGTAAGGCTGCCAATGAAGCTCAAATAGCATTCCTTCTTTTTTTAAACAGTTCTCATATACACTACTGTTCTAACCAAGACTGTTTATGCCACCCTTGTTTGACATGATTGTATTCAAAATAGCCACAGTATCCAAGGCAGCACATTTCATCTCCTATCACACTTGACTTAAAGAAATCTGAATTTGGACTGACTCACTTTTACTTCATCCCAGTGGTCTTTATCCTCTTGCAGGACCCGTGCAGTGTGAAGAGGAGTTGGTGGCACTGACATTGATCTCTGAGAACAAAGAAAAATATCAAAACAAGTTCTGAAAAACAACATTTGGGAAGTGATTTCTTGCTCCTCTCTGTGTATGAAGGGCATAAAATTTGATCTAATGTCTTCCAATGGCCCTCATTATTCCTGCTTCCAATCACTCCACAAATGAACTTGTGTGTAGGAGAACTACATTCCCCACACAACATTTAAAGAACAGAAAGAGAGAGAAATCAGCACTGATCTTCTTTCACTGTACTCCCTTCCAGTCCGAACAGTTTATCCAACCAGTGTTGGACAAATTTTTATGTATGTTTTAGATTTTAACTGTCATTTCACTATTCATTAATCAATGTCTTAAAGTGGTTAATTTGACCTCTATCTCCTAGGATTTGTTGTAGGAGACATTTTCTTGCATGTATGCATTAACTGAGATCACCATCAGACTAAGTGAGCCCCAAAGAGGAAATGACATAATTGTTCTGAGCAAGGCACAGCTCAGAAGACAGTGCATCCACATGAAACTGAGATCTCTGCTCACCTGCCATGAAAGATCAGGAGATACTTTACATTAGAATAAGGGACAATTTCTAAAGCATGAAGCACAGTTCCCTGACTGAACTCAGCAAAAATCACAGCAATTCTTGCCAGCCCCTAAATCAAACTATAATTTCATCTGGATACTCTATTTTCCTTATGCTTTCTACCCAGACTTGCTGTTTGCTGCTGTGGCATCATACAGCTGCATGTCACTAAAGTCTAAAGAGATCCCTGCAAAACAAACCCTACACTGGAACCAGTGCTTATGTTCCCCCGGGCTCAGAGCAGCAGTGCAGCAGTCACAGAAGTGAAGAGAAATTCTGACTCCTGCATCCTGTGCACAAGGACCCCAGCTGGCCAGGGTACAGTTTTATCAAACACAGCTGGGACAAGAGAAATGGAAAACAAGCAGACTGGTTTCAGTAGTGTCCCTGTCCCTGCTTCTCTGTGGAAGGTGCCTTCTTCCTGCTGTGAGCTGCTGCTTGTTCAAAAATAATCTTATAGACAAGGAACTAAATGAGCCTGTGCTCCACCTAAACTGACAGTTTTTGCCTACTTCACAGTACAACACTTCTGTCATCCATCTCAAAAAAAAAAAGAAAAAAAAAGAAAAAAAAGGGAAAGAAAAAAAAAAAAAAAGAGACACAAGCACCCTCCCCCGCTGCTTGTGCAACTCCCCAGACATGTTTCCACTTTGGGATTTAGGAAAGGGGGAACACAGACATTCACTGTATTGGTCTTTCCCTCTCCCTCCCTCTGCCCCCTGTGAGCAATAGGTTCAGCAGAAAAGAAAGCCAACCTGCAGCTTTCTTCCAGGAAGGGTATTGGAGCAGGGCTCCAGTTGGAGCAGGTGCAGCGCAGTCTGCAGTCCTTGCCTCTAATTTCCTCCTCATTAATTGGCTCTATGCATATTCCAAGTAACAAGTGTCACTGTAGGTGGCAGCTTCCTTAGCTATTAGGCACTCACTCCATGAAATTCCTCACTTGCTCACTTCTGAAACATCTTGGGGCTTCAGACACTCAAAGCTGGAGGTATTTATTCTGAGCAGTGATTACATTTTTATTTGGTTAAAAAAGACTCAGAAACATTGTCTGGGGTCTGTTCCACAGAGTCTTTACAACCTCAGTTTCTCAACTCCGAATGACAACACCTTTCTAGTTCATCAGGATGTCCTACAGCTGCATTTCACTTGATTCCAAGGGCTTCCAAATCCTGCAGCAGGCACTGTAGGAACAGGGACAGTAGCCACACCTCTGCTTCTGCCCATTCTTTGAGGATCAGCACAGACACACCAGCACTATGGGAACAAGGGGAATCCTACAGCAGAAATGATTCTGTTCCTGGCTGATGATTCTTTGGGCAGCGAGAACAAGACTGGTATTTTTTTAGACACAAATGTGAGAAGTATAACCTACTATTTTGAGGGACTCCTACAGAGCAGAGATGGTATCATGAAACTCAGTCTTGTAACTTCTGGGATTTGTGTCTCTTATTTGAAATAGTCCATACTGTATTAATCAAGTAATTTTTTCTTTTTTCCACAAAAAATTTCTTTTAAGGAGAAGTAAATTCAACCAAGTCATAGAATGAAACCTGAACCGGGACCATTAATAGCTCTGTGTACCACCCTACCTGGCAATCTCTCACATGGCAGTAAGAGACCCTTGCTCCTCCCCCATGCATTTCCAAACTCTGCCAAGGATAAGAATTCCCACTGAGCACAGGAGCATGTTCACCCTAACCGAGCTATGCACAATGGTGCCTGAGACCACTAATAATAGCTCCTCAAATCCTGCACTGATGAAGTAAGCACACAGAGTTTATTTTTATATTTTTAAAGAGAGTAACACATGCATATGCTGCAGAGTCAACAGAGACTGCCTGCTCACAGAATATAGAGACATTTTCGGCTGTTGCTTCCAAGGACACGACTGTGGGTGTCTCCCCTTGTGTGTCCTCTGCTAACAGCAAGAAGAATTGTGGTTTTACGGGCAGGTGACCCTCTGTGGAGGGCACAAGAGGTTAATTAAGGGACCAGCAATAATAACAGCCCTTCTCTTGCTGTGCTGTGTGGAGCTATACCCAAGTTCTGCATGTAAGAATCAATTTGTGGTATAAAAAGAGATCTAAGACTCACATTAATCCAAGGGTGATTCATAAACTGAGAGACTGTCATCCTCTCTGTTGGGTCAGTCTTCAGTAAATGGCGAATGAGTTGTTTGGCTGAAAAACAGAACCAACAGGGCACGGTGTAGTCTAGGACTGCATTCCCAAATAACTTTGGGAACACAAGGACCTGCTGAATGAAGAAACACGATTTTGCAGAACTGAAAACACCTCCCAATTGCTGTGACAGTGTTAAGAAGCCACGTACAGTGGGGCAGGTTACTGTGTTTAAAGGGACAAAACAGGAAAACATCCAAAACAAGAGGCAAGAAGGAATGAAAAGACTGGGAATTCCAGCTATGCTCTCTACATCACCAAACCAACTGCTTTGAGAGCAACAGCTGGAGGAAAAGAGAAGCACAGGGGCAGAAAGCTGCTAAGCTGCCTGCCTCAAAGATGGCAACAAGCTGGGCGTTATGGGCTGAATGGATACATAAACTGATGTTTTGAGAAATGATGGAGGACAGCAACTAGCACAGGCTGTGGAAAAAAGGGTGAACAAACTTTGACAACTGAGAGGGCACTAAAAAGACAAAAAAGTCAAATAAATGGATTGCACAAACTGGCATTGCAGCAGCTTTCTGTGAACATGGGATTTGCCAAAGCAAGAGCACTAATAACTGAGATATGAGATGGTGAGAGGCTAGACAAGAGTCTCATTAACGTGGGTGGACAGACTGGAAACACTGCATCCAAAGGAAGTTATTTAGAAGGACTTACACAAAGTTTCCTTAGGAAACCTGTAAGAACTTCTAAATAAGGGTTCTCTTTTAGGAACATCACATGCAAGATGACTAAACGCTTGGAAGAAGTTGCCAGGGGTACAAGTTTAATTTGTTGAGAGAGGCTGCAAAGGACAAGGACAGCACAACACAGGGAAAAAAAGCAGCAACCTGCTGCAGGTGCCTCATCAGCCTAAAGAACACCCACAGATGAGATGATCTTAATAGGATGGAAGGCAGAGGGCCCCTATCTCCATCCACGCAAGCACACAGAAACCCTACACACAGTCCAAGTGCATGTTCTCTCATTGAGCTCCTCTAGCCTGTTTTCAACTGCTGGAATATGAGCAAGACCCAAAGCAGACAAAATATTTAGCCAGAAACCCATGACTAAAACATCTCCCTCAAGAATGTTCAGCAGGCTGTGCTGCACACAGCAATGAGATCCAGTGAGGGGTGAAGATGCCACAGAGCACAGCAGGGTTTAAGGATAATTTGTTACTGCTAAAGAGTAGACAAAACCAGGATCACAGCAATAGAAAGGGCTTGTAATAAAAACAGATAAGCACAGATATTGGTGACCCTTCTCTTTAATATGACAGGCAAGTGAGACTTCCAGCTTATGAGACTGTCAGGATAAGAGGGAATCAAAAATATCCACTTTCAGGACACCGATTTGAGCCCAGCAGCTATTGATCAATGACTTATACAAAATAAATTGTTGACCTTGATTTAAGTGGTGGCTGGCAAATTCCCACATCCCAGAAAGCTACCATGAAAACTTGCCATCCTTGCTGGCTGGATCATCAAGGAGGGCAAAGACTGAATAAATTCTTAAGAGAGTTTGCCTTTCTTCCAGCTCAGCTTGCATTGGAGCTGTCCAGGCTGTCTCCTTTCTCGGGATTAGAGACTCCTGTTTCAAGAGGGCTTAATATCAGCATTCACTAGCACTAGCTGGATTTTGAAAGAAGGTTTTCAGTAGTCATTTACTTTTTGTAGCACAGAGGTTGCTGGCTGGTATCTGAGTTCCCAGTCGTTCTCTGTAGCACCTTACAAAAAAATTGATTTAAATTGTAGAAGAAAGGGAAACAAAAGCTCAGACAGATTTTTAGAAATAGTCTCTTTGTAAGCTCTGCAGCACTGCACACCACCATGCTCACACTCATCAGCACCAGGGAGGATTTTTACCTTCCTCTGATACGTCAGCCCACTCTGGATTGGGAAATCCATACTGCCCCATCCGAATTCTTCTCTTCATCCCTGGAGAAATGGCTTGACCGGTCTTTGAGTAGAATGGAGGGAACCCACACAGGCTGTAAGAGTGGACAAAAGAATTTTCGTAACTAGGGGAGTCCTTTCACCTCTTAAAAAGTTTTATTCAAGCTTATATTCTACTGCAGGCTGCAGGATCCCAGTGAACAATTACTTGTGAGTGCAGATTTAACAAGTTGTGCTCTCTTTCTCTTCACCAAGTTCCTTCCCAAATACTTACAGAATATATGTGATGACACCCAATGACCACATGTCACATGATTTGTCATACTTCTCAGGACCAAGGACTTCTGGGGCTGGGGAAGATTAAAACCACAAGTAAACAGAGTACCAGGTATTTCTCTTCATCTCCATCACCTAGTAAGTAGCAGCACACTTCAACAACAGGTATCAGAGGCATTAAAAAACCACAACTCCCTGCAGGAACTGGGTAGCACTTTTGATTGACAAGTTCCTAAAGGCATCTAAAGTAGCTTTAAAAAGGAGGAACAGAGCTGGAAAAATGCCCTACTCCTCACCTTGGTGTCTCTCTGCTCAAGGGAGTACTAAGATTACCAAAAAGCAGAAGGAGCTACAGCTAAATGTGTGCAGGGAGACACTGCACTGAAAGAGGCAGGAGCATATGTTCCAGCAATCAGAATAGAAAGGCCCTACTGGAGCTGTGATAAAATTTTGAATGATACCTGGGTGGTGTGTTTAGCTCCAGCAGCTACAGGGCACTGTATTTTTCTTTGGCCTCCAGAGCATTATATTTTTCCCACTAAGTAACAAAATTAGACAGAGATACATTTAGAGGGGATTTTTTTTTGTCTCCTGGGGCAGGTAAACTGCCAGGGAGCTTGATTTTATAAGGAAAATTATTCTTTAAACATATGAGCAATCATGCTGGTTTATAAAAAGGTGTTGAGAAGGGAAATGTCAGCTTGTTTATACACAAATATAAAGGCATAAAAACATACGTGTGTAAACTCCTTAACATTTTATCACTAAACCCAGCTCACAAAAATACAGAAGAAGGCATAAAAAAAGGTGTATTGCTAATGTGACTATCTGCTCCCAGTGAATAAGTCTCTTTCAATACAGAAAACTATACAAACTTTTATCAGAGAAGTAATTTTTCAAACAAATTAAGTCCTTTTTCCAGCAAAGAAATTCCAAGCATGGACTGCCCCAGTCAAACCATATGATGAATGACCATTAACTCAAGACTAAAATGAGTGCATGAAGGACAGTCTGCTGTGGCATTCATTAAGCAGTGCTTCAACTTTGGACAAAATGAAGGAAAAATTCTGCTGTGATTAAGTCATGTTGGTTCTTTATTACTAATTCCTCAATTTGCCAGCTTAAAGAAGTTTTACAGCTGAGGCAATATTCTTCTCTCTTATTGCTTTAATTTAAGCTATGGGAAGTTTAGCACAGAAATACTCAAATATCACAAAGCTCAATTCAAATTATGGCTTTTTTTGCATCATTCAGAGGAAACATCAGGATTACTTCAAGTGTAATCAGAAGGAATTCCCTCTTTCCTTGTATATCCTCATTTTTATCTCTTGTGAAGGCTTTTTCCTCTGTCACCAAGGCAGAAAGCAGGAGCATTGAACTGTACTGGAACCAGACTTCAGGTTTGGATTGGATCCCAGTTTAAATCCTGCAGGCTAACACTTCACATTACATCCAGAATAGAAGATTTCCCACCCACTGCAAGGAAAGGAATGACTAAAACACAGAAGAAATGTGCCTTGGATAACTCACCCACATAATAAGGAGTGTAACAGGGGGTCTGCAGTGCATTTACAGTGGTTTCTTTGGCAAAGCCGAAGTCTGTGAGTTTGAGCACAGTATCTTTGTCTTTGGATGTGTAAAGCAGGTTTTCAGGCTGGAAGGCCACCAAAAGAGGATTAATAGGACAACGAAGAGATGTCTCTAATAAGCTGACAGGTCAAGCCCACCACCACCATTTAGGTCTTCTTACTTCTGTCACAAGCCCACCAAACACACAGAAAGTTCCCTCCCAACAGGCAGCACTTTTCCTCAGACTAAGCATCAACATCCTTCTTAGCAAGGAGGATGTTTGGGAGAGAAAACCACAAAACCCTGTCCAATGGGCATCCAGTCTGGCTTCTTGAACCTCTCCCAGTCCCCTGCACTTCTCCTGGGACTGATCTGTGTGGTGACAGCAGCTGATCTGACATCACACTGTGCCTCAAGCACCCAAGGGGCAGGACAAGGGAAATCCTCAGCCAAAGCCCCCATGAGCAACTGACACAGCTCCATCAAAATGAACTGATACAGACACAGTCCCTTTGCTGCTCCCCCTCCTCTGTCTCCTGAAACCTGAGTTAATTCCATTCTTGCTCCACACTCCATACAGGCAGAAGTGGCACAGAGGGAAATACAAGCTCCTGTGCCCAAGAACAGGGACAACAGGGTATTTCTATTATCTCCAATTAGTTCAATTCATTTCCCAGTTTACCCCCCAGTGACACCGTGATGTGTCAGCTCTCCCTCCAGCTAAACACACAAACATCTGTGGAAAATCCACCAGCTCGGAGCTGTGGAATTGATCGGATGCCTCAGTCTATCATTACAAGCACTGCTCTCCTGCACATTCCATCCCCTGCTGTGTCCCTGCACTGAAAATGCCAGGGTGCAGCGAGCTCAGCTTTGCTTGTGCTGTGCACTTCAGAGCATGAACACAAAATACAGCCCTACAAACTCTGGCAAACCCCTACAATGAGACGGGGGTTCAAACTTTACCTCATTAAACACTGGCAGTAACTGAGATCTCCCTATTTTCCCACATATTCACACACTTATTGAAGTGGGTTACATGCATGAAATTGATATTATTCCTCCCAGAAGTTTCCCCTTTTTCTGAAGGGGGTTTTGTTGTTTGGGGTTTTTGTGGGTTTTTTGGGGGTTGTTGTTTTGGGTTTTTTTTGTTTGGTTTTTTTTTTAATGCAAGTATGATGCTGAAAGTAACTAATAACTGGCAAAGACTGTACATACAGGCATCTATAAGTTATAGATTCACTTGAAGGAGTGCTATTTTCTTGCTAATTAATGGATTGCAAGTGGGCAGTACCTCTTTAACTAAGCATCTGACTATCATGAGATTTTTCTGCATTCCGTACACAACTGGAGGGCATTAGCACACATGAATATTCCAACCTTGGACTAGTTGCAAACTAGTGAGCAAATCCCTTCTCACACTGGCAGAGGAACAGGGACACTTTGACCATCTGACTGCACTCCCAGTTCTGTTAAAATCACTGCTGCCCAGATTTCTTCCTGCCATAAGTTCTCTTCCCCAGCCCACACACCTTGGGGCCTCACCTTGACATCTCTGTGTGCGATGTTCATGGAGTGCAGGTACTGGATGGCTGTCCCAATGTCTCTCATTATTTCAGAGGCCTCTATAAATACAATTTTAGAGAAAGGTCACATTAACATTCCCACTGTAATTCAGGGACATGCTTGGGAATGCTTATGGCTTACAAACAGCTTGCTGGAACATGGGGCAAGCGTCAAAACTAGAGAAACCCTAAAATTAGCCCTAACAGCTGTGTTTTGGGTTTGCAGGCACCAAGCCCCCGACTGCCTGGCTGCTCAGTCTCCTCCTGAGCAGGCACTGCAGCCCAACAGCTCAGACTCCTCAGGAGCTTGGGAATTCGTGCTTTAATTTGCTCACCAAAAAAGCAGCAAGAGCAGAGCAGGTACACAAGCAGCAGCTGTTAAGAAAGGGAGCCCCAACAACAACCTATCTGTGATTGTCCAGGACATGTCCTTGGTTGTTTGAGACAGAAATTTAACTTTCAGCTTCTAGTTCAGGGGGATGATCTATCAGATTTTTTAAAAATAGAGCAAGATAACAATATAGTAATTTTAGGATAAGTCACATCTTAATTCCTTGCTGTCTTTAGAAGTTTTTCATCAGGAGGAACAAAATCAACAGTTCTATTCAGCAAAGGCCAAACTACCACCTTTGAAATCATTCATTTCAAAAATTTAATATAGCCCCAGTGAGAAATTCTAGTGGTGGAGTTCAAGAGCAGTGCTCTGGGAGTCTGGAGGGGTTCAGTTACATAGAGAGGGGTTTCAGAGCAGGGAGGAATGACATTCCCATGTGAGCATCATATCACATCTCCATTGACAGGGAAACAACAGAAACTTCAACCTGATCCTCTGGGTTCTGCCTAGGCAGAACTTGCACTGCAACCAGGAATCCTTTTTCACATTGCCTGAGAGTGAAAGCATACAATCTCAGACAAGGACAATCAGAATGCAGAAACACTCCTATTCTTTGGGGAAAACCTTGTACAATCTCCTCCTTCCTGGTCCTAATGGGAAGCTGTGGCTATATAAACAGGCAGTGAACCTGGGGAATCCAGTGCCACAGCGCTCATTTACCTCAGGAAAGAATGAAGGTATTTTTTTTTTGTTTAACCAGGTGATTTCTGAGTAAGTATTTATGTTATACAATGTTCTACAATGTAGAAAAGTAATGTTTTTAGTAGAGTGCAGTTGCTAAAATTCATTGAATCAGTTTTCTCCCTGGAATTTGTACTTTAGAGAAGAACAAATGAAGTTTTTAAAAATGCTTATTTTCCCTGCACAAGTCTCTTACAGGACTAGAAAGGATTCATCCCAGGCTAGGAAACACATGAGAAGAAAACAGACAGGCCTCTACACCAGACCTGCAAAATAAGTCACAGTAATTTACAAGCTCAGGTGTGTATTTTTCTGCTTCTAGTCATTTTATCAGGCCAATGGTTACAAACACTATCACCTTACAAACATTAATGGTTTCACTCTGAGCAGAAACGAGCTCTTGTCTGCTGTGAGGGGGCAAGGAGAACCATGATCAATGGGACCTGTGGTTCTCTGTCAATAATAAGAGATGGTATCATCAGCAAAGATGATAAAAATGGCAAGACTAGTCTAGTGCAAGCTCTGTCCCTGCCTCATGGCAGGGCTTTACCCTTGCTCATTCCCCCCTGCAGCCAGGCAGGTTTGTTTACAGTGTGGTTAATAACGCTTCCTTTCAAGCAGTGCTTTAAAACCCTTGAACAGGAGACGTTTCATCAGATGTGATTTGCTCATTATACCCACGACCCAACAGTGTGCAGTGATGCTGCTTGAGGGACAGCCAGAGAGAGATCCCAGCAGGAACTGCACTGCTGGGTGGAGGTGCTCTGGCACAGGACCAGGGATCACAGGAACAGACACTCTCATGGTACAGAAATGAAAAAGCTGAGCAGATTTGTAGAAAGATTTTTCTCTAAACCTTCCACATTTTGCTTGAACTTGGCCAATTCTCATAATTCCTAGTTCTTGGGAACTTTTCAAAATCACTCCTAACACACAGTGGGATAAATAACAATAATAACAACAACAAACACCACCATAGATAAAATCAAAGAAAAATTCCTAAAAGGAAACAGGGGACAGAGAAATGGAGAAGAAATAAAAAATCTTTCACAAACTTTAAAATTTAACTTGCAATGTTTTACCTCTCTCAGTGAAAGCTTGGTCTCCTCTCTCCTGGATCCTGCTAAACAGCTCTCCTCCTTCCATGCTGAAACAAAGAACACAAAAAACCCCACCTTATGTTATCAGAAAGGAAAAAATTAACACCTGACTGTGCATCCATGTAACCTCATGGAACCACAGCAGGAACAGATAAAGATTACAGTCTGTCTCCTATGCCAGTTCTTCCTAAACATCACACTCACTCACACCAATGCAGAAAGCCATTCTGATATGGCATAGATAGAAAACAAAATAAGACCAGGGAGTTTTGATGCTTTCAGTTTAATGTACCCTGTCTTAGGGAACATGGCACACAAAAATGGGAAGTCAGATATGCTGGAACTGGAAGGCTGACAATAATCTTGCTTCATGTAAAGGGTGGAGAGGAAGAAAAAAAAAGAAGCAAAGAAACCCAAAAGAATTATTAATTTGTCCTCAGTGAAAAGGACAATAACTGTGGTATTGGAGACTAGGGAGAGAATAGGGAAAGTTAGAATCAAAGTAGTTACAACAAGACAGATCACACTGGATCATTGGATTTACATCTGAACTTGGAAGCTGATCACAGCCAAAGCAGAATGTATTGGTAGAGACATCTTTCAAAGGCGTAGTAATCAGTCAGCTTTAATGAGGACAATTGCTATGGAGCACGATGAAAGTTTATTTTCTGGTAAAAGTTCCTCATTCTTCCAGCACACAGGATGGCTGGAGCAGCTGCACATTTCCTTATCAGTTCCACAAAGGGAACAAGAGATTTCCTGTGCAAACCAAAATTGTGCTGCTCAGAAATCTCCCAATTGCCACCTAAATCAACACATTCTCCTACTCCCTCCATCCCTCCAAAAGCAGTGCCTGGTGAGCGGCTGCTGCTGGTCCATACCATTCCATGACAATGAGCAGGCATCTCTTTCCATTGTGGATGTTCTCATACACATCCAGGACGTGGACAATGTGAGGGCACCCCGAGGCTCGCCAGTGATACTCGACTTCCTGACGGGCCTTGGGGTTGTCGTACAGGAGCTGTGGAGAAAGAGCAGAGAGCAAAGTCAGCGAGGCACCAGCGTCCTGCTAGCAACTGCCACCAACGTGCTCTGGGGCTCAGAGAGGAGCTCCAGATGAGAAAACCTTCTCCAGCCAAAGGAGATGAGAAGGAGCTCCTTCATCCAGCCAAAGGATGAGAATCCACCATGACATTTTCACCTTCTCTGGGCTGTCCAACTTGTTAGACTGAGGAATACAGAAACAATTGGTCCCTTAGAGCTGGAGGGGCCTTGAATGACAGCGAGGAGGGATTTTGAATCTGAGACAGAGACAGGTCTAGCTTACCCACTTCTGGATGGGAAACAGCAAATTTTTCTTATGTGTTTGCAAAACCTTTAAACAGAGAATCTCCCTGCTAAGGACAATAACTCTCCCACCTGCGGGGAGAAGAGACTTCCAGGTGGGTGCAGTGCAAATCCTGTAAGTTAAGTGAGATTTGAAACAATGAGGACTTTTACTCATTACTCTGAATGTGCTTCTTAATACTACACACACTTCTGACCCTACCAAGGTAAGAAAGGGACTTTTGGCTATCTAGATGCTTGAACTTTTTTCTGTCACATGCAAGGCCAGTTTATTTTAAAGGCACTGATCTCTAGAAGGGCAGCAAGAGCTCATCCTTTCTGATCCGGCAACCTCTGCACAGGAAGTGTGTCCCCTGCTGTCTGAAGCACTGCTCTGTACCCGACACCACCACTGAGCTTTGTGCAGTAGGGGCACATTGCTGAATCGTGCCTGTTCCTCTCTGCCTCGGCTCTCCAGACACCACTAACACTTTGTGACAGAGACTCTCTTTACTGCACATTTGTACAGCTCCTGCACAATGCAGCTGTGATCTGAGTTTGATATGCTATGCCCTATGGTAATAATCATGGTGATGATGGAGCAGCAACAAAACTGATGCTATATAAAGCATTGTTAAATGTAGTGAAACAGAATAAAAAACAAGCAAAGAACAACCACCTCTGATATATTTATGTTAGAAAAGGCCCACAACAACTGTTTTCAGACAGGCAAATAAAAAGTATCACTGATGACTAACAGGCCTTAGCCTGATGCTCTTTCCACTCACATTTGCTATTAGGTTCCAATGAAAACACAAGTGCATGATAATTGCTGAAAACAAGAATTAACATGTAACCTGTCATTAGGGACCTATGAATCAGAGCAAGAATGCTCCCATCCAATAGCCAAGTTAAGCCACAAATGGTGTCACAGGCACCTCCAATACAGGCAAACACATTTTTGAAAGGTCACAGGAAGGAAGATGCAAATTCTGTTTTCTTTATTGACTTCAATACAGACAATTTACATTACTGGGGAAAAAAAATCTTACACCTCTTTGCTACTTCAGCATCCCTTTCAGCAGAGCAGACAAAGGAACATGGCAGGAAAGGTCAGTAGCCCTTCATACAATGCTGGGGAAATGCTTGGGAATGACTGGAAAGAGGGTAAATGCTTGTCTTCCAGGCCAGGAACAGGAAGAGGGTGACAAGTGCTCCTCTGCTGAGTGCATATTTTTGGTTTTCTGTGAACCATTGGAAGGCTGAAGGAGGGGACAAGTGGGCTCAGGAGGGCAGCTGGCCCTGCAGCTGAGTGTGCAGCTACACCGTGCCCACCCCGGGCTCCAAAGCTCCCGCACAGCACCAGATTTCCAGCAGAGCAGGGGCTGCAGGAGCTCCTGGCCAAGGCCACTGCCCTGGCAGCCAGCCTCCTTCTGCACGGCTGTCATTCTGCACCCAGAGCACGGCCTTTTGGGATCACTGTCTGCCTCTTCCTTCCTGCTCCAGCCTGGCTCTGGCCTCGTTTCCAACAGAAATAACTTCCTAAAGAGAGAGATGGCTCCAACTTGGACAAAGAGCCCGCTAGTGAGTCCAAGTGCGCTCGCTTTGCTCCTTTCAGCCACCGGCCCATTCAGCAGCCTTTCCTTCACAGCCACTGTGTTCTAGCTCACTAGGACTGTCCATCAGAATTTTCCCCTCTGCCCTTCTGAGTTTGGGCTGTTGCCTAGAGGTCTCTTCAAAAGTTCATTAAATTACATGTGCCACAATAAAGCCCAAACACCCTCAGGACTAACCAGTCCTTAGAGTGTTCATTGTTTGGATATTACTGGATTAAAGCCACTTCTGAGCAGGATGCCTCCAAAAGCTTCTCCTCTATCCTGTGCTACTGATCAGACATTCCCATTCTCTATACAAATGTAACTGCACTATCATCTGTGTCTATTGTGCTTGCACAGTGCACAGAGATGCTATTTTTCAGGTTTGTACCAAGTGCTTATGAAAACTGTTTCAAAGAATTTAATTTTCCCTCTCTGAAGAGCTTTTACAAGCATTTGGATGCACACAAGGATGCTGCAGTTTCTTTTCTCCACACTTCAAGTAAGTTTTGTACACTTTTTTGTGCCAAGATTGAATGCACTCATGTCAAGATGACACCTGGAGGAGCAGAGAAAGGGAAATTCAAAAATAAAGAGCACATACACATACCAAGTAACATCTCATATACCAACCAACTGTTAACCTTTGGATTTCTCCTTCTGAACTTCAAAAATAAATTAAATCTTCTCTTTATGTCTAAAACTGGAAGGCAGAACTGTACCTTTTAAGACATTTTAGAGACACAGACACTTGTAAAATGAAAGCCGTGTAGGGTTGAAAGCACCCATTTCTGCAAAATTTAGGTGATGATTTAGAAACACAGTCTAAAATTTTAGACTTGTGATTAAATATCACAAACTTGCAAAGAACCTAAATAGATATTTTGCCATCTTCCTGAGCCCAAAGAGCAACTGTACTTCTATTGCTGCAACAGCTTTGATAAGACTTCAGCCTGGTTCCCTGACATTGTACAAAAGTGCAGAGGCAGTTGTGAACAAACCCAGAACTTCAGATCAGTTTTCCAGTGCTGCTGGCTTGAGGGAAGAGCAGCTTTGACCATAGGAGCCCCAGTCACTGCCCTAAAGCTCCCTCGGGGTTCAGCTGAGTCACAGCATGTCACAATAGGCTGTGGGCAGGATCATGAACCAGCCCAATTTCAAAAGCACACAAACCCCAAGAGAAATGCTCCGTCTCCCAATTTCTCATGAGACCAGATGACACAAGGCACAGCAGCCTTTGCACAGCTCCATGAGTGTGTGGTCAGACAAGACAGTTTGCACCAGGAGCTGCTCAGTACAAAAGTGGAGTTTTGCTGGAGCTCAGCATCACCAAACCACTGCCTAAAAGCAGCAGATGAAACAGGGAGGTCACCAAAACCAGGGGTGATGGATGGAAGGCAGAAAGTACAGGATGTGATCCACACAACTGTCCTCAATATCTGAAAAAGCTGAAGAGGGAAAAGAGCAGCACAGTGGGAGTGCTCAGCCTGTTCCTGAGGAACAAGAGGGCAGATGCCAGCAGACACTCCAGGATGTGCTGCCAGTTCAGGGCCTGGGCAGTGCAGGGAGGCCTGAACTCTTTATTCTGGGGCATTGGCCTAGCTGGGGTTGGGGAGCACCTGCCAAACAAATTCTAAACTGCAGTTTGGAAGGCTGGCTCTGTGGAATTTCTTCCTCTGCCGAATTTCTTGATAGAAAGGGGAAAAAGAAAAAGAAAAAGGAAAAGAAAAAGGAAAAGGAAAAGAAAAAGAAAAAGAAAAAGAAAAAGAAAAAGAAAAAGAAAAAGAAAAAGAAAAAGAAAAAGAAAAAGAAAAAGAAAAAAGAAAAAGTGACACAGTATCTTCTAATAGCTTTTCCATTGATTCAGTGTGGTATACACAAGGAAAGACAGCAGGAGTCCTCATACCTTAATGGTCTGATCTATACAGGAAATAACCTCAGGGCTCCAGGGAGTGGCAAATGATCTTCTGGACTCTGGAACTGTAACAACTGAGAAGGAAGATATCCATGGGCATGGGTAGGGAACAGGCTGAGGACAGGAATAACCACTTCTCAGTGACTTTCTCTTTAACATGCACTGCCAGATTACACAGATTCCTGTCAGACCTGCTATCTGCTCCCTACATAGGAGATTAAGACCTCCACTATGCTTTTTTATTTATTTTAAACTTCAGCAGTTCTTCCTAGTTCCAAACAGGCGCTGTGCTTGGATTAGAAGTGTTACAGGCTCAGTTCTCATCTACTCCATGTGCTACAATGAAGCAGCATCTGACACTGCAACCACGTCTTTCTGACATGCGCCAATTTCAGAATCTGAACTCCCCATCACAAGACAATCAGTTTTATAACCTCTATGCTATCTTCCTCACAGGAAGGCTTCCCATTATTAAAACAGAAATGGAACCTGCAGAAATTTTCAGTCCTAAGGGTCCTCAGCATGCAATACTGACATATAGGCACTTATATCTAGCTCATTTATGTCTTTAGCTGGGAAATAAAAGGTCTAAGGGGCTAAACATAGGGGCTTTTTGCTTGCTTTCCTCTTTGTGTGTGGCTGTTACAAAAATGCTGAGTCCTACAAATAAGCCTTGGGAACTGAATTCACACTGATGCACAGAACCTGACACCATTTGCAGCAGAGCAGTTCTTCCAGTCATTCTTTATTCAAGAGGGGTAGATGGCAAAAAGAGGCTTGGATAATGTTTCTTTCATCCCCTCCCTCCCCTATGCTACTAAAAGAAAAGGGGGGGGGGGAAAGGAAAGAAAAAAAGCTATCAGTATGGATTTGAATGTTTTGTCTTTTATTACATCCTGATTATTTCCAATATATCTTCTAATTCAATGTTAACAATCTTTATCTGTTTCCAGGTCTCTTCAGAAGGGATAAAGCCATCCTTTGTGTTAGAGCACTCAAGGAATTGAAATGATCAAGGCTTCCTTCCTCACGCATCGGCAGCACCTGTCAGTGGAGCTGCAGCACCACGTGTGTGCCTGCAATGGCAGCAAGTGGGAATCCACTCCAGCAAACCTCCAAGAAAGCACCCCTTCTGTTCTTTAAAATGAAAGCAATACAACACTTCTGCTGGAATTATTTAGTACTGAAGCATCAGTCTAAGGGCTAAAACCAAGGCAGGCATAGGTAGAGGGTTATCTGTAAACCTTTCACTTTTCTGCTGTTATTTCAAATCCAGCTTAGGCTGCTGGAAATTAAAACTACTTGGAGGCTTCATTGAAACAAACCGTCATCCCAATTCCTGCAGAGCTGTCCAAGCTGCCACCACAGCTGCCATTCCCTGGCCTCTCCATGGGGCTGAGACAGACAGCCAGTCCCAAAGGTGGGCTTCTCCAAGCTAATAATAGGAACAACAGTCGAGTAGCACAATTTTCCATCACTGCTGCCTGTGATATCAAATCCTTTCCCTCACCTACTGAGTAAGGGCATTTAAGGGCCTTCCTGCACTTAAGGGCCTTCCTCTATCCACCTCTTCTCTCCACTCTTCCAGTCTCTACTCAGCTAATCCTGGAAATGGCAGAAGCTGCAGCAGATCTCTGGGGCCTTGCCAGTACAAGCCAAAGTGTAAAGGACTCGGGGAGGATTCTCAGCACGTGGAGTCAGAGCCCCGCTGAAATCAGCTCCCTGCTGACACACCTGACTTCAAATTGCTTACACGCATTTTAAAGGAAAAACAGGAGAAAAGAATGGAATGGACAAAGAGAAAAAGAACAGTTTAGCAGACAGATTTTTCTTTTTTTTTCTAAGAGTTTGAGCACTGGATGTACAGCAAGTCTGCTGAAGAACTTTGCTCACTCCTGTTTCTCCGTCCCTAGAGAGCACACACCACATAAATATTATTTTGCTCCAAGCCTCTCTCCTGCAGTGAATCAACCAGGTCTCCCAAAAATAACTTTGGCGTGGTTTCTGAATTTTATTTATTGTAGCAGTACTCGAGTCACCACCAGGCACTCGCTATGACTCTACAACCTGAGGTAAATGAATGAGACATAGCACTATTAATGCTCTAATTACACATGCAACTAGCCATTCACTCTGCAAAGGTCAGCTGTCTTTGCTCATAAATGTTAGTGGAGATACAGGGAATGAAGCTGAAACGGCAAGGCTGGGGGCCAGGATACATTTCAAAGGTATCCCCTTGCACACGTGAGGTTGACATAAAAGGAAGCACAAAAATGAGCCGAAATGCCCACAAAGAAAAGTGACTTTCCTGATGCTCTGATAATCTTACATTAATGTATTTGAACTGCAGTGCCAAACTTCTGCAGCTGTACATTCAATACCATGGGGTATACAGAGATTTAAATAAAAAGCATGCTATGTATTTTGCTAGAACCATAATATTACTTTGTATTTTAATACTGTGCTTGCTCTGTGTGGATGGAAAAATATTCCTACTGGCACTGTAAGATTCCAGCTATTCTCAGTTGTGACAGGCTACAAACCAGCTGCATGTGGCTTCTGTTGTATTCAAAACACTGCAAATGGATTTTAGAAGAAAAATAAATCACCAACAGCTACTAACATGCTGCTACCAGACAGGAACATCCTCCAATACTTGTTTATACAAGAATGCCTAGAAATCAGCTCCTCTCTCTACCTTCTCCTGATGACAATTTCTACCACAAAATGCTGTTTAGCCAGCACTGACAACTATAACTGCATTCAACACCTGAAGTCAATATTCAGCAGCTGGGGAAACCTGCTGTAAAGCCCTTTCCAAAACCCAGACATACTAATCTGTGACTAAAATAAAATAATCTCTAGCTCTGCCACTATTTTCACCCTTCCTAAATTTCCAAATTGAGGAAAAGGAAACCTAAAATCCCAGCTGAAAATTATGACATTTCTTACCTTATAATTTCACTCAAGTGCCTGATACGACACTTGCCTTTGAAAAGGGAAAGGAAAAAAGAGGGAAAAAAAGAAAAAAACCAAACCCACCCCTCAACACAAACTTCACTCCTGCCAGCCATGAGTTCATAAATTCGGATAACAAGGAGTCAGCTGACTTGGCTTCAGTAGTTTATACAACTCAATCCTTGGCTGAGCAAAATGAATGGACCTTGCTTGTGAAACTTTGCTGTGTAAGAAAATTGCAGCAGTACAAAATACAGTGGCACTTCCTCCCATCTTCAGCCAATCAAACTTTCCCTCTGCTGTGACTTTAGCTATTCATAGAACACTGAAGTAAATTCAAGACTCCAGTTTTGATTTTCCAGGTGTCTAAGATCTTTATGCCTTGAATCAAAGCAAATGAAGGATCACTTAAAACTTTGAGATGTATCATATAGCAAACAGTTTTGACACCTGCCATAGTGAAATCTCCCACAATGAGGACAAATCCTGCCTGTCCAGGACTCAGAGTTGTCTTGGGGCCAGTCTGAGACTGAGACACAGATTTCCACAAGAACTGTGGCCATCACAAAAACTCTATTTTCTGAAGTGCCAGTTGTATTGTCTTACCTTTGACATTCTGTGCAATGACTGATGCAGCAATACCTCCAGAATACACCAGCACTTTTTGTGGCCATGAAGTGGGTTGGAACGTGCCTGCCAGGATGTGACCCTCTCACACTCTTCCCAGTACTGACAGTCACAGTTCCTAAGCTCCATTTAAACCATCCTTAATCCGCCCTGCTCCCAATAACATGTTAACCCATGCTATTTCTGTTATATTTTGCCATATTTTTGTCTTAAACCTGTTTTTCTTTAATAAAATCAAAACTCCTTTACAGCACACCTAACTAGTAGTGACATTCTACACACATTTTCCACAGAAAGAAGGGGAAAGAGCAAACATAGAAGTTATTCTGAGTGCTCTAATTTCAGTTCTAACTGCCATGAAAATCACCTGTACTGCTGTGTGGGACAGCAGGGCAATGATACCAACATTAGTAAGCCATGGCACAGTTTTGCTGGACAGGATGTGGCAGAAGGCACCGAGAAGATCTAAGTCTGGTGTTCTCTTTCCTAGCCTTCACTCTAATCAGCAGTATGAAAATTAACACAGATGTGATAATACTAAACAAGGTAGAAGCAGAAATCAGGAACATGTTTAATCTCATTACCCACAGATAACAGTAGCTCTGAGAGAGACGTGAGCTGTCCCTCAGCCTTCCTCTGTATTTTTTGCATGTGTGACTGCAGTGATGAAGATTAAATCACTCAAGAACTCCCAGGAAGGCCTTGACAGAGGCTCTTGGAGTTGCCTGCTGGATTTCTGCTGTGGCCATTTGCCATGTGTCTGTCTTTTCACCCTTCTCTGAAGACCAGCCCCATTTTGGGAGAGTTGACACCTTAATGAGCTTCCCCCCACACCTGCAGCACTGTTCTCCTCCACGGCCCCATCATTTGGCAGAGAAATTCAGAACAAAGATACTGTCCTGTCATACCACTGCCCACACACCTAAACTCCCTTTTAGCTGGCTTCCCATCCCCTTCCACATGAATTTCAGGCTGCCATCCATGCATGCAAAGCTTGGCAACGTGCCACCCCAGGCCAGCTCTTTCTCAGACAGAGCTGTTCTTCCTCGACATCTCCTTGCTCTACATCCACGTTTGTGCATTCTGTCGCATGACCAAGCAGTGTCTCTCTCCTACTCCATCATCTGTCTCAAGTACTCCTAAATCATCCAAAGGACTCTGAAATAAACAAAAAACTCTCAAATCTTCCTCCTCCCATTCCATGGGGCTCATTTACTTTGTTTAAGCATTACCTTAACGGAAGACTTGCTAAATCCCTGACGCCAGTGGCACCGACAGCAGCTCCACGTCTCTTGCAGCAGAGACACTGAGAATTGACCCAGTTCTTGGGAATCTGGCTGGAGTGACTCTGGCCAGCACAACATCAAACACTCAATCCTAAAAGCTGTCACCTGTGGCAACTTAACTCGTCCACAAAAATAAAAGAAAGCCCTAAAGCCTTCAGCAAGGACATCTGTAAGATTTCTTTGGTGCTTCAAATCACTGCTATATGTTTTCACACTCGTGTCTGTGCAAGCTCTGCCGTCGGCATTTTCAAGCAAAGATCTGTATCTGTTTCTAAGGCACAACTCAGTGCATAGCTCTGTGGATGGAAGCTTAATGGTCCTCCAGGCATAAAGATCCCTGGAACTGCTTATTGTGTACAGCCACAACATGACAGAGAATAGTGTGACTGTGAACAGAAACAAAACTCTGCGGCATTCAGCAGAGCTAGAAATGCAAAGGAAGCCATTAAGAGAGAAAGTAGATTGTTCTCCCAAGAGTTCTTGTCCTTATTTTTTCTGAATATATGTTCTAAAGCTAAGTAAAGCAGTACACAGGAAAGGCAAGGAAAGAAAAGAAAAATACTCTGGGGGGAGGGGGAATTCAACAGATGGAATCAACACAGGCAAGTGACACTGCAGTAAAACTGTAATTTATGTTACAATTCTCGTTGATGGCTTTTGCTGGGTGCACTGGCTCAGCCACCCCTGGTTACAGCTCTGCTTTGTCACAATGGCAGCAGAATCCAGCACGACTTTCTTTTCAAGCCCCACAGCACAGTCCTGGAGCAGCTAATGCCTTGGAGAACTCATTATTTGATTGAGTACTCTTTAATATCCACACTCCTGGAAAACACTTTTTGTGGGATCTGCCAGTTCATACAAAGCCATACACTCCTTCACACTTCCCCTCAGAAACCTTAAACACCCTCCCAGCCTCCATTCATGAAGATCCCCTCACCAGGTAAATGCCCCATCCTCCTAATCCACAGCCTCCTGAGCACAGCTCCCCTTCTCCATCCAAACCTGGCATCTGCCCAGCCCATCCAGGCTCCCACCCTGCCTGTCTGAGAACCCAAGCCCTCGAGACTCTCCTGCAATAGCTGAGAACTCCTGTTCTTGGTGAGTCACAGCTCCCAGCTACTCCAGGCAAGCAGACTTTATTTCCCCAGTCATCCCGAAGGAAGGGAATATCCTTCCATTTTGTTGCTCACTTTATTTCAGTTTTTAGCCACCTTGCCTACCCTAAAGATTTCCCCTGTACCAGGATATACTGTGGAGTGAGAGCTGTGAGCAGAGGGCACCTTCCCCAACATTCATGTTCCATTTCTTTGACAGAGGTTAGAGAGGAATGGTCCATGTTTCCTGCAGCCAGCTGACAGGGAGCAGTCAGACCCCACAAAGGTAGAGCAGAGCAGGAGTAGCTTAAATGGAAGGGTGTTTTTTGCCAAAATCAAGACCGTTTCCTTTCCATTCCTGAATAATTTCCTCTCTCCTCCTGCCTTGTGTGGCTGCCTCATGACTGCACATGAAAAAGGAAGAGGAGGAGGATCTCAGGAATATTTGGAAGTCTAATGTTTTGATGTCTCGTCTAAAGCACCATGCTGAGAGGACTGCATAGGGGTCAGAAAAATGAGATGTAGCAAAAGCACTAATGAAAAACAAGAATCATTCCAGGAATTAGATCCTTTTCATCTTTCCAAGCTGAAGCATATCCATCTCCCTTTCTTAAGGCACTGTCCTTCCCCTCCTCTCCCTGCAGCAGTAGCTGCCTGTGGTACACTGCAATATTGGCTCGCTTCCACAAGTCAGCATGTCTGAGAGAGAGTCTGGGTTGAGGCAGGGGGAGGAGGGAGTGACTAAGCTGGGGCAACAGAAAAGAGACTCAGGAGCCACCTGCCTGATTCCAGCTAACATCAATACCCTGGAAACAGCTGCCCCATGGAAGTGTTCCTGACTCCTGAGGTGATGCTTTCACAGAAGCAATGTGTGGTCATCCAGTCTCGTTCTCCTGGATGTGACCCACCAGGGGAACAGGAAAACATCTCTGCACTGAAGCCATGCTAACAGGGAAACAGATTGTCCAAGCATGCAGCTGCTGCTCCCTCCACAGAGCTGCTCCAACCCTTCACAGCAGGCAGCAGCAAGAGGAGAAGGCATGATGCTCTTCCCTCTGCTTGGGAAGACAGATTCCCCAGGTGGAGACTGCAAGGGTAAGGGGAATTTGCAGATTTTGAACATCACGCCACACCCCAGATGATTTGGATGATACCTGCTTAATATGCAGGATTTTGTCCAAGACCTGTCAGGTGGTGGTAATTTCAACTTCCATGGGCTAATCCTCCTCCCGTCACCAAAAATGCTTTATGTTTATTTATATATGGCCATATAACACTTCTCCAAGCAGGGGCTCCTTTGAAAACCTTTAGAAACCATCTCTTGATCCATCTTCAACATTTCATAACCAAGGGAGGGGGTCATTTGTTTGTAAAGTTAGACACACCTTTACCCTCCTGCCCCCCATTAGTCTCTAATGGGAGTTACAAGGGCTGCTCACAACCAGCAGGAGACCACCTCCAAAGAGCATCCCAGCGTCCCTGCCACCACAGGCTTCTCCACACCCAGTGCTCTGCTGTGGCTGAGGGAGGAGAACCCCTGAAGATCTAGGGAAAGAACATCAAGACAGTGATACATTGTTCTCATCACACAGCTCTGCAGGGCGAGCTCAACCCGGTCATCAAACGCAGTCCCTTTCAAAACACTTCTTAATACTAAATGATGATATCAACCATTGCAGGAGCTGGAGACATTTTTCAAACCTTACTGCATTAAAACTCAAAACTCCTGAAGTCTCAGTTTCTTCTTAGAAGTGACTATTCCAAACTAAGAGGATGTGATATTTTGAACATGGGGGGGGGGTACTCTGCCAGAATTCATAATTATCACTATCTGTATTTCCAACTGCAAGATTAGAGCTATTTTAGTCAAAACTAGAAGTTTCCACATGAAAATATACAGCAGATTGGTAGAAAAGCATTTATAGGTCCTGGACAGAACCCTCATGGAAAAACACCAAAAGACCCTGGATTTCCAGATCAGGTAATGCACAGCCAAATTCCTATTAAGTCTGGCTGCAGAAATCTCCTTCCAGACCCTTGCTCTGCCTGAATTAGATTAGGGTCTTCCAATTCAGTGGAAGGACCTGAGTCCTTCCAGCTCTTACAGAGAACTCTCTGGATGCCTACAGTGTGCAGTGCCTCCCAGTTGTCACACCTGAAACACAAGCTGGCAAAATAGGGACATAGCCCTGAATTCCTCAGAGCCCAGCTGAGGGGGAACCAATGTCTATTTTGGGAAGGGTATGGCTATTCTCACTTCTTGTGAGGAGTTTTAAAAGTTCCTGGGTGTTTCTTAGCGTGGGGGATACAAATTGTTGTATTTGATAAAGTTTTCATGCAATCACAGTACCATTTTCTGCTCAGTTCTAAGGGAAGTATTTCCAAAACCAATTGTCACACAACATAAGAAAAGGTGAGAGCCAGAAAACCTCCTCAGGGATACATGGATTCATTACAGGGTGAGGGGCATTCAGAAGAGAGCCTGTAAAAGGAACACATCCCTAAGGCAAGTTTCACCAGAGTGGCAGAAGCAGAGAGCTGCACCCAGGACTCTCAGGGGATGCCAGGCCAGAGCTGCATTTACTTTCTAGATTATACACTGCCACAGCAAGAACTACTGGAAAAACACTCCTGCTATTTCCCAAAGGACTGTTACAGAAATATCTGTTTCACTCACGTATCCCAGGGAACCCTCTGTGAAAAGACCACAAGAACTTGGGATTTGGAATGTGAAAGTGAAGCCTCTTCATAACTCTGTAACATGCTTACCCAGGCAATTTCTAATAAAGGGTGATTCAGCCTCTGAATCAGAAAGAAAAATCATCTTGCCTGTTGAGAAAGATGGAATAAGGTTTGGCTGCAGGAACAGGACTGAAGCCTGGATGCTTAACTCAAATGACTAAGTGCCTATTTTTCACGACCCAAATTCTGGCTGCCCCAGAATATCACCAAACCCACAAACCAAAAAATAATGTTATAAAAAATAAAGTTTCATATTCAAATTAAGCAATTATTTAGAGGAACTAAAAATGAAACAGAAACCAATCCAAGAACGTGAATCAAGTGAAGTGAGCCACAGAGCCTGCCATGCTCCTTTAGACATGTCTGGAAACTGGAAATTTTACATTTACCACAACCCCACCTCTTGCTCTGCCCAAAAGAGGTCTGGCTGCAACTTTTAAAGCTGCACTGTGCCCGTGACTTTGGAAGCTTGTAAATAAATTCTCCCCACCTTTGAGCTCTGTTCAACTCGGCAGGCCTTGGCCTTGACTTCCTGGCTGCTCTGCAATGTGTGCAATAACTTTGTTCTCCTGGATACAACCACACAGTTGTCTTACATACCTTGCAAGAGGTACAAAGCCAAACAGATATCTGGCAGAAGAAAAAGATAGAAATATATTTAAATCCCAGTGCTCTCAGGCACTTGAAAGGTGAAATTTAAAGGTTGCATTCTGCAGAGATACCACCAAATGTAAATATTACAGATTTATAAATAGTCTATAGTGCTGCACATTCTTGCAGTATTTCTCAGTCCAGATTTCATCTAGGCCACGTATGATAACATTATCTCCTTTGACTATGCAAACCTTCCAAAACACATTTGTTCTTGCTTGTCCTAAAATCCAGAGCACACAGTCAATAGTCACATTCCTCACCTTATCTTTCCCATCTCCAGGCTCTTTGCCTGTTAATGCTGTCACCATAGATTTTCTTATTATCAATAATCTCTTGTGTTCAGTGGGGATTTATTATTTATTGTGCCTTTAGCTCAGACATCTTGTTTCCAAGTCTTTATTTTTTGGGTAAAGTTAGTATAGAATTCACAGTGGTAGCTACCACTTCAAGACATAGAAGAGAGCAGGCATCACATCCCCATTCCCACATCTTCCCTCCCTCTGCTCCAGCCCTGGAGCCTTCCCTCTCTCCTGCAATACCCCAAAAAGGATCCTTTGCATTGCTCAGGGCACACAGGGCTGCTGGTTCCAAAACCCCAGAAATGTTTAAATTTTTCAGATACATTGATAGTCTTTTACACAGTTGAGCAGGTGATGCCAGGCCGATTAAAAAACTGGAATAAATAAAGAAAGGAAAACCCAGCCTATACAGTTTATTTTCCCACCAGGGCCATTTGCAGTGTGCCTTGTGACCACTGCACACACGGAAGTACCTGTAAAAGAAGCTTTGGCAACTCAAAACCCTGAAGTTCTGATCCAGTTTAGGCAAATGTGGTAACTTCTGTAAAGAAAAATGAAGAAGCCAAAACTGAGTCATCATCTTTGCATGTTCCTGACTAAAAAATAAATCAATTAGCAGTAAAGCAGATGAGGCCCAGGTTGCAAGTTTCTCTGGAAAGGCTTCAGAGGAACAAAGGAGGAGCAGTGAGGCTTTATTGGAAGGGACTGATGGCAGCATCAACAATAACCTGAGCACCACTGAACTCCTGAGCAGTGTTCCTTGAAGGCTGTTGTGTGAAACTCTCTCCATGTGGCACTGACTCCAAGGTTCCTGCAGCTCATGGCCCTGGAATTGCCTGGAAGATTTCACCATGGATTTTTCTGACGGGATAATGTATTTACATACAGGCAGCCCATGGACTGCTATGGCTTGGTCACGAGCCTAAGCTCTTGCCATTAAGAGACTGGAGTCAGGAATCTCAGATCCTTTTCTGGGTCACGGACTTCTTTTGGGACAAAACCTGTCTTTGGATGTCACTTTCTCACGTTTTACTGCAGTGGGGTGCTTTGGCATAAATTATTTGGCAATCTTCAACAGAGATGACAGAAACTGTGATAAATCCTAATAATATAAATTCTGTGCACACAGCAGAACTGAGCAATTCCATCAGTTCTGCTGTTTCTCTAAATTGTTTTCTCTGAACCATTTAATACCCTTTCAATAAATACATAATAAATAAAATGTTGCAGAAAAAAAAGAGCCATTTGTCTATCTTCTACTTGCTAAGAACAGGTCTTTGTGATAATTACCAAAAGCAAAGTACATATTTTATAATATTATTAAGGTGGCCTTTATAACATCTTCGTGATTAAGGTGCTTAATCTTAAGGTGCTTAATTCAGGTGAGTAACCCTGAATATTGCTCCCTTTGTATGTATTAAACACAACATTATTACACACTATTCCTCCCCCTTTAACCTCATCCTTCCACCAGAGCACGACCTGAACCCAGTCAGGATGCAGGCCGGGATGCAGAGTGACAGGAGCTGCCATCTGCAGCCCGTCCCATCTCCTCTGCATCCCCACAGACACTGCAAAGTGCAGTATAGGAAAGAAGTGTCCTGTGGTTTAACCACAGCTGACTGCTACTCTGAGGATTCTCCTCTTGCTCTTGCTAAGTCTCCTGCAATGCCCAGGAAGTCAGCTGAACCACATGGCTACTCTCTAATTGCCTGTTCCTCATTTCCCAGGGCCTGGACTGCAGCCGGATTTGCCAAAGTCCGGGGCACTCCCAGCTGGGGCACAGCTTGGGTTTGAAAAGCTCCACTGAGTTCAACAGCAATCTGTAGCTGTGGGGGAACCAAAACCAATTCACCCTCGTCTGAGATATTTCATTGGCAGCTCACAAAATTCGGTGGAATTTTTCAAGTTTAACCTCTTCACCTGCTCCACATATACAAAGTAGAGACAATGCAAACTCATCTTAAAGCCAGTAGTGAAAATAACAGTGATCCAGGCATTAGAGTGAAAACACCTCAAAGCACAACCAGGAGGAACTGAACAAAAACCCAAACCCCATTTTCAGAGCAGGTCTAAGCAAACCTGAAATAGAGAAATCCATACACTGAACAAGGACAATGAAACCAGCTATTGAAATCAATCATTTACCACTCCAATATTTGTCTGTGCACTGAAAAATCCTTAAATTGGATAGAAAATACAGAGTGCAAGATAGTCAGAAGTATCAACACAGCATATATCCTGACATCTCCTACATCTGAATGCTCCGTTTACCAACAGAAAAATTATATTTATGAGGGAGCTTTGTGTATGTGAGAGCAGACTGGTCATTACAGATTTGGAACTTGGCTGGACTTGGGATGATTTTAAGGGTGACAGGGCAAGACACACCCAGAAGAAAATTCATCCCTTAGGAAACCTCAAATCCAAGTAACTGGCAAATTACTGACACTAAACTTGTATTTTACGTAGTCAAAACAACTTTTTCTTCTAGTGTTATTACTGGAAAAGGTTGAAAAATTCTGCCCAAACACCTCCTGGAAAACTATTTCAGTTCAGCACAGGAAAAAGCATCCTTCAAATCTGTCAAAGTACTATATGATGTGCGAGGCCACGCAGACCAAGGCAATCCCAGCAGGAAGCAAAGCTCTTGGTCCAGCCCAATTCAGCCTCTCTCCAGAGGCACAGTGGAGTTCCCTGGAAAGAGCACTCATAGCATTGACCTCACCATAGCATCATTTTCCCTGACATCTATTTTTTTTATTTTTACACGAGATTTATCACATTAGTCACAGATCTGAGGTCTTCACCAAGATAAACCACCCTCTCAACTTACTCAGATATTTTGCCTGAGCAAGGACAACGACTTTGGTGGTTATTTTTGTTTCTTTCCACAATGAACTCTGATACTGCCCTAGAGGCTAATTACATCAGGAAAGTAATCAGCATTTTGAGATGCCTTTTCCGGATGCTGTCTTCAAACCACATCTATTCAGCTTCCATCACTGCTCTCCCTTCAAACACCCCTTATCCAGAAGGATCTGCTTTGGAACAATTCAGATGGTTGATGTTTCCTTGATAGGCAGTATCTGTCACTTGATGCTGAAATTTGCAGGCTGCAAAGGCAGTTCCATCCACACATTAAGTGGTTCCAGCACTATTGTAGTGAATCAGATCAACCCTGATGCACCAAATATAACTGAGGGTCTCCATAGAAAGTTCTTTAACATCTTTAATGCCACTGTGCTGTCATTAATTAATCCCCAGAAGGGATAAACTGAAGTATCTGCACGCATTAGGCTTAATATTTTATTTCTGCCTATTTCTCACGTCTTCTGGAGATATCTTCCACTTTGTTTTGATTTTGTAACATTGCATTGATGACTTTACTGTTGTTAATCTGCACCTCATACTTCTGCTTGAAAAATCATTTACAAAAGCAGAGGAATCAATTACTTAACACAACCCTCAGCATCTTTTACTGCAACTTCTTCATTTGCTTTGCTCAAACACAGCCTAATTTTTCTGTAGTAAAGAATCAAAGACTTGAATAAAAGACTTGATACCTTTATTAATGTTTGATTGATCCAATAATCAAAACTAGGAACTATCTTCATTTCAGCATTATATTACACAAAATCGTGCCACTACACTGCTTTTTAAAAAATATATCATTTCCTACCACTCTGATTTTGTTTTATTTTAACTGAAATAATAAAATCAATAATTCTTAACGTCATTTATCTGATTGTTCTCTTCTTTCAGTAAGGGTCATTACCTCCATGTCTTTCAGCCCCACTATACTTATTAGTTGGTTTTATTTTCCTCACTTCTACTGGGCTATACCAGATCCTTTGTGTACCTTACTTTTTTTATCTTACAAAGTCTATGGGTAAGTAATTTGCTGCCTCTTTTTCTCCCATTTCAAGCTATCAATAAAATAGGTGAAATTAGAAGATACTTATTTCATACTTCCTGACTTGTGGGGCAATGAATAATACATTATATTTTAAGAAGAGAATTTTAAAGAAATGTAATCAAACTAAAGAAGTCTGATACTGCTTGGCCAATTCTACAGCTTTTATAACACTTCTGTGTCTTGCTCCAGCAGAGACCCCAGTTCAACAGCAGTGTCAGGGAAGGGGGAGCAGCTCTGGGAGCAGCCAAGCCTCCTGGGAGCCATGCGGTGCCAACAGCTGGATCAGGTTTCAAGCAGCCAGCTGCAGACACAAACCCCTGACACCAATGTTGGGTTACAGCTCTCATAGGATCAGAGTACTCCGAGAGGGAAGGGACCCACAGGGATCATCCAGTCCAGCCTTTGGCCCTGCACAGACACCCCAACATCCCCACCCTGTCCCTGAGAGTGTTATCCAAATGCTCCTGGAGCTGTGGCAGCCTTGGGCCCACTCTCTGGGGAATCCCCCACCATTCCTGGGGGAAGAACACTTTCCTGATATGCAACCTAAACATCTCCTGACTTCATGTCATTCCTTTGAGTCCTCTCACTCATCATGAGAGTGAAGAGCTCAATACCTGCCCCTCATAAAGGATGTTCAAGACCCCAGCGAGGTCTCCCCTCAGTCTTCTCCAGGCTGAACAAACCGAGTGCCCTCAGCTCCTGCTCATAAGGAACACTCACACTGAGAGGCTGAGTTGGGCCCATCCTCAGCATCCGTGGGGTCATCATGCAGATCACCCTGATCAACTCAGCTGCTCTCAGCCTTGGACCTGGGTCACCTCAGCAGAGAAGCCATTTGGGAGGTGGTACTGGAGATGCCTCCTGAGTGGAGAGCATGTGCATTCAAGGAACAGATACACACATCCCAGAATACTCCTAGTCCTCATGCAGTGAAAGACTGTCCTTTGCATGGAGTCCTTGTGGGGCAGTGATTGTGGGGCAGTGATTGTGCTCTTCCCCCCGAACAGCTCCATAGGCAGCAGCCACTGTGCAGAGCAGCACAACTCACAGCTCAGCCTGGAGGGAAACAGCACAGGGAACACTCCCCACTGCTGCCCCAGCCATAAAACACTGCATGGAAAAGTAACAACTGCATGGAAAAAGTACTCTGGCCACACAGCAGAAATCCTAAACGTGCCTCATAGCTCCTCCAAGTCTTCCATGGGAACACTTGAACAAAATAACGAGGTAAACTTTGGCATATTCTGCTGAATAAAAGCCTCATATATCCAAATTTTTCTACTCTCATTTCTGGCAAATTTCAAGATGTAAAAATAGAATCCTGTGTGGATAGACAGGAAGATGTAAATGCTGAGGTTGGAACACAGACCTCATGGGGACAGTGTTAAATGGAAGAACCTTGGGTTACTGGAGGGTCAGAGGCACAAAGACAGCACAGTTCCGTGGAACGGCAGCAACACCATCTGCTTTGGGACTCCCCTCCCCTATATCCTTGATTTACAGGATGTACAGAAGCCTGAGTATTCCCCAAAATGCTTACTGACTTCTACTTTCACAGTCAGTGAGCAAACAAATAGAGCTTCAAAACTGAACTCCCAATTCAAGCCAAACTCCAATAGGCTTTTCAGGAAAAAGGCAGAAAGGCATCTAATATTTTTGGTTTAGTTACTCATCCTACAAGTTAGGGTTTGTTGTGTATTTGCAATTACTAACAAGCCTCTAGTGGGCTACAGTTTCCAGTAATTAATGATTATTTGTTCCCTTTTCTCTAAATAATAAAAATTTTGGCTCTCATGTTCTTACACAGAGATATATACAAAAAAGAAAAAAAGGGCAAACCAATGTATTTTATTTTGAGCTAACAAGGTCCATGGTTTCAGAAAATAAGAAAAATGCAAATAGTATACCAGAGCTTATATTGCTATATAACTAGTAAAAATAAAATAAAATTAGGGGGAAAAGCCTCACTGAATGGGGAGCATATCAACTGTAAAGTAAAAGTAGAGATATTATAGTTCTATCTTGCCTCAGAAAAAGTTCAAGTGCAAATTCTGGTTTTATTTTTTAAGCAATTTTACTTTTTCTCTGGTGCATTATTAAAAACAAGTTATGTATTGAAAACACCAAATTTAGTAGTTTGGAAAAAAATCAGCAGCAAATTTAATCATATTTCAAAACTACAATT
The DNA here is from genome assembly GCF_015832195.1 of Motacilla alba alba. NCBI lineage: Eukaryota > Metazoa > Chordata > Aves > Passeriformes > Motacillidae > Motacilla > Motacilla alba. Next base: position 16,451,457 of record NC_052027.1, on the reverse strand, counting down.
TCTATTTATTGACTGCTAAATGAACTTAGGAAAAAGGGAAAAATGTATAGAGTGATGTCTCACAGAACACTTTCCCTTCATATAATTTTTAATAAAAATTGTGAAGTTTTGGAGTGGAAGCAAAAGTTGACATTTACTGACATTTAGTAGTTAAACTGTAATCCTTCCAGAGAATGAATAGCAGAAAAAGGTGGGGGTGGAAGAGAAGGGAATCAACTTCTGCTCTGATTACACAGAAGAAAAAACTTAAAAAGCATGGAATAAACTGAATGAAAGCACAAAACCACGAGTATTTGCACATGAAGTTCTCCCAAACAAGGGGGAAGATGTCAGAGTTCCCAGGAATACTGATTTTGGGCTCCCTAGAAATCCTCCCTACCAAACCCGCAGTCAGCTCTGGACCATTAACGGCCAGCAGTCCCACCAAAGCGGGGGAGATCACTGCTCCTGATGTCTCAGTGCAGGAACCGGTGACCAACACACACTTGGGAGATACAAAGCTGTGTTTCGTGTCAGGTACACACAGGCAGCATGTGTGCTTGTGATTGTGATATGTATGGAAACTGATCATGGGACAATTAAAGGATGAATTCCAAAAAAATAACTGAGGGAGTAAAGCATGGAAGAAGGCCTTTGAACTTATCCTTTGTTTGCAATTAACTTTTATAGCATCTGAATTAAAGCTTTAAGGATGTTGCTGCTGGACAGGAACTTTTTGCACGTAGCTAAGCATTAAACAGCTTTGCAATAATAACCTTTTGAAGTATAATTTTAGAATATTGCTTGTAGTAAGGAGCTTTGAAAATATAAGTTTAGAATATATGTAAAGGAAACATGCTTATCTCAACACCTTAGCAAAACAGTAAAAAGCAGCTTGAGAAAGGAAGATGAACATCAACCCAAGGATTGATGGCTTCGACCAAGGGAAGCTGGACATCACTGTTACGAGATTTATAGTCTTTGCAATTAAAAGGTGGGCCCACATCTGGAGTCTGGACCGCACCAGCTGGAAGACCTCTTTCTTCTTTCGGAAGTCGGACCCCACCATCTGGGAATACTCCTTTCTGGGGTACATCCTGAGAAAAACAAACTCACAATAGTGTCTAGAATTGTGACGTAAAAATTGGGAATAGAAACTGCTGAAAAAAGCTCATGTGCACCCCTATAAATATCTGTACGCCCCAACCATCGGTGTGCAGTTGGAGGGAAAACTTCCCCCACTGTACCCAGCACTGTTTTGCTCATACTTTACCACATTAATTAATAAATTGATTGCTGCTTGAATATTAGCCTAGTCAAGCTTCTTATTTATAACACACTGACAGCTCCCAACGTGCTCAGGGTTCTGTTTGTGTGGTTAGGAAGGAGCTTTATAAATGAAATGAACCCAGTTTCTAAAACTGAACAGAAAATTAGAAAACCCCCACAAGTTTTGAAGCAGGGACACAACTGCTCTGTGCAGATACAGAGCACCAGTCAAGAATTCTATATTACGATGCAACAGTATGTGCACAGGAATCTAGAGATTGCTACAGTCCACAGGTAGAAGGTATTTCAATGAGTAACTTGCAGATTTAGATTAAATGTGGTATGAAAGTGTAAATGATATTATTAAAGTTGATTTATTTTTTAATTAAAGTTTAAGTATCATTTGAAGGCCTGAACAGACACCTCAATGCAGCCTAATTTCTCAGTAGGGTCACTGCATTAGAAAAGTTCCTCCTATGAATGGTTTCAAGTTAAAAAGTTGCAACTGAGGGAGCTCTGTCCTGGTGAGCTCTTCTGCAAAAACACCCAAACCTGGTAGACTTGGGAGCTTTAAAGGATACTGGTCTTCAGAGAAGGTGAGGAGCCCTTGGTAATAAGAAGCAACAGAAACCAGAACATTTATTTTAATAATGTATTAACAGTGTTAATCTCAGCCAAAGAGCATTTAATGCTCTTGTGCACATAAAGGGGGAATGACAAGCAGTAGTCTCCTGGTAATCCCCTACACAGCAGGAAACCAAGGGATGATGGGACACATTAATGTTATTAATTTTTAATATAAAACAGAGCAATGCTCCTTGGTGATGAAGGTGGTGTGCTGTGCACATGACAAGTTGGTGACCAGTGCTGGTAATAACAACATCTCCCCTTACCAAGCCATCCCTATTTTAACTTGCTCAAATGCAGATGGAAGATCAAGTTAAAATGACAGAAATTTCCTTTTTGATCTGCCCAGTCACAGCATCCTCAAGAAGCAGAAATAAATATCTGGAACTTGCATGACTGAGTTAGAAAGCAGTTGTTGAGCACAATACAGTCACAGCACCCTGAGTGGCCTCAGGTGTTTGAGTTTAGAGGGTTTACATAAACAAAACCAGAGAACAATCTCCTCATGAGCTTTGATGCTTGGGATAGATGGGACAGAAGACATGGGAGAAGCTCCACACTGAGCAGGATTGTGGATTTTTTCCCATGCTACCCTCAGAGATTTCTGTCACACAGCCCTTTCTCACACTGACTGCCCAGGCTCCAAGCTCGAGCCATTCTCCTCCTCCAGAACTGCCCTCCTGTGAAAGCTGCTCCCTTTTTTGCAGGATGGAGGAAAAATCCTGGTTTGGTTTTTTAGACCCAAGCAGTCCTACACAGTTATTACCTTGCATTGCCAAAAATGAAGACTGCCACAAACAGCAAGAAGCATTTAACAATAAATTACTACTGCTGTGTTGGATGTTTCATTGAACCAACACGTGTGAGAACTTTCTCCTTATTTTCCCTGGGAAACTTGGCTTTTGTGCAGACAACACAGCATTCACCCTCCCTCACACCTCCACAACTGATTCAGACAGCAGAGGGGTGGGAAAGACTCAGAACTAATTGCTCTTGTATGAAGTGTTTTATCAATAATGTATACTGCTGTTTTCTCCTCCTCCCGAGTGCAGCAAGAGGTCATTTTTGGCAGATCTTGAGTGTCTTGTCCCGTTTTTCAGCAGTAACAGACACAGACACTTTGCCTGCCCAAGCCAAGGCAGTCACACCTGTCGCAACACAGACACCCTGGCAAGCAGGGTTTGAGATCCAGCTGGAAAGGAAAGTCACCCTCACATTCCCTTCACCTTCACAAGGCCTTGAACAACAGCATCTCAACACCAGGAAAAGTTATTACAGGGCTGAGAGACTAGAGAGAAGTTCTACTTGATACCAACCCACCAGAACTGGGACTGTTTTTAAATTAATTGACCTTTACCCATGTGCCACTCTCACTTTGACAGTCTGATTTCCTGCACCCTGGTGCCAGCAATCTTAGGAGATGCTACTTTGTATGTTTTCAAACATTAAAAAAAAATCAACTTTAAACCCTCCCAACTAAACATGATAAACCTGGAAAACCACCTAATTCCAGTACACAAGACAGCTATGCAGATATTTTGCCCTTTGTAAGCATGACTTATGTACCTCCAAATCTGATGCAAAGCCAGATACTTGTTAAGAAACTAAAATGAAGAGTAAGGATACAACCAGCTTCCAAAGTAGTCTGCAATTCTATTCCAAGTTCCAGATACAAAGCTTAGCCTTTAAAAGTCAATAGCAGACATGCAAAAATTGAATAAAATCCTACATTGGGGTGCATGATTTCATCATATATTTAAGCCAGTCTAAAGTATTAACTACTCATGTTTGAAGTTTCAGCTTCTGGATTTAACTGTCTTTAGCAGTTGGGTTTTATCCTAATTCATATTAAATGTGAAAATAAGAAGCAGAATGTGTCTGAAAGGAATTTTCAATAGCATTACACTGTTTGTATTTCCACAGGCCAAGTCTCATAAAGCACCTTCCTCCCTGCCCTTCAGAAGAAAGGGGGGAAAAAAAGGATCTAAATATGAATAGCTGTTGCAAAAAATGTATTTCACCTTATGTTTACACCCAGGTTTGGACAAGTACAAGCTGCCCAGGAAGACACACCCTTAACATGAAACTACTGTGCAAGGGATGGACAATTACCCAGAGGCACAGCCACCAGCAGAGCTGAGGCCACAGCTCCGTTTCCCTCTCCTTACACAGGAGGATATTGTACCCCTGAAGCAGCAGGACATTTAACACAAGAGAAACAATAATATGCCTCCTGAAGCTCAAAGTTTCATTATTTATCCTGACAGTTTTGTGTTTATCAGTTGTAACAACAGGATCTGGAAGATCACAGCTAAATTTGTACAGTATATTAAAACTACAGGGGGGGTTCTTCACATTTGAAATGCTCAGAGAAGCTCTGTTTTCTTTCAAGATCTCCACAGCATCACAACCTCTCAGCTCCTGGGGCAATGAATTTCACAGGTTAACTGTGTTTTAGAAATTCCTTTTAAATACTGCAATATTCCAAGGTCAATAGCAGCGAGGCTCAGTTCCCACCCTAAGGAAATGGGTGCCTTGGAAAACCCAACCAAGCAGGTTTAATTGGAGCAGGTTTCACATTACTGGGCAAGGTGAAAGGATTGACAATTTTTTGTGTTATCTTTCACACACAGACATTGAACATGGGTCAGAAAGAACAGTGCCCTGCTCCCGTTTATCACAAACTTACTGCTACAGGGTTTGTATGTATGCAAAAGCCCTATTTTGTCCACAGAAAAACTCCTTAAAAAGCAGAGGACACAGCAGCGCCCTTACAACAGAGGCTTGAAAGAACAGGAAGCTTCAGAGCATCAAGGAACCATCAAGCCCCATCTACCTCCCAAGTGTCAAATTTTGACTGTAAATTGATTGGAAAGGGAAGAGTAGAACAAAATGAAAGGCTTTTACTCTTCACCAAGACAATGGGGACGTTGTGCTGTAGCGTGGCTGCAGCAAGGCCGGTACCGTGGCACAGCAGCTGAGCCAGAAAATGCAGCCCCCTCCCCTCCCTACCTTGGATCTCTGACATCTTTGGTGCTAACAACTCGTTGCTGTGGAAACCAGACTGCCTCTGACAAAGCCACATTGACTAAAAGCAACATGTGGGAAAATGCAATAAGGCCCTGAGAGAAATTAATCCTTTACGCGAAAAATAAATACAATTTTGGTTAAAAATTAAGCAAGTAAAGGGGAGTATTTCTCAGTGTTAGAACAACAAGCAGGGACAACGCTGGCAAATGACAGGCCTTGCGGCACTGGAAAGGGATTCTGAGGACATTTCATCCCTGAAATATATGGCAGATTCAGGGCTAAGGAGTACACAGGAGTCCAACACAGAACACAGGTGTGTGAGGCAGCTGCTCCCTATCCAGTTTTAAACAGCTCTCCTTTGAAAACAAAACTACGCCCAACCCCACCCCACAGTACAACAGAAGGCAAGGCTGGTGCAAACCAGCACTGAAGGGCTTTCGCAAGGCCCAGGCTGACTCACACCTGGGCAAAACACCCAGCCAAAACCTCAGCAGAACCCAGGCCTGGCTGCCGAGATCATGAGCTGCTCCACGCCCTGCCATTCCCAAACCATTAATATATCTCAGAAATGCCATCCAAAAAACCCATAAACAGTCAATTTTTTTTCCTGATTTCTCCCCTTACAACAGTCTCAATAAATCTGTCCTCAGCCCTTGTTGACTCAGATCCCAGGAGCTGCTTTAGGGCCTGTTACTTGGAATGCCAGCATCCTTAAGAGAGTATTCAAAAAAAAAAATCCTGGGAAAAAGCCCATGGACAAGAGCCAGAGTTTGAACTGGCAAGACTTAAGATCTGTGCACAGTGCAACTTCAATAAGACTGGCTTCTTATCCAGATCATCTGAAATTACTCATAAAGATGGCACACTCAGAGTGATTTGTTTGGTTTTTGGGGTTTTTAAAAACAAATTCATCAAGCAAACTTCTCTGGAGGAAAAGTTAACTTTTATACAAATCTAATATTTGGGGTTTTTCTTAAAACAGGCCACGAAAGCTCCAGTGCAAAATGCCAGGTATCACAAAGATTCAGGAACTCGGAGGCCACTCATGATTTACATGCTGAGCAAGAATCCTCTCCCCTTCACTCCCGAGGTATTAAAATGCTGCAGCGTTACAGCTTAATCTCATTTACGGAGCTTTGAATCATCTTAAGTACTTAGGAAGTCTGTGTAAAATACCACAATCCCTGCAGTTTATACACCCTAATCCAGACAGACCACACCACCAGCTTTCACTGCTGCTGATGGAAAGAAGTTCTCACGGTTTTCCAATTAGTTAAGCAGGTCATCTACCCTCCACCTCCAGCACTGGCCACATCCCTGCCACTTCCCTTCCCCTCAGTGTCGCTGTGTCTTCGGAGAGTGCAAGAGCCACATGGACTGCACACAACTCTGCAGGACCAAGAGACACAAAGCTCTGCAGACAGCTGTTCTGGTGCTAATAGAATATTACACACCATCCTGAAGTCTGCTGTTCTAAAGGCACTTTTATCATGGAAAACCGAAGCAGGGAAACATATTGGGGTCATGAGAAATGGGAACTTCTTCAGGGTCAAGCAAAGACCAACTGCAAAAATTTTTATGGATGCAAAATGCTGCATGATGGTGTAAATAAATCAAAGATTGTATCATTTTTTAAAAGAAAAAACAAATCACTGTATACAGTGAAGGGATTAAATCAGAACACTCTTCATAGAAAAGATATTAATCCACTAATTTCCTCAAATTCGCTTTGGCTCTTGCTCCCAATAACGGTGACACCTTCTTTCTCTGCGCTTCCCATGAATTTATCACAGCATGAACATATCTCTGCTTCCTGCTGAAACTGAGCTGGCACAAAAGACAACAAGAAGCCATTCATTCTCAGGCCAGGCCACTCTTAACACAGGGTGCTACCACAGACAGAGGAAAACACACTAAGGAAAAAGGGATGTGTGTGAGCCTTGACATTCAGGTGTGGACCTGATTCTTCCCAAATGTTATCAGGTTTTTCCAATCTGGGAATCTCTCTACGTGATATGACCATAAGTAAATACACCTGAAGTACACTTGTGTTGTAAATTAAGTTTAAAATTCTTCCATCTTGCTCCTTTGCACTTAAGCTGATTTGCAAGATCCAGTTACCTGTAACGAGACTCCCACTAGCTCAAATCAGCGAGGTTTTCCTTTGGTTAAACGGCACGGGAGGATTTCTACTCTAAAGCGAGGAGGGGGAGACAGAGAAGCACCTTCCAGGCCGAGGAGGGTGTCAGGCGATCAGCGGTGCCTGACCGAGGCACACACGTGCTCTGCTTTCAGCACCTTCCCCGCAGCTGCAGTAAGACACTTATCTGGAACTTTATCGGGTCTTTGAACCTGGCAGGGCGGGGAACACGCCTTGATCTTCCCGAGCTTTGCTGCCGCGCAAGTCAGGCTATAACGTGTGCCAGCTTGCTGAGAGACTGGGGGAGAACAGAGAAGGTGCAAAGTAGCATCAACACAGTCTTGCTTTTTCAAGATGACTTAATGGTTTATAGCATTTGGCTTTCTGTTTCTGCTTCTGAGGCTTAATTAATTGCCATTGGAAAAAATAAATTTATTACGTATGGTTTCATTATTTCAGACGGAGGCCATCTTTTTATTTTTTTAATTATTTGCTATATTTCAAATAAAGAGCAGACCAGTCAAGAATGTCAGATCTTCAAAGTAAATGGAGAAGTCCTCGTTTTTTAAAAATTAACTAGTCCAACTGACACTTTGAAAGGCGCCAGTCTGGCCCCAATAAGTACAAAGTGCTCAAAGACTCTGGTCTTGAATGACTCACTGGTTTAAAAACAATCCTTGTAGCAGTAGAAACGACCCACTTTTTAATCGACTGGAAGTTATTTTAGGTATTTTATGCATATTTACATAATAGTCACCAAGATTGGCACTGAAGGATAAAATTCAAGGACGGGTCTGATGCTATCCATATTTTAGGCACTCCTCTGTAGTCAGGGCTGCTATTTCACTAGAACTCTTCTGAACTCCTATTCATTCTGGGCTGTACCCAGTTTTGATCTACAGCACAGCTCCCGGACTCTGATACTCAGACTAAGCTGTGTTACTGACACTGAATTTGCTGTAGCATGAGATGAACCAGCATAAACACTCTGCAGGAAACACGGTAGGTAAGAGGGAACGACAGAATACTTCACCAGGAAGTGCTGATTTCCTCCAGAAACACACAATCATTCCAGAAGAGCTGCTTCACCCTGGATAAAACCGAACCAACCATTCTACTTGGTTCCCCAAACTGTCATCACAGTTCTAAGCTTAGCACACCATTATTCTTCCTTGTGCCAAAAATGTTGAAATGTTTCATTCCTAATCTGGCATAATTCTCTTCTAAAAATGCAATCTGCAGCATCTAAGAAGATTGCTTGTAGAATAGGAAATGTTAACAATCATCAGCCTAAAATAACCTTCACTTTTACTGTGTGCAGTGCTTTCTCCACTGCTGCATCATTTTCCTTGGTCATCATCTTACTTCGGGCAGCAAGCAGGGTATTTTACAAGCACCAGCTATTTAGATAATTTGCAAAACAAATACTTTGGACTGTACAGTCTCCTGTTTGTGAGCAATCATGACCTAGCTTCAGGGTAAACTAACTGGAAACAGACTGTCCCAATAATAGCTTTTGCAGAGCTATTTAACGTAATCAGAAACATTAGAATTGAGTGGGAGACAGAAACATAGCTCGAGACTAAATGAAACTGAGGCAGAACGCCTGTCTCTGTCCACAGCAACTCTCCTATGGAAAGCAGAACAACATTCTCTAGACAGTCCTGTGTGCAGGTCCCAAGAATAATTTTGGGAAGGACTTATTTTGCAATTTTTTTTTCTCCATTACCTGTTTTCTTTCCTTCTGAGAAGAAAGTTATGCTAATACTCTTATGCGTAGCAGCAGAGACTCCTACTCTACAATTATAATTTCTATCATTCACTTAACATTCCTCAAACCTAAAAGGCAAGGACAGTGTTCAATTTTGTGTTTGCTTTTTGCTTTATTTAACATTTGGGCAATGCCTGTTTGTCTTCAAATCAGCAAGTTACAGTCACTTTTCTGCTGGCATTCAGCAGCACAACACATTTTCCATGAGGCAGGGCATGGCTTAGCTCACTGTTTATTCCAGAGGATAAGGTCTGTGTGTAGATGTGGTACTTGGGGACACGGTTCAGTGGTGGGTTTGGAAGTGCTGGGTTAATGGTTGGACCTGATCTTTAAGGCTTTTTCCCAACCTAAACAATTCCATGAAGTAGCAGGTCCATTCATACACCCTCCACCTGAACCTGGAAGGGTTGGGTGGCTGGAGGCATCTGCAGTACACAGGGCATGTGCCCGGTGCTTAGGGGAGAAGCATTTTACCACTGCTACTCAGGAGTTACTCATCCCAAAAGTGCCAATGCACCCATAACCAAGGTACTCAGCTTTCCTGAAGTTCCAAGGGTCTTTGTTTTGTGGCTATGCCTGAATTGTCCTTCCTTTTCTTCTGGAGAGAAGCACCATCTGTTTACTGAAGATAAATAGTATGGCAATGATGTCTAACACTGTTTTTACATCCTGAAACATCCACCAAAATCCTGAAGCTGCAGATGCAGAGAAGCCCCAATACCCTGCAGGAGGCTCTCTACCCCTCTGTTCTCTCTATTCTTATTATTTCTTAATTCCAGCTCTGAGCCCTTCCTACCATCTTCCACAAAAATAAAGATCATCAAATACATTGAGATATTATTGTGACACCACTTGGCAGGAATTTGTGCCAAAAAAAGAAATGAGGGAGAAGGAAAGAAAGAACAAGGAGCTGTAGGTTGGGTTTTTTTTCATGGAAGGCAAGTCCCAGGACTTCACATTTATCCCCACAGGTAACCAGCTATTTTGGTTTCCTCCTCTCCCTAAAAACAGTGAGGAGTGCAAACACCAGCAGAGAACACTGGGGCTGATGGCAGTGTTAAAGAAGTGGAGGTTAAACTTGCCCTAAAGCCCCAAAAGGTAAAGTGAACAGAAGGGGGCAGGCTGGCAGAGAGGAGATAAAAATAGAAGAGTGACTAGACTTCACTTGACAGCTATTTCTGGATCAACTATGGAAAGAGATCTGAGAAGCTTTTCTATTTGTAAGGGAGACAGAGACCAAAACATAGCTGCCTTCTAGAAGGCCACAGTCCTGCACAGCAGTTTTGTTTAGCTTCTACTTTTCTAAATCCTCGTGTTCTCACTATTTGGAAACAGTGCTGCTCAGCCAAAATGTCATTATGTGTCTAAGTGAGAAACCAGATGAGATTTTCTGGAGCAGGACAGCAATGCCTGTGGCATTTCAATTTAACAGGAACAAAGCTGACAGCACATTGTAAACTGGGCAGCAAATCACAATGCCAAGCAGAGTAAACTAAGCTACACAGTATTTTAGGAAAATAACCAAAACCCTGCAGTATCTCCAAAAGGATGTCTTGTGTTTTCCCACTCCAAAATGATCAGTGAAATTCTAACCTGTTCCAATTATGGATATGGACTAACAACAACAACAACAGGGACCTCCCAATTACAGCATGAAGTACTTGACTGATGTATGGCTCTGGGGATGAATATTTTTGCTTGTTCAAGCCCTCTCCTCTTGAGTACCTCTGCTAAAATTCCTTCCATTGAGTAATTTGTATCCAGACCCTGGCTGTGCTGGCTCTGTTCCCATTTAAAAGAAAACCTGCAGGCAGAAAGCAGTGTGATCTGCCCAGTCAGGAGCTGCTTTAATGGGCAAGTTTGATGTGAAGGGGAACAGCCTATTACACTTTATCTTCAGCAGCAGGAGTGATGTTCTTCCTTTCCCAGGAGCAGGTTACAGCAAGCACTCTCATGCCTGAAGTATTTGTCCACAAATATACATAAATCTCAATGGATATGTGCAAGCAACCTCCAGGAAAAAAATCCATCCAGCATCCCTTTTTTCATGTTCAGCTTGCAACTCAGTCTTTCCATTTCTCTTTACCTGTCATACCAGTTGGGTTTGCTCTGTAACAGCTTCATCAGTCTCCACTTTCTATTCCTGTAAGTGAATGATAACCCTGCCATCACACCTGAGAAGAACGAGCAGTGGCAAGGCCCTGTTGTCCCTACACAGAGAATTCTGCTGTGAAGCTGTTTCTGAATGTTTTCCCTAAGCTTCTTGTCCCTTTTACATAACTGTTTTGACTGGATGATTTGCTCTGAACTGTCATCTGGAGCAGGTTTGGGACTTGTGTGGCCCAGTTCAGGTTTTACAAGAAACAAAGGAAAAACTTCCTCTGAATATTTTCATTCGTGCAAATATCTTCAGGGCTGGGAAAAGATCTTTCTATTCTTGCAAATTAACCAAGCAGAGTTTTTATCCCTCCTTGTTGGGTAATCTTCTCACTAGACCATCTTTGCAGAGAGCAGCGGATTCTCTCTGGGCTGCTGGCAGTTTTACTTAATTGCATGTTTAACTTTTTATTCAGCACTTAAACCCATAACGATGAGAAATGCACACATGCGAGCAGCAAACTATTATCTGCCATTCAAACTCCCCGGAGAACTTATAAACATCTTAATATTGCTGCCATCCTTCTGTCCTGCTCAGAAGAAAAGTGCACACATTGCACAGCTGGATGGGAAACAGGATGACCAACACATTTACAGGGTAAGTTCAGTGATACATCAGCTATTGCTGACCTGCAATGACTGGGGAAGTGGAACTTTGCTCCTTAATATATACTAAAAGTTAAAAAAAAAAAAACCAGCCAGCTCAACCAGTGCTAAACACAACAGGTATTAAAGACTCCACCATAGGTTCCTCCAACCCATCAAGCAGAAGACATTCTATCAGGGCACAGCAATTTCCATTCTCTTCTCCCTCTCCCCAACTCTGAGGGCTAAAATAAAAAAGTAGTTTCCAGATGCTAACATACATTGGAATATGTTTCCAACTTCATTCCAGAGCTACAAAATTTGCACTGGAACTGATACTTGTTGCTACTGGATTGCCCTCTGGAAAGGCAACTTCTGTTTTAAAATGCTTCCAGCCCTTATGACTGCAAACCCTTTGAAGTGTGAATGATCTCTAACCAGTGACAAAGCCACTGAACTCTTCAGAAACAGCAGATCAGCTTCAGCATTAACTCATCCTTCATCACAGAATGCTAAATTTAGAAATTAATGTTGCTAGCACTCCAGTAGGACCTGATTAATGGATCATCTCAGAGATGCAAAGATGTGACACTCCCCATGGCAGGTGCAAAACCCCAGTACCTGCAGTGTGTTGTCAAAACCTCCAGTTTCCCTATGATAAACTTCTGTTAGCTACGTGAAGCTAATACAAAAGAGTGTGATAAACTACATCAGAGTGTTGGAAACACGTGAATTAATCAGCAAATTATTGTATTATAAGCTTTGCTAGTTCCTCTATTAATTTTTTTCCAGTATCCAAAGCCGCCAGATATTTCCAGGATTCTCTATCACAATGCAAAGACATTGTTGGGGACAGCAGTTCTGTTTGCTGGAGACCATCTCCAGGCCTTGGCAGAGCCTCCAGCTGACCACTGGCAGATCCACTGTGCTCCCAGCACACATGGAGTATGAATAGGGAAAGGCAGGATACCTGAGAGCCTCCTGGACCCATCAGATTATCACCAGGAAACAGTCTGTAATACCTGTAAGAAATTCTCCTGACAATTACTTCAGCTGCTTTTAGTCTTCTGGTAGTGAACTATCCTGGTTCTCATTTAGGCTGCTCTTTTTCCAAATAACGTGGTTTAAGAGCACCAAGGAAATTTTCAAGTTTAAAAGCTGCAGAACAAAAGGCAAGTAAGCTTTATGCTCTCTAATGAATGGTTATTGCTCCATTTATTTAAGTGGTACTTACTGCCATAAATACCTACTAAACTCACTTGCCATACTGGTGTTATTGGTGCTTTCCCAGGAAATATCCTTAGGTAAATTGATCGCAAAAATAAAGCAGGAAAATAAATGAACAACTAGAAATGCTCCTTAAGAAAAATCTTCAAACAGAGGAAAGACTGAAGATCAATGAACATTTAAGTATTTCACAGCTTAGGCCTATTCACTGCACAAGATCCAAAATAGTTTCCTTCGTGATTAGTGCGTAATATGTTCATTCAAAATCTAGCAAGTTTTCTCCCAGAACACACCAAGACACGGTTCTCACCCCCGCTTTCTTGTCTTTTAAATATGAACACGAGAATTTCACAGCTGATAACGTTATTCTGGAAACTACACAGAATATTCTGGAAAAGGCTCAACTGGGACTCCAGTGTTGTGATAGCAAATGTTTCCACATATTCAGATTCTTCACGCATCGCTCTTTGAGAAAGGTAAGAACAGAAGAAATAGCTTTTACAGGGAACGAACTTTGGCCTCCAAACCATAAATAAGGAAAAAAAGGCAAAACACATACCTTCAAAGCACATTTCTGGCCTGTCTCCTTGTTGAAACACTCCAGTACTTTGCCATTGACTCCCAACCCTAGCACACGTTTGGAGAGTTTGTAGTCGTCTGTAACTGCATGTTTTTTTATCTCTAGTTTGACATGGGCTGTTCCCCCAGGCAAGGCTTTCACGCTGCTCTTGCTCTCCACGTGACTCTCTGCCTGGGATTCCTGTTCACCTTCACTTTGTTCCATTTCAGGGAAGAGTCTGGGATGACAGAGATACCCAACAGATTCCTGTGGGGTATCCTCAGCAGAGCCCCTTCTGTTAAGCAATCAAACCCAGTGCTTCAAGCAGTCCATTTGCTCGCCATTTAGTCCTGAGTAAAAATGTAAACAAGTGTTAGAAATTGATGTCAACTAATTGTCCCATCTCACCGCTTTTCTCTTAACAAGATGACCAGGTGCCAGAGAGAACAGAAGTGAAGGGTCACCTCAGGAAAGCACACTTGAGCTTTACAGACCTGTAACCCCACTTCCAGTACACACAGCTCTTAGTCTGCAGGTATAAATCACTGCTTTTACTGCAACAAAAAGTAACTGAGTAACTGCTGAGTCTTGGAGTAACACCACAGCTAAGCTCTGTACAACAGAACAGAGCTTCGAGCTCACAAACCCTCATCAACCACTTGTTGCCTCAATGTTTTATGTAGAAATCCTCACAATGGTCCCCTGCTTCATCCCGACACTCCCAAATTACGCAAGAGAACCACGAATACCTGCACTGAACCCCAGAGTGGCACTGCCTGGGCAGGCACCGAACCCTGGGACTGTGCTTTAATTGCCTGGGTCCACATGCTGGGGGCAGGGACCACCAAACCTCCCAAAAACTGAAGTCCGTGGAGATGCCGAGGCGTGGCTCCCAAAGCCGAGAGGGTCCCGCTGGGGACTTGAGGGGGATCCCCGGGGCGGGTCCCGGTGCCAGCAGCCCCGTTACCACGAGCAGAGGGGCCGCTCGCTCAGCCCCCCGCGCTGAGGCGGCGGCGGAGGGCGGGAAAGCCCTGAGGCGAAGCCGGGAGAGCCGGGGGTGGCGGCGGCGGGAGCCGGGCGGGGGCAGCTCCACGCCGGAGCTCGATTACCTGCCTGTGGCGGCGCGGCCCCAGCCGAGGCTTCCCGGAGCGGCTCGGGGAAGGCGGGCTCTGCCTGGGTCCGCCCCGCCGCCCCGGGCAGGTGCGCGCCGCCTTCCCGCCCCGAGCCGCGCCGGGCTGCCGGCGGCGGGACCGGCCCGAGCCCGACAACGGCCCGGAGCGGGCCGGGCCCGAGCGGGGAGCGGGAGCTGCCTCGTGTTCAGGTTCCACTGCTCGGGCTCCCCTGGACAACCCTGGTGGGGAACAACCCCCGCGGTGGTTTTAAGGTGATCTAGGGCGGTGATTTAAGGCACGATATTAATTTATTGGGGTAAGCGGCCCTGACAGAGGGGGGAAATGAGGCTGCGGCGGCCGCGGCGGCTCCGGCTCCGGGCTGGTACCGCAGCGCGCCCGCGCGGTGGCACCGCCGGCCCTTCCCGCGATGGCTCCTCGGGGAAGGAACGGGGACAATCGCCACGTTCGCTCCAAACCCTGTGTTAAACCGGCTGTTGCAAGGAGACGCGATAGCGGGCAGTGATCCTTCAGGCGCTTGGCTGCCGAAAGGGTGCTCTCACTTAATGCAGTCACTAAACGCGACCAAAGACGCGGTCAGTGTTTCTCGGCACTTTCGGATGCACAGTCAGGATACTAAAAGAGATGGTTCCCACAGCAACTGTCGCTCATCACTGGTGCACAGTGTGGTTCCAGGGATGTGAAATGCTGAGCTTTTTTCCCTACATGTGAAGATGAGTCATGCATCGAAATGGAGCTGTATTCGTATCACTGGAAGGAGCTTAAAGTTCACATGCTTTACAAGTTAAAAATACATTTGTCATTTTACGTAACATAATGGCATCTGGAGTTCTAGCAGATAGGAAAATAATTAAAAGGGCTAATGAGCCCTTTCTCCAAGGAATAAAAAGTAGTTCAACTTAGCAGGATGCAGATCTGCAGTACATCACCATGTGATGTGATGCTACAGCTATTCTGCCTCAGGTTTCCCTTCCAGGCTTTCAGCAGTTCAGCTGCTGGAGGGCCTGGTCCCCTCATTCAGTTCACTTATTCTGAGCTAATCAAATCCCTGAGGAAAACAGCTATTTCCAATCTTTTCAGGTTTAGCTGTCAGCCGTCTTAGTCTGCATCACCTCCCACCGCGGTAGTCTCAGAGAAATGTATCTGTAACTGTGAGCTCCCAGGTTGCAAACCTTCAATGACATGGTTCTGTGGTCACCAGCTTGCTCTGATTTTCCTTCCCATGCCTTCTGCCTGTCTTTGCTTTTCTGTTTGTCCTGGATGGTAGCCTCCTTCTCTTTGCAACAGGTAACTATTAGTTCTTTTCTCCGCACTCAGTCACTGGGGGCCAGACCCTTCAGAAAACTTCTAAAGCTCTCCACTCTCTTCTGCATTTTTTATTTTGAAAACCATACTTGCTCACACCCTTGCTCACATCTGTAGCTCCCATTCCTGGCCCTGCTTTGGATCTTTCCCTGTAACTCTCACCCCAAAGCCTACGGCTGCCCAAAGCAGGCAGGAGTTACACTGACTAGCACATTGAAGCTGGTAGAAGGCAATTTATGGCTCTATTCTAAGAAATATTAAATGTTGCAAAAATTCCAAGCAGATGTCTACTGGAGGGGTTGCTATTTTCTAGAGTGTGTCAGAAGTAAGGAATTTCATTAAGAAACTATGACTCTAACTATTACAAGAATGAGTTTTTAAAAAAATTTGCTGTGCATGGAAAGCAAGGAGGAAAGATGAGGGAATGAGACAGGATGCGTGAAATTAGTTGATTCTACATGTCTCAGTTATGAGCCATCTCCTGATGAGAAGAGTTAAACTGGGACAATAAAAACTGCGTTTTTGAAGTCAGAGGAGCATCTCACTGGATGAAAAGCTTGTTTGGGTTCACCACCTGATGGTGCCTGGATATGCTCTTGGCAAAGCTCATCATTTTACCAGCAACCAGTAAAAAGCTTAAACAGGGCAAAACACCTAAAACCCCAATATGAGTCATGGTTAGTAAGGCCTTACTTCAACCCTCTGCTAATTTCAACCGCCATAAACTCCTAAAAAGCCTTTCTAGCATCAGCCCAAGTATCAGACAGCCTGCCTCTACACAAGGATGACCCCAAAATAAACAGCAGCTCCTGAAGCCTCTCTTGGTGCTCGTGGCAGGTGGAGCTCCATTAGCATCCTCTGGAGATGCTGGTGGAGAATACACTGACAGGCCCACTGAGCTCCTTGAGCCAGGGGATGTTTTTCACTCAAACAGATGTTTTTATTTATTTATTGATGTTTGCTTTTTGAAGTTTAAAACCCCCCTAGAATAGTACTATTACAGGCTAAGAGCCCACTACAGTAAAAGTTCTTTCATCTTCACAAAAATCCCTAACACTGTAAATTAAACATTAATCCTATTTTTACCAGAAGAGCCCAACAGCCACAACATAGAGCAACTTAAATTTCAAAAGAGAATTTGGTGTAGCTCAGTTATGCCTGCTTTGTCCCAAAATAAAAAACAACTTGTAGGAGAAAACAGCAAATATTAAGGTCCTCTTCTTTCAATAAGCTTAGGGGCAGCAATCCCTTTCCTCTAAACACTGTCTTAACCTGGTAAAGCTTTTTATTTTAGCCAGCACACAGTTTGGATATGTTCTCTCTGATTTTATCATGTTTTCAATATCACAGATACCTGCTTTACAGGCAGACAGCACCACTCTGTTTAAACAGAGAAGGTTAATTTTGGCTATTTCACTGGGTATTTTCACTGCCTCTTTGTTGGGCTGTAGCAATTCAATACCTGGGATCAAAGACATTTCGGACTTTCAAATGTGTCATTTCCTAATAAAAATAAAAGGAGCTGAATTTACTTTCACCTGAAGAGTGAAAGCTGACATCATCAAATGTTCTCTGAGGGATGGCAGATCTTGAGGAGTGATACCTGAATGGTACAGGTATCTCAGTTTCCTTATACACAAAAGTGATTTGCTTGGTGGTCAGCCCTTTGATAGCAATGTCTCATGGAAACAGCTGTGATAAAGAAATTATCTGCTGAAAACTAGTGACTTGTTTTTCTGAAACTTTGCTTTGTCTGAGTAACAGCTCTCTATTTTTTTTCTGCTGTTATGAGAAATCCACACTCACGGGATGCATTATACAGATGTCACCAAAGAGAAAATCCTCTCTGCTGTCAGGTTGAAGTGAGGACACGGCTTTGTCTGGTTGGGCGGTTGCAACAACCTTATTAAATCCCCCAGGAAGTTCTTCAGAAACTGCATCTGTGATATTAAAAGAAAGAAAGGGCAGCTCTACAGAGTAGCATTTTGATATGAAGGAGAACAAAAGCAGTCTCTTGTAGGATCTTTAGTTTAGACTGTCATGTACACAGTGGTCTGAAACACAAACTATATGTATGGTTTTTCACTTGTCTTTTGGCTCTGCTCTGGAGGTGTCTGTCTCAGACTTATCAAAAAGACATGAAAAAAAAACAAACTCAAAAAGCTCATCAGCAAACAGCCTGGCTCTTTTCTCTCCTGGCTGACACAAAACCAGGTTTATAAAGCTCTTTCATAGGCAATGATCTTTACCGATGCTTTGTTGCTAGAACAACTTCTCTTTTATTCTCAACACCCTCTGTCCTTGCGTCCATGGGATTACAGCATGGTTTCCAGGAGGAATTAAAATTCTGGCTATGAAGCAACTTCTAGTTAAGGAAACAAGCCTCAAGAACACCACTCTCAGCCTCTGAAGAGCCTGTCCTGGTACCTGACTTCGTTCTTCAAGATTAATTCCTTCATGTTAGCATATAGCAGGTATTTTCCTATAGAAATACAGACAAGGATAGAAAAGCTGCTTTTTTTATGCCTGGCTTCATACACCCTATTACAGGTAGCTTGTCTTGGTCCTTGAGGAGTTTTGGGGGGCTCAATCTATGTTCCTCAGAGTTTCTTCATAGGGGAGTCAAAGAGATACCAGATGGATATTTCCCTTTCAGCAGATATGAAAAAAGATACATTTTTTTTCCACAGAAGAATCATAAATCAAAAGCAAAAAAACCTTCTAATCTGCCCACAGGAGATGGTGCTTCATTTTATGCTGCAGTGGAGCAGAAGAAATTAATCTCTTTCACTGAAACATCCTGCAACTAATGGGTATGACAGCATTACCTGGTAGTCCTGGGGTGGCCTTCCAGATCACTCAAGAATATAATTTTTGCAGCATTCAAATCAAGCAGCAAAAACTCCTGACAGATGCCACACTGTCATCACCTTCTAGGTCACCATGTCCCACAAGCCTCAGGACAACAAATATGCTGAGCTCCTTATAATAACCCAGGGTATTTTTTCACAGCTTGAAATAAAACCCATTCCTTTCTGCACATCCTGCTTCTCACGGAGCCAGCTCAGATGTCCCTGTATCCATAGCACAGCTCACCCACACCCTGGAGACTCCTCCATTGTTACTCACCACGTTGGGAAATCAAAACCACAACATTAAATGCACCACCTGTTGTTGGTTACAGGAATTGGTGTGTCCTACTCGAATAACGAGCTGGCCCCTCTAAACAGGGAACAGCTGCTTGTTATTGGTCATGTTGGGTCACTCAGTGAGGTTTGTTACACTACAGCTCAGGGTAAGGGCCAGGCAGTGACCAAAGGGGTGACTTACTTTCAGTCTTTCAAGCTACTGGTGAAGGTGAATCTCCCCAGGCACACAGATCCCTCTCAAGAGTTACGATTCTGGACGTCACTTTTCATTTACACCAACTCTACAAGATCACAGGAATGTCCAAATGCCCAGCAGAAGTCGTAGAACACCCGCAGTGGGAAGGGACTCTGGCCACCGGTTTTCCCAAGCACGCATTTAGCAGCAGATGGTGCTGTTGTGTCAGTGAACTTTCCTGAGGGACTTACTGCCTCACTATTTCTGGATTTTCTTCCCTGGCTTTATTGCGAGCTTTGAGCTTTCTTTAATACCTTTCACAACTAAAGCCTAGCGTTCAATTATATCACTCAACAAGATTTCTTGCTGCTGCCTCTGTAACGTCCTTATTATTCAAGACAGTACTCTGGAAAGCCATTTATATGAATACAAACTGGGTTTAAACAACTAATTTGTGTGAATGGCAGCAGTTTATATTGACTGTGCAGGGCCTGGGACACTGGCACATCGGGCACACTGTGCTGTTCCCCTCTTGGGGCATTGCCCTGTGCCCGAGGAGTGCCAACGAGCACAACGTTCATGTCGAGTGATGAAGCACTGCTGAGTGCTCCTGACTTCAAACCGATCACAAATTTCCTAGATAAAACAGCCCAGGCATTAGCCTGATTTTTTTTTTTTTTTTTTTTTTTTTTTTGAGGTGGTCCCCTAAAGAAGTTTCCAATACAAATGCGAGCTCCTTTCATCGCTGCGCACACCCATCAGCTACTTGGAGACAATGCTCATCTCTCCGGGTCCTGCAGGACCGTGAGCAGCGCGGCTCGAGCACGGGGAGTGCGGCTGGAAAACCGCGGGAGAGCGGGGCGGGTACTGGGAGCACCGGCCAGCGCAGACCCCGCTCTGCGGGGATGTTTCCTCTGCACGGCACTGAGCGTGCCTTCCCTGCGCCCGAGATACAAATGGCAGCTCAGCCCCCAGCCCAGAGCCTGCACAAAGAGCCTCCTCCAGGCCAGGATCACTAGATGGAGCCCAATTCTAAGTGAAAAAAAGATGCAGACAGCTCCTCAATGCCGGCGCCGGGCTGCAGCGCTCCTGCCGGCACACCAAGCTGGGATCTCGGCGTCCCCCCCGAAGCTGACGACGAATTAAATACCTTCTGAATGTGCAGGTTCACTGTGGTTTGCCGGAGACAAGAACTGCTTCCACCTCTGCAGTCTAGATCTGCTCAAATCCATCGTGCTGCTGCACCACTGACAGAAAGGCAGGCAGGTGTCCTCTGCAACCCTGAGCCAGGGCTACAAAGGGCCCTCCGAATGATCGTCTGAATGCTGTGCTTGCTGTGCACAGGAAAGGTGAGGATTGAAATTCCTCTGCCAAGCCCTCGCTTCCCCTGCGAATTTACACACATTCAGAAGAAATGTGCGCTGAAGTCTGTCAGGCTCCGGAGCAAACTGGTCAAGGAGTGTCCACAGGCTCACATTCCCACCCCTTTGAGATGGCCCTTAGAGTACTTAGATGGATGGACAGATACTCATGATACTCAGATGGCCTTCAGCACCTCTCTCTTCGCATAGCTGGGTATTATTAGCAGCACTCATTACTGCACTGCCCCTGATTCAGGATGGAAAACGGATGGAAGTGTGCAAGAAGCTGAGCAGCTGCCAAATGCAACTGTGGGGAGTGAAAGCCTGAAGCCGAACACAGCCTGCCTGCTCTCAGGCTCACTCCCATGAAGGGAACACCCTTCTAACCTCACCCTTATCAGCATCCTGCCTTCCCCTCTGCTCTCGGCTCCATCCACTTCTGAATGTTCTGAATGGCACAATGATTACTAATATTTTTAAGTATTCGACCCACTCCAACAGAGGTGGCAGGCCGACCACTCTCATTCTCTCTTATCTCTAATAAGAGAAGAGGTGGCAACTCGTGACAGAAAAAGACAAAAGCAACCAAGCTTTTGTTATAAAGTGTTCAATAATAAAAGGTTCAATTACCCTAAAAGAAACCAAAATATTTCCTCGTGGGTTGCCTGATTTTAAGCCGACAGTGTTCTATAAATGCAGGACAAAACGGTGGTAGCGTGGCGTTTTCCAGGAGACTTTGCTGAGCTGATTTGCAGGAGACTCACGGGTGACCAAGACAACCCTTATAAGACAACCTGTGCAGCGTGACAACCACACAATCGCTGCCCAGAGTAGCAGACCCTGCGGCACACCCTCCTCCTACTCCCCAGGTTTCACTGGAAATTGCCCCAGTCCCCGTTTCCTCCTCCAGCCCCACGGCCTTGCCCTGCGCCGCTGCTCAAGCGACCCGGAGAGGCGCCACCAGCTCGGGGAGGATGCCGAGCCGCCGGGGAGGGAAGGCATGAAACGACACCGCAAAACTGCGAATGCTCAAAAACAAGTGGAAGGAAAATGACACGCAACTGCGGGAAACCAAAGGGAGCGGTGCACCAGGGCCGGGCGGGAGGCGGTGGGCGCTGCCGGCCCCGCCCCGGGCGGGCCCCGCGCATGCGGCGGCGGCGCCCATTGGCAGCGCCCGGCGCGCCGGCCCCGCGTTCCTGGAAAGTTCTTGGAAATGGATCAAAGGCGTTTCCGCGAACACGCGCGGCGGCGGCTCCGCACGGCTCCCCTCCCCTCCGTGCCTCCCCCCAGCCCTGCCTGCCCACCCGGCACCGGGAGGGCTCCGCTCCCCTCCCTCCCCCGGCCATGGCGGCATGGACGCGGCCGTGCGGGACGCAGCTATTTATACCTTCTCTCTTTTTTTTTCCCCCCCCTCCTCCCCTCGTGGCTGATATAGGAAGAGTGATGCGAACACAATACGATTCCAGGAATTCCTCGCTTCCTGGAACAGATTAAAAGGGACACACAAAAGATTACTAAGGAGGTTTGCCTTTTTTTTTTTTTTTTTTTTCTTCCTCCTTCCACGGAGCTTCATTTCTCCGGAGCCAGCGCTGAGACAGGTCGCTGCTCCGGCTCTTCCCGCAGCACTCGGGGAGATCTTATTTATTGGTACTTATTTATTATTATTTCAGAGTGCTCTGAAGGAAGACCAGTTCCTCTTTACATATATGTAATTTCCTTTTTCTCTGGTTATTTTTTAACCTTTTTTTTTTTTTTTTTTTTTTTTGCTGCTGCTGTTTTCTGAAAAGCAGAACAAGAATACATTATTTTTTCTAAAGCACTGAGAGCACACGCATTTTCTTGGCCAAAGTTGCTGAAGTCTTTGTCGGACAGCTCGTCTTCTGCTTGGCTTTTCCGGTGTCTGAAACAACCTGCAGAAGGGGTTTGCTGGGACTCGCCAGCCTTGTCTCACCGTGAACCTCAACTAGAGGCTGAACTCGCTGCTTCGGGGAAGCAAAGAAGGCAAGAAGAGGAGAAATAATTTCCCACCTTCTTGAAGACTTAATGCTTTTCCCTTGGTCCGGGAGTGACATGATCCTCTGTGTTCAGGGGTAAGATACTTTGCAAGCCTTCTGTGAAAAGCTGTGCTTTGACAATTGTAATTAGGAAGGTTCTTTGTGACAGTTTTTCAGCTCCTGTGTGTTGCCGTGTGTGACTGTAATGGAATGGGAATGACTTTGGCCGACCGAGTGCTGAGTTCTATGTGTTTGTCCTGCGTGCCTGTGTTTTAGATTCCAAGGCCAAAATCATGGAACTGTAAGGTATTCCTGATTTCCGTGCTTTCTACTGCTGGAAAACTACACAGTATTCAAAGTCTTTGGGAGAGTAAGAATAACTTGGAGCGTGTTGTTCAGTGTGGTGGACGCAGCACCAGTACGGACACCAACCCAACACCACAGGTGCTCTCTCAAGTCCTTTTAGAATCAAACTGCTTACAGGGAAAAACTTCCCTGGAGTTTAGGTGCTTTAGTCTATTTCTAAGGGGTATTTATGCTAAATTAACGTCAGTGTTGTGTAAGTTTAAGTGTATGTATATATACACAGCTTTCTGCAGAGTGAGAGCCACAGAGGGCACACAGATAGTTCCACACCTGCCTTCAGGAGAACAGGTGACATCCAATGTCTTCTCTGCTATCAGTACTGATGTGTTGGCACTTCAGTGTCCCTGTGACCAGCTTAGTTTATCAGCTGAGGAATACCTGGTATGCAGAAATTACCTGGTATTTTTACACATGCTGCATACTTGGAAATTGTGAGCATTTGTTTCAGTCTGAGCCATCGTGTCAGATTTTCCTATCACTCCAGTGTATGGTGGATTTTCCTCAGAGTAAAATCTTCCTTGTCTGCCTGCAATGACTGAAGCATGGGGATTTTCCTGCCATTTCCCCCCCACAGTCTGTTCCACAGACAAGGAGAGCTTGTGCTTACCATACTTTCCTACTATGTGAGGAGTTTGTTTTCACTCTTATTTTCAGTCCACAGCTGCAGTTCCTATAGCCGTGGCAAAGGGAATTCAGTTGTCAGCTTGGCCTTTGGGAAACCCTTATCTGAAGCCTTTCTCCAGGGTCAACATACCAGAGCTACTGATTCCCTTACCCACCAAGAACTTATTATGGAGCCAGATGTGTAGATGTTTTCATTTTAATGTCTGTTTTGAAGGCCATTGTTCCATTTTAATTATCCTCTAGGATTTCATATATCCTGGACTCCATACTCTCCATCCTATTCAGACCATGCTCCCTGTGGAGTGTTGGGATGCAGCTGATGGAAGGGAGAGCAGCCCCACACTTTTTCTTGTAGTGTTTATACTGTGTTATGAGGTTTAGCTTATCAGCACAGTAACTACAAAGCCAGCATTAAATGGCATCAGGCATATCTGATTCTCCTGAATTTTCTTGCCGTTCCAAGGCTTTCTGAAACACTGACTGCCAAAGCACAGGGAAGTTCATTTGCTGTTTCTCTGGAGAATGCATCCAGACTCTGAGTTAGACTTGCCAAATTTCATATGGTTGTTTGCTTCCTCCTCACAGCTGTCGTATGAACACTTTGCTCTATTCCGTCCTGATTCTCCACATCCTTCCTCTGCTTTCTCTCTTACAAGCACTATTTGCAATCCTTTCTTTGCCCCCACTGAAGGGCTGATTTTTTCATGTCAGCAAACCTTTTTCAATCTGTCCTTATCCCAGCAAACTCTTCTTAACCATCTTGCAAATGTTCTTTTGTTAAAAGTTGTAGTCTGCTGTTACTTGCTGATCCCTCTGCTCTCCCATTCCTGTGCTTGGAGCTGCTCTGCTTGCTCCCAGCAGCAGCTCTCCTTTCTTCAACCTGCCTACAGAGTTGTTTAGGACACCAGCACCTCCCGGTCTGTTGAAATTTCTAATCCTTCTCCTCTCTTCCACCATGTTCCTTTGAGCCTACAGCTGCACTGGGAGGTTTTGTAGGGGCATAAGGCCAGAGTATAGAAGGAAAATAGGAAATGTGTGAGCCCAGCCTTTCTTTGGCTGGGTGGAAGGATCCTCACAGTGCCTGCACGGGGTCTGGGCTCCTCCAGCCTCCGGTGGCACAAAGTGTAAGGCAGCAGAAGATGAGTACAATGGGAAAACTCATTTCAGGCACATGGGCTCTCTAAAAGAAACTGACTGACAAATTCACACAGTTGGTGTGGTTTTTGGAGGACCAAACTGTGAACTGGTGCAGCCCTTGAAAGTAACAACTTTCCTCCCGATTCATGACAGACATTTCCCTGTGTAGCTTTGCTATCTCTCCCTTCCTTCCCTGCCTCTCAGCCAATTCCTAATTTCCTCTCTGAAGTTGGTATATAAAAAGAAAAAAAGTTCCATGAAGTTTTCTTTATGTTCCAAAACTTTCTGGAATGGTAGGCCAGAAAAATTTTGCAGGAGAAATTAAGTTCAGAGAGGTTTGACATTTGGACTGCAGTATTGGAATTCTGGTGAGTGAATGGTGCAGGACTGATTTTCCTTAGTATCAGTCACAGTCATTTTCAGCTTAGGGAACAGTTGGTGTGAGAGGCACTGCTGTGCCAGCAGGCCCAGCAGGGCCCAGGACACTCTCCTTGAACAGCACCAATTGGTAATTAGGATCAGCACAGGCAAGGATCAGAATCACAGAACATTCTGAGTTGAAAGAGACCCACAAGGATGATCGAGTCCAACTCTGAATGACCCATATGGGGATCAAGTCCATGACCTTGGTGTTATTTGCACCATGCTCCAAGCAGCTGATCTGGCTTGTGGTCCTCCTTGTGCAAAAAGGGGGGTAATGCAGAATTGGGAATCTCCTTTCCCCAAAGAGACAGGTAGCTAGGCATTTGTGAAGACTGTGACATGAAGAGGGAGACATCCAAATATCTTGAAAAATGGAGCCCTCAACACCTATAAATGTATCTCCAGGAGGATTTAAAAGAGAACTCAGAGCTTTTCCAACAATGATCTCCAGGTATAAAAATATATCCAGATATACAAAAGCCCCTAAAAATGCAGGTCCTGTGACCAAGGGTCCCTGGTGAGGACAAGGGCCAGCAATCACTTTTATTCAGCCTGGCTTCCTACCCATTAATAGAAATTAAGAAACATAGATTAGATGCCATGAAAGCCGAACAGGTATCCTTCTTCTGAAATGTGATTTGACACATGGAAAAAGAAAGAATGTTCTTTCCTAAATACCAACTGAATAGCAGGGGGTTTGCAATGTATTGCAAGGGCAAGAGTATCTCTCTGTAGATTTAAATTTACCTTACTCCAAATCTCCATGGTTTGTTTAGAAATGCAAATGTGTGGAACTGATCATGGCTCTCACGTAAAAGGTGTGAAAGTGCTTTCAGGTCCTCTCTAATCTACTTTCCTCCCACATCTCTTCTTCTTGTTCTCTGTCCCATACTTGTGTCTCAGCAGTTTGAGGTGGTGGAGTGCAGCTATGATCAGGTGCAGATCAGTTTATAGCACATTTATTTATGTACCTGAAGTGTCCCTGTTCACATAGAGCACAGGGAAGGAGGATCATCCCAAGGGAAGCACTTAGGACTTCAGAGTCTCCTCCTGCTTTTCTCCAACGATGTGGGGAGGTGGCTCTACCCTGTGCTATCACCGTCAGCTCCAGTGGTGCTGTGGCAGTGTCACACTGAGGACTGAGTGTATTTCTCTCAGGCATCTTCTCTTTAAAGTGTCTGAAAGACAGTAGTGTTGGGAATGGTGGGGGGATGTAACACAGGACATGCAGCAGGACAGGGGACACAGAGGCAAAGAGCTTACACACACTGGGACAGATACTAATTTTTGCTCAGGAGCTGGCCTGGGAATGAAGACTTTCCTGGCCTCTGACATCCATCCTTGCCTAGAGCTCTGCTTTCCTTTAGGAATCCCTGTGCTGCTGAGGAGGAGCACCCATGACAGCTCCAGGCTCTGTGAAAATGCATGTAGATGCTGAATAGCTTCACCACTTCAGGCCACAGGGGAGTATGTGTTTCTAGCAGCCTGGCCATGGCAGAGCCTCCTCCTGCAGTCCTGCAGGAATTACAGCCACACTGACGCCTCCATCAAGCTGCTGAACAGTGGGGTGGGTGTAGTGCATGGGCTTGGCTAAAACAAGAATTCCCACTGTTCTCCTATGTGATCAGCTCACTCTGAGTTCTGACAGATTCATTTAGCATCAGGTCATCCTCGAGCAGAAAGTGTGTAGGACACAACCCAAGCTATTCCCAACTCTGCTTCTAATTATATTGCAGTAAATGACAATCCCACAGGCAGAAACAGAAACGCTCCAACATCGTAATCATGTAACTAAAGCTGTAATGCTGTCGTAAACCTTACTGCCCCTGAAACTACACATTAAAAGGCAACATCTAAAACTTTCAGGTTCAAAATCATCGTAAATCGCAAGACTGACCACCTTCTATAAGGCCAAGGAGGCAAACTCACTGTCCCTGTTTCTAAGGGCTCATCTTTAGCTGTCTTCCTTCCTCCTCCCTTGCCTCTCTCAGAAACAGTGGTGCTGAGGATGTTTGTGAAACAACACGTTGTATAAGGTAGCACGCACTGAACAGACCCTGCAACTAATCTCAAGGCAAGGAGAATAGCAGAGTGTGCCTTTCATTTCAGACCTCATCCTTTGCTGGCGGAGGAAAAGATCAGGAGACTGTCACTCAGGGGCATTGAGGAATTGTCAGAGCCCATCATGCAGCCTCTCCCAGTTATGGCCTTCCAGGAGGAGTCTGCACCTGCCCTTGCAGCTCCAGTTCCAGACAGCAACCCACCTCAGACACGGGACCCTGAAGAAGACCTTCTCTGCATTGCAAAAACCTTCTCCTACCTGCGAGAATCTGGTAAGACGCAATTGCAAAGTCACAGGGTCAGAAGGGTGCAGGGACCCAGCTCCATAATCTGAGCACCAGGAAGAATCTCCTGATCCCACTTCAGACAGGAACCTGGTTCTCTCACAGCTGTGGCTGGCTTTTGTGCACAGAGCAAGTGTATCTGCAGTCTCTACAAACTTACATCGTTAAATAATTTATTGCTTTATCTTTTGTAACTGAATTGGGAGAAGGAATTTCAAAAAGCAAATTGCTTTTTCTCTGTAAACTGCAGCTGCTGCAGCAGCCGCCAGCCTCATCCCAAGCCCCAGCACAGCAATGGCAAGCATAGGCAGGAACCCTTTAGAACTCGGTCTTAATTTATGAAGGTCTTGCCAACTGTGGCTCTGGTTGCTTCTCAGGCCCTTAACGTGGTTGTCTTCAAGGCTTCCCTAAATCTACTGCCAGTCCTAGAATATGTTCTTTCCCTAACAAATTCTTTCTCGGATGTTTTTGCAGGTTGGTACTGGGGTTCCATCACCGCCAGCGAGGCCAAGCAGCATCTGCAAAAGATGCCTGAGGGCACCTTCCTGGTGCGGGACAGCACCCACCCCAGCTACCTGTTCACGCTGTCCGTCAAGACCAACCGAGGGCCCACCAACGTGCGCATCGAGTACACTGACAGCAAGTTCCGCCTGGACTCCAACTACCTGTCCAAACCTCGCATCCTGGCCTTCCCAGACGTGGTCAGTCTTATCCAGCACTACGTCTTGTCCTGCACAACGGAAAGCAAGACCGAGGCTCCTTACCCGCCTCCGTCTCCTCTACCTCCCCTGCAGAAAGAGCTGGCAGCAGCCGCGGTACACTTGAAGCTCCTCCGGCCGCTGGGCCGCAAGGACAGCATGCCCAGCCTGCAGCACCTGTGCCGGCTGCGCATCAACAAGTGCACGGCCGACGTGGAGCAGCTGCCCCTGCCCCGGCGGATGGGGGAATACCTGAAGCAATATCCTTTCCAGCTCTGAAGCGTGGCCCTTCTGTCTCAGGCAGGAACGAGAGACGCACCCACGAGAACTTGGTGGCTCCATCCCGCTAAAGGCGGGCACACGAAGACCTGATTATCAGCAGAGACTGCATCCGTCTTTCCTCTCCCTTCTCTTCACATCCATTCCAGCCCCAGGGAGGAGTGGGTTGTTTCAGTGAGCAACGGGGCACCAGCTGAGCTCTGACCCTCAGGCCCTGCCGGCAGTGGCTGGGAGAAGCTCTGCGGGCATGGCCACACTACTTGAATGTCAGAGTTGCTGTCACACCGGACACGTTAACGTTGTTATTTTTGCTATTTATTTCCATGGCAGTTTCTCTCCTCATGGTATTTTTAAAGCACCTTTTACTTTATTTTTTTTTTTTTTTGTTTCTTTTGTGGAATTAGAGATAGCATAAAGGCTCCCAGCCAACTGGCAGCTAAAACTCTTTGGGAATTTGGATTTGGATTCACATCCAAACAGGTTCTGTTTGAGCCTGTCCCTGTGACAGGTTACAGGAGTCCACATCCAAGCTCTCCTAGGCTTCTGGGGTATATGAGACTCAGATGACTGTATCCAGACCCACCTCTACAGAGGTAAAGACTATTTGTTTTTTTCTTCCTTAGCTACAGAGGGTATCCCAACCTCAGAGCACAGTGGGAACTCCCAGAGATGTGTGCTGCATCACACGTGGACAGGAGACTTCTGTGAGGAAGTTCTTCCTTGAGAGCTCTATGCAGAGATCTGGATAGTGAGGTTGGGCCAGGGAGCACTCATCCCATTTTTTTCCATCTTCTCCATCTCCAAAGGAAGTTTGTCACAAAACATTTCAAAACAAGTAATTAGAAACCAAATTTTCTCATATGCAGGCAGAAGGATTTCATTTCAGAGCACCCTGTGTTTGGCTTGTGTTTTTTAAAGTGCTGTTCCCTGACCTTGCCCTTGCCTGAGACACAGGGCAAGACCAGGGTCTCCTTGAGCAGGGGCTCAGAGACAGCTCTGCTGGGCTGCACCAGTGACACGCACAGCTTCAGGATATTTATTTATTTATTTCTGGGGTAGCACTTAGAGGCACCTCAGCCCACAGAGCTGTCCTTGCTCCCTGCTCCCACGATGCCACACTGCTGCATGCTCTGCTCCTGCCAGCATTAGTCACTGGCCACACGCCTTCTGCCAGCTCCAGCCTGGAGCACACACTGGAAACCACAATCCAACGTTTCTGTTTGCCAAGGTCCAGACCTCTCCTCCCCCCTGCTCTGACTTGCATGTTTGTTATCCATAATTAGATTACCCCATCCCTTTCACCCCCTGCAGATGAGGCACAATGGCTCTTCCCCTGCTCTTTTACACACAGGAGGGACAGACAGCAGATGGGATTGGGATCTGCCCCAAACCAGCACAGACAAGTTGCCCCTTCCTTTTCATTTGCTGAATCTCATCATCTTCCCAGCCTTGCCATCGAGTGAGAGTAGAGGAGGGAACAGACAGAAATTCCCATGTGGCTTATTTTGCCCCTAAGACCCCCTGATTTGTTCTAGCATGAATGAACATGAAGGACTCCTTGTTCATCCCTCCCTGGGACTCTAAGGCTCTGTAAATCAGAATGGACAAACCCCCAGCTATAGCTGAGTGCTAGAAGAGAAAATGGAAAAAGATGGGATGGTGACCCAGGAGACAAGCTCAAAAAATGGGTGAGTTTCTTCCACCCTATCTTAAGGCTGCCAAAAGGGACAAGATGGCCTGATGTGCTTAGTCAGTGTCCTTTTTTTTCTCTCCACATTTATACAAGCTTGTGCTGTTGCAAGCTTTGTTTTTGATACTTTGATGATTGACAGTGTGCATGTGTGATGTCAAGTTTGCTTTTTGGTATATCTTTCCCCCTTCCCCTCTATGGCAGCAACCATGGAAAGGTACTGAATGAGAATGAAAATTTAGAAGGCAAAAAGGAAAACTTTAAAAAAATAATATAAATGATAAACCACTGAAAAGGCTTCCTTTTATCCAAACACCTCTGTCTGCCTGAGGACACTGGGAACAAGGAAACCACGGCTCTCTGAGGAGCAGCAGTGATCTCAGGGAGCCCACACAGCTCAGCCACAGGCCTGGTAACTACAGCTTGGGAAAAATCAGTTGTTGGAGTGTACAGCAGAAAAGGGCAGGTTGTTCAGCTCTCTGAAACTTGCCTCCTACGTGATCTGTTCTCTGTTGGGGGTGATGGGGAGGTCAAGCTGTGGGTTTGACTCACTGCCCCAAGAGAGCCCAGGAGCTCCTGGCTGACCCCAAACTGAAGGCTGTGAGCTCCCACGGGCAGGGACCAGCTCTGTTCTGTGTTTGTTCTGCATTTAGCACAGTAGGGATCTCTAGGTGCTACTGCAATACAACAAATAAACAATACAGTTACTCCAAAAAGTCAGTTTCTTCTGTCTTGAGACAGTTTGTTTAAAATTATTTGACTCTGGAATTTAAATAAACATTTTAAATATACTTTAAAGCCAGTCAAAGTCTTTGGTGAAATCCAAATGGATGAATTCATTTTCTGTTTAGAGACATCCTCCCCAAGAACACAGGGCAAACTCTCGACCATTTTTTTCAAACAAGACAAAAAGCCTTTCAACAAAAAGGCCCTTCAGATACCTGGGAAAATA
Source organism: Motacilla alba alba (assembly GCF_015832195.1). Lineage (NCBI taxonomy): Eukaryota > Metazoa > Chordata > Aves > Passeriformes > Motacillidae > Motacilla > Motacilla alba. The sequence continues at coordinate 16,420,485 of NC_052027.1, read as the reverse complement.
AAATCCTCAGTGTGGGCCTGGTTCCTACTGCGCACAGTTGAGCAGCAGCAGATCCCAAGTCCCAAGTTAATAAGGACTAAAGGCACATTTTTAAAGATGTGGAAGAACACAGGAAGGATTATTGTGTTGTTTCTGTGTGCCTTATAAAACCAATGCAATGCAGGGGAAAGAAGGCGGAGCATTAGTGGCCAGATGATGCTTTGGGTGGGATTTTCCCCTTTTCTGGGGCCATTGGGCTGCAGTGTCCCTGTTCCTGTGGTCTGGCCCTGCAGCCTTTCACATCACCTGAGACACCAGACAGCAGGTGGGGAAACCACAGGGACTGGATCTGCCCTGTAATGTCAGAGGGAGCCAGAGGACACCCCATCTGTCCAGCTTCTGAAGCACAGGGAACACACTGAGGCAATGCCACTACTGGGGGGTGACTCCACTGTGGTCCCTCCGTGCTCCTCATCCAGGAGAGATGGCCAAGAGATGTCCCCCCATCCTGCCCAAAGCAAGCATCATGCGCTCCCAATCACTGCAAAATGGAAAACATGCTCAGGAAAAAAAAAAAGCCCAACAAACTGAAATAGTTCCTCTCCCATCCTTCTCCCTCTGTGAATCCACTGGCTTCAAAGTTCAAAATACTGCTTTAAAGTATTCCTGAAGCATGTGCTGTGCTTCCTATGCCAGCCATGGAGCTGGCATTCCCTAGCCAGTATTTCCACAATCTCATCAATGTGAGTGCATGGATAGATTTCTATTGCACACCAAACCAGGAAATGTTGGCAATACCATAATCTCTTCCAGATCAAATTATTAAACAAAAATAATCACCCCCCCCTTGATTTAATGGGAAATATGGAAAGAGAACTACACAGGGTAGAAGCAAAACACAAAATAGGTGGAAACGTGAAAACAAAAGAAGGAAGAAAAGAAAACAAAAGAAGGAAAAGCTGCATCCATCTTTTAAAAGAAAGTTTGCAAACCTTGGAAAACCTGGAAAGAAAAATGTAACATTTCTGACACATTATTGAGTGATTTCTTAATTTCTTAGCTGGGCTAAACTCTTCCTCTGAGTACGCAAAGGAAACTCTGCTGTTTCCTTTCCACAGGCTGAAGGTGGAGATGATTGGTATGAGCCAGGCTGGTCCAGAGCTGCAGTCACACACACTTTTACCTCATCAGCTGTTACCTTAACAACTCCCACTCCTACACCTTCAGCACATTTCTTAAAGAAAACAGGTTCATGTTCTGAAAACTCCTGTGCCAAACCTCTGTGCACACTGAGCTGATTTTTACAGGTGAGTTCCACATCTCTGGAACCAAGAGCATTTGTGGCAATGTATACTGGCCTGTATCAGCACTGCAGTACAGCTGCAACTCCTCTCCCAGTGACCCCTGTATGGTTTGTTGAGCCAATGCATGATAATTTGGATTTTCTCTTGGTTTACAGTTTCTGTCTGCAGATAGAAACATGGGTGTGGATCCCTCACAGACTCTGAAAAGCAGACTGATAGGATTGGGAATCAAAATCCCAGTCCATGAGTGAAACCACACTCCCATGGCCCACTGCCACAGCAGAACTGCTCTGCAGTTTGTCAGGCACATATGGTATCACTTTCTGTCTTAAATCATCAGCCCTCTGAAAAAGCAACACATGCAAGGGTGAAATAACCAACTCACATGCACATATCCCTATCATTTCTAACTTACTGAGATCTTAGTTCTTTCCCCTCATCCTCTCAGGTGCCCAACACCCCCCAGTCCAAGCCACGGGAAGCAGCACCAAATCAAGTGAATCAGCAGAATGTGTTTACTTCTCTTAGGACAGACATGGTCAGGTGTTTCTAGTTACTGATCTATTACATGTCATTTCTAGTCCAAATTCCATTGTCAGTCTTACCTGCAATCTATGAAATTAAGGGAATTAAAACCAAAATTAACTGGACACTGTTTGTGTAGCTGTTCTGCCAAACATGTTCTTGTGTTCAAATCTGTCAGAAGACAGTATCACAGCCCTCTCCTATTTGTCCCTCGTGGTTGCTGAGACCCATGCAATCCTGATGGAATTACAGTATTCTCTTTCCCAGCCCAGAAATCATCAGCAGTCCAACGGTCTGGAGCGGAGGATAAAGCAATATCCAGGGAAGATGTGCCAGAAGAACTTTGGATGCCAAGCAACATCCTCCGGCTCCCTCAGTTCTGAACAGCATTGTCACAACATTCACATGCTGTCAGTGACCCCCACCCATCATTCACAGGGGAAACAGGCAGAAAACCCAGCGGTCTGGGCAGCTCCTTACAAAAAAAGCCAGTCAGAGACAAAAATAAGGTATTACTTAGAGATCTGCCCTGTCCTTGGGCAGAAACGTTCCTCCTGTCTGTTCACAGCAAGCTAGCTTTGAATTTGGAAGAGGGAGTCAGGGGAAGGCAGCGCTGCCAGCATTGCCCAACGCAGGGCAGCGAGGAGGCCCTGGCGCTGCTCGGAGCGTCGATAGCGCCTTCAGCCTCAGACATGTCTGCTCCCTGCCGCACCCGGGCCCGCCGCTGTGGGCTTTGTATCATGCCGGGTGCCAGAGCCCAGGGAGCAGGAACACGCGGAGGCACGGCTTTATCTGGAGGCTAATGCTGCCTGGAATGAACCTCGTGTTGATCTCCCACTGCTGCTTCCCCAGAAACACAAACCATCGTGTGGCTCCCGCTGCTCACCGCACAAACAAGTGCAGCAAGTGGCCCTGGGGAGCAGGCACGACCCTGCAGCATCCATCAGACATCTGTCATCACCTCTGCTGTGCAGCAAAAAACATCCTCAGGGAAAAATGACAAAGTGGCCCTAGCAATAAAATTAGTCTTTCAGTGTTCAATTACGTGGACTAAGGAGTCTACATAAACATACTCTTTCAAACTTTAGCAAGAACTAGTAATTTTTTTCTACTTGCAAATAACATATTGTTCAGAAAAAAAGGCTATTAGTAGGCAACATGTTGTCCAGAGAGAAGAAAAGTAATTTTAAGGGCTTCACTGTTAGCCTGGGCACTAAATTTCAAAAGAAATTTATGGAAATTAAACTGCAATTTGGACTTTACATCATAACAATCTTAACATAATAATTCAGAGTATTTTTTTGGATTTGGAAAGGGGAAGGAAAACAACAAAGTTTCAGAACTGCAGCTTATATTCACTACAGATGAGACAACAAAAAAGGAAGTTTTACTGCAAACCACTGCTGGCTTAGTCCTTCAATTCCCCTGTAACCAGTTGTGGCAGTGGTCACGGCTGGGGACAGGCTGTTGGCCCACTGATCCCCCCTGTTGCAAAATCTTCATTTGATTAATTTAAATATAGGAAAGAGCAGACCCAGAGGAAGCAGCCTGGCCCAGCAAAGGAAAGGGTTCAGTCAGAACTGCTCCAGCCTGACATACCAACCCAGATTTGCAGGGAAGGGTTTCCTTTCATGAACAAGGGCTACCTTCCTCCTGTTGCTCCTCTTCTTCAGACTCACTGGCAGGGTTTTCCCCTCAGTGCCATTACTTCCTTAGTGCAGTGTAAATGCACTTTTGCAGCAGCTCAGACTCGAGTTGCAAAAACCAAATACAATGTTAGTTTTTGTCAGAATAGCTATTTCAAGAGAACACTCATCTAGCCAGGAAAGGCATTTGTTTTAATGTCCCCCCATGGTACCACAGTGACAATAAAAGCTTGAAATAATACTGGTTACTGCAGCATTAGATTGCCCAAACAGACCATCAGAGACTTGGTATTTCTCAAAAACCTGATATAAATATGCCAGATGGAAGGACAAAGGAAGAGCTGGTCAATCAAAACTCAGTGGCAGAGCTCAGCCAGGACTGGAGTTCCTTGGACTCTGGCCTGGCCAGTAACTCCATCATGTGACTGCCTCGCTCTGGAAGATACACTGCAACCTTTCTGACTGTGGCTCTTGGAGAAACGCTGCCCTTGCTGAAACAGCCCTGCCATGGAAACCTGTAAAACACAACAGGCTAAATCCAGGTGCCTTTCCCAAGGAGTGGGATGGGAATTCATTTACTTCAGGGCTGAATTTGGTTCACTTCATATTCCTAGTTTTACAGACAAGAATTTTATCCCTGGTGAAATTCTGACACGAATTTGTCTTCAAGGGAAATTGTAACACTGAAGTGCTGCTGATTTAACACAAGAAAACTCTTCCCTCACACACTGTCTCCAGCATGCACAAACCCAGCATGGAGGTTTTTCTTTCAAAAGCAGAAGGAAAGTCCATGATGCAGTTTACAATTAAGTTCTGGCTTTCTTGAATTCACCTACAAACATTCCAGTCAGAACATGTGCAATGCTACGTCAGGACGTAAACATCAGCCTGTGGAAAAGTGAGCAGCCAAGCCTGAATTGATCTCAGCAAACTTGTTTCACCTTGGCTAGGACAGAGCTTTCTGTGATGACAACTCCTAAAAACAACAGATCTGGATTATATCTGGGACAAAGAGACAGCAGGACCCACTGCTCATCTCCTGGGACACCCCTGCCTGCCAGCTGTCCCTCACTGCCTGTTCCTTGTGGGCTCACTCAGTGCAAATGAGCAGAGGTTTAATAGCTCATCACAGACTGCAGAGTCTTTAATGTCAGGGCTGTTTCCTCCCTAGAACACAACACGGTTTGAATCTAGCCTACAGAAGGCAGAGCTGTGTTTGTACTTGTCAGAAGTTACCCAATTTGGCAAGGATTCTTCCCATCATGCAAGTGTCACCACAGCCATTGCCAAACACTGCAGAGGCAGAGTTCAAAACACTACCTCCAAGCCTGGAATTATGATGAAGAAATATGTTGCCCAGTGCATATGCTGTATGTTTGCACTTGTCTGAAAGTGCTCAGCACTAATAAAAGGTGTTATTATAATTAAAACGTAAATCTGAAATAGCCTAAAGCATGGCCTAATATTATTTATTATTTCCAGGGAACATTTTGGAAAATCTAACTTTTTGAAAATACCTTATTCTCTTCTAAGCCCTTGGTTTTGAAATATTCCTTACATTCTTTTAAGATTCTTTGCAATTCACCTCTTTTACTGCTGTTCCCTCCAGTCCTGTGTCATGGAAATCACCTTGGCTGAGAGGCACTGGGCAGCATTTTGGGAAGAACGGGACAAAACAGCACTGCAAGGCTGGGATGGATCAGCAGGGGCAGAACAATCTGGGTGTGGGCTGACATGGAGACTCCATACTACTCTTTTCTTTCCAAGAACACAGGAGATTGAAGGCCCTGTGTACACAGAACCTTTTGTTGCTGATGAAAGCCTTCGGAGCGGGGTTAGCGTGACCCGCCAGGCAGCTGAGCCAGGACTCCCTGCAAACAGCTGCTCCAAGCCCCAGGGTGCAGATGTGGAACACCCTCCATGCCCCGGGATACTGAAAACAGCTGGGAGGAAGAGTTTGCCATGGAGCTGGCAGGGAAACACTTTGGTGCAGAAGGTGTGGATTGTGTTATGTGGGGAATAGCTGCACTCTGCACAAACCAGACTGGGCTCTCCCTGCTACGGTCCCCACAACTCCTTCAGTTGTCTCTCTTCATCCACAGCAGCTTCCATCTGACAGGCTCATACACCTCAGGCTGCACACAAGCTTCTAGCTTGGCTCTGGGGTAAGGGAGCAATTTCCCTTGCCTTGCCAACCCACGGCAGGCAGGCAGGGAGGAGGCCTGGTCCACACCATGGGCCACTCCTGTTCAGAAGTGCCACGTGAAGAAGGCACCTCTAGGCAGCTTTGGCACCCCTTAGCTCTCTCCTGCCTGGCTGGAGAGCACAGCTGAAAGAGGACCTTCACTACATAAGCCAGAACAAGTCAGGCACACAGCTGAAAACAAAATAACTTGTGCCAGTGTCAAGTGACAGTGTGACACTGACTGGAGCAGTAAGTGAAGATGTCACATGCTGGCTTCTGCTGTTTCCTAAGATAGAAGTGCATTGGCATTAACAGAAAATATGCATTGATTGTCATGTTGGTATTAGTGCTTATACAAACCATCATTCCAAAGGGATGGTTCAGCACAGCTACTGGAAGTGGAAATACTCCACCCATCTTGGATGAGAAGAGAGGTGAGTTCAGAAAAGTCCACTCTGTAACCCCAGACAACCCCATCACATATTATCAATCCCTAACTACCTGACTAATAAACAATAAAAATAATATATTACCCTGCTTATGCTTCTCTACCCAGTTTGCAGGAGGCAACAAGCTGGATTTTGTATGTTAATTTTGCAGTTTATTTTGTATTTGCCTTTTGGCCTATAATTACTCCAATAGTCACCTTGTTAGTGTCAGCTCTTAGAGGAATTAGTAGATCAAAGAACAACACTTCTGTGGAAGAACTTCTTAAACCAAGGACAGTCTTTGTCCTGTGAGTCAAAAGAAACATTCTCTTCTTATGCTTGAGTTAAGTGAAATAGGAAACTGTCAAAGAAGCTGGTTTTTCTCTCCTCCCATTTCCCACCAGCAGCATTGCTCTTCAGCCTATTACTTAGGTGAGTTAAAACCCAAAAGGCCTACAGGAAATACTGTATATCCTGTAGTGATCCCTATAACTAGCATCATCAGTTCTTACTGGACAGCAACAAAAAGCTCTCAGAATTCCCAGTTATTGACACAGCAAATGACCTAATGCAAAGGGAACATGTTACAGGCACTGGTGGTTCCAGGTAGCCCTGGGTCTCTTGGAACAGCGTGTGACGCAGCCAGCTGAGGTCACACTCCTCACGGGGTTTACCTTGCCCAGCTCCAGAGATATAAATATTGCCAGTGCTTGGCTCTTCCAAGGTGTTTGCTTTCCAAGACGGGTACTTCAAACGATGATGTCATGGAAACCAAAGTATAAAGGAATTATTTTTTACCCTTTCCCTCCAGCCTTCCTAAGGCTGATATAATCAGTGCAGCAGTGCTTGTTTGGAGGCAGCTGGTGATTAAAGCCTACAAAAGGAAGCACTTCAAGTTCTGTCAGGGAACAAAGACTTTTCATGTCTCTTTTGCCTTGGAGAGATTGCTTTTTGATGCAAAGGGAAATAAGTCAAATGAGGTTTATATGTTATGCTGCCAAGCAAAGGAAAAGGGGAAAACCCAGGCCCTTTAGCCTCTCTGCCATTAGGCATTCGTGCCAGCTGGAATTACTGCCAAAGAAAGAGCCCAACTCATTACTGGGGAAGACACTCCCAAAAGTCCACCTGTGTGAAGAATGCCAGTGAGCAAAGATGGTTCCCACAAAACCTCTTCAGTTTCACCTCCCAGCCCCAGTTTTAAACCTTGGGACCAGTCCATATGCCAAGATGACTACGTTAAAAATCAGCATGAAATGTCTTCTGAAGTCCAGCCCCATGGACACAAACCCCTTAACTTGACCCTTATCCGGAAAGAACCATGGCTGGGATACCTTCCGACAGCAACAAGAAAAAGGAGAGTGGTACAAGGATAGAAGAAAACCTGTAAATAGTTAGAGCAGTGACTATCACTACAGCAAAATGTCAGACACTGACAATCTGCACTGAAAAGTCTCTGAATTTTTAATTTTTTCGATTGTTTAGATCTATGAACCTTAGCAACACTTCTTCTTTTTCTCCTCCTTTCCCACTTGAACTATGTGCATGCTCAAGGAACATAAGGAAAATCAGCAAATAGAGGAAGTTTCCTCTTTGGTTCCTCTTTCTGTTTTGCAGAGATGTTGGGCCTTTGTGTGTCCTCCCCATGACCTCCAGTGGGGAGGCAGGAACAAAAAGGCCGAGGACACCAGGAGCCAGTGTACATCTCCTGCATGGTACTTGACAGAAGTGCCTGAATGGGTGGAGTTTTCATTTTATTCCTTATTTCTGCTCCCCGTGCTGCTGATCTTCTTCCACATCATCAGAAAATACCTGAGTGATACAAAATTATCAGTGGTGACCAGCCTGCCCTTGAGACACACAAAGGCAACCACAAGATTCAGCAGCTGGGGATAAACTGGGATGCTAAAGGAACTTCAAACCCTACACAGTTACCAAGTAACAATTTAACTTCTGTTTTCGAAGGCCAGCTGTCCCTGCTGAAAGTGGGTCATTTCTTCTGCATCAAAGTCAAAGCGGCCCGACCAGAGCTGTGTTCACTCAAACCAGTTATTCTGCATGTACCAGGCAGCTCCTACTGCTATCTTGCACTAAAAGCAATCCTGTGCACCTTGTCAAAAACCCTTTGAACCACCCAAGAACAGAGCTTGAATCATTCCTTTATCCCCAGGGATGACACAGGGCTACGTGAATGCTTCCCATTAGGTCAATGGATTTACAGACAGTGACTTGGACACGGGGGCTGCCCATGGGTGGCCTGGGGAGGACCCTGGGTGAGGGGCCAGAAGACCAAAATGTGCTCAAGTGCCCCAGGCTGCCTCCTCTGACCCAGAAGCTCACTGGCGCCCGGCCGGCGCCGCCGCAGCGGGAACGGCCTTTACGGACAGTGGGCAAAGCGCCCGGCGCCACGACAGGCAGGGCTCGACCCAGGCCTGAGGAGTCTCACCAGGGCAGCTTCCAAACAAGCCCGACAGCAATCCCAGAGAATTGCTTATGGCAGCACGCAAACGGGTTGGTTCTCCACGCCGCCGCCTCCGCTGAGCTCAGCCCGCACCAGCAACCTCGACACAAAGCAAGCCAGGCCCAAAGTTACTCTGTGCAAAGGTGATTCTTTCTTGCCCTTGCAACGCTGCCTCAAATCTGAGCAAGAGCAATTTGTAAGTGACCCAAGCTCCCTTCTTCCCTGCACTGCCAGAGGAGACAAGTGCAGTGGAGGGGTAGGACCATAATGGAAAGCACCAGTGGCCTCCTTTGTCCCCACAGCAATCAATGCCACATTTCTGATCCTGGCTTTATACGCTCGGGAGGCAAAGCTGTCCCTGGCTTCTCACCATAGAAAGTCTTCCCTTGGTCCTTCCCCTCTCAAACTGCAAACTCTGGCTTGACCTCTGATCCCACAGCTCGCACCCTGTGCTCTGTTGCTCTTGCACAAACCCCAGGGCTGTGCTCCGTGCTGCCCTTCCTCCCCAGCGTGCTGGAGGCTGCTCTGCTGACCAAGGACTGCTGCTGCTCCCTGGGAGCTCACCCTGACGGAGCAGGAGCAGGGCAGCACTGGAGGACCTGAACACGCCTGACTCCTTGCTAATAAGCTTTTCATGGAAAGTTGGATTCTCTTACTAATTACATCTTGTTACACGCTTCTCGTGACCAACACCTCATCCACCCTGTGTTTACTTGACAGAAGAGAGTTAAGAGGATTTGCCTGGAAAGGAAACAACTACAAACCAGCATTTCTTCATGCTGTCTTCATACAACATATCTATTTAGTTTCACTTCTCTGTGCTGTTAAATGTCAAGTCCTTTTGTTATGAGTATTAGATATTAGATTTATTTATCTACATATATGAAAATACACACACACACACACACACACACACACACACACACACACACATATATATATATATATAAAAGTACTATCCTTATTTTTTGAGTCTCCAACGCTGACCAATTAAGCTTGGAAAAAGAAATTTTTAATTGTACTCAACCCCCCCTGCTTGGAAAAGTACTTTTTGCCTTTTCTATATGGTGCACTAATACTTTGTAATGTATGAAGAATTTGTCCCATATTGTGGAAAATGTGGTGTAGCTTCCAGCTAAGTCACCCAAGTGTGTAGGAAAGGGCAGGTCACAACCACTCTGTGCAGCAGTGGTCACAGACAGCCTAACAAAAGGCTTTGATGTGGGAATGCAGGAGCCAGTGGGGGAAACTCAAGTTTCTGGGGCAGGAAACAAAAGCAGAGTCCTTTCTGATTTTCTCTAGCCAAGAAGCAGGGTTATATTTGCTGCTGGCTGAGCACGATCCATGGATCAAGTGTGACATCAGTAGCAGTACCTCTTTCTTCTGCTTAAACTCTCAAGGGCCGCCTGTGCAGGCAAGAAAACTTTAAATCTTAGTGCCAGTGGCACCTGAAGTCTGAGGGGAAGCTCACCCCACACTACAGGAGTGGGAACCAATCCTGAGTGGATAACTTTTCAGAGCCATAGTCCTGCTGAGAGACCAGCAGAGCCTACTGGAGGGTGGCAAATCAGAGCACCCCAGATCCCCCATGTTCTGGTCTCAGTTTCAGACTCAAGGTAATTAAGTAATTTCAGTGAGATACATAAAATTGACCTCTGGGAAGACACCAAGTACACAGAGCAGGAGCACTTGAAATCCAGGCACTGCCTTGGTTCACTCTGACTTCCTGACAAAGACAAGCTCCTGAGCTCAGGACAGCTGGAGCTGTAGGCTCCAAAGGTTTGCAGCTTTCAGGAATGCTCTCGTGCAAAGCAGCATTCTCCAAAGGTTTGCAGCCTTCAGGAATGCTCTCGTGCAAAGCAGCATTCTCCTACATGGCAGGTTCAGTCTGACAAGGCAGCGGCACCTTCCTGTGCCTGCTCACACCTCAGGCTGCACCCACAGGACACTGCACCCAAAGCAAGCTGGGATGGGAAGAAGCTTCCAGATCCTTCCACTGTTACCTTATTTCTAGATTGTAGCACAGGTAGATTTTTCATTTAACGTGAACTCCCTTAGGCCCCTGCCATAAGGATTGAGATGGTATTTTTCCCTTTTTCCCTGGTTGCCCTCAATCATGAGGAAACAGATATTTAGTACAGATAAAAAAAGGTACCAGTGATTCTGTAAATATCAAAACATCTGTGGGATGACTGATCCAAAAAGATCAGTTCAGGCCCTATCATCAACCCAGCCCAGAAGTACAAGTGAGGAAAAAGGTTAAATCATGGCTATGAAATTTGCAAGTCATGTTTGTTCCTTTAAAAGCAGAGAGGCAGGAACAGTGTAAGTGAAATAGTCAAAGGTGAAGGAAAACATCATACAGATGGGAATATGATGTAGAATTACAAATCTCTAGTCTAAGAAAAGAGTGGACAAATTTATGTGCTGAGCCTTTGGGTCTCTGAAGATGAGCAGGATGCTGACAGCATCCACAGGGTGCCCGGGGGCACAGAACCACAAAAGGATGTCCCGATGTCCTTACTGCAGAGGATGCTGCATTTAGACCCTTCTGATGTGATTGAAGCTGTGTGTAACACTCCCTCCCTCCCCTTCCCTGTCAGGCTGCAGAAAGGCAAATAAATGAGCTCTTAAAGCCATCCAGGCTCAGGCAGCCCTTCCCCCATCAGGTTTCTGTGGAAAGCCCATTGCTCCCTGGGGTCATTTCCATTGCACTTCAGCTCTTCCAGGAACTGAGCCATGCTGACAGCAGTCCCTCCTCTGCCACACGCCCAATCAGTGCACCGAGGGAGGGATTTCTAAGGAAAATAATTGAACAGCTTTATCACAAAGGAAAAAAAAAAAAAAAAAAAGGGAAAAACTCCACCCAACCAAAATCTACTGCTTTGCTCTAGGAGCAAATTCTATTAAACACAAAAAACACAGAAAGGAAGCTGGATCAGCTGGAAATATTGCCTAGGGAAGCACATAAAGCTGAAAATGAACTTTCCCTGAAGTCTGAAAGGAACCACACCTGGCCTGCACCTTACACTGACAAGGGGGGGGGGGGGTGTCTCAGTTTGGGAAGCAGTGCCCAGAAAGGAGGTAAGATGGAAGCCCCACACACTTTTAGTGAGAGCTGTGGGGCAAAAATCCACTCGGAATGGACCCCGTGACAGGAACTGCTGCTCACTGTGCAAACCCATCTCCGGTGATCACGCAGCGAAGTGGGGGAAGGAAGGCCAAGGACAGTGAGCACACGGCCTTAATTTGTGGAGCTCCAGTGGTGTGTGCTCTCTGCTCCAGGCTGCTGGAGCAAATGGCTCTGAGCTGTGCCACTGCATCACCTCCTGCCAAACAGGGGGAGTGAATCACGCAAACACCCCCCATTTGCATCCTGGCAGCTTTAGAGGATCAGTGTTTCCAGCTGTGGGGTCAGGGAGGGCTGTGCCAGTGGGGCATCGGCCCCTGCATTGCCCTTTACCGTTATCACAGATGGTTTGTACAGCCTTTGAGCTGCCTGAACATCCCCTTGGGACTGAGAAGACAGTCGATAAAGACAACTGCTAATGCCTTATTCCAGGAAATTGTGTTGTTTCTAAACATTTCACCTGCTTCTGCTCCCTTCAGCCTTCTCCCAGACAGCCTCGTGCAACAGGAGAATAAACTAACAAACAAGAAGGCAAACAAAGAGGCAGAGATACGCAGTCTCAGGAGGGAATTAATACACTGGCACTACCTCATGTTGCAGCCATATGGTACTGTGAATACTTTTGGAAGCTTCCTATCCACTGCTGAGCAAGAAATCTGCACAGGCCTTCCCCAAACCCCACCCAGGAGCCAGCTCACAGGGAAAACCCTCTTCCAAGGACACCACTAATTTCAGGTTGGACAGATGTCTCCCCTGGTTAAGGAGGCAGAGAGTGCCGTGCCTTCTGCATCTTCTTGAGGACACCACAAAGAGACCAGGACAGTCTCAAAACATTACACTGTCACTATTCTCACTTGTCTCCAGCTGCTCCACACTCCCTGGTGTGCCAGCCCTGGCTGTCAGCAGCAGCTCCATGGAGCCCAGCTAGTGGGATTTTCCACTGAAATCAGTGGAAATCAATTCAGTTCCACTGACCACCCCAGAGGAGGAAGAGGTGGCACAGAGAACACCCCAGAAGAAGGGGAAAAGCTGCCTTACTCTAGGAGCCAAAACAGCCCATGGCACAACCCAGTTAGCCAAAGGGCTGTGGGCAGCCAGTCCAATCTGCAGGGCACACAGCCATGCTCAGTGTCCCAATCCCAGGCATTGCTCATACCTCACAGGGAAACTTGCTCAGGCAGGAACTACCTCTGTATTTAATATCTGAAAGAAAGGGGGTTCTTTTATGGGACAAAGGAAGTATTATAGCAATAAATTTGTGTGTTTAGAGAGGGGGAGGATCTGTTTGCTTTAGGACTCCAGTTTCCCATAGGAAAAGTAAGCTGAACATCTTCCTTATCCTTCAGATTAGGTAACGAATTCATAAAAAATTAACTCCTTGACAGCTCCCCCGAGGAATCATTGCACAGCTTGTTTGAAAGCAAGCAGCCAGAAAAGTTGAGACTTGTTTCACCCTTTGCAGATGCATGTAACAAATGAGTTACGTGCAAACTTCAAAGCAAACCTTTGCTAGAAGGGAAGTCAAAAATGCAACAATGCATGGATCAAAAATACCTCAAGACTTCACAAACAAACAATATAATTGCTCTACTTCTCTGCCACTGATCTACAACAACAGCAAGAAGTTTCTGTCATCAAACCACCCCTCTTTCTTGGCAGTCAGCAAAAGCTGAAACGCAGGGTCTATCCACATGAGCAGCAGCTGATAACGGAGAGAATAATGACCTGGAGCATCTGCATCAGTTGCAGAAAGGGAAAATGAGAGAAAAAAGAAAATATCTTCCCCCCTCCCCCACCCCCCCCCCGGCCTCTATTTTCATACAGAATTTTCTGGTTTCCTCTCAGCTTCATCCTGTCTCTTTGCTGCAGCAAAGCAACAAGTCACAAACCCAAGGAGTCCTGTGTATTCTAAACATATGCCTGCATCCAAAAGGAGAATATTTGGTGAACAAGGGAAAAATGCAAACATGAAAGAAAAGCTACTTCTGCTGTTTTAGCTACATTTAGGCTCAGTGGAGATGCTCTGAAAGAACTGGGAATAACTCCCTTAGAGCAGAGCATCTACAAACAAAGCAAATATAATTGATCTCCCAGTTCCTGAAGGACTTTGCACAGAAAAGTAACAAGAAGGGAGCTGAACCTATATGGGGAAAAAGGAAGACTCCAGCTGAAGGGTTTGAGTTCACAGGCAATCTTTTCTTCAACAGCTTTATTCAGTAGCACCTGCATCAACTACACACCAGCAAAAACTTGAGGAGGAGATCAGGAAGAAGCTGTGCCAAGGAATCACCCTCTGCCCAGCACTCACCCTTGTGGTATAAAAGCACAGCAGGGAGAGGGCTTGAGGGAGGGCGGACTGGAGGGGCTGAGTTCAGGATTTCAGGTGCGCCCAGGTCAGCAAGAAGCAAGAGAACCCCCTGCAGACCATGGGCAGGAAGGATGCTCCAAGTGCAGCTGGCAGAGCTGCTCCTGCCTGTGGCACCTGGAGACCCCAAGATCTGGTGATCCCCACTGTGCCCTCCCTCCACACACTCCTGATGGCAGGGGGTCTCTGCCCACGTCCCTGCAGAGCACGTGAGGTTCTTAGAGGGACATTATCCTACACAGCACTGCAACTCTTTTGTTATCTTTCTAGGAAAGAGCTAAGCCTTTTGATCTTTTACCAAAAACTGAAAAGCAAATTAAATGTTAATAAACCCTTAATAAACAGCTACTCTTATGCATTTTAATCAGTTGTTCACAGAAACCAAACACATATAATAGACTAAGAAAATGAAAGGCAACAAGGAAGTTGCTATGGTTTTGATGGAACAGCTACTCCAGTCTCATAATCCTGTGAACGCATTAAGGTCTTTTACATGAAGAGCAAGAACAGCTGCCTCCCCCACAAACACAAGCATATGCTTCTTCCCAAACCCAGGGCATATGTGAGCTGAAAAGACTTTTGTTGACTGACATTTTGTAGAACTTTCTCCACAGTGGAAAAATACAGAGGAAATAACAAAGGATGAAGAGAAGGAAAGATGCAAAAGCAGTATCAGAAAGTCTGATCAAACATTAGAAGAAGAATCACAATAAATAAATGGGGAGAAAGAGGTTTGGGGGCAGAGTGACACCTGAGAAAGGCATTAAATGTTAAAGTAAAGAAACAGTCTGCACTGAAGTCTAGGGGAAAGCTGATGGCATTAAACAAACAGCCAAAGCTGATGGCATTAAACAAACACACTTGCTGGCTGGAGCACAACGCGACAGAGCTGTGGTTGTCAGCCCAAGTCAAAAAAGAGCAGCAAAATTCAGGGTCAGAGTTGGTAGAGAGTTCATAGGTCTTCAAAAATAAGGACTAGGCTGGAAATAGCGTGCAAAATGGTAACATCCCAGTGAAATTCACAGCACTGATGAAGTCTAGGCCTAGGGGACTCATCTGGTCTGGCCAGAAGGCTAGAAAATGTGAGTCCTTCCCTCCTGCCTTGGAGCAACTCGTGGTAGGTTAGCTCACCTCTCCAGGAGAGAGACCCCTCCACACGCGCCCTACCCAAAATCCGAGAAGGCAGGCACTGTCTGCAGCATTGCTACAGTGACTGAGAAAAGGGCTTTGGAAGCCAATATCCAACTTAACAACTTCCTCAATTCCCTGCTAATTTGAAGTCAACCCAAAGCAACTCAGTAACTGCATGTAAAAGATGTGTTTAAAGCCAAGAGCTGTGAGAAATTCACTCCTCCCAGGCTGCCAGCAGCATGTGAAATAATTTTAACTTTTAAGCGGGCAGCAAAAATAACATTAATTTTGTCAGTGTCATGCTGAGTATTTTCCTTAGAAGCTCTGCAGGGCTTGAGAGAAAAGCTCCTATCGTCTCCTGCTTTGGAAGGAGGGAACACACAGCAGAGGCCTGAACCAGGGACAGGCCAAGGACTGACGAGTGGTGGCACTGGGAAGCACAAAGTGTGGGACAGCAGCACCAGGCAGTGGAACTCAGTTTGTCTTGCTTCACTTATTCGAGGCCACGTGGCTGCGGGATGTTTCAGGGTCCCAAAATCTCTGTCTGAGCTCCTGGCACCCTCTCCGGCTCCTACCATGGAGATGATGACTGATGGCGGGAAATTTTGACCTTTTCACTCCATATCCCTTTTCTAAATTCCTGTGGTCACTACTGCTGTCTCTTATGTAGCAAATTCCTTCTCTCGATCCCTCAAGAAGCCAAACAACATTCTGTAGTAAAGAGCTGAGCGGGGCATAAATCTCCAGCCCCTCCAGTCTCTGGTAATCTTCCCACTCCCGCGGCCCGATTCCAAGCTTTTGCCCCCGGCCACGGGGGAGCCTCAGGTCACCGGACGAGCTCTTTTGCCATGCTTGGAATGGCAGCGAGAATTCCCTGAAGCGTCCCGCAGGGCCCGGGCCGCGGTTCCCGGAACTGGCGGCTGCTGACTCGGGCCGAGCTGTTCCTAGAACCGCCCGGGCTGCGCTCCCCCCGGAACGGGACACGGGGGCAGGGCACGGCCCGGGGAGGGAGCGTGGCAGCAGAGAGGCCACCCCGCACAGACCCTGCAGCTCTCCAGACATCGCCCTCTCCTTCTTCACGTCAGTCCCAGAAGGATTGCTCTGACCTGCTTTTCTCAGCGCTGGCACGGCGGCGAGCCCAGCTGCAGCCTGTCCGCCCTGGCAGCTCCCCCGCCCGCCGCGGCCTTCCCTGCCCCTGCCGTGGCCCAGCTTTGCCTTCAGTAATTTCAGCCCCTGCGACTGAAAGCGACTCTGCCAAAGGCAGCAGCCACGCCTGGGCATCACACTGAAAATCCTTCCTAGCGTCAGCACACATTATACCGGGAAACATCAGCGATAATAAATATCGCCGAGATGGAAATGTGCCACCCAGCAGCGAGGTCTGAACTAGGCTGAGCTCGACACAGGCAGTCCAGGCCGGGCACAATCTCCAGAACCAGACGGGCAGCTGTGCACAAAGACCACACAGCAGGGCAGTCCTGGGCCTTCATTTCATAGAGCACCTTTTCTACCTCAGGCTTTTTCAGGAGCCACCTTGGCTCCTAACTCCGTTCCAATCAGCTTTGTGCGCAGCCAAGCACACACCTAGCTATAAAATTTATTTCTAGATAAATATATGGCTATAGCATGAGCCAAGACACAGCAAGGACCAAGTTCTTAGCTAATCCCATGCAATTTCTCTGGTTCAAGAAAAATCTGCCAAGCCGATGGAGAAGGAACCTGGCCACAGTCTGGGTTCCCCCAGCACAGCATTTAGCTGCAGACATTTAGAGTTTACAGAAGGAAGCTCGCTGAGCACCTGGCTGACAAGTAACAGCCAGAAAAACCCAGAACATGGTGGATGAAAATCAGGAGCTGAAGGAAAGTAAATAAACTAAATGGATTTCCCTGCTATTGACAGCCCATACTTTTCCTTCAATCATCTGCACTGCCATGAAAGGTGATGATATTGCTCCATTTACTGCGTTTTTCCTGGCCTGTCCCCAAGGCCACAATACTGTGTGTTTATTTAGTTTTTCATAAGGTCAAAGAAGCATATTGGGGTAAAACAGAAAGTTTACTATGGACTTTCACCTTTGGGATCTTAAACCAAGTGTGACAACTGCAATGAAAAATATTTACAGCTGTCTACACATATTGGGAGGGGGAGCTTTTGGAAGAAAGAGGGCTTTCAATCCCACATCCTTCTCAACAGCTTCCTTAAATATTATTTATTACACACAAGAGGAAAAAGAAGAAAATGTCAAGATTTAGACTGTATGATGATCCCAGAACACACTGCTGATCCTTTCAAGCCATGAATCAGAGACGAGTGTGGCACTGGTCTGGGTGGAAGAATTCCAGCAATAAGCAGTGTTGTTAGAGAGCAGGTTCCTCTGTGCTCACACACCAGCTTAAATGGGTGGGCAGAAACTGGAATAAGCAAGTGATGTGCAATACTGCCTTTTCCATGGCATCCAAAGAAACACTGGCTTGGCTAATCAGCTTACTTTCCTTGGAAACCTCAACAGGCTGGAACTTCACATACTTGCACACCTTGAGATGTGGTTTGTAAAAGCAGGCCATTGAGCATGCACAGTGCCCAAAAGGCACTCTGGCCTGCTCTCCACAGCCCCATGGTCTATCTGGTGGACAGTCCTTTTCCTGGTTGTAGTGGCCAAGGAAACAGCCAGAAATCAAGTGGACCGTGAGCCTGACACTGGTCCACAAATTGGTCTCACATTTCCAGAAGGAACAACTGCAAAGGAAACCATCCCTTGCTACACAAGTGGAGAACAAACAGCAAAAATCCACATTCCATGACACCTTGAGAGGTCAGAACGTGGCAAATGGGGAAGGCCAGGAGCTCTTGCTGAAAACCCACCCACACCGACTCTGGACAAACCTGCACTGGCTTTGACCCAGCAGCACAATATCTCCAGTGACCCCATGGGAATGCAGAGCCTGACTTCCCCCAGATCCCAGCCTCTTTCTGACACAGAAAGAAAAGAAGAAAAGGCATTATAAAATACACACCAACATCACCAGAGGCAGCTGTCTTAACCAGTGGCTTTTAAGCTGCAGCCCTTAGGACAGGGGCGTTTCCACGGATTACTGCTGCCATCCACAAAAGATGACTAACTAGAGGATGCCTACTGTCAGGAGGACTTTCTAGTGGCTAGTCTTGAGTTACTCATCTTGAATGTGTTGACAACCAGTCCCCTAATGATGAGTAGCAAACAGTTTTCCTGAGTCTCTGAATGCCTTGGGTGTGTGCTGACAGGTGATGTTCCTCTTCCTCCACCCATATACTGAGTTATATTCACTCTTGCTTAATTTAGCTCCTCGTCTTAAATGCCAAGTAGTTTCCTTGAGCAGTCATCTCTAAACTGAGACTAAAATACAGCAGGTCCAGGAATGTGAAATAGGTTACAGATTCATCCCAGATACATGAAAAGGTTAACCATGTTCATAACCCCCTCAGCACTAACATCGTGTAAAGCAGAGCCCCCTTTTTGAGTGGCAGAATGGCAGCATCAGATGAGCCAAGCAACAGCTTTAAGGAAAATTCTTTGGAGGTGGGAGCTGGGCCTCATCAGCTCTATGAGGATCCTAGGAGAAATTACCTATTAGGTATTAATGTCTGGTATGTGTGGGAAAAACATGCAATAGACAGTTACACAGAAAATGACTTCAATCTATTTAAGTTACAGCTGCTGTAACTCAAACTGCTAATAAGTTACAGACAACACAGCAAATTTAACTCTCACTCAGGCAGAACACATGAGGCGATTTTACTGCTATGGGAGAAGAAAGATGCAGGAAGCACTCCAAAAAAATAAAACCACCATCCTTTTTTCTTTCTATTTACAAACTCAGCCATTATTTTTCCTTATTCTTCACTCCAATTCTGCTAGCCAAAACAGTGAAATTTTGAATCCCAGAAAAACAATCCCTTATGCAATTCCACGCTTTAGGCAACGTAAAACTGCACAAATTGAGTACATAACTCTGCCTTTACATATTAACTTCTCAATAGGGTGTGTACCATCACTGCTGCCAATCTGCACACCGGGTACTCAAGCCTGATCAATCATTGCCCTTAGTTCCTTCTCCATAACTTTGTGCTGCTGCTTTGTCTTGCCTTTGACAGGACCTCAGAGCTTCCACCTTTTCTCAGAAAACAACTGAATCAGCTGAGCAAGATCTTCTTTACTTCTTCATTCTGGATGTACTCTTTCTAAAGCCATCAAGGCACAACTATAAGTAATATTTACCCCTCAAGATGGTGATTAAAGTATGGGAGTATAAGAAAAGAAGCATCTAGGAGAGAAGAGCTGTTCTCCACATCCCTCTTTAGTCCTTTTGGGTTCTCAGAGTTTAAGCACAGGTTCTCTAAGCCTGTTCAAACAGCCATAGCCCATTTCTTAGAGAACTCCTTCAGCCAGCACTCAGGTAACTGCTGAATTTTTCCAGCAAACACTGGTGGCCCAGGCTCACCTCACAGGAGTTTAATTCTATACACATCCCCAGCAGGTCTTTCTGCCCATATAGCATAAAATAGAGTCATTCTCCACAGAGCTGGTTCCCAAACAGCATTTGGATTGCCAGGATTTGACTTCATCGATACTCAGAAATTCTCCACTTTTCATCCCCCAGCTACACCTATCACAGCTGGGCAGCCATGAGATTTATCACACCAGTTTATCACCCCTCTCCTGTGATGAACTGCAGTTCCCTGCTGGGGTTGCTGGAATCAAGACTTGGGCAAAAAACCTTGAAAGCCTGATCCAAGCAAATTGCATCAATGCTCAGCGCTGGCAGTGTGCCAGTGCTAATTACTTCACTGCCAATCAGTTTATCAGGAGCACCCAGGCAGTGTGCTCATCTTTCCAGTCCTCTCCTGTGTCTCCAAGGGCTCCACCTTTCCTTCCTCCCCTGCTGAAACATCTGGGTGGCACCCAGAGAAATACCTTCTCTTCTCACAGGGCAGTTATGGAGACAACAAGGGCTCTAAGGAACAGGCTGTAATTAAATGCAGTGGAGAAACCACAGCATAAGTGTTAAGATGTTTTAGGTCCAGACTGGAGCATCTTCTCTATTGCTCAACATAGAAAAATGGAGCTAGTGCCTATATGGATGGGTAGGAGGCAGCTGGAACAGTGCTGCCTGCGTGGAACAGATGCATTCATTCTCTCTTTCCTAAGAAGGCTGGGGAAATTAAATCAGGTCCAAGAACTCTTTCTTCTCCATTAACACTCATCCATCACCACCTTTTTTGCAAAACAGTCCCTCCCATCCTCCTTGCTGCAGTCACTTCAGCCAGCAGCCAGGCTCTTCCAGGAAATCAGGGAAGAGCAGAATCCCTCATCTGCCAACCACCCAATCAGACAGCAGGGCAAGAGGAAACACTGTTTAAAAAGAAACTTCTTACTGTTTCTTGGGATCTGGTTTCTGTGTAGAATGACACACAAAGAAACTCTTACAACACACACGGTGAGGAATTCAGATTAGGGAAGTACAGAGAGAAGTAGAGACAGCTCTGACCCAAGCTTGAAAACTTGCAGATCCTCGACAGGCTTGTGCTAGGAACTGGAAGGAAAAAACAACCTCTGTTAAATGTTCCTACTCGAGGAGAAAACTCGGTTTAAACTGTTGGGGTTTTTTTGACACAGACAATCTCCATGCCTGAATTTGAGGTGGGAGGAGGAAGTAAATGGCTGCCAACATAGCAAAGCAAGTCAGGTCTTACCAGGGACAATCCTGAGTAACTGACCCTGAATGGAAAAAATGAACTCATGTCTTCTAAGGGGTGACTTTAAAAAAATCTCAAAACCAGACAGAGCTCTAAACTCTTATGCCATTAATATCTTGTAGAGTATTTTCAATACTTCTCATCCACATGGTATGTATACATAAAAAGAGGAGCAATGCACTTTTGTGAGCTTAAATCTTGGAAGGGTTGAACAAGAGCTGGTGAAAAAGTCTCTAATTCTATAGTCTGGGTAGCAGTACTGCCAATGCAGCAGTGGGAATGCTTATTTACGGGTTGCTCCCCGCAGCCAACCTAAAGAACAAGTGATCAGGGAGTACAACTCACAGGACTCTGGCAAACTCGATTAGATTTATGGAGTGAAGCTTTCCAAAGCTGGTCATAAAATTCCCCTTCATCTCCCCCTGGATCGTATGCAGCCAAATACAGCTACACCTGAGGGTGCCTTTGCCATCCTGTCCAGAGGCTGGATTCAACTTCTCAACTTTCAAAAGCACAGAGTCCCCAAGGGCAGAGGGGGCAAACACACACTGACCTGAGCAGCAGGGAAAGATGGATAAACCAGAAAATATGGAACAGTTTACTGTAGGTTTGATCTATGACTCAACAATTTGTACAGTCTGCCCAGGAAAGGCTGGCAACCTGAAACTGATATAAAAATAGAGCTTTTTAAAATAATTCCAGAACCAATCAAACCCCTGTAACAAACCCACTGAACATCAGGTTGTCACCACACTGTGTTGCGACATTGTGGAACTTCCCAGAAAAAAACTTCTGTCCCCAGGACAGAGCCACTTGCGCAAAGCATACACAGCCACTGCTGACACACAGTGAATCCTGCACACACACAGAGCCACTGCTGTCACACACAGAGCCACTGCTGTCACACAGTGAATCCTGCACACACACAGAGCCACTGCTGTCACACACAGAGCCACTGCTGTCACACACAGAGCCATTGCTGTCACACACACAGCCACTGCTGTCACACACACACACAGAGCCACTGCTGACACACGGTGAATCCTGCACACACACAGAGCCACTGCTGTCACACACAGAGCCACTGCTGTCACACACACACACACAGCCACTGCTGACACACGGTGAATCCTGCACACACACAGAGCCACTGCTGTCACACACAGAGCCACTGCTGTCACACACACACACACAGCCACTGCTGACACACGGTGAATCCTGCACACACACACAGAGCCATTGCTGTCACACACACACAGCCACTGCTGACACACACAGAGCCACTGCTGTCACACACACAGAGCCATTGCTGTCACACACACACACACAGAGCCACTGCTGTCACACACACACACACAGCCACTGCTGACACACACAGAGCCACTGTTGACACACGGTGAATCCTGCACACACACACAGAGCCATTGCTGTCACACACACACACAGAGCCACTGCTGACACACACACACAGCCACTGCTGTCACACACATACACAGAGCCACTGCTGTCACATGGTGAATCCTGCACACACACACAGAGCCATTGCTGTCACACACACACAGCCACTGCTGTCACATGGTGAATCCTGCACACACACACAGAGCCACTGCTGTCACACACACACAGCCACTGCTGTCACACGGTGAATCCTGCACACAGACACAGAGCCACAGCCTCCACTGCTCCTCAGCAGGCAGGAATGGTACTTGCTCGAGCATCTGCACATGTGTGCAGCCACACACAAACAGAGCAAACTGCATGTGCAGGTGTTCATTGAATTGTACCAGCAGAAGCTTCAGTAAGAGCTATTTGCAGTCATGAACTCAGCAAAGCAAAGAAATAAAATAAAAATGCAGCATTGATGTATCCCTCTTCAGGAGGGGGTTTTGAGAACATGGAGCCTGCAGATTCAATTTTTCCTGGGCTCTGATGACTTTGTGGTAGAGACAGGTGAAGTGAAACCTGAGCAAGGTAACTCTAGCCAGAGAGTGAGATAGAAATAAACAATATTATTCTTGGAAAGAAGGGATAGTAGCTGTCCCTCTGCCAAAGTGCACTCCAGTCCAGAGCCTATTAGCTGCAGATTCTTTCTTGGGCTCCACCTCCCAGTGTCAGGGCAACAGTCCCAGGTCTTGACGTCAAAGCTGCCTTTTGTTTGCTGCACAGACTTTCCCCTTGTGCAGGTTTAGCAGACCGAGGCACCGCAGCAGATGGGCTTAGAGCTCTGCTCTGGCCAGATCTGCAAACTCAACATAAGCCTCCAAGGAAAGTCCCCTCCCCACACTACTAATATCAACACTCCTAGAGGGAAAAAAAAAATAGTTCAGTATGTCTAATTTGTTTTACGTCTGAGCTGCCCTTTTGCTAACCTTTAATTCGATTTGTGCCCTGGGTTTTATCAGCTGTGGTTTTATCTTGCATTATTTAGACTGCAAGTGCTGTCTAGCAAGGACTCTTACTGTAAGTATAAGACAAAGCTGTAAAACAACTTTCTTAGCTATACCATATATTGGCAGAAAATCCTCACAGACATGGGGGATAAACTCCCAGTGTTCCAGAGAGCTTAGGGAGATAATGTCAGAGGGGGAATAAAGAATGAGACCATCTTCTATCACAAAATCCTTCCACCTCTCCAAACTTAGGACAGCTAGAGCCAAACTGGTTGTTTTCCAAAGTTAGAAGAGCAGCCTCTCCTCCCCTCTCCTGCAGGGTGACCTGGACACACACAAACAATTCCTTGTCCTTTCCATCCACCTGACTCCCTGCCCCCAAACACAAGGTACCCAGTGGGAGCGTAGGGGAAGGGGGACCTGCAGTAGAACTTGCTGTATTAGGTCAGGCTTTCTGTGCTAGAAGCCCTTTAAGATACACCCATAGCAGTCACGGTAGGATTACACCATTCCTAATACAAATTTGACACTCTATTAAAACCTATAGCTTTTTTTTTTTTTTAATATAGGTCAATAAACAGGAGACAAAAAAGAAATAAAAAGGAACAGTCACATAAAGGACACAGACATGGGCACAGTAAACACCTGCTACAGATTTCCAAGAGGAGAGGCCAGTCACCTCACATGCTCACAGTTAAGATCTGACCATGTCTGCAATCCCCTCTCTCCACAGCAATGAACCTGACATGCTGGAACATTCCACAGCACAGCTCTTCTATTCCTCTGCCACTGAGCATCTCCAGACCATCTCCCTCCACCTAACGCAGAGGCCAAAGCTCTTAGTCCTGTTCTCCAAACACAGATGTGCTCGGAGGCTCTGCTTGTTCCCCCTTCTGAAAGCTGGGAAACCTTTGCTATGTCTCAATCTTGTAAGACACTCCAGCTGGTGCTTTGTGATTCTTGCAGGAGTGCTGTTACTGGCTTGTACACCTGTAATTGAATGAAAAACATGACTGTTATCTCCGGCTCAGGCATGGGAACAGCACTGCTGGGATGCAGCATTCCTGGGCTATTAGTGGCTAACAAGATGAGCAGCATTTGCTCCTGCTAATGAACACAAAACCAAACCAAAACAAAATCAAATCGACAAAAAAACCCCCAAAGCCAGCTTTCTATGATCTCTGCTGTCAGAACAACAGAAAATTCTATGCTCAACCCAGGCCAAAGTTTTTCATCCCTTGCAGAATGCTGTTTTGGGAGGCAGAATGCAAGTTCCTGGTGTTTCAATAGAGTCTGGTTGTCCATGTTCTCCTTCTGACCTGCCAAACTTCCCAAAGAACTAACCCACATCCAGTTCCCTGGGACAGGCTATTCACTGACTAGTGTGAGTAAATCTTCATTCAAAAAGATACGTCCTGGGTAGGAGGAGGGAGTCCTCACACAGTCACACTTCCCTCCCTTGCCAAGCTACAAGCACACAAAACACCACAGGAACCAAGTGTCACATTTATTCTCTTTTCAGCTCCTTCCAGTGTTTTCAGAGAAATCGTCTGACACAGGATGGAAAGGCCTGCTCATTTCCACTTGCCCTCTACCAGCAGGGAGACACAAGCTGGAGGTCAGGAGGGCGATTTCCTACTCCTGACACACAGGTGGTGTTGGGGGCAGAGGTCAGAAGTCCAGCAGCAGCTACAGCCTGATCCAGAGCTCTGCAGGGCAGTGCTACACCAAACCAGGCTTTCTATCAGCAGGTCCTGGAAACCCACACTGCCAGGCAGGTCACAGTGGAGATAAGCAAGACTTCTTAGACCTCAAATGGATCCTTTCTCTTATCATAAAGGCTTGACAAAATTGAGCCCTGGGGATGACTGGCAACCTGAACTTATTTATGTCACAAAGTGCACTCTAGAACTAGGCTGTGATGCAGAGAGAGAATATTTCCAGGTGCTGAAGAGGCAGCTATTTCAGTAGCTCAGCAATCCCCTCCCACTCCATTGAAGTAGGTGAGCAAGTGCACAAGGCTTATTCCAAGTGCTCTCAGTGCAGGAGTCAGCTCTCGAGAGCACAATAGAACAAATGCTCCTAGTTGGGGTGTCAGGGTGGAGCAGCTGCATGGGACTGGTTATTGGCCTTCAGGCTGCTGATCCCTCACAGAGTCGTATTTTCCAAGCTCTCCCTGTCACTGCAAGGGCTGAGAATATGCTCAAAAAATAAAATAAAATAAATCATATCCTAGACCATCTCATGACGAGAGAAACTTATAAATCCAGAGGTTTGAAGGGAAACAGCAACTATGCAGAGATTATCCCCTGATGCTGGAGACTGAGAGCTAGCACCAGCCTAAACCAAGAGCCAGCAGCAAGGCAAGCCCACCATCATTGTTTAGAATATCTGGTTTTAGTAATCAGCAGGCTCCTGGGCAGGATGTGTGCCACAGCAGCTCTGCCCACTCCCAGCTCCTACCCCTTCTCTCCATTCCAGACTCAGATGATGCAAGAACAAACTGCCAGTCACAGGAGGATGATCACTGGGGCATTTAATTTGAAGATACATGATGGGGTGTTTCCAAATGAAACAACAGAAACCAGCCATGTAACTGAAAGTGCTCAGCTACATCCCAGCTGTCTCAGGGAGCCAAACAAAATCCTTACCACCCCCTGAGCAGTGAGTGGCTCTCCATCCACTGCCGGCTGAGCAGAACTGCCTTCCCACCCCAGCTCAGAACACACAAGGAGCACGAGGCAGGCACTTCCATGGCTGCCGGGACTTCCCTTTCTCTGTCACTTTTCTTTTTTTTCTTGTGATGTTGGTGAAAAGACCTAAGGAAACAGAAGTCCTGGGAGGAAGTGAGTCAGGAAACCTGTACCATGTTTCAGGGGAAGTGTGACTCAGAGTGCTCAGAGCAGGGCTGCCTCTCCCTGGTGCCCTGGAGGAGGTGATAAGATTGTGTAATCCCCAAGATAACTTGCTGCACATCCTAATTCTGCTGATCCTCCCAGGGGAGGGGTGCTTCTGCCGAGTACTGTACATTAGCTGATTTCTTAGAATAAACTGTGACAGCTCCCTGTGAGCTCACTGCGTGGGAGGGGGTGCTGGGCTCCCTGCCTGCGCTCTCAGAAGAACCAGAAGCAACAGAAACACCAAATTTATCAAGAGCACAGCAAAGATCTGGCAAATCTTGTTTGGTCTGTTTGTTCTTCTTGGGGACAAGAGCACTTGACAGCCACAAAGGAACCAGCTATAAATGGAGGAAGGATAAGAAAGAGAGAATTTAAGAAAGAACAGGACAAATGTTGTGGACACAAGAAGAGAGGAGGCAGTCTGTGCTGCTCAGGACTGGGGAAGGGACAGTCAGGAGCACAAGACACTGGAGGAAAGAAGCCAAGAGTGCAGGCCAAGCAAAGGAAAGAGAAGGGCAGGAAGGATGGAGATAAGATCTCAGGGAGAGTCCCTTAGGAGTGATGAGGAAAGTGCAGCTGATAACAAAATGCCCCTGGGATGGAGACAGCAAAGAAATCTCACACTGAGGGAAAGAGGCTTCTGTCCCTTCTGAGTTCTCAGTGCACACCCGAGCCAGAGCTCACATTTGTGGGTCTCTGCTCACCTCTAAGTGCCATTCCTGAAAAACAACTAAAGCCTTAAAGCCAGGGGATGCAACAAGATACAAACCATTGCCCTTTCCAGCCATACAGGATTGTCTCTCTCCTCCTGGCAGAGCAGGGCCAGCACTCCCAAGCTGTGCCACTGCAGCACCTGGTGCAAAGGGTCTAGGACACCAGTAGGCTTCTGGAAATTTCTGCTGTACAAGCAAAGCTCCCAGGCACCTTTGGGAGCTTGATGGCAGCTGAACTCTCAAACTCCAACCCTCTGCTTTCTGGAGACCTACAAAATTGTTTGGCAAACAAGCTACTGAATATGAGAGAAGAGAGAAGGAAGCAGGAGCCAAGTGATCAAACCACCCATTTCAGAGACTTTAACCCCCAGGTGAGGGGCAGCAAAGCTGCTGGCTGAGACTCAGAAGACTTAGAGCTTATTTCTTTTTCTTCCCAGACCTGTCAGCTATCCTGAGACAAACCACTTGTGCACCCTGGGATTCCAGGCCCCTTTTTCCACTTTATTTGCCTCATTGGTATCAAACCCCAGCTTCCTGGGAGATGGCTTCCTGTAATGTTAGACGCATCCCAGACTGCAAACTGCTGAATGGGTCTGTAATGGAAATGATAATCAGCACTTTAGGTTTCAAGCCTCATATTTCTAGGACAATTGTCACAGCTCATATGACCAAACATCCCAGGGCTAGCAAGCCTGAGAAGAACTGTGGATAGGACCTGTATGCAGGGGAGCAACTGACCCTGCAACTTCTAGTTACAAAAGAGGAACATTTTTATCATAAAACATAAATCAAAGAAAATTCTCATTCTTTACCCATGAAAATTCCAGGCTGCTGGAAAACAAATTTGTTGGAAAATGGTGAGTGTCATCATAGTCTCATTCCTTATTTCACTGTGATCAGCCTGTTACTCAGAAATAGGACACTGTATTTTATTCTTGTGGGTGGTATCTGCAAGGCCACAGTGCCAAGGACCAAGCCCATCCCTATCATGCCTGGTGTGTGTTAGTTATTCTGCACCCTGGAAACACTCACCCACCTTGTGAGCACAGCACAGGGATGGAGCTGTGTCCAGACAAGCAGACACACACAGATTGCTGTTTAATGATGTTTTGTGGGCCTGACTCAGCTGCTGACACCTCCTCACCACACAGGATGCCTGCAGTCTTTTGCAGCAGCTTTGTTTTTCCCTTTGAATCTGTGCTAAAAGGAAAATATCAGGTGGAAGCTATTTTTCTAGTTAGTGTTTTTCAAGATGCTGCCTGGCCTAGATCAATTCCAAGAACTGAGGCAGTCAAACAAAGAAACCCTTACAGGCTGATCAGCAGCATGAGCATTGCTGCTCTGGCACCTTCCCACGCTGTAAGAATGAGCACAAACCAAAATAAGACCACACGCAGCAGAAGGGCTGAGCTCTGCACTCAGGGAGCTGCCAGGGACAGCACCTCCAGCCCCTCTGCACACCCACAGCTCCAGCCCTGTGCCCATGCTTCCCTGGAATGCACACTCCAGGAGAAAGCTGCTGCTCCAGGCTGCTGCCCAAAGCCCAGCAGGTATGGGAGCTGCAGATGGTCACTCAGCTCATTCCCCAGAGGCCAGACCCTCAGCAGGGATCACTCCACAGCCTCTTCCCTGCCTCACAGGACTATGGGATGCTGTCTCTGAAGCCTGAAATTCAACTGAAGAGCACTGAAATCCCTTTAGGGGACAGGATGGGGCAAAGCAGAGTCTTGTAGGATCCAAGTGCTTCAACCCTTCTTCCTTCACCCTCCATGACAGAAATAAAAAAAAAAAAAGGAAAAAAAAATCAGTCACTTCCATGAACTCTGCACAGGCTCAAGAATCATTTCAAGAAGTTGTCTCATTACATGCAGCTACCAGTGGCAGCTACCAGAAATGCTGGTTTTGATACCCCAGGTTACCCCCGCACCTTCTCTCCTTTGGCTGCCCTGTGCCAGGTGCCCATGCTGGCACTCAGGACAAGTTTGTTTTCCAGGTTACTGCAAAGAGGAGCTGATATCAGGGGCCAGCTCTCATCAGAGCTCCACTGAGAAAGTAAAGTAGCAGTGCTGACCTGTGTCAGTTGAGAAGTCTAAGCCAATTTTAAGCAAAGGGAAAGAAACAGATTTTTTTTTTATCCCTTGAATAAAGACAACCAAAAGCATTGAAAGAGAAAAACCTTTGGACTACTTCTATTAATTGCATCCATGGAAATAACACCAGACATGCCTACATCTGCCTGTTCTGGTCACTTTAAGCTGTTTCCTGATCTCATCAGACTCAGCTAAATTTGGCACTGGGGCTATGGCTGTGACATTCACAGCTGGGGAATAACAAGCTTTGAATCAGTCTAAGTAAAGAAGCAAATGAACCAGTGCATTTCCAGTGGTCTGGTAATAGATTGTGTTTCTGGAGATCTCTCTGCCTGGGGACCCCACAGGCACTAATAAACTCTAAGGATGTATATCCTACACTACTCAGGGAAACTGAGGCACTGGAGAACCCATCAAGCAACAAGAAACAGAATTCAAATCACAGCATCACAAACTATAAACTCCTCCTCCCTATCTGTAACCCTCATAAAAGCAATTTCATGGAACTGACTGGAATTTCCCGACGGCATGGTTGTTATATGGCTCTACAAGCCCAAAATCAACCATTCTGTGCATCCGTGCACAGCACCAAGCTGGAACTGCCCTCACAAGGCTTTTCTTAACTAGGGCAGTTCTGGGGAAGTCTGTGGCTGAGTTTTCTGCTCTGCAAAAGGCACTTCCCTCACTGAGCACAGAGGAGGACATGGCCACTGGTACAGCCTGGCTGAACAATCGCTCTGCTTCTACTCTGATGGGCAAAAAAAACAATAAAAGGATCCCAGCATAAACCTGGGCAGCCTGAGTTACATCAGGGATGCATTTGTTGATGGTGTGACGCTGCATTTCAGAGTGGCTTCCAGACACATGGCCCCTTTCTGAAAGGGCACATTTTGTAGCCTGTCTTGGTGCAGTGAGGGTTAATCCTGGCTAGTGAACAAGCAGGATCAAGATCAGCTCATCTTTTCCACTGAAGAGAGAGTGCTACAGAAAGTGCTGGTTTCTTGATGCTTGTTGTCTCAGTGACTTCCAGGAACAGTGAGCTAAACTCAGCTGTTCTTCCCAGCACCAGCTGAGGGGGCGGCAGGGGATGGAACATAGCCTGTTCTTGGAAGGCAGGAAAAAATAAGGCTCTGGCAGAGCTGTGCAAACTCTCCTTTCTCCCCCCTCCTCTCCCCAAAAGACTCTTTTCAGCATCTCTTAATGCCTCACAGTAGAGCTGGGTTGGTTTTCCTTTTATCATCAAGAAAACATAAGAGCAATGCAAGAAGACAATTCTCAAGCAGAGAGAGGTTAGGTTAATCAAATAAATAACCAATAAGCTCATCTCCATGAGCCCCCACATGCCCCATGATCTTGCTCAGTTTAGTCCATGACCTACTGTACTTCCCAACATTTTCTTGTTAGATAAACACAGAAAGTTATAGAGCCATCCAGCTCATAGAACCTATTTTTGGCTGCTTTATCTTCAAGCATTATGAATTCCAAGGGATGATTGGATATTTGGACTTCTCCCAGCCTGGCTGACTGTGAAGGGAGCAGACAGTAACCTCATTGCTATTCTTCTGTGGAAACAAACATCTTTTCGAGATGACAAGTATCTGGCTTGTAGGTACAGCACTCCGAATGAGACTCAGGGAAATGGAGCAGTCACCAGCTGTGAGGAATGTGAGAACAGCCTTGAGGCAGAGAAAAAAGGAAAACAGGAACCAGAACGAGTTTGTTTCAGGGTTCCCCACAAGCTGCCCTAGAAATACAAGGCAGCGGCACAGAGCTATGAGCAGAGGGAGCAATCCAGCTGCAAAGTTTGCAGTCAGTGGCACAGCTGGCTGAGAATTCACACAGCTTTTATAAAATTCAAGCCTTGCTGGACAATACAAGAAGCCCTGCGTCAGCTGTGCTGGGAGGTGTGACCCCCATGTGCCTGTGTGTGCCTCAGCTGGGCACTGGGCAGCCCGGAGCCCTTGGCCAGCCCCGGGGTGACTGTCAGTGTCCCCGGCAGTGGCGCTGCCATCCCGGGACAGGGCCTGGCCCCATGCCACCGGGGGCTGCCCAGGAGCTGCTCCCCGAGATACAGGAGCTGCTCAGCTCACAGATAAGGCTCTGTCTCCCCTGCAATCAGTCCCTCACCAACTGCAGTGCTCCATGCTCTGCGTTTGTGTCTGTTGGGTGTTTCTTTCAGCTGCCGGGTGGAAGGAAAGTTCCCACCTGCTTCCCTGGTTACGTGGGATGCCAGAGGTGCCTGCCATGCCAAGGCCACACACCCAGGTCTGGGACACAAGCAGGCTTCACTGCTATCTTACATGGATTTTAGGGATATTAAAAACCCACCCAGGGAAGAGCACAGAAAGCAGTGTAGAGTGAGTAGCAAATCACAAGACCAGGTTACAGGCTGTTGAACATTTTCCTCCCTATAATTTTCAGGTTCTCAAACATCAGCTTAGAGATTGAAGCACCCTGCAGTCCCTCCAGGACTTCTGAACTCCACAGCATGACACACCATTTATCTCTGCTCCCTTCAATTAGGAGCAGGAAGCAGAGAATTGGGCACTGGGCTCATTTTTAGCTGTGCCAAACTGATGACCCAGCTCCTTGCCTATAAATCAATGTAGATGTGCTCATTTATGCTCTGTGAGAAATTGGTTCATTAGCTAGAATTAAACAGAGGCCCAAACCACGCCATTTAAACTTGAACAGTGCTCTTGAACACCCTGTTCTGCCCTGGATCTGGGATCTGCTTGGTGCCTTCCTATATTTAGCATACAGTAATGTAATTGAAGCAGTAAAATTAGACCCACAAATAGACTGGTTTCTCAGTACTTAATCAAGGACCTTTTCCTAGAACTGCAGAGGGCTGAAATTAAAAGAAAGGAATGTGTGGTAATCAGCCCCATGGAGGCAGGAGGAAACCACCATGAGTTTAAGCTCCAAACACACACTCTGGCTGGCTGAATGTACCCTTGTTTAAATTAAATGTGGCTTTACAGTGACCCAGGCCAGGGTCACACTGCACAAACCCCTTGAGAATGCACAGCCCACGTAGAGGGAATTAGTGAGGAGATACAAATCATGGTCTGTGAGTTACTGAACAATAAGAATGTCCTTGGAACCCCCATCTATAATGGATGAAGGAAACAACAGCTCCAGTAGCAGGTACCTCTGCAGCAATGCTAATCTGTCAGTCCTGTCACTTTGTGAACAGCAACAGGTAAAGAATGAAGTGACTGAAAGACAAACCCAGTGTGCAGATTGCATGATGCATAAACCATGCAGCAGTCACACTGCAGCTGGAAAAATGGCAGGAGCCTGCAGCACTGCACTCCTTCAGATTCACTAATAACAGGTCTTAGAAGATAAACTGGAAGACTTCATTTTCTGGCCTTTTTTCTGAATAATACAATTTTTACTGGGGGAATGCTAAATAGGAGAATTACATTTTAAAAGAATTACTTTCTACTACCAGTTTTCACATGATTATTAGGAAAAATGTCCTCTTCACATTCTAACCTAACAACTGCTAAAAGAATAAGACAATGTTCTGTAAGCAGAAACACAGTCAGACATTTAAGAAGTGCTGAAATGCTTCAGAAACTGCAGAGCTTGTGGCTGACATCTGGAGCTACGTTTTTATGGATTTCTACAGTCTCAGCACCCCAAGCCTCACAGTGCCAGTTAGGACATGCAAAGACTGATGCAGAGCCAACACCTAAGGAGGCATTTTAAAATGCATTTCCAAGCTGTATTTTCCAGCTTTGGCAGTATCATTGAAGAGGTCAGTGGTACCTCCCCATCTCTTCTGCTCATAGCCTGCAACTGTTCTGCAAACAGATGGAACAGCCCGTCACACTCACAGTATGCCCCTAAAAACATCCTCCAAGCAGCTTTTGCCAAAGAAGTTTTGGGACTGAAGTTAATTCCCAGATGTAGAAGCTACTGATTCCTGGAAATTTTTTTTCTGCATAACATGGGATCTCTGCTAGATTGGACAGATAATGTAGAGAGATTAAGAGTTTCCCTGAACTGGTTTCATTTACTGCATTCCCACCCCCAGAAGATAAGGACAAGCAGGGCCCCCAAGCTCCCCTCCCTCACCGTGCATAGAAAAAGCAGCACTGGGCTCTAAAACTGCATCGAAAAATTTACCTACTGAAAACTCAGAATTGATTATATAAGGCTGCACCAGGAAAAACATTCATTGTGTGGTGCAGATCTTTTCCAATGCAGGTCTACAAAACATTACAGCATAATTAAGCTTCCATAAATACTAATAATTCCATTTGTAATTCAATTTCTAGTTCCTACCATTCATCCAATGATTAATATTGCTTTTACATCAGCATTACAGATAGCAGCCTGATAATAGGAACAAAAGATTAGGCTGAGAAGCTCATTTGTAATGAATGGAGATGAATAATACCAGGTGCAAAGTGCAAGAGTACAGAAACTGAATGCCCCTATCTCAGAGCTAACTGAACACACAAAGGCCTCTCTATATGATACTCACAGGTACTGGCATTTCCTAGAAGACTGAGAAGAAATAATTTACCCTTAAATTATGAAACGCTCACTGGAGATGTCAGTACATCTGAAAAATACACATTAAATAACAATTCAGGGAAAAGCACTCCAGCGTTTTAAGAAAACCAAATTACCTTCCTAGCAAGGCAGCTTTAAGAGTATAAAGTGGAATTATCACCTCTGCCATTGTGGGGAACACATCCAAGCAGAGGCACAGGAGAAGCTGCGAGACAAAGCTGACGGGGAGGTGGGGCATTGTGCATGTATTTATATATTAAAAATACAATAAATATCTTTTATCATACAGCTGAAAGCAGAATGAGCATATGAACAGTGTAATATTTCATCCTTAGCCTTGCCTTCTTGGCAAGGCAGACAAACAGGCAAAGGCTGCTCCTCTGATGAGGTTTTCCTCTCCTGCTCCACCCTTTTGCAGTGAGGAGCTCAAAGGCCTTGGCTTGGAAGCAGCACCCAGGCATGTCTGTCTTGTATTTTGAAGCCTCCTTGGGCAGCATTTCACCCTCTTATACTCCAGTTTGTTATGCAGAAGCAGTCTGGGCTGCCAGATCTCATGCAGGCCTCCAGCCCATGGCAGGGAAGCCCCTGGTAGTGCCCACTGGAGGCACAGCCAGCACAGAGCCCTCCTGGAGTTCATCTTGGAAATCCTGTCCTGTAGCAGGTACAAAGGTGGGGAAACTCCCTCAGTTCACAGGCTGCTCCACAGAGCATCCAAGCCCTGCAGCTGGACAGTCCATGGCAACCCCAAAAGCCCACCTGCAAGCAGACCTTTTCTTCAGAGGGAGGCTCCGAGCTCTACAGACTCCATGCCCCTTTCCTCACCCATCAGAGGAGGAATTACAGTTCTCAGCATCTGCATTATCGTTCAGAATATTTCCACAGGAAATTAATTCCTATGTAAGCAGGAGCTTAACTCACAGGGGGACAGAATACCCAGGAATAAACAGCTTGGGACCACCCCCACCACCAGTGAATCCAAAACCCACATTGCTTTGAGGAATGGTGGCCTGGACCTAAGCCAGCCTATTTGTCTCTCAAGTCAGCAGCACTTTGGGGCTTTTCTTGATCAAGAGCCTTTGAAAAATTTATTTATTTGATTCCATGACTCCCAACAATCTGTTCCTAAAAAAGCTGACTTGTCATTCTGTCCTGTAAGAGTCAGGAGAGGCAGTAAACTCAACAACTACACAAAAGTATCATCTCCCTCACGGCTTCTCCCTAAGCCCACAAAAAAAGAGGGAGACAGAGAAGAAGCCCTGCCACTGTTGACCTTGCTTTAGAGAGACAAGACATATTCTTTTCATGGAGTGAAACAGGTTTTTGGCTTATTCACACATGCCTTCATACAGAGTTTTACAAATATCTCATGTCTATTCCCAGCTGGTCAGTAACAAGCTGTTACCCCGCAATGACTGGTCAGTTCACCCGAGGTGTTTTGAGATATTGTTTGCATTCTTCTTGATGGTTTGGAATAGCTGATGCAGGTGGTAAGTAACAGTCCCAAACAAAGAGTTCTTTCTCAGGGAAACCAGCTGGTTTTCACTGTTACAGGATTCTATTATGAGAAAAGGCTGGCAGCTTTCTTACAGCTATGTCAGGTCCAGTCAGAATTCAGTTTGTGAGGCTTCTCCAGGCCTGCTGCTTAGCCACCACAGAGCCCTCCACTCGGAACTCCCCACATGATTGCTTTGCTTGCCAAATCCAGTTTTCCTTCTGGCAGGTTAAAACCCCAGTGTCCTGGATTTCCCCACCATTAAGACCTGCCACATGCACAGCACCTATCCTCTCAACACCTCTGCTGGGGCTCTTGCCTGCACCTTATCTGAACATGTCCTTTCTAAAATGCTTATTACTAGTTGGTATTTTATAATACTTTTTTTTCCTGGTGCCTGATAATTGAGAAATTAATTCATTGTCCTCCTGTGAGTCTAGTGTATTATTCTGCTGTCATCCAAACACAGATCAGAAATACTTACTAAATGCTTCTACTTATTTTCATCATCATTAACAATTGCAGCATTTCCATTTCAAAGAGACCTTATACAATTCCTTTTTCTATTTCAAGCAGAATGTCTGAATTCTTTAGTGCCCTTGAAGATAGCAGCCAAGGATAATTTTACATTTTCCTTTTCATTTCTAGTTTTCTGCACTTCATTTCTAATTTATATTAACTGTGCTCAGCTCACCCTCCCCTTCCACATTGCTTTCACTTTTTTGTTCCTAATGCTGTTTTTACCCCTGAGCAATGTTAACCTTTTTGAAGATAGCTCTTTCCTGAGGGCAAATCACACTTTTTTGCACTGTTTTTAAAGAATACCTAATTCTAATATTGTTTTCTTACACAACACTTGTCAAGTTTAACTAAAGAAGTCTTTTAACTTTGCTTAAGTTATATTTTACAGTGTTAGCTGAGAGAGTCTTCTTTTTGTTTATGTTTACATTTAACAAGGTCACAGTCATGCTGCCACTACCAGCTCCCAATCCAGCTCTAAAATCCTTTGCTCCCAGATGTGCTGGGTCTGTTAAAACAGTATTTCATGGTTTCTTGGAGGTCCACACTGCACATCAATCCTTCCACTCGAAGAAGCAGCACCTGCTGATCTGTGTAACCAACCACCACACATTTACGTTCTCAGGATGCACATTCCTGCACTCCCATTGTCCCCCAGTCCATGTGGCACGAGGGACTAACAGGTACCTCCACCCCCAGCACCAGGTCAGGACCCTGCTGCCCTCCTTGGCGTGCACAGCCTCCTCCCACTGCTCTCACTGGTGCTGCACTTAGAGTTAGACCTGAGAAGTGTGCTCCAAAAATGGGTGTGAAGGAAGGGAATTAAAACATTATGGCTGGGAAATTGCAGAGAGGGATAAAGTAAGATCCTGAATTCTGCACAGTGCTGATCCTGACACAGGCTGGCAGCTGGGGATTGAGACCCCACTGCCTCAGGGGGACTGAGGCAAGGACAAAAGGAAAGGCAAGGGAAGAGATCATCAGTGAAAGGAGTAGAAATCGTCTTGGGTCTCTTGGCACAAAACCCTTCTAGGTGGAAGCAAGAGGAAAACACAAGAATGGAAAAGGACCACATGAACAACAGCATTTCCTGAAAAGCTTTAATCTCCTAGGACCATGGGTATCTCATGCCACCCAACAAGAAATTATTGCTCTGTTGGTCAAACTGTTCCCTCCTGGCACCTTCACTGAATCATTCTGTGCAGGCAAAGACAAACCTCCTTGGGGTGGCCAAAACCACTGCACAAGACACTTCCAGCAGGCTGCTGTTAGGCCCATCAGGATTAGAAAAGCACACAGTGGGAGGAAGCACATGACACTAAAGGCACAGCTTCCTAGAGGTATGAAACAGCCCCTTTGCAGCTCTGCCCTTGACTCCAGGACTGATGACAGCTGTCACCAATACCTGTGGTGACTGCTCCTGCTGCCTGTGCACTAGAGCAGCACAAATCTAGGAACCCCTGGCAAAGTTACAACCACAGACAGAATTCCTCTTTGCTACCACTTAAGCCAGGAGGAGTTCTGAGAAACTGCTGCCACATGTTCCCTCCATGACTCAGTGCTTAACCAGCAGCTCTTACTCAGGGCTGGCTTCATTTTCAGAGTGATTGCAGTGTAGGGTCATCTCTGAGACTCTGGTGACAGCCTGGCTTTAGCAAGCAGCCACCGCTGAGGTCAGTTTAGCTGTCTGCCACCTCAGCCGTGCCATGTCCTCACTCGCAGTGCTGTCACTCTGTAAGGAGTGAAGGGCCACTTCCACCACAAACCCACGAGGCACCTTCCCTTCCCCTCACTGGCCATGCCTGGTGGTGGAGGTCACAGAGGTCTCTAGCAATGGCTCACTGTGCACAGTGATCAGGGAATTCCGCGCTGATGCCCAGAGTAAAAAGGTGTCTTTGTGGGTAAGTTTTTCCAGGTCAACACCCTCCATCCAGGAGAAAGGGCACTGAAATTCCCTGCTCTCCCTTCCATGCAGAGGGAACGTGGAGGAGGAGGAGTGAGAGTGCTTGGTGTAATGGGAAACAGCTTTGAGAAAACCAAGGAGCTTCTGTCCCACTTTGTTGTTCTCTTCTGACCAACCCTTATGCTACCCAACACAGGTAAGGCTGATTTGTTTCCTTTCACTAAACATGGAACTGAGAGCCAAAACAGTAACAACCCTGTGAAGTCAAAGCTTTCACCTATGGTCAGGTTAATGGGGGAAGGAAGACTAGGAAAAGGAATATATTCACTTTTCAGAGAACTCTACAATTAACTGTACCACTGAAAATTAATATTAAGCACAATTCTCCACTTCTTGCCCTGCTCACACACAAACAAACAGTGCTATTGAGGAATAAATATTTGGAATGAATCAACACAAAGCCAATACGGCACCATTTTGCTGCAAAGTGCTGCAGCCTCAACCCCACTCTGTGCTGAGCAGCACTGATTCTGCTACAGTGTCTCTCTACCACTCTGTCAGGGAAGAAAGTCAAACAGATGAAAAATTAATCAATAACTGCTTTGAGACACCTTTATTCTGCCAGAGAGATGTGAAGAAGCACTTCTGCAAACCAGACCCGTGCCCAAGCTGCTCCAAACACCTTCTGCAGGTGACAAACTCCTGATTTACACTCAGCACCTGCACCACGAGCAAGCACTCAACAGCCCTCACCAGCCAGGCAAAGGCCACTGGTCACAGACATCAATCATTAAATACTTCACACAAAGGTCAACCATCCCCAACATGGGCCAAGCTCAGCACACAATACTGGCAGAGCCCAAAACCAAATAAAACAAAACCCAAATAATCTGGCCATAGTTTCTATTGTCACTTAGAATTAAAAAAACCACCAAACTCTTTGATGCTCCACAAGCTACGACACTGTGTGTTACATCATAAATGCAACTCTTGGATCTCTCTCATTCAGGTAAAGTCACTGAAAAGCCCAGGAGCTTGATGTGAGCTGTCAGCTTCAAGTGAGATACCTGCCAGCAGAGCCAGGGGTGTGGAGACAACACCCACAGGAGCTGGTGTGATCAGAGCAAGGGATCCTCTGAACAGCTTGGCAGAGATTTTATCAGAGCTGGGCAGGCACCAGTCAGCCTGAGTCACCTGGCAGGAGCCACCTACCATTAACCCCTGCCAGCAGGGATTGTAGGTGGAAAATTACAGGTGTGTTGCAGATCAAGGCTGTGTAACAGGTCACTCTGAGGGGCTGTGCTGCAGATGCTTCACCAGGTGTCAAAGAGAACTGTAAAGGTGCAAAGCCCTCAGAAAATGGGTGAAACAAGAAGCACTGCACCTTCATAGCAACAGGCTAGAGACACCTCACACATATATCACTGTGATCTTCCATGACATTTGCAGCTGAACTTAACTTCTACCAGATGATGGCCTGTCTCTGGGTGATATCCCTTACTCTGAGCCACTGAAATGAAAGGCAAATGCCTGCAGGGACTCCACTGCTTCTTCTGGTCAGCAGCAGCCCAGAAGAGTCAGAACAAAAGGCACAACACTGAGGCTGGAGTAGTTCCTGATTTGTACAGTTCTTTCAGGGTATTACATCATGCTAGTTCACTTCCTTGAGCAGATTTCCTCTCCAAGGTCTGGCACCACTGCCTTGAACACAGATTGCAGCATCACACACAGATCCCTTCCTTCTTGTCCTCCCCTATTTTTCAGCTACATTTAAATCCTACCTCTTAACCCTGCTGACTGCTGCCTGGACTCCCTTGCAGTCAGATGTACAAAAGAAGTGTCAGTATCCATAATCCTAGACAGAGAAGTGGACATTAAAATCTACCTCCTCCTAAGGAGCTGGGCTGCACTTCCCAGCTGGGAACTGAGCTCCGTATTACCAAGATGTAGAACCCCAGGCATAGCCAGCAAAAGAAAAGATGGAGGTAATCCCCACTGCCTGCTGCCTTCTTGCTCATTTCATTAATTCATCTTCTAATGCCCATCTGCTCCTTCTTTTGATCTGCTGCATCCTCACAGAGACTGCAAGCAGTGATTGAACTGAGCACGGGAGACCCTCCACATCCAAATTGACCAAGATTTGCCCCCGCAGATATTTTACAACCCAGTGGTACAAAATCCAATGGTGTGGCACTGGTTATAACTGACATATTTCAAGAACAGGCTCACTTTACTTGAATCTGAACCAAGCCACAGGGTTGTGCCAAGTTCCCTCCTGCCACACTCCCCATCTGCCGTATGGAAAGGTGCTTATAGATCCCCAAAGCTGGCTTGTCTTCCAGAGAAAGTGACAAGGTCCAGTCCATTGGGTGTTGGAATTGTGCACTCCACAAGAAGCACCAGGCTCCTAATGCCTTATGGATAACGGCACAGCTCATTTTAGTTCTTCACCTTTCCTTCAGATCAGGAAGAAACCATCTGAGCAGAAGTGACCAACCACAGTGACACAAACCCCAGCTGCCCAGCTGAGTGTGGAGACAGGAACAGCTGCTGGGAGCACAGGACAGGAGATGGGGTGTCCTCTGCACCGGAGCTGCACTAATGTCCTAGCTGAGACACAAATGGGTGACATAACTTCTAGGATAAAGGCCTTTCATTATTCAGTGCAGGGATTTTATCCATTTAATGGAAACATCTTGACAGTCATGGGTAGGAGCATTCAGATGACAGGGCAACAGTAGCAGTGTTTTTCAATTTATCTTGTGTAACACACTCCAAACTCTGTTTGTTCTGACTGAAGAAACTGTTCTGAGTCCCTTCAATGGGATTAATGAACACACCTTTGGGCATTCATGTACTCCACCCTGCATTATTTACTGTCCAACTGAGGCTGATGCCACCAGAGGAGGAGAATCTCATTGCAATGACCCTCACCCCTCTCACCAGTGGAAAGAATGAAACTCAGCTCGAGGGAGGAGCCGAGCAGGTCACTCTGACAGGATAAGCAGGAACTGTGGTAAAATGACCCCTTAATTGGGAAAAAACACCTTGAAATTTCTTTCATCCCAGTAACGGGTACAAACCAGCAAACACCATTCATCTTCCTTCTCTTACTGGAGAAATCTGCCTGGGTTGCTCCATGGCTGCCTCCATCCAGCTGAGGGTGGGGTCTGACACCCACTGGTGGCTTTCACAAGCTCCCAGATCTGTAAGGCAGCCCTGTGGTTGTGTAAACCAGGCTCAACAGGATTTTGTGGCTCAGTCCTACAGGCAGCAGAGAGATGTGGCAGTGACACAACATAAAGAGACACAGAAAACATTTTCCAAACATCTTCCATTATTCCATGGGTGCTGCCACTCTGGAACGTCCATAGGTGAAGGATTCTCAATATGATTTACAGAAACACACAAACTCTTGAGGATCCACTGTTCTCAGCTCAAACATCTGCAAACCCTTGAAAGTTTCAAAACTGAGTGTGTACTCAGGGCAAAACTCCAAGTTTACAACTACTAATTTTTCAGAATTATTTCCATCCTCTCTTTACATCCACTACAATTGATTACATCCACTGCTCCAGTTTGGAGTGAACAGTAACAAAAAAGGAAAGCAAATGAGATTTGAGCCCTTTGTTTCTATTACTGGTGCTTGTTGAAACTAATATAATAAAAATAGCTCCTCAATGGGCAAAAGTTTCTTACATTAACTAAGAGCATTACAAAGAAAAGGCATGAAACCAGCACAACAAAAGCACCTTCATTGGTTTCATTTAAGATGTGGGGGAAAGAAGAGAAACAATGGAATGGCAGAGGAAGGGAAAAAAAAACATGGAAAGAAATACAGAAATTTGTGTTGACTATCCCTATACAGATTATTCGCTATGTTAAATAGACAGAAGGTACAGAAGAATTTGGGGGAAGCCTCAGAAGGAGACAGATCCATTTTAATTATGATTTCTCGATGCTTTCAACTTCTTAGGGAGGAGCATTTGTTGTATTCCCCTCTTCTATTTGCCAATAGAGAAGACTGTTTGTAGGCAGCTTCTCCAAATGCCTCTGTGTTGCTAAGGCAAACATCCTACGACAGCTTAGAACAAAGATATTCTTGTCATAGCTGAACAGGCATTGTTTGGACAACTGAGGAGAAAACTTTTTTCTCTATAGAATGGTAAGTCTCTAACTCCATTTTTCAATTACTGCAGAAAAAGCAAAGTGAAAGAAAATCCCTTCTCCCTGCAGACTACAGATGTAGGACTCACAAAATCCAACCACTAGACACAGTTAAAACTGGATGTCTGCAGAGCTCAGCTACTCTGAAACTCTCCTCTCCTGAAGCCGATTTGTACCTTGGCTATTGATTCCTGATTACAGCTGCTTCATCTGCTCCTGCAAGTCACCCTCCTGTCTGGACTGCTGGCCAGGCTGTCTAAGGCATCTGCATGCATGACATGAAAGGAGACTGTGTCAGAGAGAAAACTTGCTAGTGCAGGCTCCTCAGGCTCCTTTACAAAGCTCCCTTGGCTTCCATTTCTCCCTTTGAGACACAGCTCCAGAATCTCACTCCACTGGTTGAAAATCTAATTTCCAGGCTAAGTTTATTAATAGCAAATTCGTACCACTTTGTCCTTGTGCCAGCATTGATCTTTATTACAAAGGACTTTTTGTCCCCTCTCGAATTTACTTGGCAATGAAGTGTTTACAGGGAGACAACCCATTCCTTCTTAGGCTTTGTTTTGTAGGCAAAATAAATTCCTCTCTTTTGGTTTTCTCTCATTTGCCAGGCTTTCTGACCCTCATTCCTCCTCCCAGCCCTGTTCTGCACCTGCCTATTTGTGGGCGGAACCCCACGCAGAGTTCTTGGCACACCCCTGCACTCTGTTTAGACTCCCCTTTTGCAGCAGGGCTGTCTCCCTGAAACC
Organism: Motacilla alba alba; assembly: GCF_015832195.1. Lineage (NCBI taxonomy): Eukaryota > Metazoa > Chordata > Aves > Passeriformes > Motacillidae > Motacilla > Motacilla alba. The sequence continues at coordinate 16,378,144 of NC_052027.1, read as the reverse complement.
ATCCTACAGCCATGTGAGCCCTGACTCTTCTCCACCATACATTCCTTCTGAATCTGGACCTTTTCTGGCTCAGGCAGTGATGACAGAAGGACAGAGTCTCTATTAGATCCTCAAATCTCAGACCTGTCCTACTCAGAAGTTCACAGCCTTTACCTGGACTCTGCAAGTTCTAAAATGCAGCTGAACATACATCCACTAAGCCCTCCCTGCTGCCATGAACAATGGGAAGTTCCTTCTACTAATAAGGTTTGGTTTCCCCCAGGTTTCCCTGCTAATGAAACATCTGTTCCCTACTCATGGGCAAACTCCCTGCTGCCTGCCTTTCACTGGGGTTCCCTGCAGTTTTTAATATCATGTACGTAGCTGTGCTGTCTCCCAGATCCCAGCCTTTGCAAGATCCACTTTCAGTATAAACCCAGGCTAGGAACAGTGGCATATGAAACACCAGTTACGAATAAGCAAAGGCATTTTCATACATCCTTAAAGAATCAATTTGGACATAGCTAGGCCCAGATGTTAGCCTAGGAAACAAATTCTTCCATAGGCCAGATCTGGTCCTCCACTGTGAACGCCACGTATTTGTTTGTAATAAACAAACTGTTTCTGCAGTATCAGTTCATTTTATTTTAACTACACAATGTAATAGCTGCATGAATTTAAGACTGATACACCCTCCACCTATGGTGGGATCCACGCTGGAATTTGGTTCGCCAGACCACGGGTTCCCAACAGCGTCTGCAGTGACAAAGGCTGCAAGGAAACCACAGAAACACCCTCCTCCAGAAGAGCAGCCAAGGCCCACCCACCAGACATCCCATTTCAATGTAAAGCAGGACAGGAAAGGAAACTCTGGCTCCATTAATTTTGTGCCCTCCCAGTCACGCAAGCCATCTTCCTGTCGCAGCACATGTCACAGCTGAAATGGCTGTGATACACAGAGTGTCCCCATACAATTTCAGAAAGCTTCAGCCCATATAGAGTACCACTTCAGAAGGCTGCAAGCATCTCCCCTTCTTGTTCTTCAGCCCAAACTTTTACAGCCCTCATGTTCCTGCATGGCACCTGTGTGCCCTCTGCTCCCTTTGGGGGTTGCTCAGCACACCTGGGCACTCCATGGCTCATTGCTGTCAGTGCTCTCACCTGCTGCTCACAGCTGTGCCCATGGGGATGAGGCTGGGCCCAGCCCCACTCCCAAATGCCACAAACTCTTTATTTACATCTTCCCTGCTCAGGACATCCTGGGATTTTTTTGGAACTTATTTGTGCTGAATGTTTGGGCAGTGCTTTGGGAAGAGAAACAGGCATGGTGACATTTGGCATTTCCTGCAGGTGGAGGAGGCTCCACGAAGCAGTCCAGCAGGGAGAGCAGGATGTCCTGTCCCCTGCAAGGGGCAGGAGGGACAGCAGCTGAGCAGCACATTCCTGCCTCGGGAGAAGGAGGATTCCTGAATTCCCTCACACCTGACGTGATGTGCCACAAGCAGTGCAGAGCCAGGGAATGGCAGCTGGTGCAGTGAGGGGATTTTCAGGACTTTCACTATGGAGTCTTGGTTTTAAGTGAGAACATCCAAGACTTCTCTACTGACAGCACTCAGGAGTGCAATGAAGAGGCCTTTGCTGGGACAGGACAGCAGAAAAACTCCAGCAAAACAACTTATTGGGAAGAACTTATAAGAACAGACCTTTTCTTTTATTTGTTTTTTGAAAGAACATTGATAAAAGTTTCTGCCAAACTGTTTCCTTGTCACAGCCTTGCTTCTGGCAGCTCAAAAGCTCCATTCCGTAACTTCCAAATTTTATCTTAAAGAGGTCTTTGTCCCACATGCACCATTATTACCTTGTCCTAACATGATAAAAAGAGTGAAGTATTTTATTACTTTTCATATCATTAAGATGAATTGCTCTTTACTCCATAATACAGTGTTACCCAGCGTTCTAGATTAAACCACTGCTGGGTGTTGTAATGGCAGTGCCAGATTCACATTACATTGCAAACAAGGCAGTTCTTGTTCTAGGGAATGAGATGTTTCAATCATATTAAGCAGCTGCTGTTGTTATTGATTAAAAAAAGTAACTACCATTTTTGTATATATTACATGTACTGTGACCTGCTGCAAGGCTTTACTTAGCAAATCAACAGGAAGCATAAGCAGTACGACAACTTAAAATGAATATAACTCAAAACAAGGATTCAGAAATCCCAAAGCAAAACACTTCTAAAACTCAAAATCTGGGACACAGTGTCCTCATAGGGAATTTTGAACATTATTTCATTCAGATTACAGGAAAAAAACCCACAAAACAACCAAATAATCTTTACTGCATCATAACTTCCCAGGAAACAGCAATTCTGAGTTAGACTCGTGTGCCTTAATTCCAAGAAGCCCGAGCAGGATTTTCTGCTGGGAACAAAGTCCAAGAGGATCTGGATGGAGGGAATTCTGCAGGGATCCACAGCACAAATAGGGAGGTTACAGCAGGGCAGGCACAGCTGGCCCCAGGCTGAGCAGAGCCTTGCTGGAGCAGTGAGGCACTGCCGGACTGAAGAAGGAAGGAGAACTGGGGTTCCCTTCACCCCTCTGCCCAGTGGCTGCACAGAGCAGCAGGCCAGACCTGGGCAGGGAGAAGTGTGGTGCCCTGTGTGGATGTACGACCCCATCCACGTGGGGTCATGGATCTACTGGCAAGTGCCCACAACTTCCAGAGGGGCTCAGGAAAAGGCCCAGCATGAGTGAGGGATGGGGCCTCCCCTCCTGCCTTTCCAGACTCTGCAGAGGAAGGTGCCAGCAAGTAGCAAGCCCTGCAGAGATGAGATTCCAGGCAGTTGTTTTGTGGTCAGGACTCCAACAGGCTACAGGACATTGATCTAGACACCGTCTTTTAATTTTTGTGCTCATGACTACCCTGACCATAACCCTTTCCCTCCTTAGCAACAAAATTACATAATTACTAAATTAAATATTTAATTTAATACTTGACTAATGCTATTAAGTTGTCCAGCTTTCACAAGCTATTAAGACCACCTCTCTAAAGACAAAATTTTCCCTCTCATAGTACTTATGGGTTTTTTCCCCCCATATAGGCAACAACCATGGATGGACAAGCCAAAGTAAATGAGTAAGTAACAACCTCTATACTGTTGGCTTTATTGCTGGTCAATAGGGCACACAATCAAGCCCTGCAGTGGAACAGGCAATACATTTGCTGGAGTTTATTGCACAATTCAGGACCTGTATCACGTGCGTTCTGCACGCTGCTGAGGTGGAGAAGTTGTGCTGCTGAACAAAGGGCTACTGTCTGCTGACACAAACAACACAAAAAACCCACTGACCTGGAAGTTAAAGTACAAAATCTACTTTCAGCCTGAGTGCCTGCTGCCCATCCACATTAAATGAAGAAGCCTTGTTTGAATGAAGGCTGAGCTTAATCTGCTCTTCTCAAACAGCGAGAGCACATGCCAGCACCAGGACTCCACCCAGCAAACCCCACCAGCTGCCAAATCACTGAAGGACAATTCAAGACTCAACTGCATTTTGGAGGGGGATTTTTCTGTCATAAGGTTATTCCAAATTATCCAGCATCAAGAAATTTATCGATGCAAGCCAAAAGCACTGGCTGGGGGAGTTACACAAGAAGATACTGGCGGGGGAGTAGAAAAGGGAAAACTCAAGAGAGAAATGGAGCAACCTGTGAGGAGTTTCTAAGCACTGTGGCAATACAAACAGCACAAACTGCAAGGGCTCAGAGAAGGATTCCAGAGAGACAGCAAGCTCAAAGGCAAAAGGTGTGGTGGGAAGGTCACTCTTGGTAAGTGGCACAGCAATCAATACAGGAGAGAAAAAAAGATTACCAGCTTAAGAGGCTCCAGTCCCTGGAAAGACTTAAATCAATGACTGGATGCTGGTTTCACAGAATACAAATACCACACAGCACCAGGTGTGCCAACTGGAATGACTTCGATGACTTCAATGAGGTCAACACAGTTGTAACAGCCTGTTCTGGGTTTACATCTGGAACATCAAAGTACTACGCAAACCTAAGTAATTAATCATCAGCCACATACCAGGCCAGGAATTTTATAATAATTCAAGCCATTTTCAGCAACCCAAGCAACTGTGCTCACATTCCAGACAGTCTCACATGAGTATTCCAGTAAGAAAAGAGAGGATGGCAGAAGCCACTCTCCCACCAGCACTGCTGGGTACTGCAGCTCCTGCAGCAGCTCAGGCTGCCAAGGGGAGGACTCCATGGCCACAGGCACTGTGCTACCAAGCTGATGGACATGTCCCTCTGTGAGCATGCTGCTGGGTATATACAAAACATGGGAGACAAGCTGACCACCAAGAAAAGAAGAAGCAGCAGGTGGGGATCTGAAACTGTAGGCAGCAGCTGACGAAAAGTGGGAATCAAAAATCTCCCACTGCTGAGAACAAGCCTTGAGAAGCAGAGTTCTGCCTTCCCTGTACTCACATCCAGCCTGGCAACTTCCACAGAAACTGTGTTTACAGAAACTCAGGCCAGCGGCATCTTTGTGACACACTCAGAGTGCTCTGCCCCTGATGAACAAGAGTCCTGTGCTCTGTCCACTGTTACTTGCCCGTGGTCCACCAGGAATCCATCCACACTGCAGAAGGGGCTGCACTTACCTGCTGAAGTTTAGGCATCAAGCAGAAATGCTCTGTTTGCCTCCTATTTACAGCTTGCACTTTATAGAGACTCAGTCCCACACTTCTACTTAGGATTTCAGAGTGGCAAAGCAGAAATGTGGCAGCACAGCCTTCCCTCCTAAAACCTTGTGGTAATCACACATCCTCTGAACAGAGAGAGACATAGCTGCCCCAGGATTTTCCTGGGAAGCCGTGAGAAGCTGTGAGAAAGCTCAGAGAAAGAATTAAAACAATTATTATCTCAATCTCTGCACCTGACAGACAATCTCTGTTTGTCAAAGATGTTTACAAGAAGGAATTGTCCCTTCCCGATCAATAGGTGAGAGAAGATTCCTAAAGGCCAATCAGATATTAGGTCCACCATTGTTTCTATAAGAACTGTGGATTTCTGAAGTGCCTTTTCATGTCTTCTGATGATGGAGTCTCTGTATCACCTTTGTCTGTCCCTGAAACCCCTTCAGTGATAAAACCTCAGCTTCATTTTAACACACCTGTTCCCAAGAATCTTGTCTTCCCTAGATGAGCTTCATGTAATGCTTTCTTCACCTCTCCCTTCCTCCAAACAATCTGCTATTTGTGTGCCTCCAGTCGTGCAGCATTTAGCACTGGCTGTGCCAGTAACACACTGTGAAAATGACCCTCCTGTCACATCCCAACACCACAGCTCTCAAAATCAAACATTTCTTGGTAACACTCTCCATCAAGGAATGACAATCACTGCTTTCTGCTCTTGAGGCACCATCATCCTTCCAAGGAACAGCTGGGATGGACACTATTTAAAATGCCAGTTAAAGGAGGAAGAAGTACAGCTATAGCTGGGTTTGCCAGAACTGCCACTAAGAGCATTTGAGCTCTTGCTGTAACTCTGCCACAGCTCTTTTTTGCTGTGCCTCAGTTTCTCACCACACCTGTTGCCACAGGATATTTGGATAGTAAACTCTTCTTTGCCATGTTGCAAATTTCAGCCCAGGACCTGAGAATCCCTGCCATGGACAGGATGATTTCAGAACATCCCAGCTGTCAGAAAAGAAAGGATGAAGTATGAAACTACTTATGTAGACCTTTGAAGCAGTTACCCTGGAGTAACCTTGCTCATGGTTCTCTCTGTAATGCTGACAGGGCAGCTGCCACTGAAATCACACATCCGTGCCCACTCTGCCCAAAATGCTGAGATGAGCACACAAAATGCAGAAGGTTGACCATTCAGGTGTGCTGGTGAAGGCAGCAGATGAAGCAGGTCTCTAGAGCTGGAAGGTGTCACTTAAACAAAGCTACAGTTCTGACATCAAGCACACTAAGGAGACAAACCACAGAGACCACAATATTCTCTGCACCTGTCTGCAGCACAGCACATTTGACACTCGAGCACTCTCAGAGCAGCAGTGGCTGCTGTGCACAGGATGCACCTTCCCAGCCCTCTGCAGCAGCCCCTGTCCCACTCTCATCGTGCTCTGAGAGGCAGAGAAGCGACTGCTGGTGCTCTGCTCACTCTCACATCCTCTGGGTTTGCAGGGGAAAGCAGCAAAGCCAATCTGGTTTATCACACTGCAGCAGAGTGCTGAGTCCTGTCACCAAGCAGCAGATGAGATGAATTTCATAAATGTTCCCCTGTGCTCACCAGAGACTGGATGGATCACACTCAGATTTACCAGCAGCTGCCAAGGAAAAGCGACAGAGGACTGTGACATGACCCTCCACAGAACAACATCTGAAACTTCTGACACTGAACTCAAAGCTTCTCAAAACATCTATGGAAGAGGAAATAGCCTGGAAACTGGATTAAATCTCTCTTGGTACCTCATTGTCTTCTTGAGTGTGAGAAAGAAGCCTTCTTAATTTTTTCATCAGGATTGTAGTTTATTAAAACTTAAGTACAGTTTTTGCTAACTTTCCCAGACCAAAAAAAAAAAAGAAAAAAAGAAAAAAAAAGTTAAATTTTGGCATGCTCTTCACTTGGGAATGACTGCTCTATATAGGGTGAGCTCTAGCAGCTTTATTATCCCACTCACCAGAGCACATGTATTACCTCTAAAAAGTCTGAAGCACACATGGTCCCCCTTACATTTCACAAGCAGGGAAGGAAGGATGTGCAAGTGGCCTACAGAAAGAAGTGCTGGAGTTCTTTGTCCCAGAGATGAAGACTGTGAGGAAATATGGGAACAGATTGCCACATGGAAGGTGCTCTAAGGAGAGAGACAGCTGTTCTCCACCTCAGAAGCGCTCAGCTTTAGTCACAGCAAAGCTGCCGTGACAAAAGAAAACACTCCAGCAGACAGAACCACAAAGCATCAGGACAGATTGCATGCTCAAGTCCTTACCAGCAATAAGAGCCTCTGGGTCAGGCTGGGCAAACATTTGTCAGGAATGATGTAAGGCAAGTTGATGCTTACTTGGATGGGGAAATTGGGCTAGATGACAGTCAAGTTCCCTTCCAAGCCATTTTGATCTATGGCCCCCTACACTGATAAACTGAGTGCTGGCCAGTAATCCACACACACAGAGTCATGTGGGACCCCAGAGATGCCCTGTGTCACCCTAATGCGTCCCTCTGTGTCTGTCAGTTCCTCCCATGGAAAGCAGGCTCAGCAGAGGACCTGTGAGGATAAATGCTTGTCTCTATGGTCTCTGCAAAGTCACTTTCACCCCATATCTCAGGTGGAGACTGGAAGCACAGTCAGTTGCTTGCACTTTGGGGTGCTCACATGGACATTTCACCAGAAGAAGAATGGGATCTATCTCTGACCTCCAGCCCTAGGGGGACTTTAGGCCTCCCATTCACAGCAGGAGGTACAACCCCACTCCCATCTCAGCTGAGTCCCGTTCCAGCCTCCCGACACAGCCCCATTGTGGAAGATCTGTTTCCCCAGCACAGGAATTGAGCCTAAAGCCCCATTTGCAGCTGCACCTACCCTCCAGCCCTCTGCCAACCCCAGTTCTCGCTCTCCCTGGGTCTGCACCTTGCCCCAAGTGGGAAGGCTGAGGCAGGAGTGTCTCCAGTATGGACACGGCTAAACTGGGCCCGCAGCTCCATCTGCAGGGCTCTGCCAAAGTGGCTCCTCCTCGGGGAAGGGCAGTGTCAGATACCGCAGATACCCGGCAACCCCCAAAAAACAGATGTGAGCACAAACACAACCACACTCCTCAGGGTCCTGAAAGCAAACAAAGCCCCCCTCTGACAGCATCACCTCAGGAATCAAATCACCGTTTTGATACAGTTCCCAGAACTCAGTAAATTCCCAGAAAATTCAGTGTGTGTCAGATACTGGAGGATGCAGAACGCCGAGTGCAGCCCCAGCCTTTGCGGCTGCAGGGAGCAGCTCACGAGCCTGCGGCTCTGCCAGCGTCAGCTCGGCCTCCTGCCCTCGGGCAGCACACACACGGCCCAGGGCTCCACAGCCAGGCTCCTTAAAACCTCCAAAGAGCTTTCAGTGCTCCTGGACCAAAAGGAGCCCTGGCCAATCTGTGTAAAGCACCGAGGAACACACTGTACTACACCAGCACATTCCCTCGGATGCGAGTCCGACAGGAACATCCAGCCTCCTGGGAGAACAGCAATTTTTCCTTTTATGAAAAGGTCAGCAGCACCATGTGATTTTCCAAGATATATAACCAGTATGCAATGCAAATACATAGAAATGCAAGTGTTTTAGTGGTAAGTATAGGAATTTAACACTTGTCCTACTGGATTAGACCAATAGTCTGTCTTGTAGGGGATTTGTCCTGCTCAGGGCTAGGACCAAGGATTGACTGATGCTTCCAAGAAAAAGCCTTCTGCAGTCCAGCCACTGGCACTTTTAGAGAGCCACCTAACACCTGTCTGCTGCAGGGAACCAGCCCACCCTCTAAGGAATGCAGCATGATGCTGTTTAACATCCCCATCCGCCCATGGACTACCCAGCTTTTAAGGGCTCCTGCAGAAGCAGGCTGTGTATAATGCTCTGTTTCATACGCAAACTCTGCTACACCCAGAAGAAACCTGAGAATTCATTTCTTTAAATTTAATTTTTAAATAGAGTCTGACAAACTGAACTTAAAAAAATATCCCTAAATTACTATCAAAAAATTTCCACAACCACACTAAATACCCTTTGACTATACTTTGTACTCATGGCTCTAGGAGGCCAGAAATCAGCTGTGCTGAAATGGTATTTCCAAACCTATGCTCAAGTGCACTTTAACTGACCTATTTTTGTTCTCTCCTTCCCTAGATTTCCTCTACTGTGTTTAACCAGGGCAGGTACTGCAGGCCAGAGAAGACTCACAAATTCAAGTAAAGAGTGTACAGGACATGGTAAACTACTGGAGTGGATAAATGTATTGTGAGGTGTACAATGGGTGAAAGGCAAGTCTGTGAACAGAGCTGTGAGCAGGGAAAGGTTCCAGCTGGAACCCGAGTGCTGGATCATCAGAGAGCTCAGGTGTCTGTGGGAAAGCAGGGCCAGTGTTCAGGAGTGAAGGGGATGGAGAAAACTCATCTGAGGAGTGAGAGTGTAGGAGAGGCAGAGGAGAAAGGAAAGATGTATCAGGGCTCACGTAACAGCCTGTGAACCTGCTGCAGCCTTCCAACAGACTCAGTTTGCTGCTGCATGTCCTGCCCGAAGCTTCTGGCTGTGCAGCCCCAGGTCAGCCTGGACAGAGCCTGAGAGCTGCTCCCTGGCACACACAGAGCAGGGTCCTGTCTGGATGCTCCCACCCCTCCTGGGTGCTCACCTGCACTGGTCCAGCAACTGCTTCCATCTGGACTGACCAGATCCTTTCCTTGGATTGCTTTCTTTCCTTGCCTGGCTAGCTACAGTCTGGAAGGGAACCTGCACCACTGGAAACAGCAGCAACAGCAAGCAGCAGCTTGAGTTTAATCCTGCCATTATTTACACTGACATGGTGTTGACTGTCCACTTTAGGCACTTCTGTCAGAGTTGTTTCAGGCAGGCCTAGTCTGAGTCATCCTTCCCAAAGAGACAGACCTCAGCTACTCCCACGCCTGTCAAGAGACTGGGTCCTACTCCAGCTTGTCAAACTTTCTGCAGGTCATTTCACCTCCTGTTTTTCAACTTCTCCATCTGCAAAAGCAGAGTAGTGACTCTGGCCTTCTCTTTAAAGTGTTGGAATTAAATGCCTCATGTGGAATTTAGGCATTTCTATAACTATCACAGCAATGTGTGGGTGCCAGATGTTTTATTCAAGCCTGCCAGCATCTCTGAATAGTTGCAGTGAAACTCTTTTAAGGACCCTGGTCTGAAGCACTGTCTTTATTACAATGTGTTGACCATTTCTGGCAGCATCCACCAAATGTCAAGGGCTGTAAATTCAGGTGCTGTAACATCTGCACGGATCCTTCAGGGACAATCACTCAGCAGGACTGGGAAACAAAGGCTGCTTTGCTATTGGAGCATGAGGATCCTGGAACAGAACTGCATTTGAAATGTGCACAACAGTTTTGTCCTGTTATACCTGCAAATCCGTGTGCCAGTATAAGCCAGGATTTGAGCTTATCACCCCATCTGGTCACATTTTATATAAATGTATCTCAAAGTCAATTAAAAAATATAATTAAATTCTTTCTAGGCCAAATGGGTGATTTGGCACGTTGAGAAGTTGTATTTTTAATCTGGAGTTGTGAACTCTTCTATCTTAGGTCCTGAGATGATTGAGTCACTTTAGCAGAGCAGACTAAAATGTTTCATGCAGCTCCCTGAGGAAGGTGAAACACTTCCACATGCTCAGCTGAACTTCTGCATCTCTGCATGAGGTTTGTGTCAGGATATGAGGGGTCTGTCACTGCATGAAAAGTCCAGCACTCTGGGGAATGGAGATTCCTTTCACAAGGCAGGAGTTTTCAACCAGCTGTTCAGCTGGGCTCAAGAGCAAAAAGCATCCTACAAGAAGAGTTATGTCTGACACAGTTGTAAGCTGCTTTGTTTCTGGATGTGCAGAAACCTAGGCCTGTGGAAAAAAGAAAGACCAGAGCTTTAAGTCTCACTAGGGACAATGTGCCTCTACCTCCATCCTATAAAACAGTAATTTTCCACTGGCAATAACCCCACCAGAGCCAGTCACCCCATCATAAATGCTCACCTGGGTCCGAATTTCTGACTCAAACACTTGCCAGGCTGTTTCAGGATATCAGAAAGCTGAGATACAACCAGGGAGCCCCTGTTTTGTCAAAGACTGGCTTCAGCTGTGAAGCTGCTCTGGGTTCACTCAATACATAAAGGTGCAGGGACATATTCTTCAAAGGACACAAAACCTCAAAAAATGCGAAGGCAAAAAAAGACTTACTTGCCACAAAAGTCCTTGTGAATGGCACGGAGGGTGAGCAGTAATTCTGGGTGTGCCTGTAGCCAGTGCTCCACCATATCTGGATGCCTGGGATCAACTTCCAGAAACACGCTCCTGAAAAGACACATTTGGGAGCAGAATTGGAGAGATGCACATTTAGGTTGCTACACTGATAAAAATTAAGATCTTTCTTTCTGTATGACTCTGACCAGTGCAGGAAATGAAAAGGTCAGTAAACACAGTGCAATCCAACACCCTAAACCAGACCATAGCTGTCCACATAAGATGCAGATCCCAGCTGCCTCCTTCAGGGGAGAGCGTGTTGATCCTGGGGGGAATTCTCATGGCACTCTGTGTGAGCAGTTAAAGCCTTGTATCGAGATGTAATGAGCCCTTCTGAAGCTCACCCAGAAATACCACCAGCAATGTGCTTCTGAAACCCCCAAAGATTTAAAGGCAGAAGGCAGTTTTTATGCTGCAGAAACACTGAGCACTGGCCTGGCAGCCTGATGTCCCTCTGTGTATAAGCAGCAAGAGACATGAAGTACAAGTCAGAACACACATTCCTCCACAGTAAAGGTCTCCATAAATCAGTTATGAAAACAACACCAGCATTCAGCCTACACAGAACTGATCAAATAACCTCAGTTAGGGCACCAGGAGCAGTGGGAAAGCATGGCTGGGCACTGCAGGGCTATTTCCATCTCTGCCAGGCTTTATGACACTGGCTCATTCCTCATGTTCCCTCCTGTGACAAAGCAGAACCACCCCAGCTCACAGGCACGGGGAGTGATGGAGCTGGTTATGGCCTGGGACACAGCAAGAGACTCTTTTAGCAGGCTAAGGACACAAGCCAAACCCCATCAAATGCTCTCCTGAGAACTCTTAAAACATCCCACAATGAATACTCCCTACAAATTCACCAGGCTAACTACAAGCTGGGTGTGGATCTCATTTCTGACCTTAAAAAACTTCCACTCCTCAATGAGGTCTTGACCTTATTAAACAAACAAAAAGAGAAGGAAAAGAAATAGTCTTAAGAAACAACCCCACAGGACCAGTCTCTAATGCTGGGAAATTCTGAGGAGCATCTTCTGCTCTTGTGGTCATGCAAAGCATGAGGAATGAATTCTGCATGCACTATGCCTCTCAATATTCCCATTCTTCTTCTCAAAACAGCAGACTTTCAACGACCTCTCTTATGGTGGCCAAATGTCAGGAATATTCAACAGGATGTGTGCATGCCTGGCACATGAACAGTACACCCAGATTTTTGGGGATCAGCACAGTGATCTTCAAAATGGATCCCGCATGACAGAGAATAGGAACAATCAGTCTTGAATATTAATCATGGAGAAATTTAACATTTAAGAAACTATCCCTGACTGATCTTCTTTCTCCTGGGATATTCAGCATTCTATACTGGTACAACAAAGAATTTTCCCTTATGAAAGGGGAGGGAAGTGGAGATCTACATCCACCCTCAAACAGTTCTCCACTGCTTCTCCTTCCATCAGTTACTCACCTTAGAAAGCTCTCCTGCTTTCTGCACTCTCTTTCTTGGCTGCTCTCTTCCATGATCTTTTTGTTGCTGCTTTCACTTTCACAGATTCTCACTTCCCTAATGATCAGGAAACACCACCAACAGCCAAGGAAAGGGCTCACACCACTTTATTCACCAATTTCAAGCTAATTTTGCTTACACACATGACATTTTAAAAACGATTATTAACTGGGGCATTGAGGAGACAATTGGCAACTATTTTCCCTCTGTTTTGTTTTCATACAGGGAAGTACAGAATTTACAGAAGTAGATGAATAAAAGACATGAAATTCAAAAGACAGTAATGCTTACCCAGAAACTTTCAGAAGAGAAGGAGCCAAAGCCAGAATTGTTTTGATGACTCTCATGCCATCATCTCCCCCATCCAGGGCATCAAGGTCCTCATAGCTGGAATGTGGGAAGAAAAAATCATTTGACAGCAATTCCTGTGGCCTTTGAGAATGCATCACCCCACAAAGAAAGGTGCACCTGACACACCTGAACTCCAGTGCTCCCAAAGCAGGGGATGGCACTCACCCCTGCCATGGGAAATACAGCGAGGGAGAAGGCAGCTACCAGTGGGCTGAGAAACCCCACATTCAGCACAAGGAGAAAACACCCCCTGAAGTATTTCTGAAAATTAAAAGCCAACTGTAGCTGGGATCTCACACTTCCAACACATAGGTCTGTTCTCTCTAAGCTGGCCAGGGTGTTGTACAGCAAGGGCTTGATTGATCCATGGCAAACACCAGCTCAGGCTGTGGCTAGCCCAGCAGAGCCAGCTGGGATGCAGAAAGTTCAGCTGCCAGAACCTGCTCTGGTGCACATCTTGTACAGAGGTGGGGGCAGGACTTTCTTCTCACATGCATGACAATCAGTTTTGGATTGGGAACTTGCTAATTTCAAACTGTGTACTTTTTCTATTTTAACAATCCTTCCATGTTGCTTCAGGCATGTAAGCAGTATCAAAGCAAGCCTGTATTATCACATCCCAAATAAACACACCTGTATTTTGCATGTGTATATTACATTTTCATGTTTTGTGAGGAACTGTGTGTAGTACAAGGAAGCAGACAAAAAAACCTTGCTTCAAGGCACTGGAGAGGAAAAATCTCTTTGTTTGATTACCAGAGTATTTCTGCATCCAAGGAAGCCATGTCTTCATGGAAAACATATGGGGGGTTACTGACTATGACATCTATGGGGCCCCAGAGCAACAGCTGTTTGGCAGAACCTAGAAAAGAAAAAGAATCACAAGCAGCTCTCAACCACGGCATCTTCTCTATAAGCTCAGTGTCAAGACTCTCCCCAGGAAACTGTCTCCAGGCACATGTAAATGTGTTTCACTCTGCTTTGTGATCATAAAATTTTATCCTATTTCTTTCTGCAATAGTGTGCCTTGCTCCCTGTCCCAGCAATACTAGAGTGATACAAAGGAAAGCACAGATGAAGTATCATTTTTTCATATCAAGAGCCTGCTTAACAAAGCATGTTAAAAAGAACAGGAGCTTGATGCCCTGGAACTCTGTGCCCACCTGGATCTAAAGCAACAACCAGAACTCAGAGAGCCCAGAAAGGCCTAAGTGGGAGTTTAGACTGGCTGTCCAGATGAACATCCTTCCTCTTACAGAGCTGCAGCAGGACCTCCAATGAGCTGCAGAGCCAGGGCTCCTCAGCAAAGACAACAATGGGCTGTTCTTCTGCAGACCAGGAGCAGCTCCCTACACTCCTGCTGCTGTCTGACACAGGCCAGCCCTGAATCAGACCTCATGGAATCATGTGAGTGTGGCACTGTCCCTGGGCAGCCTCTGGGCACAGGGCTTTCAGCTCTAAGAGGCAGCAGAGTGTCAAAAACAAGTGTCAGAAAGGTGTGCTAATGAACCCATAGTGCTGCAGCTCCTGGCTCCACAGCTGCTAAAACCAGCCAAACACTATCGACCTAACTGGACAGGCCCCACCAAATGCTAGTTTTACTGGTTTCAGCTGGCCCTGGGGAAGAAAAGCATCCTTTCCTGGTTCAACTAACCTAATTTCAGGTGAATACGGTTGGGCATTTAATCTAAGCTAAATATATGGGCTCCCTCTACCATCAGTGGAGAGACAGGCATGTACATGTTTATCTAAAGCCTCCATGTCAGCATGGAATGAATTACACTCTTTATATATTTGCCTCTCCCCAGCAACAGTAAAGAGCACCTGGACTCCCAGCTCAGATACAACCTTGGGACACCTAAACCCAGGATCAATTCACTTTCTGATACAATCAGGGACTTCTGTCAGCTGATTATCTGCCCTGGAAATCTCTACAGGGAAAAGCTTCACTGGCTCACTTCTTACTGACCTTTTTGTCTATTAACTTCAACACTCTTCTGCTGCCTGCATCCCAGAATGGTCCCTTGGCTGTCTCTCATGCCTCCCTCCACCCATCAAAGACAAAAAGGGAAAAAGACAAAGGGGATTATAACAGTGAAAAGAGTTACTGTGTGAAACATCTTGGTGGATGATGTGAATCCTTTCTTGGAGTTGCAACCTGTAAAATTCCAGATGCAAGATTCAACAACAGAAAGGAGAAAGATTAGGAGGTGTATTTGTGTTCAAGAACAGTACATTCTACAAACAGATAATTAAATATTACACCTCTTATCTGATACACATACATTCACAACTGCCAAGATCTTCCCAGCATATTCTCTCCTCCCACCACAGTGGCCTCAAACCTAAGTTCTACTCCCTTTGCTGAGGGATGTGGTCCTGAGGGCATCAGGAAAGGGAGGGACTCCTGCACTGTGTGCCATGTGCCCAGATGGATCTGGCACTGGGATTGATCCAGTAAGACTCATCTAAGCATCTAGAGAACACAGCTGGGATAAGGGAGCTCTGAAAAGCAGGCAGGATCTAAGCTGGGTTCAGTCAAGCAGTAGCACAGCTTATTCTGCTAGCTTCTCACCCAAGAGCTACAGGGCACCATGCCGGGGACAAGATCACAAAGACACAATGAAAATATCCATGGAGAAATACGAAGCTCTCTGACATGGCATTTATACTCCCTCTTGAGCCAACAAACAATGTTAATAAGCAAGACAATTTCCCCCAGAGGCCAGAGTTATAGTTTATCAAGAAGACAAAGATCTGGCCAGCTTTTATTATATCTATGAAAAATTGCAACAGAATTTGGTTTGACACTGACACATTAGGAAGAAACCTCTGCTCCCCATTCTCTGTAACTGGGCTAGGAGGCAAAGGGTAACAGTGAGGTGACCAGTTTGGGAAGAGCTTGTTTCTACTCAGCTCTCGAGACTCACACACAAGCTGGGACTTTCAAGAAGTGAAGAAATGCAGCCCAATGCAGCCAGAACCAGAAGTAGCCCCTCCAGTGCTGGCAGCAGCTTGGGAAAAGAGGGGTATGTGGGTCTGTGGACAGAAATCCCAGTTAATGAGCACCTCTTGAGACTCACAGCTGTACTTTTTTTTTTCCATGAGAAATAGCAACAGGAATTTTTTCTGAGATGGCTCTCATTAATGCCTAGGGCCCAGCAGTTATTGAGGATGTGAATGCAATCTGGAGCTCATTTGACAAAGCCTAGAGAGACTCAGAAGCATACTGGGATTCCAGCTCTGGGGTTCCCTGTGGTAGTGACAGTCCAGAACAACCTGACAGAAGAACCAGCTGAGGAAGTGGAGCCTCTAGGAAGGACAAAGACAACCTGACAGACATCTCTCTGACTTCAGCACAAGCTGTTTGAGCCAGCAGCTCTGAACATGCAAGCTGCCACAGCACAGGTATCTGAACTGCATGGGATCCAGCAGCACCATTCCCACCAAACCAAGACTGCAGGGAGGATGCTGAGGGACACCACGCAGCACGTCAGAGGAAAAGTGCTACTTGACTGTGCAAGCATTTCTGGAGGAGCAAGGATAGAAACAAGCACAACAATAATGATTGAGGGAGCACAACAATAATGATTGAGGGAGCCAGAGAGAGAAAGGCTCAGGATACATTTGTCCTTAACCTCCTAAGTGACATAAACATTCCCACTTCAGTCCTGAGCTTCCTGAGTTCACAGACAGGGGTAAGAGTAGTTACCAAAAAACACTCTGAAAACCACTCTGAAAACCCTTGACAAACAGCATGTGAGTATCACTGCTTTATTTAGGCTGCTGTCTTTGCAAAGCATGTTCACAAGCCAAAGAAATACACTCTGGTAAACATAAGCCTTTTTTTTTTTCTGAATTGTTACACACTTTAGGAGCTCAACAACTAAATAGCCTCTGGTTTCCAGTGGTGATAAACATGAAACACATGTACAAGTATTGACAACTCTTGGTCTTTCTCAAGCAACAATTAAAAAAAAATCAGTGATATATGATCTTGTACCTATATGCATTCTCCCTGGTGAGATCCACGGCAGCCTCCTCTTTGTCCATGGCTATGACTCTGCTCTGGAACAGAAAGAAACAACAAACCTCACCAAGCAGGTGTTATAACATCAAGATTCCTGAGCAGACATGCTCTGCCAAACATGCAAGATCAAAACTGACAAGAGGCTGCTCACTCTTGGCTCCTGAACGGAACAGCTCCTGAGGAATGCATGCAGGGCATAGCTGGGATCACGAGTGATGTGTGTAAAGCACTGAGGTGACTGAAGGCTCTGCAGCACAGCCAGCAGCCCACCAGAACAGACAACAACAGAGCCACAGTGACTCACCTCACTGATCCCTCACTGCTCCTGGCAGGGTGAGACTCAACACTCCGGCTAGTCTGGGCTAGGCACAGACTGCTGGAAGGTCATGTCGCTGGATTTATCCTTCCTAGCACAGACAGGATCCCTCCTGACACTAACACAACCACTTGGACACAGATTCTGGCATTTTCCATCTGTTATGCAGACACCTTTTACCCAGACGCTCCACAGCAGTCCTTAGACAGATTCACTGCCTGTATTGACTGCATGTACTTGATTATGTGTCAGGTATTTAAAAGTTCTCCAGCATAATGGTAAGAGACAGGGCTCCACAAAGAGAGATTTGTTTGACCTTCAGTTCCACCTTGGAAAAAACACAAAGGCCTAACTTGGTTTTGCTATGCTTGATGTTTTTTTAAGCACAGATTTTGGTAGGATTTACACAGAGGACGCATGCTTGAAGAAACTGCTTGGCATTTGGAGATGATGGTGTGATTTGCCATCACTCCCAAGGGGATTAATTTCATGGTCCCAGGCCAGCACCCACACACATGAAGCTCACCCTTAAGGTGAAGGACACAGCTGAGACCATAAATGAAAAACTGCTGCTCTTTTCTCAGTACCTTAGTGCCAAATTCTGCCTCAAACACTAAGGAGATTACCCAGAGAGTAACTCCACTTAGCTGTCAGTGTGCTACCACTAATTCTAATCAGTCAAGGCTCCTTATTTCCCTGGGTACAGCAGTTTGGGCTGGGAAAGGACTGTCATGAGTTACAGAGACAGACTGACACAGCTCTTTAAATTAACAAGCAAGGAAAAGAGCATGAAGCTCTTCTCCCAGCTCAGGAAATCAGAGCAATTATACTCTGAAGTCATGAAGCTCAAATATTAACCTTCTCAGGTCGCTGGGAGGAGGAACACCCCTTCCATTAGAGGCATCAATCTCTAATTCTCACACAGCAGGACTTATACTTCTACAAGAGGAGAGGATGGCCACAGCAATTCTCATTCTTGAGAAGGAACTGGCTGGTCTGCAGTTCTGAGGAGAGGGGAATATTTTTCCCTTGACCACAGGCAATGAGATCTTGGATTCATTTCTCATTTTCTTGATCAAGAGTATCTCAATAACCATGTTACACACCACAAGAATCAGGGCAAGAAGGGCTTTGGTCACTCAGATCTCAGTCCCCTCCTGCTTTTTTGACTCTGTTCAAAAGCTGTGGGTTGTTACTAGGGAAGAGAAGACTACAAAACTGTGGTTTGGCAGTTGTGGCAGTGAGATCTGCTTGTCTTATTGATCCCAAGTAGTGACACTGCTATGGTAATCCCTTTCCTGTATCATTTAGTCTTCAGTTTTCTAGAGACCAGATCTTTTGATTCACAGCAAGGTGATTTTTAGAGATGCCTGCCCCATAAATTCAACAAATGGAGTGTGTGCCCATGCCTCAGTCCAGGTTAGTATCTTAAACCAACACCCACCAGTGCTTCAAGGTAAGTTGATTATTAGTGAGCTGCAGCAACTCAAGAATGAGCACATTCACTTCATTCTGATTAGGCCTTTGCTATTCCTGCAGACAGATGGGGAGAGGGAGCAATTCCCAAATATCCCTCCTCTACCTACTGGGAACTTACAGAGCCTGTCAGAGACCCGAGCTGCCAAAGTTCCTTCAGAGAAGTTTGTGACATCTCAATGAAGATGAGCAGAGTGGGATTGTCCTCTAACACAGGCATCTATTGCGCCAGGAGCACTGAAGGGAGCTCACCTGTGGCAGTTTACAGAGCAGACTCAGAGCAATTGCTCCAGAGCCACAGCCAATTTCCAGGATCACAGGATGAGGAACAGGAACTGGGAAACAGAGGGCTGAATTCTCACATTTCTGAAATTCTTCCTCCACAACTAAAGAGACAAGGTCCTAAGAAAAACAAACAAACAAAATTACTAAGGGAGCTGTTTTGACTCACACCTTTGTGATCTGAAGACTGATTTCTTGACTCTGTACCCAATCCAATGTATTTTTGTTGCTAATTTTAAAACCACAGATGGTAGTAATGGAACTGACATGCCAGAAGTCACTTCAGCTCCATCTGCCCCACAGGGTGCTTTGATTAGTGACCAAATCCTCAGGATACAATCTCCCACAGATCCTCTGAAATCTTCTAGCACTGTTGGGAAAAACAATAACCAGACAGCTGGAGCACATTATCTTCTGCAATACTATTTACTCCAAAATTTTGGCTTTCAGAATTTGTAAGCTTCAAAACTCGAGATTTCTACACAGTCTCAGTACAGTAGGTGACCAGGAGGCAGCTGCACAGCTCCTGATAGCATCTAAACCAGTAATCCAACCTGCAGATGAAAAGATGAGGCAACGAGTTACTAGTGATCCAAATGAGCAGCTCCCTGCATGGATTTCAGATTGTGGACTCCTACTACATTTTGTTGCTATAAAGTCACGTGGAAAAGATTTTTATCCATGCTCCTGGATCTGTATGCAGTTCTGCCATTTCTGCCTCTTCCCTCACGTCAATCTTTTCTTTTTTAAATCCCTTTGCCATGTTATATAAAATCCAATACAGCAGGAGAGTCTCAAAGATTTCTAAGATTTGTGAAAATGAGATAAAAGAGAAAGCACACATGTACCTCCCTCTGACTGCAGCATGAACTTCCTTTGTTATTCACTGGAGAAAACTGTAAGATGGAAACTTGTGAACACTTTTTGAGTGCATCAACAGCTCAGCAGTGCCCTCAGCTCCCTCCCGTCCTTGTGCTTTCAGGGCATGACAGCACACACAGGCCTTCTGCCCTAGGTGTTCCCTAGGATTCTCTACTTCAGAGGGCTGCTCTTGGATCTCTCCTGTAAATCCAGAAAGTTTAACAACATTTACAAAAAATAACTGGCACAAGCTGGAATATTTAAAAGGAACAAGTCCTGGCAGGCAGGTCAGCTTCTCTTTCAGTTCACAGTGGCTTCTGTCAGGAGCCTGAACTGGACAGGCTTGTGCATAAGGGCAGAAGCCTCTCCTTGGAGCTCTCATCCTTACTGGGGTGCAGCATAAGAGATGCTTTGTGCAAAGCTGCAGTATTTCTGAAGAGATTCACAGCTGTTGGTCATCCTTCATGACAGGCCACTCCACATAAGCAGTAAGTGGGAAGGGAGATGCAAACAGGTACAAAAATGAAGCATTTAGGCAGATGAGCTTTGATGAACCATCCCTGGAACAGGCAAGTTTGGGGACTGGTATCTAAATATACTCAGCCAGGGATGAGGAGCCACATCACAATGCCCTGCCCTGGTCACCATGTCATTACTGGCATTGCCCTCATATGGGAGTTTTTCTACCAGCCTCCAAAATCACAAATTCCTCACTGCTGCTCCAGGATTCCTTTCCTAGACAATTATGGATGAAAACAGTCTCACAGGCTCCCAGCCTGGAGGAAACTATTACAGGACTCAGACAGCAGAAGGGAAAAATAAACACCTGATCTACCTACTTCTGTGAGAAGTGGCTTTGGCCATTCAAACAGCTCCAGATGAATCAGCCTGAAAACACCTGGGCACTGCAGACAGCCAGAGACTGCACCCACAGCTTCCTTTGGCAAAGCAGGTGAGGTGCTGAGGATTCCAAAACCACAGAAGAAAAGGCACATAAAAATTCTGCTTGGCTATTAAATCACTTCTTTAAATACCAGCCATTTCTGGACACTTACAAACATTTCCTGGAAATCTCCACAGTAACTCAGAACCATCTGTTCCCAGACTAGCACAAGTTACTGATTACAAATGTCCAAATATGACTTCCATACACTAGAACTATTCTAACCATTTATTAACTTCCTTAAGGTTTCTCATTAGTAATTTCAAGCTTGATGGGTTTGAATGGAATGCCTACTTTATACATTCCACAGCGAAAGCATTTTAGTGTGCTTGCCAAAACTCCCATTTAAACATGACTGATTTCAGGTTTTACCACATAAAATACAAATAAAATGGGACGTTGATATTACTTAGGCTTTGAGTCCTGCTTTCTGACTGCCTTACCTCATTGTCTTGGTTATTTCATTTCAATTCTTGCTGAGGCAAAGGCTGGTTTTCTCATAATACACATTTACCATAATAGTGCAAAAGTAAAAGACATAAAAAATAATGGGACAACCTAAAGGAATGGCATCATTTTCCAGACATTAGTACCTCACTACAATAAAAGGTTGAACAATTATTTTCAACCTGATTGACCAGCAAAGAAGAAGATGTATTCTAACTGGCAACCAGGAAAATCCAGCAACCACGACACAGAGTGTCCAGTTATCCCACTCCCATTGCCACTAAGTTTCAGGAATGATTAAATGATCAAAAATTGTTTTGAAACCGTATTAATCAGATTCTGCTCAGTATTTTTCACCTTCTAGCAAATGATCCAGCCAAAATCTGTACTTTGCCAATCACACCGTCACCTCCAAAATATCACCACTGGAAATTGATAAATTACAGCACTTTGCAGAACACAGCAGAGCCCCTTTCAAATCTCATCCTAGGAGATGAAGTACTTCTGGCTGAGTATTACAGTGTTCATACAAAGACTACAAAATAGACAAGTAAGAAATTCCTAGCCTTTGCACAAGAATCTGACTGGAACCACAGCAAGGGAAAAGCAACAAAGAGGCTGATGATGCTAAAAAGAGGTGCCTGGGACTGGCGCAGAGAAAACTAGGACTGGGACAACTGCAACTGGCCAAAGGCTGGGGTCTTTACTGGGTAGGATACCCCATGTCTTCTCAGACTGAACAGATTCAGAGCACAAACACCTGCTAATGTAATGCCAACATTACCAAAAGCAATTTTAACCATCAGTTTGATCACCAGCTTTGAAGGCTGAGATATGAAATTACAGAAATTCCACTGGGAAATAAAAGAAAACACTCTGTGACCCAATTCCATATTTGCTCACAGCATGCCAATCACTGGGTAGAATGAACTCTCAATTGTGGAGTTATTAACATTCAAATTATTGCTTACAGTTTGAGTCATTATTGGCAGTAACAACCCAATCTACAACAAAAAAAAATTCTGCTAACCAGTACTACAGGTACTGGCAGAACTACTTTCATCCTGGAGCCTGGTATACAGACATGTGGGTATCAATGTGATAATTGTGTCAGAATGGGGAAATGGAACATTGTGAAGAATTTTTCTCCTCTAGTCTTTGCAAGAAGCTCCTCCCCACAGCAAAAGTCAGTTTTGGAAGGAGTAACGGGACTGAATGGCAAACAGAACCAGAAAGAATCTAAAATCCTCTGCCTGCTTTTGCTAGTAATGGCAGCCAGGTGAAAGGGAAGGAAGGCCCCCTGCATGGTTTGGGCAGCCCCATGATGGAGCTGGTGACACCTGCATGCAAGGACAGACTGCACATTTCTTTCCACAGATAGGTGAGCAGAGGTGTTGAAACAGCCAGGAGGAAGAGACAGAAGTCACATGGAAAAGTGGATTCAGTAACCCCTTGAAGTTTTTCCTTGAAGCAAATTTTATGTATGGCCATAAACTAAAACACAAGAAGTTTCACCTCAACGTGAGGAAAAACTTCTTTACAGTGATGGTGACAGAGCACTGGAACACCTGCTCAAGGAAGGCACAAAGTCTCCCCCTTGGAGATGTTCCAACCCCACCTGACCACATTCCTGTGTCACCTGCACCGAGTGACCCTGCCTTGGCATGGGGATTGGATTGGATGATCTACAGAGGTTCCTTCCAACCCCAATTGTTCTGTCATTCTGTGATTACCTTGTGCTTACATGTACAGGAGACACAAATATTTGCTTCTCATGCTACCTAACTTCCAGCACTCAAGAGGCTCTCAAGTTTTTGTCTCCTAGCCAAACCACTCACAGGCTGTTCTCACCTTGTGATTCTAGGAAATCTTGCTTCACTGCCAGATTCACCCTAAGTTCACACTGTCCTTTATTTGGGCTACACCCCCCACCTTCTCTTTGAGTCCAACAAACGCAAAACTTTGTGAACACCTCCAGCTTCCCCTGAGCTTCTGCCTCACCCTTCCACCCACAAGTGTGATTCCCCAAGGCCCCCCAGCACCCTCTCTGCTCTCCCAGGCTCTTGGTGTCACCTCTGCCCTGTGGCCAGGGCTCTGGGTCACTGCATTTCTTGGAACTGCAGCTGCACAAAGCAGTGAGAGGCCAGGGGCTGCCAGCACCCAAACCACAGAGGCTGCACAGCTGCAGCCCAGGCAGGAGCAGCACAGGCTCAGCTGGGTTCCAGCCCCGAGACAGTATGGAGGAGGCAGCAGAGGTTCCTGGGCTCAAGGCTGGCTGCAGAGCTGAGGGGATCCTCTGCTACAGCCCAGCACCCGGGAAGGGCCCATCATATGTTTCTGCCATCAAAAAAGACAAACTAACTAAATAAAACAAGAGGAAGTGAGGAACAGGAAAGGCAAGGGTGGAAGTCACAAACTACTACTGCATTCCCTACAAGCACCCTTTTCCCACGCCCCAGGGGAAAGCAGGGAAGACAAAGTGCCAGGGGTAAGAGCCAGGGTGGCAGGAGACTGTAAATTCCCAGGTCACTAAACTGAAGAAGGAAAGAAAAAAACCCCAGGAAAACTCTGGTAACCTTCTCTCTGCTCTCGCTCACTTCCTGGGAATGTTTCACTTATTTGTGTGCTTCCCAGAAACTTCTATTCTCAGAATCCAGGACTTTCCATAGAACCTGATCTGATATTAACCCAATCACCTCTTCCATCTTGTTTGCCCACTTGGCTGCCAATCAGCACATGACAAACACCAGGAAGCCAAGCTGGAAACCCAACTCCACGGCAATAGCCCTAAAAAATCCCTGCCAGTATCCCACTTCCAAAACCAAGCCATCAAACCAGCCCACTGCTTCAAGGGCAGGCAAGGCTTTTGTCCTGGGCTTCCTAGGCTCTTCTGCCTGGCACTATAGTAGGAAAGAGAAAAATCACAGAACATTCTGAGCTGGAAGGGACCCACATGGATCATTGAGTCCAGCTCTGAAGCGAATGGCCCATGCGGGGAACAAACCCATGGAACTCCCACTATAAATGGATGGGAATCAAAGCACCTGAGTAACTCCAGAGAGCCACTGATCCTGAAAGAAAGGGAGGCTTTAGGCGTTAGCAATGACAGACAAGCATGTCAAAGCACACCTAGAACTGAGGAAGGGCTTTGGCTTTGGTCACACAGCAGCTGCTCCTGATGTCAGGTCACATGCCACGTGCTGCTTCATCTGTTGGAGCAGAGGCTGTGACAGCACTCAGGAATGACTTTACCAACAGGCAGCAACCCATATGTGCTCATGCCCAAGAGAAATTACCACAGCTGTCACATCTAAATTTAGCCATGCTCAAGGGGCAAGGGTGGATCCAAGTCACTGTACACTGGCTGTACCTCAGGTGTCCAGCACAGAGCTCTAGCCAGGCCCACCTCTCCAGAAAAAAAGGTATTTTCTTTCTCTGCAGATACAGGTATTGACCACTGCCAGACACAGCATCTGGACAGATGCACTAGCCTAGCTTGCTAATCCCTAGCTCTAGTTACTTGGATGTTTGAAAAGAGCTTGAGGGAGGAAGAGGATTTTTCCCCCCCTCATGAGGGATTCTCCTTGAGTCCCGTCTGTCACAGCCATTTTAAAGCTTGTTTTTCTCCAGTTCTAGTCCTACATCTGCTTTCACTGCTGATGAGCTACAGGACTCAGTGGAAATGCATGGAAACAGGAGGCTCTTTCAATCACAACAGGGAGATTAAACCCCCCCAAAATACAGGCATCAACAACAAAGAGATCTGTGGGAACATATCAGAAAAGTCTATATAAGTTAACCTGGGGGACAGGTTTGTGCATGACTTAAAAGAATAGCTGCTGCTTTCCTTGCCTTCAGCACAAATTTTAGCTTTAAATTTCCATTTTTTGTCTGTCCTGAAAATCACCAGCTTGGAAGAAATTCTCTGCACTAGCAGAGTCTTGTTTTCTTGCATAGGAAGCTAGCAGAAATTACCACCACAGTTCATCTTGGCCAGTCAGCCAGGAACAACCCTGTTTCTTCCATCATTTCCTTCTGAACAAGAATACATCTGTCCGGGGAAAATATTCTGTCCTGATTTTCAAGTGGCCAGCAATAGACTCTTGCTATGCTGTTTCAGCATTTAATTACACTCTCTGCTGAGATGTGCACCTTTTCTTCTGCCCTGCATTTATAGTGCTTATTATACACTTGTCTGTGAAACCAGAGAGACTTCAGTTTTCAAATTTCTGCTGTCTGTGCCAGATAATTTACCCCTAAGCTTGTCTTTGATGAGCTACACAGTCTTCAACAACAAGGCAGACTTTTTCAACCTATTAATCCACATAGTGTTTTTTCTCCAAATCTAATTTTCCACTTCTTCCTCAAGCAGTCAGTAACATAACTGGACATAATAGTTCTGCAGCTATTCCACTACTGCAATACTCATTATTTAATGCTGCTACATGCACGTGGCATTCCCCTGTCCCACGTGCAAGGATTCTATCAGCCCACTGGGCAGCAAAAAGTGGGTGCTCCTGGTCAGCCAATATCCCTAAGACACCGGCAATCCCAAACACTGCTCCAAGCCCTGCTGGCAGCACAGGAGCCTCAGCCACAAGGCACAGGCTGCTCTATTTGTCTCTCTCCATATGATCCTATTAAACACTAGTGCCTAGCTCAAAGGGCAATTCCAATTGCTCTGCAGCAACAACACGCTCCCTTCGTGACTTCCGTTCCCCAGCCTCTGTGCCACAGCCCACCTGCAGCAAAGATTCTTCTCCTCCAACACATGGATGAAGTACTGCCTATCACATGGGCAAAATCTGATCTGTGAGGCCACAACAGCAACACTCCATCTTTAGCACATTCGCTTCCAGCTCTGTTTTGACAGATAGCAGATAATTTGGGATTTAATAAATAATGCTCTACTGCATTTGCATTTAATATGCCTTATATAAGTCTACACATATTTCAAGAAAGGACCTTAAGCTAGGTCAGGACAGGGCACTATTAGCCTTTTCACTTCCTAAACTGGGAAGCCCATTATACAGAAAGAGGATGCAGCCTTCCCTTGAAGAGACAACTGCTCAGAGGCAAAACTACCAAAAAAGTCAATCTCCTGACTTTTGATTAATGGCTGTACTCACTAGACAGTGTGACCTTCAGAACTTTCCAAGAAATGCCCATCTGTGGTAAAGAAATTAGGGAAATGAAAGGACATTTCTGCATCAAAGGCTTCCTTTCAACACTGATTGGAACAGAAAATGTGTCACTGCTTTGACATAAAACACTGGAGAGAGAAAGGGCCCACCCTGCAATCTGTTTATTTGCATATACAGGTCAGGAAAGGAAAATTCTCCCTTTTCTGTGCACTGGACCTTCTTGAAAGTTTAATGATTATGTTTATCGAGAAGTTAAACTTCATGAAAGGTTTCTCTGCACCAATGTTTGACTCAAGTGCTTTCACAGAACACCCCACACAATGGACGCCATTCCATAGGCAGGTGCAAGTAAACAGCACTGACTTCAGCTTTCAAGCATCTGATCATGGGAAAGAAACAACCTATTTTGGGAAACAAGCAAAAGAGCTTAAAAATCACAGGTGGAAAAAGAATAGACAGAGACATAACTAAAAACTACAAATGCTGTAGTGAATTATTTAAGTGTCATACAGTAAACTAAAGGTTTTCCTTTATTCTTAAACAAGCAGGCAGCACCAGAAGCAAAGAATATACTTTTCCCACCTACAATACAAGATTTGCTGTCACATGATGCCAGGGAGGTTAGACATGGACAGACTCCAAAGAGGATTAAACAAATCAGTGGGGGACAGATCCATTAGCAATTACAAAGCAGGATGGCCCCAAATCCAGCTTTGGCTAAGAACAGTCCTTAACTGCTGACTGTCAAGAGAAGAAGGGACCCTTCCACACCCACCTTTTCTCTTGTCATTTTGCTCCCACCATCTGCTATAGGAGGCCGGATCAATAGCTGCGAGGCACAAACACTGGCCATTTTTGTTTCCACTGAACAATTAAGCCTCCTCGGATACATCAGAAACGCTGGGATAACGGATGGGAAAGCGAACCGGCAGGAACTCGGCGAGCGTGAGCCTGGAGCGCCCTCTGGGGTAGCAGGCGGGTGTGCCGCGTATCCACACCCCTCCCGCGGAGGCGGCCGCGACCAGCCAAAGCCGTCCCGAAGGAGCCACGGTGAGGATCAGAGAGCCTGCAGCCACCCGGGCAAAAAAGGAATGACATATCCACGGCTGGTTGAATTCTCCTCCTCTTTGTCCTATTTCTCCCAAAGCAAAGCCTTCTAAAATTTTAGAAGTTCAAAAAAATACTTGCTTTGGGAAAAGGTCTTTCTTCTTCATTAATAGTGAGGGAGCAATGTCGAGACAGGGATGCCTTGACATTACAATAATCACCTAAAAAGGATAATTCATGGTGTACACCCCATAACTTTGGTGCAAACATTCCCCAGGGCAGAAGCCTGGCTCTGGTGCCACAGGAGGAAAGGTGGGAGGATGTCAAATTCCAAAGGCCCTCACAAACCCACTTGTAGCAGCCAGTCCAAAGCTTTCTTCCCAGCAGGCCAGAACTTGAATAGGACCTGCTCTTTCCCTGCTTTTGGCTGCCTGTCCCCTTCCCAGCCAGATTCCCATGGAACAGAAGAACAAAGCCACATGTGCTGCACAAATATTCCCGGAGGGAGCGAACAGGAGAGGGCTCAGCTACCAGAGAGAACGAAACAGACGACATGGGGGCAAATTTCACACAGGACAGAATGAAGCAGGCAAGGGAGCTTCTCTCTCTGCGTGTGTCTCTGTCCCCAGGCCTGAAACAATGCTCGTGGTTTGGGTCCTGCTGCGATTAATTTCATGCCATTACCAAGGCGCTGGGAGCAAGAGTCATAACCCTTCTGCTGCAACCAGAGAACAACATGTGTGTCATAAACATGGCTCCTCTTCTCCTCAGACTCAAACCAACACACAGGAGCACCTGCAGAAGCTACATAAAAGAAATTAGCAAGAAAAAAGTTGCCTGTGTGCCTGTACTGAATCAGTTTAGGGAGTCACATTTCCTCAGCCAAAAACAAGACGTGGCTTGTGTGTGCAGTCACAGATAAACTTGAACCTGGGAAAACAATTAACTGCTTCCTAAAGAACAAGGATTATTTACAGGAATTATGTGGTGAAAAGTTTCAGCACCACTACTTTTAAGAACACTGCAGACAAATTGTAAACAAAAGGAAAGCAACAGATGCAATGAACTTATAACATTTTTGAAAGCAGGTACTTCCACTGCAGTTTTCAAGTACAGTGAAGGCTGAAAAAAAACTACCCTGATGAAACAAAAGATAGACAAAGCCCAACCCAAACCCATCACACAAAGTCAGAGATCACCAGCCTTTCTTCCAGCAGAAGGAAAGGATCTGGACACCACTTTGTGCACAGGTTACACACAGGACACAGCTCCTGGAAGCAGCATTAGTCTACAGCCATGTCCTGCTAGGTGCTGCTGAACAGCTGGATTTTGTCCCTGTGGCTCTCCTGTCACAGGAACCTCCCCAGGACATCACAAGCAAACTCTCCATTGCCCACAGAGCTCCATTCCTGAATCATTATCATAAGCTTCTGGTCTTCTGTATTAAATGTGCTAAAAATGTGCCTTCATAGTAAGTTAAGTGACACAACAAATAAAGTTTTGCCAGAGACAAGTCTGGGTTAAGCTGTTTACACTCCATTTTTGCACCAGGGTATGTTACGTGGTTTCAAACACAGCATGGCACTCCAGTTTGGGCCAGCAGAGATGCTTTTACAAAAATCAGGCATCTGGGCTCAATTAACAACATTCTCAAGCACTGGCCAGCCCAGCTTCCACTCCACACAATAGGCCTTTGTTTTGAGCCTGGCACTGCATGGGGTGAAGAACCAGAGCACAGCTCCAGAGGAAGCCTCACCAGTGGATATTTTGACTTGTAGAACATACAAGTTTTCCCTGATTTCAATGCTCCCATTGCATCCATGAACTAATTGGGATTTGAAGGTTGGAAATACTCTCTTGGGTCATCCAGAGAAGAAATACTGTTGACAATAACAAAGGCAACCATTGCTGGCTCCAGCTGGCAAAATTATTCCTTGGAGCTCCATCTCCAAACTCAATCACTACAGAGCGATCAACGCAGACCAGGCAGAGAGCTCCCAGCTTCTCTGGACACAAGTGTCAGCACTATGATTTAGGGCGCAGCAGATTCTCCATGAGGTGCTGCTCATGCCCCACACCAAACCAAGACTCTGGTTCTAAACAGTCTTCCTCTCTCTGACTTGAGAGGATGTCTATGTTGCAGCTGTGCTGATTCCCAGTAAATGCTCTGGAGCCCCCTCACGGATTTCAATAGCACCCTTTTCCTCAAAGGGCACAACAGAAGTACAGGTTGTCTTTGTCCTTAAATTTCTGTTTAACTTTTCACATTAAAACAGGCAAAAAACTGAAGGAATGACTACTAGACTGAAACAGGTTTAAGTTTCTGGGACTCTTAAATGGACAAGGTAAGAAGACCAGTTCATCTCCAAAAGTAAACACAGGCTCCAAAAGATAACAAATTCTCAGAAGGTAAAAAAAACCCCAAATCAATCCAGAATAAGACCAAACAAAAAAACCCACCTAGCAAATCCTAAGATTTCCTGAGGACTTGTAAACAAAAAGTTTCCTTGCTAGGATGGCTCATGTGATGAAAGTGAAAGCTAGGCTACTGTCAGGGCAAGTGTCACCATAGCAGTAGGAATGCTGGGGAACACAGTTTTAACTTGGTCATGTATGGCTCTCCTTCGTGACTGACAGTCACATTTAATTCCAGCCCAGGTCAGAACTTACCTTTCAGTTTCCTGTATTTGTCCAGAAACCACCGTGGAGCCATGAGACAGATGGTAGGTGCCACTTCCTCCCAGCCAGCACATGGACGCTCAGGCTCTCTGGACTGCATTAATGTTTCCCTACTGCTCCAGGGTTCTGCTGGCAACCTCTGGACGATGTTTAGATTCCTGTACGCACTAAGCCACTGGGATATAGCACCTGATGTTTTGAACTTCTCCAAAGTCCTTACTATAGCAGAACTAAGGAAAGCAAAGCCACTTCCTTCCATCAATGGCAACTGATTTCTGTGTAATTAAGGGATACATCAGCTTGCACCATCCCTTCCTCTGAGGCAGGAGGCAAAGGTTACTAGCATCAATTCTAGATCACAAGCTTTAAACCACCCCCATTCTAAAAGAAGTGGAGTGATCTGATTTCCTCATCACTGCAGCCTCACAAGACACAGGATGCCTTCACAGCAATGCCCTGATTGTATCGTGTCATGTAACTCGCACATCCAAGCCCGCCCCCACCACATTCCCCACATTCATACCTCTGTTTCAGGCCGTGGAATGAATACTGGGGGTCTCATCTTCAGGGTCAGGTCCTGGAAGTCCCACTCCCCAAGCACGTACTGCACTGGCATCCTGTGGCAGGCAAAGGGAGCGTGAACGCTTTGGCACTGCGCTGGGTGACCAGAGGCGCTCTCATGCCAGCTTTCCTCACCGCTGGCCACAGCCCCTGCCGAGGGCCAGCAGCTGCGGGAGCAATGGGCATGTGCACGCTGAGGGAGCGGGGCGAGCTCCCTTCCCACAGCCCAGTTTGTTATCGAGCACTGGAACTGGGAACTACAGGTCAGGCACCTTGATACCGGGGAAAGTGATGGAACAATGAGTCCTCGAGGCTGTGTTCAAACATGCCAAGTACAGGAGGGTGACTGAGACTGGTCAGCATGGATGTACAAAGGGGAAACCACTCCTGAACGAGTTGATAGTCACCCATGACACAATGACCAGTCTGGTGCATCAAAACCACATCTTGACTTTCCCTAGGGTTCTGACACTCTCTCCTATACAAGCTGATGCAGTACAGACTGAATAAATGAGGTGGGCTGGAAACTGACTGAACAGTCAGGCTTGGAAGGCTGATTTCAGCAGCACAAGGCTCAACTGAAGGCTGATTCCTAGTGGAGTACCCCAGGATCAATATCCCGTAACACCTTACTGGTCTGGCTGAAGGGACAAAGCACCCTTGGCAAGCCTGCAGTGACAGAATTAACTGGGAGGAGTAGCTAACAGACCAGATGGGTGTGCAAATTTTCAGAGAGACCTCTGGGGAAATGGGCTGACAGAAATCTCATAAAAATCAGCAAGGAGTAATATGAAATCTAATAAACTAGAGAGAAACAATCCCATGCACCAGTACAGGCTGGGGCCTGACCAACGCGACAGTGGCCTTACAGGTGGACAAGCTGTGCCCCTCATTTGAATCACCACGAGAGACCACCACAGCACAGCTGACATCTGAGCTGCCTTCCCTCTGCTGCCATTCCCCTGGCTGCTTTTAGGCTGGAGAAAAGCCCTCCAAAGGAACAGGTACAAGAGGATGCTCCTACCTTTGCAGCCGCTTGTGGCTCAGCTGCTGGATGTGCTCCTGCTGCAGCGCTGTAAGTGGAGTGTGGAGGCTTTTGGAATCCAGACTCTGAAACTGAAGACAAAGTCACTTTAAAACCTGCCCACCTGTGCCACTGGAGGGTCCTCTGCTGTGGGCATCCATCCTCCAGGGTGACACAGGATGATGACAAACACAATTGCCTGGGACTACTAGAAACCAGCTGGAGAGGCATCAGAAGAACTTATCTGCATGTTTAGAAACAAACCTTTACAACTGTTCTTCTGCTACTTTTCGGGGTTCACAAGAACAATTAAAATTAAGAACCACTTCATCAGACAAGTCAGAGTGGATGTTTATGTTACACTTCAGTGTCTGCAAAAGAGATCTTTTAAGAGACCCCTGAGTGTTCTACTGGCAATAATACACTACCCCTCACCCCCTCTGCCATCTAAGGGAGGATAAGTTGTTCTACTCCCTTTAAATGAAATAAAAAGGTAAAGAGATTAAATGAAAATGAAGAAGTGAGAAGCACACAGAGACCTTACTCTTTTCCTATTACTTAACTGTTTTTGCTCCCAGGACAAATGACACAATATATTGACTGGATTCTTGTGCTTCGGGGATGCCATTTTTCTCGAACACCTTCTGCCAATAGTTGACCATATCAGTGGCAGTCATGAGCCCAGGTCCTGCCCTGCAGCTCTGCCTCAGAAACAACTGCTTTGGACCGAGGACGGCACCTTTACTTGGAGTCCCTCGCCCTGGCACACACTGAGGTGGGAGGCTCAACAACTTCCTGAGCAGTGGATGGGTGAGGCATCTCATTGTGGTGAAGTTTCTGGCTTCCACACCCGTTCCTCTTGCCACCTACTGATCTGTCAGTGCTGAGATTCACCTGGTGCTACCACAGATCACTGGCTAAGCACCAGCTGACCACAGTCAGTGGGTTCTCCACAGGACAGCATTTGCAGCTCTTCTGGGCTAGAAAACAAGGCAAAAGAAGGGCGTGAGTTCCTCGGGCTACTAAATAACAGGTTCCCCTCTGACAGAATGCAGATTGCTTGCCCAGGCCACAAGCACAAAACCAATTACTCACACCGTACCAGTAACAAAGGACTACCCCCAAAAAGACTCATGTGACAGCCAACCAGCTAAGCCCTGCAACCTGCTTCTTCCCAGAGCTGCCCATCTCCAGAGGCCAGAGGCCAGTCTGTGCCCATGGCAGGGCAGAAGCGAGCTGCCCACACACAGGCACAGCTCTCCTGCCTGCCCTGGGTCCCAGAAAGTTACTGACACACCAACCTTCAGCTCCAGTCCCTGGCTCTCCACCCCCAGGTGGGTCACCCTCGTTTCCCTGTAGGAAGACCTTCAGTCTCTCCTAGATTATTTCTTTTATTCCTCTCTCTCTTCATAAACCACAAGTCAGAGGTTGGCAGGGATGCTCGCAGAAAGACCTGGACTTCATGGATCAAGGGTGTTTCACACTGTTACCATCCCCAGAGGGCAAACAAGGGGGCACAGAGCCAGAGCTGAATTGCTAAGAGCAGAGGAAGGAGAAAACCTCACAACATATTAGAGGGAAGAGAAGCACTTGAAAGATGGAAAGGCCAGAAAGGGCAAACCCTGCTAGAGGGAAGTCGGTCTCTTAAAGGAGAGAAGAGGCAGAGCCAGACAGAGGGGGAATAAAAACAAACAAGATGACTGCAGGAGACAAAGCAAATGAAACTTTACAAAACAGCTGCTGCATATCACACTTGGAACTGTTCGAGACAAACAGAACAACAACCACATTTTCCTGCTGCGATCCATGAGAAATGAGGGCCCCTCTCTTTTCTGAGTCACAGTCCCTGGAGCAACTATGGGTTTCCCTGCACTCACTGCCATTCCTCTATTGATGGCTGCTTTTCAACACTGTCTCAGAGAGGCCACAACCTCCTCTACTCCAATTTCTCCCCAAAATCACCACACAAACAACTACTGAGCAGCTGGCAGCCGCCCCCTAGGAATGCTGCTGCAGGGAGAGCCGGGGAGACCAACTTGGCTCCAGCCTGGCAGACACTGGCACCACAGTCCTGCTCCAGCTGCACAGGGAAACCCTGGAACAGTCAGGCCTCCACTGCCCTCCTCTGTAAAATCAAACATAGCCCAGGGAAGCAGCAGAAGGAATACCCTGCAGCAAAGATCTCCAGATTGTCTTACCTGCTACCTCCTGGCAAAGGGATGGATGCTCTAAGAGCTCAAGGATCCCATTTTTACCATCTGTGTTACTCTCAGCAGACACAAACAGCCCCCATGAAAACTTGCCTTTATGTAAAGTCTGTCAGCTACAGTATCTATACTGTATTGGGAAGCTTCCCACTTCAAGGCCCTGTTTACTGCTACAAGAGAAACACTAAAAGAATAAAACATTACCAACCACTAGCATTCTAAGAGAGGCAGAGAAGACTTTAATTGGCCGCGGCTGAAACAATTTGCACAGAAACACAGAACTGCTGTGGTTAGAAGGAACCTCTGGAGATCATCCAGTCCAACTTCCAACCAAGGAAGGTGACACAGGAACATGGCCAGGTGGGTTTAGCATATCTCCAGAGAGGGAGACTCCATGAGCCCCATGAGCAGCCTATTCCAGTGCCCTGCCACCCTCAGTGTAAAGAAGCTCTTCCTAATGTTGAGGTGAAACATCTTGTGTTTTACTTTATGGCCATTACTCCTCATCCTGTTGCTGAGCATCACCCTCTTGACAACCTCCTTTGAGGTACTTATATGCATCAATGAGATCCTCGCTCACTTTTCTCTGGACTAAACAGGCCCAACTCCTTCAGTCTCTCCTCATAAGACACATACTTCAGGCCCTTCATCTTTGTTGCTCTCTGCTGGACCCTCTGCAGTGGCTCCTTGTCTTGTCTCCCTTAATAAAGGAGACCAGCTACTTATGTAAAATCCCTGCATGCTACTTCTCCAAATACCAGCCTGCAGACAGGAAGGAAGCAGATTTCCCTTTCCCCTCTGCAGTTCCGTGGTTTGGTCCTTTCAGCCCCAGCTCCCTCTCCCTGTAGCCTCACACGTGCGCAGGAGGCTGTGGAAAGGGCTGGCCACTCGCACTCTCGGCCCTGCCCCATTCCCAGGCTTGAGCAGGGGCCGGAGCTCGCAGTGTCCGAGTCCCGTTGCAGCTGCTGTCAGTGTCCGGCAGCGCCAGCGCCGCACAGCCCCGCGGCCACATCGGGGAGGGCAGCCAGGAGCTGCCGACCCGCGGCGGTGAACGAGCCTTAGGAGCAGCGCCGGGGCCGGAGGCGGCTCCTCTTCCAGCCTCTCAGCATGAGACACCATGAGCACGGCCGGGGGCTCCCTTCGCTGAGGGGCGAGAGTGGGCTCGGGGCCGCTCTGAGGCGAGCGCGCGCACAGCGACGCCTCACCTCATGGTTCCCGGCGCGGCCGGGGGCACAGCCTGCTCTCTCGGAGGCGGGAGCCCAACCGGCTCCCAGTGGGGCTGGGGGCACAGCCGGCCGCCTCGGGGACCGGGACCGGGGCCGTGGGCAGGCGCCTCCCGTCCCGCGGCAGGGCCACGAAGGGCCAGCCGCGCACGGAGCCGCTCCCGAGCGCACCGCCGGCCCGCCGCACGCGTGAGTGACAGCCGCATCGACCAATCGCGAGTCGAGCCTCGCGGGCGCCGACCAATGGCCCGGGGCGGCGTGCGGCGGGGCGGGGCCAGCGGCAGTGCGCGCGGAGCCGAGCGGCGCGGCCCGGCCCCCGCGGCCCCGGGCGCGGCCCCCGGCGGCCGC
The DNA here is from genome assembly GCF_015832195.1 of Motacilla alba alba. Taxonomy (NCBI): domain Eukaryota; kingdom Metazoa; phylum Chordata; class Aves; order Passeriformes; family Motacillidae; genus Motacilla; species Motacilla alba. Next base: position 16,342,695 of record NC_052027.1, on the reverse strand, counting down.
TCCGCCCGCGCCCCGGGGGCACCGGACGCCTCGGCGGCAGCGCGCAGTAAGTGCCGGCCCGGCCGCCCCGGCGCGGGGGGCGCTTCCAGGGAGGGGCGGGGCGGGGTGGGCCGGGCCGCGCTGCGGGGATGTCCGGCTGTGCCGTCCCGTCCCTCCCGCGGGCACCGCGGGGCTGCCGCGGTCTCTTGGGGTCCGGCCCCGGCCGCGTCCCGGGCGGGCCCAGCGGAGCGGTGACAGCGGGCGGGGAGCTCCGAGCCCGCGCCGCCCGGGCAGCGGGGAGGGCCCCGTAACCCGTTATCCGCCCGGAAACTTCTCGGGATGGGGAAGGAGGGACTTCCCGCAGGGATGGAGGCCGGGCGGCGGTGCAGCGGCGCTGCGCGCACGGGGCCGGGCGGTCGCTGCTAATCCGGTGTGTGTCAGAGCGGGGTCAGAGGAGCGGTGACATTGCCGGGGAGGGTCCCTGCGCCTGGGCCAGGGTGGGATGGGACCGTGCCCTTCTCGGACAGCGGCAGGGTGACAGCTGGGGAGCTCCGGGGCAGCGCGCACACACGGTCGGGTCTTCCCTGCTGCCCCGGAGCCTGGTCAGCTCTGGAGAAAAGGTGGGGGAAGCCAAAGTTCACCCACTGGGAAGCCACATCCCGTTGCCAGCAGCAACACAGTGCCGCTTGTATTGCCGAGTTACTACAGATACTTCATCTTGGCAAAGTAATGAAGAAACTATACTTGTTGTTATTCTTCATCTAGAGACCCTCTGACCCATCTTCATCCCAGTGACACAAATCTCTGTTCCTGTCACACCCAAAATGAAACAGCAAGCAGCACAGAGATTAGAACCAATGCTTCAGAAAAGGTGCAAGGTGGGGCCCGGAACAATTTTCTGCATCTCAGAAGTGAGCAGCACTTATCACAGATCAGTTTGGAAATGCTGGCTTGGAAGAGAAACAAACATGTTCTCCTTATTTGCAGACCCAGCAGAGCCCAGCACAGAGCACTCCTGGCTGTGCGAGGAGCTCTCTTGGTGCAGGCAGTGGAACAATGCCAGCTGGCAGCAGCTGAGGATATGGTTCCTCTTCTGTTCTATTTGTGCATGGACTGTGCTGGAACCTGCCAGTGATAGGTAGTAACAGTCCCTGGCCCTACAGCTGCCATCAGAGGCTTGGAGTGTGCCCAGCCTGCAGATCAAACTTCAGTACCAGGATGACAACTGGGAAAGGAAGGTGGTGAGGAAAGATGATCCCTCCCAGCTCTGCTGTGCAAGCCGTGGGCCCTGGGCCATCCTTGCACTCAGCGTCCATATCTGACTGTCTGCAGCCTGGACCAGGAGAAGCTGGGGAGCAGAAACAGCACTATCTGAACCTGGAAGTGATTGTCTAAGCCAGGTCAGAAACCTTTGACACAGGACTGCTTTTAGAGCTAGGTCTCTAGGCACAGGAATCCTTCAGCATGAACACGATGCCAAGAGCAAGAAAAGGAGCCCCCATTCTCCCTCGACCAGATTTTCAGCTGACTTACTTCAACCCAGCCTTTTTTGGTTTTTCAGAACTGACACCACATTTAGCTGAAGGCATAACCCATTTTGTTTCCAAAATTCAGGAGCTGTTCAATATCTAGAGCCACACTCTGCAAAGCCCTTGAGCCTGCTTCACTCTTTTCACTTAGGCTCTTTTTCCACTTTTTAGTTCCTTGGTAGTGGCTTTTTAAAAAATGAGTATTATCATTATGGAAAGTTACCCTGAATAGCACAAACTGATGGATTCTGCCTGAGCAGCTGCTCGATCTGCTCAATAATTCCTTCCCTTTCCCTGCTGGGCTGTCGCTGCTGCTGCTGCTGCTGCTGTTGTGACAGTGATTTCAAATTTGCCATCTTTGTGCCCAAGTGTGCACTGCACCTGAGCTCTGCTGTGGTCAGGAATGGCTGGAGAAGTCCAGGTGCCCCGTGGTTTAAGCAGAGTGCAGAGCTTGATGGTCAGTGAAGGGCACAATCCCCTTCAGCTGCAATGACTCGTGACCCAGCACAATGTTAGGAGGGACCAGGCCAGAACTGTTATTATGCACATTGCTCTGGAAACTCCAGGGAGTTTGACAGTGTCTCCCAGGCACTTCAGAATTCCCCTTGGCTTCACAAAGTTGTTTCCAGGGGACTGAGACAGACCCTGCCTGAGTAGCAAAGCATTTACCTGCTCAGGGAGCTGCAGGACAAGTGGAGGTGACTGCTCCAGCTGCTGACTGACCACAGCACAGGCTGGTGCTGCTTGCCTGGGGTGGTTTCCCTGCTCCAGCTGTTAGTGGCAGATGTTGATCACGCTGCTTCCCGCAGTTGTGGACAGCAGTAAGGCACCACAGCATGGGAACTGCACAGTAACCTTGCCTGGAATGGAACAGAGTGGAGCAAAACAATGGCTCGTTTCTCTTTGCAGGCACATCTTTTTCTGTTCAGAACTCACTAACCCCTCTGTCCCGGCTGCATTCCAGCCCAGAGATGTAATGTCTGCTAAATTGCAGAGAAATTACCAGAGAACTGCTACAGAAGTTCTCAGGTCAGCTCAGCTCCAGAGGTAGCTGTGTTTTCAGGGAAGCAACTGATGATGCAAAGTTACATGCAGTGCTTTTATAAACAAAGTGTGCAAATACTTCCCATAGGCTCATCCCATGGTGTTTTGCAACTCTTGATCATTTGCACAATAGAATTATGAAGCAATTAAAGCCTTTCATGTTCTCAGCATGAACAGACCTATCAAATTTCACAACTCAAATCCAATATTGGACTAATTTTAAAATTAATATTGATAATTGCCAGTGCATGACTAAGTTTGAGTGGGTGCTTTCATGAGGGATTGAGAAATACTTGGTGTCTTTAGATAGAGGACTGATGCAACCCACCCTTTCCAGAGCACATGGGATGAGCAGCAGTGGGACAATGGATAGTGCAGGGACTCATCACAACAGGGAACTCCTACTTTGAATTCAATAAAAAGCATCCTGAGAGATGGATGCCTCACAGCTGAGTGTCGTTTCCTTGGGTATGTTCCCACTGATAAGGGGATCAATACAACTTTTCAAAAATTAAAGCGACAGAAGCAGGAAGATGCTCTGTCCTGAGGCAGATAGAGACCATCTGGTTCAACCTGGGGCACACAAGAGAGAAGGGTTCTGAGGTTGTCCCACACAGATCTCCAAGTGACTGCAAGGAGGCAGAGCTGCAGTAGTGATGGGAGAGTTATCACGAACTCCAAGTGAATTAGGCATGACTTTGGGGGCTCTCAGCTTAAAAAACATTTCTGTTATTTTGAGCAGCCATTCAAAAACTGTGCTAGTGAATTGGGGAACTGTGGGAAAGGTTGTGCTTGTCTCCAAGAGCTCTGCACTGCTCATTTGTTCTTATTCTGTCCTAGGCTAAGCCCAGTGTGGTTCCTTTCCTGAAGAAAACCCATCAGTGGTGATGCTGCAGGAGAGGTCTCACGTGGGGCTCTCGGTTGGAAGGGCAGCTCTGCACTTCTGTAGCTGATGGGAGAGGACAACAGCTTGGTAACAGGAGCTACCAAGAGCTGGCAGGATGAGTTACAGCTCACCCTCTGTGCATGACTTGCATCACAGCACCCCCAGCACGGCCAAACCAGACCCAGGCACAGCTCTGGATGTGACTGTACCACAAACGGCCACCATAAGCCCTGAGACTACCAGTTTCAACAGCACCAAAATCCCAGATATGGCCAGCACTGGACCTGGCATGAGCACCATGCTGCTTTCCTTTGGGATCATTACTGTGATTGGGTTGGCTGTAGCAATGGTAAGAGAGCCCAGCTAAACAGTCCTATCTCTTGAGGGTGGAGGGTGGCTAGAGGTTCTAGGACTGATTTGCACTGAATAATTTATTTGCATTCTATTCAAGTCTCACCCAAAAGTGCTGGGAACTGATAGTTCCTGAGATTCCTTTCTTTTTAAGGCCTTTATCAAGTGCTCCAGTATTTCTGCAGTCTCCCTGAGGTCTGATCCAAATGGGATGCTCAGCAGGCCTAGGAGCAGCCATATGTACCATCAGTATTTGTTTTTAATAGCAATAGGAAGTTCAGTTAAAAAGAAAAAAAAGCAGATTCTGTTCTGAGTTGTTACCTGGAACAGCTGCATTGATTTAAACCTTCTCTTGGGCCCCACAAGAAAGTTCATCCATATTAACTTTTCAAGCAGACTGTTGAAACCAGGTTAGTCCCCCCTGTGGACATGGGGTAATTCTTTTTGAATTAAAGTGGCCTGAATCCATCTTAGCAAGACTCACCCTGGACTGCATTTCCAAGGTTCTGCATGCTGGGTATCAGTCCTTGAGGGTTTGGTGTGTCACTAACCTGGCCATTAATGCTGTGGGCAGAAGCTTTCAGATACCCCAGTTCTGGCCCACCACAGGCAGTGCAAGGGCTGCAGCTCTCCTTTTATGTAACCAGATAATTTCCCTGCCAACAGAGAACAGAAGGTAGCAGCAAGCTCCATTCCTTGTACAAGGAAGGGCTTCACTAATACAGCCATCAGAGGAGCCTACTACAAGATTTCATTGCAGGCCCCAGGAGGAATTTTTCCAAAAGCCCCTAAGAAAACCTGGAAACAGTCAAAAGTTCCCAAGAGCAGCATCCAGCGTTCGTAGTTCTCAGAACAAGGCTGTGGAGGCCCAAAGCCTCCCTTTCTTCCCTGCACAGGCTGAAAGAGGCAAGTCCCTGAGCATGCCCTCCCTCTTTGCTTCTTCCCTTTGTACTGGGGAGGGGGTAGCAGCACTTCTGTGCTGTAGGAAATCTGCACATGAAAATCACTAAGGGAAGCGCTTTCATCCACTCTCAAATTGCAACATATGTCCTGCAGCCACAGAAATGTGCTGAGCTACACCTGGTAATACACTTAATACTCCTACTCCTACTAACACACCTAATAACAGGCCACTGAGCACTTAGTGTCAGACACGATGTGCTGCCAAGCTCACAGTGATGTATATGACATGTCATTTTCATTGTCACTTATCCCTTCCCCCACTTTGGTGCACAGTGACACCAACCTTCTCTACCTCTTTCCTGTGTGCCCAAAGTTTATTTTCTCAGCTATTCCCCATCCTACTGGGACTGCTGTAATTATGCTTCTTTTTCTCCTTCAGGTTCTGTATATCAGGAAGAGGAAGAGGTAAGTAAGATCTGTTACTGGCTGAAGGGAACTCAGTGCTTCAAAATGCAGAGTGTGAGCGATGGCTGTGGGAGAACACAGTGTGACTGAGGCTGGCACACTGCACTCCTGGGACTGGGCATCCCTCTGACACCAGAGCGTCAAAGACTCCTCCACAGCTTTGGAAGGAGAATAAGGCTGAGCAGGAGGAGGTCACGGATCCTACAAACTCATCACACTTCATCTATGAGATGCATCAAAACAGAGGAGAGGGTTCTGGGTGTATTAAGAAGCTGGGAACTCCATCGTGGCAGGTGTAGATCTCACGTTTCAGCCATTCACACATTCCTGTGTTTTCTAGCAGCCCAGGCAGTGACAGCAAGTGGCAGCAGCACAGTGCAGAGATGCAGCTTCAGCCCAGGAGTTAATGTCTTAATTTCCTTGCTAAGCTCCTGGCTGAAAATAGAGAGGAGAGCAGCACACAGGGAGAATCACGGCTTGGTTCTTCTGTCTCACAGCAGGGACTCTGGTGAAGATTCATAAGTTGTGGTACCTCCTCCCTCCCTCCCTGGGCCAGATCTGGCCAGGCCACAGACTTCCAGAAAGTGCTGTTGCCCACTGTAAAATTTCCTAGCCCAGCCCCAAAGCCCAGGTCTGGGTGCTGCTGCAGGAGCAGCAATGCTTGGCCTGTGAAAGTAGCTCTGCTGGAGATAATGGCTGTGCTGGTACACAGAAGCAGGGGAAGAATGTGTCATCCTAACACTTGCCAAAATAGATACTTGTGGTGACACTGCCAGTAACTGCTTGTGTGTTTCCTTCTACTCCAAAACTCAGCTATAGCCAAAGGCAGGACTCAGTGTTCTCCCAGGAGCCACCCCATCCATCATCCAGCTCTGAGGAGACCCTTTGAGTAATAATTCATAGCTCTGTCTCTTGGAGCAATGATACAAGAGTAGGAACAGTGTCCACAGACATCAGATCCCTGTGAGAATCTCTCTCTTTCCTATTTTCTATTTATTGTTTATTATTTTCTGTTTAATTTTATGCACTTCACCCCCAGAGTTAAAGTAGTCTCAGGCCACTGGAGCTTGAAAGGAAGTGCTGCTGGCAGACTGTGACATGGCAGGACGGAGGGTGTGGGCAGAGGGACAGGGGGAGAAGTCACAACATCCCAAGCCAGTATGTTCCACTGTTTCTTTTGTCCCTCTGCATAAAGCCTAATCTTTTAAGGTCTGCAAGAACTTAAATCCCAATTCCTCTGTGTGTAAATGCCTGCCAACATAGATTAGTGGTGGCAATTAATCCCTGTAACTGCACTCTGGGTGTCTTCCACTCCTGCCAGCTGTGTATAGTAGGTTCTTGGCCTCATCCAGCAAGAGCCACAGGAGCAGAATCCCTGTGCAGCAGGAGAAGCAGCCTGCAGGAAGCCTCAGCAGTGGGGTGGGGAAGTAGCTTTAACCCTGTCCTTCTCAACCAACCCTCTGCCTCCCCTCCCTCGGGCAGGTTGGAGAAGCTACGGCACCAGCTCATGCCCATGTACAACTTTGATCCCACGGAGGAACAGGATGAGCTGGAGCAGGAGCTGCTGGAACACGGGCGAGATGCAGCATCTTCCCAGGCATCACAGAGCAAGGTAGGCAGCAGCCACCACAGGCTCACTGCAGCCAGTGCTACCTGCACTGCTTTCTTCCAAGGAGAATTTGTAGGGCTGCAGGGTAGGGAAGATCTCAGGAGGACTTCCCCATCTCTGCCAGCCCTGGAGGTAGGGACTTGAGTGCTTTGGAGTGCTTAGGGTGGACTAAGGAGTCAGGCAGGTGTTTGACAAGAGGCTCTCTCCTGCCCAGTGTAACAAGAGGTAGGAGAAATTGGAAAGAAGGGCTTCTCACCACTCTTTGGGTCCAGCTTCACAGTGTTGTCTGTTTCCTTTGTCACCACTATTACACAAAAAGCCTTTTAAAAAGAGCCAGCAGGGATGGTTGTAACAGGTGTCCCCTTACCCAGTGACACAGCCTGTCGTCCTTGGAGCAGACATACCTTTTGTGCATTCTTTTCTGGATACTCTGTGTTATCCATGTCAGCCCCTGCCCCAGGAGCAGGAGTTCTCCCAAACAGTTCTCAGTTTCCACACACTTTATACCTTCAGAAAATCTGTAGCAAGCTTGGTGTAGGCAGAAAAGGAAAGAGGAAATAATAAATACAACTGCAATTATAAAATACTTACCTTGAGACATTCTCAACCTGCTAAAGAGCTCAAATGAGACATGTTGGAAAATGAAAGATAACCAACATGAAATATATGAGTTTGGAGAGCAGGAAACATGGTGTATAAAAGCAAAGGATCTTGTCGAGCACATACTAGGACAACATCAGATCCCTCTATTAATCCGCATAGTGGGCTTACCTGGAGGTAGTAAAGGGGGTAAATTGTAAGGCCAGAGTTAACCTCAGCCCAGTAAAACCAGAATCATCCTCTCCAGGGACAGACTGGTCAGCAGGATACCTCAAGTCCCTCTTGCTAATGCTTGGGAAGTACAAGAGTTTAAAGAGTCAATGTAAAAATAGAGGGAGAGTCTGAAACATTAGCTCAAGTTCAGGCAAAGGCACATTTCCAGGCCTTCTTGGTATCTCAAGCTTTTCATGCTGCCTTGTGAGACCCAGTAATCCAATGATGTGGGGATTTTAAACCGGCACGGATGTGCTGACTGACTCTCCAGCCTGTTGTATTTTCCTGTCACAGCCTTGTTAACGCCTTGTTAGCCAGGCAGCCTCCCCTGGGAGGGGTGAACGCCGTTCCAAGGTGCAGCCCGTGCCCCAGCACAGCCCTGAGCCAAGGCAGCCGTGCTGGCTCTCAGCTCTGCTGCTCCCCTGCAGGTGCTGCTGCCGAGCCAGGGAGCCCTGCAGAGACCCAGCCGCCTGGTGTTCACTGACGTAGCCAACGCCATCAATGCATGACCGGGACCTGCCCTGCTCCGGGATCCTGCTGAGAACGAGGAGGAGGAAGCCAACAAAGCAGTGACTTCCCTCAAGCATGGCTGATCCACTGAGCCCAGCTGGTCACCTGTTGGTTTGTGTTACACACGGGCACAGGCAGTGCCATCACTCTGGGAAACAAACCCTTTGTGAGGGCAGCGGTGATTTTCTGGTGTGTGTGTTACCATTAAAAGCTCCTGAGCTCCAGTTTCTGGGCTGGCACTGCCTGACACCACCTACCAAGCTTTGTGCTTAGAACAGTGCCTGCTTTGTGTAGATTAACCTGTCAGAGCACAGAGCTGTGCTCTGTGGGTCAGGGAAGGAGAGAGGTGCACATTTCAGAGAACTTCTCCACTGGCTTTGTGTGCCCAGGCCCCAAGGAAAGTGATGGATGAGCCTCTCTGTGCAGTGACCACAGCTCTGCCCAGTCCTGGGTGGGGACTGGTGGCAGAGCCTCTTTGAGGCAGGAGAACTGCCTGCCCCAGCTGAGGGGTGACCTGGGGCACAGCAAGGAGAACACAACCATGGGATTATCCCCTCCCAGGCGTGTGGCTGCTGGTAAATGTGCACCAGGGTGATGTTGTAGCATGGGGAATTCACTGGCTTGAAAAAGTGAAACAGTGAAGATTTGGCTGGTAACATCTTAATTTGAGGAAGTGGCTGAATATCCCAAATCAGAGCTACTGTATAGACACAGGGGATTTCACACAGCTAGAGCCAAGGCAATATCACTGTCTGGCTATGTGAACCCTGCTGCTGAGCTAGGAATAAGAGTGCTTGGGCCACAAAGAGGAGTTTGAACAGAACTAGGGTTCCAATACCATTTATCCCTTCCTGCTTTGGCTCAGGGAAGTTTCTACAGTGCAGAGCATTATCCAGGAAAAAACCATTAAGCTTAGAAATACTTTCTTTTAAAAAAGGAAAAACATGTATTGGCTCAACAACAGCCCAGTGTTTGCCCCCAGAGATTACTAACAGCTGGTTTGTACTTCCTTACCTGCCAGGACCTGCAGTCAGAGCCTTCTCTTCTTCCTGCTGAAGGGAACACAGAGCTTTGCCTTAGCCTCTGCTCGAGTTACCTGCTAGGAACAGGTAGGTGGGACTAGACAGGTAAGCCAGGGGTTTCCCTACAGCCCTGAAGCATCTCTCTGCCTGTGCATCCTTCAGGGCTGCAGGAGGAAGAGAGTGCCAAGGGCTCTCTGGCCACCTTGGCGTGTGGCAGTGCAGTGTGGGGGTCTGTTGGCTGAAAGCCTTTTGGTGGGCACTGGCCCCGAGTGCTGCAGACCAACACAGCAGCCAGGGAGCAGCATCAGTGCCCAGCTATGCCCTGATCAGCTCCTGATCTTCGTGTGGTTACAGGCATTGTCAACCAGATTTTATTCCATGCACAGCACCAGTTAAAAGAGAAACAGGGCAAGCCAAAATGTGAATGCAGATCTAAAGCTTTATGCAAGGAGTTGTTTCAGAGTGGCAATTCAGGTATCATGTGCTTTGTTGCAAGTTTGGACCTGCCAGTTAGTGTTCTCCCCCTGTGTGATTGTTTTTCTCCTATTCATTAAATGCAGACACTTCCCTGGGCCTGTGCCCCTGACCCCTGCAGGGCACAGCTCCTTACCAGCCTTCCCTCTTCCAGCTTCCCTCAGGGCAGCCTTGCAGGACTAAATTGCTTTAGTTTTCCAGTATCCAGCTGTCTTATTAGAACTAGGGATTTCTGGGGGTATATTAGGGGTTGGAGTGTGAAAAACAGCCCATTCCTCATTGCCAGGAGATGTGGCAGGAGGCACTCCCAGGCTGCTGCTGTTTGTCCCCGGGGATGCTGCTGGAAGGAAGGTGCATGGGTACCAATACTCAGTGTAATGCAGATTGGCCCTTAGAATTTGGAGTCTGTCTGTGGGTATTCCCAGCCATCAGCTGAGAGACAAATACCTCCCAACACAGACACACACTTCCCCGCTCCTGCAAGTGCTCACTGAGAGCAGCCACTCAGCAGATTTCTCCCTTTGCTGCCTGTCCCCCTTCCAGGCTCTGCAGCAGCACAGGGAAGCACATGGCAGTAGGGGTGTCCAGCTGTCTTAAATTGCAGCATTTTCCCCAGAACTCTTAGGATTGGAATTTGAATGGTTGTTTTAAACTCAACAGAAAGCAAGTGTGAGGTGAGCGGAGCTGTTTCCTCAATGCCTCAGCCCAGTGTGTGCCCTTCTGCCAGTTCTGTGTGCTGCAGTGCAACAACAAACACACCAACACAGGACTTCTCTTGAACCATTCTCCCCGTGATGGTAGGCTTTGTCCTGTGATGACTGCCCTGAAGAGTAAAGAAGTACAGAGAATAAGACTAAAAGAATATTATGGGTAATTGCTGGGCTCGTATTCTTTTAGTTCCATAGCGCCTCCTCTCACAGTTCTTGGATGTATAATTTAGCAGAAGCATTATGATGTAATTTAATTCAAGTGTTTCTGTGTTTTAAAGCATTGAAGTATAATTAAACTATTTACATGAAAGTCGAGTGTGATTGTCTTTTTCCCCTGTCATTTGCAATTTCCCACAGGAACTGCTGGAGTGTTACCCCAGTATCTGCTGGTAATTTGTGTGCAGTGAATTCCCCTGCTCTTTCAAGAACTGAACTCAATGTGAAAAACTTGGAAAAGGAAGCTCTGGGGGAGGTCAAAATTTAGTGTTCTACAGCACAGAAACTCAGATCCCTTCAAAAAGGCTCGCTGGAGAAGTCAGGAGGGCAGGAGCTTCCAGCTGCCAGTCCTGGACATCCAGAAATCCGAACTTACCCTTAAGATGAATTCCTGTACCAGCCAGGGGTTCATCAGCTCACCTGCAGCTCTGCTCACACCGAGGGGAACAACATTGTTGATATATTTCAGATCTGCTCCTGCCTCATCTGGCCCACAGCCCCAAAACTTGGGACTAGTTAGGAAAGCTGTCACATGAACTGAAGAGGCAGGGCACAGGCAGAGAATTAATTGTATTTAAAGCTAAATAGCTGTGTAGCCCACAGAACAATGTGGGGGAGAAACTGACTTGACTGTGGAGACTTCTGGGTGTACATGTGAAGCAGAACTGGCTTGTGTTCCAATCAAGCCTCCAAGACACACAAAAGGATGGAATCAGGCACCCACATTTGGGCTTAGGAGGCTGGCTGATTTTTTCCATGTGTGATTCCTCATGCTTATTATTTCTTGTTGTCACATCAATCTGGGGCTGCTCCTGAATGACCAAATTTTTGTTTATAATCCCCAAAAGCCCAGGTCAAGAGACACTCACCTTATCCAGCAATGTGTCTGTGTGTGCTGAGGGTACTGCACAAGGAGGAGGCAAAGCAGGAGCCTGAGGGGCATTTGTTTAAGACTTTTATTTAACAAACTTCAAGGCTAATTTGCAAGTTGCCAACACTCTCTATGCCTTCACCAAAACCATTTAGGGGAAACTTCCAAACTTTGCTAGACAAAAACCTCACTCATCTCCTGTGGTTTAACCAACTGAAATGACCTCTTGTTTTTGGCCAAGTCAGACCAAAACTGCCTGAGCTTAAAAACACTTGACATGCACTTGCTTAGAGGTAGGTTTGTCTACACAGAAAAGGTAATTAATTGGGAAATAAAAACGTTTATAATTCCAAAAAAGACAATCCAAGTGATCCAGTGTGAAATCCCAGCTCCCTGAAGATGTCTGGAATTCTGCCCACCTTTCATAGGCATTGACTTCCATTCTAATTCTCTGTGTAAACGTGGAAGCTGAAGTTATGAATTGGGGTTTCAACTACACACAGAAGAGCTCCTAAAAGAGTGGAATTCTGTTGGTTCTCCTCCAGCACTTGCATTTTGATGGAAACAAGTTCTTTACTGCGTTTTCTCAGCAGAGTGGTTAGAGGTAGCAAAGACTAGATTTAATTTTTTTTTAATTAAAAAAATTTTTTTTTTACTTTGCATGCACTTCCCAGAGGAATACTGCTGACCTAAAGCAGATGGATTTACTATCTAGCCAAGGCAGTGTGTACCCCTATTCCATGCCACCAGTTGAGAAAGGACTGACTGATGTCACAGGAAAAGCCTGAGTCTTACAGATGTAATCCCTAATCCATTTAGAAGCTGAAGCTACAGTCTCACACTGCAACAGCTACTGCTCTCAGGTAGCAGGGGTTAATTAAACAGGCAATATAGCCTTACAGAGTACTGAACCTGCCAAATCAACTGAAAATCAGGCACAGAAGTTGGTAAAATATACTGGTCTGCTACTGGAGTAGCCTTTGAATGCAGATACGAACTGCAGCTGAACTTCTGAGTGCACTGAAGAGCAGCAGAATTCAGGGGAGCACCAGCTGCACCTTCTCATGTAACCATCAACAGACTCACTCGTGTCATGTCCCACCCAGAGCTATCCCCACAGCAGGAGCTGGGGGTCAAACTCCTTGTATCTGGCAGCACAGCTCATCCTGTAGCACAGGATTTAGGTCAGTCCCTGTGATCTAATCCATTTAGTCCTAGATTTCTCTGCTATTTGGTAGTGGAGGCACAAAGATTATCTGTGATGCAGTTTTCTGCTGTGACCACCAAGCTCCATGCACAAGAGAGTACCCCCTTAGGGCAAACCAGATACTACAGAGAATTAGGACTAGGACTCTCATCACTACTAAGCAGAATTAATGGGATCAGGACTCATCAGTACTAAATTAGATGGACTGGACAAAATGACCCAAAAGGGAAAAAAAATACTTTTCCCCCTATTATCTTTCCAATCAGCCCTGCCCTTCTTCCTAATTCTGCATACATTTTCTTGTGTTAAATAAATACTTGCCAAGGGAACAGAACTCTGATGAAAAGATAATAAATGAGTTCAATATATACAGCCATTTCATGGGTTTCTGCTATGCACCACCATAAATTTAAAGCCAATTATGTTCTGTTTAAATATTTAACACTGTAAAGCTAGCCAATTTTACATCCTGTCAGAGATAATTGAAATACCCACTTTGTCCCTTTAATAGGCAGGCAGAACATCCAGGAGATGGAAAATACCACCGGGATTTCACTATTTGCAACTGGATATTGGAAATACCCTCAATTCCTCAGAATTTAACAGCTCTGACACCAAAAGCACAAATCTGCAAACAGTGTGAAACTGAGAGCAGCCAGCAACAATCTCAAACCAACTGGCTACTGCTGTCTCCCAAAACTGAACTATCAGCAGCTTTTATTGGCATGGTTGTGACACTAGAGGACTCCACACACGCGTGTTAGGGACTGAATTTAAACTAATTTAAATTGAATCCTAAGGCTCTGCAAGGAAGAACTTTTTAACCGGTTCTTTACAGACACTCCTTTGAAGAGATAAAATCCAGTGGCTGTGACTAAGCTTGTAAGCACTGTGCACTTGGAGCTACTATCAAACTCGGGGGGAGAGCCACCAGGCCAGAAGAAGTTATAGGAGAAGGCCCTGAGCTGATCACACTAAGATAAAAATTTCAAAATCAATCCCTAAGATATCAGGGTGCAAACTTTCCCCTAAAGCATGCAAGTTACTGGCCACTGGAACAGCAGCACAGGGCAAGCTGGAAATGCCATGAAGGTTTTTTGTTCTGAAATAATCAAGAAAGAACTCAAAGGCTGTCTTTCAGATACAGTTCCTATGGGCAACAGCAAAACTTAACCCCTGGCATTGCTCCATCAGTCTTCCAGAGGTGATAGGGCAAGACAAGCTCAGCCATTAGCTGTGTAAACAGATTTCCTTTCCTGTATCTGTATTGCTGAGTCAACTCCTGTTGAAATACTGCTCTCTGTGGCAGGGTGAGGCACCAGGTTATCCAAGTATTTTAAAGAGAAATTACTATACTCACAGAAGATTTACTACAAACTCTAAAAGGCATCTCTCCAACAAGGCAATTTGCCATTTCTTCCCCTAAATCCTTGTTTGGATGTTTGGGGTAAGCAAGTCCACAGGCAACAGGAGAGAGCTTGGCTAAAATCACAAATGAAGAATCTGAAATACAACATTAAAAGTCCTGTTTGCTTTCCACTCCTCTGGCTTCAGCAAGACACAAACAGGTGGGACACTACTGAGCTGCAGCAGGGATGTTACTCAGACATCTCCTAAGACCAGTGGTTTTGCCAGACCTGGAGCCGTCTTTTCCAGGGATGTCTAAAGGAAAGATCACAGGAGACAAGAGGGTTAGAGCTTTGGGTCCAGGAGCCCTGCTGCCCAGTGCCCCTTACAGAATACCTCTTACAAGGCTGAGAGGTGACAAGGATCCACTCCCCAACAACCAAAGGTCTTCACAACAACATTCCCATTGTTCTTGTATCAGCTCCAGGCTAAATGGAGCTCCTGGCACAAATGGCTTCCCTGGCAGCAGGGCTCAGCATGAGGCTACTGAGGGCCCAGAAGTGACAGTCTAGTCAAATTGTCTGGTTTCTGCTCTGCAAACACTCATCAACCACCTCTGCTGACAGCAATTATTTATTTCCTTGAATCCTCATGAGACACCAAGTACCCGAAGTACCCTACCCAATATTAAACACCAGGGAAGTAGATGTGCAGAATGTCTGGAAATGGTGTGAGTGGGGAAAGTTTCTGGCTACACAGGCTTGCTGTGACCTGTGCCTCACCCCGGGCTTTCAGGAGAGCTGAGGTGACCACTGGGGCAGCAGAGGAAAAAAGCAGACAAAGTTTGTATGAAAAAGAATGCAGGGGTAGCAAGATCCCAAGGCTGCTTCTGGGCTTTGCACTGGCTCTTGGAAATTCTACCACATAAAGCAACCTCTTTCTCCCTCACACCTACAGTCCATTAGCCAAGTATAGTTATTCAGACAAACCACATCTGCCACTGTGGCTGAGGACATATTCATAACATGTATGCAGTTATGAATATAATATGAAATGAGATTCATCAATCCTTCAGTAATGGTATTCACAGAAAAAAACTCAAATGCTTCTTGACCCAGAAAAACAGAAATATTAATGCTGGAGTTGGCAGCATCTACAGGTAGCAACACAACTGATCCATGAACAAACTCCTGCCTGCTCTTGGATTACCTGGAGTCCCCCATAATCAGGGCCTTGGGAAAAGCAGAGCTAGATCCCCAGGCAAAGGCCATGGGAAAAAAAAACAAAACAGCTGGCTTTAAAGCAGCTCTCTGCCCCACTGGAGGCTTGCAAATCTTGCATATTTCTAATGCAGCTCTTGCTCCATATTGTGATTTTCTCCATAACAGACTGAGAGACAGAGTCAGTGTTTATTTCAGCAATTCATCTGAATGCTGCAGACACGAAGTCCAGGGCAGAGCTCTTTCCTACTTGGAGTTGTGCAGTGTACAGTCTGCAGGATGGGCAAGCACTTGTACCCTCCCATCCCCTCCCTAGTGCAGCACCTCAAAAATCCTCACCTGCATGGGGAAAAAGCCACCAAAGCCCTCAATGGCCAAAGCTCTGGCTGTGTCTATAGCAGATCATTATGAGATCACAGATTCCTGCTAACAAGTCTCACAGCAGTAGCCTCCTGCATGAGTAGCACAAAAACTTGTAGGCATATAATACCCCAGTTAAACCAGACCCACAGAATGGGTTAATCCAGAAGCTCCCTGTATGCAAGCTGCTGCTACAGCTGCACTATGCCTGCAAACAAGCCCCAGGATCTACACTTTCCTGTAAGCCAGAACAGCATGCTTTCCCTTTCCAGTCAAAAGTTTTAAGCCAGGATTACCACTCCATCTCAAGCTCCTGAGCAAATAACAATTTAAGACCTTTTCCAGAGGATTGCCTGGTTTCATACTGTACATGCTCATCCCCACCGATTTCCTGGGCGGTTTTTGTTCCCACAGAAGCGCAGACGTTCCCCAAGAGCCGAAGTCCCCTCTCCGTGCCCGGCACGGCGGCTGGGGCTGCACTATCACGCTCCGCACGGCCCTCTCCCAGCGACCGCAGCATCCGCTGGTCCTGTCACATCTGCTGCCACCTCCCTGCCACAGCAGGATTCCTCCTGCCGCTGCCGCGGGCCCCACTCAAACTGAAAGGAAGAAGAAAGGCCCCGCACTGGCTGTGGTTTGGGGCGATGTGTAACTGTCCCAAAGGCGGCCGGGCCGGGCCGGAGGTGAGCTCATCCCCTGCGAGCCTGCGGCTCCGCTGATGTCAGCGCTCAGCTCCGTGGCAGGAAGTGATACGGGAGCAGGAGCCCCAGAGGAAACTGAATTGAGCGACTGAGGTTAACTCCTCTGGCATTTAATCGTGTGGCATTTCCAGGGACTTTCTAAGAACCCGGGCTGGGCTGGGCTGCACAGTCTTGCTTCGCACACCAAAGGCAGGAGGGAGCAGCCGAGCTGCCACATGGCAAGCCGGGCAACATCTGCCTCCCCTGGGCCCCTGGCCCCTTCTCCCCCCAGGGAAAACATTCATGAAGAGCTTCCTACAAGGCACTCTGAAGGTAGGACCTAGATGCACACAAGTTTTCCTGGAATCTACCTCAGAGACAGTCCTGAATGGTATAGACTCAGGTTTTGTATTTTTGCAGGGTTCAGGTGAGGTTGGGCTCTGGCTGGTACTTCTGTACATTCCTACAACAGCAATAACGAGTTATCTGGCACCTCGTCTCAGAGAACCTTAGATAAATCGGAGCCTTCCACAGAAACAGGCAAGTGCCATCACTGTCTGTGCTGCTGAGGCACCTCTGCCAGTGCCAGCCACTGCCAGAGAGCTCTGCCTCAGAATACAAACCACGAAGGAGAGAGGAAGACCATCCAGGAAGCATTCTGGAGTTAATCCAGAGTACTAAAATGTCCTAAATACCAACGGATCTTCTTCACAAAGTTTTTCCAGTAAAGCAAGACATTAACAACAGACTATTTTCACTTTTTACACACCAGCCAGACAATTTCACTGAGCTGTACCTGTAGCAGTGACCAGAACCTCAGATGTATGACTTCTTGGAAAGACAGACAGATTTTCTTCCCTTCCTTTTTTTTTCTACCTCCACTTTTGCTGAAGTAGTCACAACTGAATTAGATGGAATGAATGTGCCTGGAAGCCTTCCAAATGCTCCTCTGTTTACAGGATTTACCATGAAGACTACAGCCAGAGCTTTGTGGCTAAGTGCATGGTTTGCCAGAGCATGGCTCTACTGTTTAGTCTCATGTAATTATGATTATCTAATTTCAAACCTTGTGTGGCTGGTGCCGAGTTCAAATTCAAGTCACTGCTTTCCAGAGGATTTCCTTCCTGAGACTCTCCTTCTTGGACCACTGCTTGAGGCTACAAAGAAAAAACACCAAAAATGAACAAGCCCCCCTATGCAAAATCAGGTATCAAACCACAAAATTGCAAATATGCAAAGTAGGTGGATTATTATTTAAACAAGACTGTGCAGCCCTGACAGCACATCCATTTGCCACCAACTCCTACATCCAACCACAGGCAAGAGTACCCACCAGGGCATGCAGTGTCCGCACACATTCAGAAGTAGTCTCTGAATACTTGTCAGAATCCTTGGTAAACAATCCCAATATCAGCCTTGTGAGACACAGCCCAACACTTTGAAAAATCTGCCCTTTATGCAGCTGTGGAGATCTTTTTCATCAAGAATATTTTCTACATTTCAGGTTCTTTCCTGTCTTGACCAGCCAAACATTTTGTCTATTGACAGTTAAAACCAAAATGATTGTTCTTTTCCTTCTGCTTTGGTTTTGCCCCCCAAAAATTCTTCAGCTGCTTAATTCTGAACTGTAACATCAGAATCCTTCACTAACCAAAGTTAAAATGACACATTTTGAAATGTTAAAAACTTCTGCTTGTCTTTGAGATTTATCAGTGCAGAAATGACACCAGCAGAACTCACTGGGCAAGGTTTTGTTCTGTAAATCATGGCCACTTCTGCCTCTGATGATTTTCCACAGAGCTTGAGGATCCCAGTTTGCACAGCTGGTTGCTTTAAGCACTGGTAACACAGGCTTCCCTAAGCAGTGTATTTAAATGACATAAGATAAATGGGCTTAGGGAAAGCAATGGGCTTTGAGCAAGTGCAGTGTGCTGAACTAGACTGCTACCTTCTCACCTGGACTGCAGAGAACGAACAGATTCATGCAAAAGTTCCCTTGTCTGGGATGTTCTGAACAGGGATTGCAAACAGCTTCCCACTACCCAGGAAATATCTGCATGCAAGGCCACTGTCACATTAGAAAGGGCCTCTGATCTCTCCCATATCCTGGCAGTTCCTTGCTGGTGAACATTTCCCTCCAAGCCTTCTGCATGGCCCCCACAGGCTGCAGTCCCTCTGCTTCTGCTGAACCAGAAGTGTTCCTTTCCCTCTGGAGCACACCCATGCCACCACAGCTGTACAACAAACCTATGGATTCCTGCAGCAGGTGCACAGCTTGGGTTTGGATCTAGCAATTTTTGTGATGCACACTAAATAATGCTTTGTGGCTGTTGTGGGGGTTTTTAATCACTCCTAATGACAGGTAACATACCATTAGTAGTTCACAGGACTAAAGAACCTTATTGATTAGAAGCTTTTGTCTTGTTTTTACACCTGAAATGTTTTCTTCTTAGCTACTGATTCTTACTAATCCTTTGTTTGCTGCATAAAAGAGTCTCCTGCTGACAGGACTCAAAGTTTCCCCATTCATGAAATTTCTCTTTTAGCTTAATTTTAAGTTTCTTCTTTTGAGACAAACTGACATGCCAAGCAATCGCTTCAGTCTTTCAAGTCTCCTGGGAAGACAACCCCTCTCTGTAAGAAAGGATGGAATCTCTGGTCTGACATTCCAAGCCTGAGAAAGTGCTATACTGTGGAAGTCTGGCATGTCTTGAATTAAGTACAGCATCTCCCCTGGGCTCTCAGAATTCTTCAGTAGCTGAATCTTGGAGGCCATCAGGAAGGCAGTCAGAACTTCCCTAATTATTTCCAGGCTAGCAAGGCTGAAAGAATGCTGTGGCAGACACAGAGTCTGAGAAGGGCAAACACAGCTGCAAGTTCCCCAGGATCTGTGATTGGAGAAGAGGGAAAGGTACAAAACACCGTACTCACCCACTTGCGGGGCCTTCCTCTTCGCCTCTTCCCAGCAGAAGGTTCTGCCTTTATTGAAAACAAAGGGGGGAAAATATTGTCAGCTCTCAGATTTGCTGGGCATTGTGACTAAACCACTGAACATGGCCAAGGTGACCTTTGTACAAAGGTCTTGTCTCACAAGTAGCAGAAAAAGCAAAAGCTGGGGATAGAAGACAGTTGAGGAGGAAACACCTGCCTGACTGCACTGGTTGTGATTATTTGGCACTGGTGGAGGAGAAACACTGGGAGGAAACTGCAGAACAGGCAGTGGCAACACAGGAAGGCTGGGAGGTGAGTAAGGACTGAAACCACAATAACTGATTTGTCCAACGGTGGTAATTAAAGCTGAGCTGAATTAGGGGCAACTTTCACTATTTTTAAGCTAAGAGAAACATCCCTGCTGGTCTCTCTGACAGTGCTTCTCTCCTCTGTAAATGAGTATAAGCCATTTCCTCTCACCGTTCCCCCAGTTACAACAGTCATTTTCTTGCTTCCTTTTGGCCTTCCTCGTGGTTTCTTCACTGGCTGTGGTTCCACAGCATCCTGTGGGATAACAGCTGTGTTTCCACCATCCTCCTGGGATAAAAGGAGAAAACCATTTAAGCAGGATGATCCCTGAAATAATTTATGATCTCTCATTCTGGTTGGTCTTGGACTGTCTTACCCCACTAAGAGCACCCAGACCCCTAAATAGCTGGTGGTCTTTGCTTTTCCAGCTGGGAAGTGCATTAGAAGATGATCAGCAATATTCCTACCTCTTTGTCTGTCTTTTGGGCTGGGGAAATGAGTAAGTTCCAAGAACTCTGGCCAAGGGTCCTTGCCTGTTCTATCCAATTACTGGTGCGGAAACAGAGGGTGATGACACGTGAAAGTCTCCAGGCTAGAACAGAGACCTGGCCAGCCCCTCTCACACATGTCCTGGCTGAACTGTCACTGCCTGTCACATCAGAGGTGCCTCTGAGGCCAGGAGCTGAGATTTCCAGCTCCTGCTGCTGTCCTGGGTAGCCCCAACATCTACCCCAGAACACCTCTCCTCTCCTTGTCAGCAAGCAGCTTCCCAGGGCTGCCTGCAGATCCCATTGGGCTACTGCCATGGCATCCTCAGGCATCCTCTTGGGATGTTCTCTCACCTGTGGCTGCTTCTTTGGTCTCCCCCTCTTTCTCTTCAGGCCCTGGGTCAGTGTGGATGAGATGGGATTCTCTGGCCCCTCGTTGTTCATGTTGGCACTCTCCACTGTTAGATTATAATCCAACACGTTATTTTTTCTGGACTGGGAAAGAAAACTTGTCTCCTCTCTTTTGCTTTATCTTGGTATGGATTCTTCTCTACCTGCAAGGCTGAAATGAGAAAGAATCAGGCATGGCAGCTTGCTATTGTTTTCATCAGCTGCAAGAGTTCAGGATCCAGCAGACATTTGGGAGCGTAACTGTGCTCTATAAATATTCTAGAACCATTCCTTTACCTGGCCTATTCCTCAGCTTTCTGAGGCTTTTGTCCAAAGGAACTGAACTGCTCCAGGCATGGACTATGCTGGTACCTGCATCTACCTCTCTGAATAAAAAAAGACAATGTCTGCAGCTCTCTAAACTCCACTCTTTGGAGGTTTCCTCTAAGAAGGAAGGAGGTGGGAGATAAAGTGGCGGTGGTGAGTTATAAATGCACCAGTCAAGGGCAAAGCTTGCTTTGGAGCTCCTATACTGTTAAATACCAAAGCTAATCCTGAGACCAAAATCTTCAGCTAACAGAGCCTTACATGAGCATGCTTGAGAGAGCAAGTCCCAGGGTACAAACTCAAAGAAGTCTGGCTCTGGAGCTGCCCCTCAAGAGTTTGTTCTTAGTCACTGATTGAACAGGCACTGTCTGGAGAGATGGCCTGACCCCATTAAGTGCACTCAGCCCTTGGTCCTACATGAGGCTCACTGTTTTCTACAGGACAAGACAAGCCCCTAGACCTGGGGTTTGCTAGGATTTTGAGCACTAGTGTGTCTGCTGGAAGTTTGAATCAGCAGGCTTGCCAGCCTCCTCCCTGGTCCCAAGCTCTGCTTAGCGCCTGCTGTGCTTGGAATGAGCCCTGATCCAAATTGTTTGCTCTAAGAAATAACCAAGATCATGAACTGTTGAGAGTACATAGGAAAGCAGTGATCCTCTCTGCTTGTGCTTGAGGTTTCTCCTCTGGCTTGTCTGCCAGAGGAGGTAGAGGTCTGACAGCAAGCCTGGACACCCTCACATCCCAAAGCAGGAAAGGGAAGGGAGACGTTAACCAGAACCTCAGCAGAAACCTGAATCCCAGGCACATTAGGAGAGGTGGGGGTCATTGAAGTTTTGCTTGTGTGTGGAGTCAAAACCTAGCCAAGGATCTGAGTCCACTTACAGCACCTCCAGACCCTGGCTTTCCTTTCCTTCTTGCACACAAGGGAGGGCTCAAGAAGATGGGAGGGGATGAGGAGGCTGAGCTCAGGTGGAGAGAGGCCAGCAGTGCTGGCTGAATCCTCTTTTGTCAGTACTTCTTATCACAAAATACACAGCTGAGAATAGTGCAGTTAAGCAGGCAGCACCATTTATTGCTTAGGAAAGCAGGAGTATCTAGATGAATCATGCATTTCTACATTCTCTGCTAAACCATCACCTGAGAATTTTTTTTTTTTTTGCAACCCTTCACTTTACCTGTTTTACTTCGTCTTTTCCACCTGCTAAATGAAAGATAACAACAGCAAGCTTAAAGAGCTCTTTGCCCCATCAGCCTTGAGCACTGCTGAGCCCCCAGGTCCCTCCAGCAGGCTCTACCTGAGGCAATAAAGGCAGCACTAAGTAAGGGCACAGCTGTACCACATAGAAGAGTGTGACTTTTTTGTTCAAAATAATGCTGGAGGGCAGCAGCTGGGCTCAGTTCCAGCTCATGCATGAGCAGCCCTACAAAGAGAACTCCCTGGATGCCCCTTTGTGCACACTGTTGGGCCCCAACTCACAGGTGCTGCTGCACACTCAGCTTTTCTATCAAACCCCCTGATCAGAGGGTGATGGAAAGACTACAGCTCAGGTCTCTGAGTTCAGGCTGCATCTGGAGGAGAGGCAGTTGGGAAAAAAAAAAAGATTTTTTTCTACTTGCAAGCCACACACGGTTGCCACCAAGTCCCTGAGAGACAAGCATGAAACACTTGCAGTCTCTTTCAGAGAAGAACTGTGCTTTTACACAGTTCTGTAGTCTGATCAGATGCTCAAGTCCCAAAGACGAGAGAACCTTAAATGAGGATGACAATAAATATTCTGCCCTCTGGCCAGGTACAATTCCTTGAGCCTGCATTTTCTGGTCAGAATTGGGGCTCAAACAGGCTGGGGCCAGCACGTGGAGCTGGCTGAGGCAGGAGGGGGTCACTGAGGCTCTGGACTGCCCTAGGAGAAGAGAAGCCCTTGTGCCTCTTCCCAAAGGCAGGCCTAAGCCAGGCCCAGCTCAAGTCACACACATGTGATCCTGAATGAGCCCAGTGTGATGCAAAGGTGGCTTGAAGCCTCTAGAGCCTGAGCCTTCCCTCAGCTGCCAGTGGAAAGGGAACAGATATGGCCATAGGAATGGACAAGTGTGAAAGTGCAGTCCAGGCCAGATCCCTGAGCAGACATTACAGCTGCTTATCTGGAGGAGGCTGTGCTGATGGGAGAGTGAAGTTCAACATTTTCATTCTATTTTTCAGTCTCAGCTTGCATTTCCTGCTTGGTCCCCACAGGCTGGACATGCAGAAGCTGACAGTGTCACTGACAGATGCAGCAAGGGAACTCCCAACCTTCACTCCATATCCTAATACAATGTGCACAGTTGTGACAGACACTGAAGCCACTGCTCTCACTGATCCACCTCTCTCAAGAGTTCACTGTAACTGACACCTGCATGGAATCCAAACTTTGCATGTCATTATTCAAGTGGGAGCAACCACAGCGCACAGAATTCATTTTTCCCCAGATGCAAAGAAAGCCAGTTCTTGCACAGTGATTTTCTGCTAAACCTTGCTGAACTAATATACTCTGCAATGCCTTTAACATATCTGGCCAGCCTTCTACAGGCAGGACTGCAGAAGACAAATGCCAGAGACTGCCAGGAGATAGCAGTTGCTTTGTACATCTCTCTTCCACCTTCCCATCACCCACCAAAGACACATCCTTCTTCAAGCCTGGTGTGAAAAGGAAAACACACAAGCAAAACTATACAAGCATCAGCCCTTAGGGCTTTCGTCAGCTTTACATGACTCAAGACACAGACAAAGCAAAAGCACCCTCTGCAATTTTACTTCAAATTTCTCAACAACTTTCCCTGTATACACATAAACCCCCAAACCAATTCTGAGTCACACCGTATAGCAAAAGCCAAGTACACCTTCCAGGGTCACTGCATTCCCTGCTGGGACTGGAGCAAGCAGGGCTGAAGCCCAGGCCTACACTGTGTCCACAAGGACACAAGCAAGATCTGAAAAACCTATCCAAATGTTTGTGGGCCTTAGATTACCTTTATGTCAGCCATATACACAAACTTTGCAAATGGCACAGGGATGTGAATGCATGATTTTGGCAGTATTGAAACCTCCCTGTTGCAGAGACGTCACCTAAAAGAAAGCCTCATGTCCCAAATGCATTCCCAGGCACCTGGCAGAGGGCAGAGAATCCCAGCAGTCATAGTACTTTACACCTGATGCAAGTGTAAAGTACTAAGTTTTACAAAGCCAGTTTTTTCTCACGTCACAAATTCTCAGGGAAGAAAAGCTCCTCCTCGGAGCAATGCAGTTGTAGCCTAACACAGAATATTGAACAGTATTCTCGAGGGACTTTTCCCTTTCCACAGACTACAGAGAAAGCCTTGGGGATGAGGCTGCTGACTTGGGCGGGTAAATTAAAGGGCAGAACCCCTCCCTGTTTGTTTCCTCAGTGAGGTTACATTTTGGGCTAGGTCCTTGGGACAGACGCAGTATGACAGGGATGCTTGAGACATTGCACTGAACCTCCCAAACCATGTGTGTGATTCACTGCCAGAAACGCTGCTCTGGTTGCAGTGCTCACTTACAAAATAAACGTTTGCAAAGCCTTTTACAAAGCATAATAGGACTGTGATTATAAGAGACCCTGCATGATAGCCTTAACTCCATCACTGTCTCAATAATAAAATGAAAAAGTATCTCCCAAACACAACTCCCACTCAGCAGCACAGCACCACTGTGCTGCTGTCATGTGTGACAGCAAACCCAGGGGAGCTCCACTGACTCCATCAATGTGGTCACTCTTTATTCCCTCTGGTAAAAGATGGAGGGAAAAATCTGGCCCAAGCCCTGCGTCAAGCAGAGGAGGATAAAAGACTTTGCTAGTCAAGATACCTAAAGAAGAGCCAGGCAGGGAGAAAACTCTCATTCCAATAACTGCAGCAATAACAATCTGCGCTCGTATTACGAGAAATTACTTTCACCTTCCGAGAAATCAAACGCTCACATCTTTTCAGATCTCGCAGTAGATCAAGATATAACACAGCTCATTGCAGCTCCCCATGGACAGTTCTACCAGAAAAGCACGATAGCCAAGCACTGGAACAGCTCCCTTGGGAAAGTACAGTGGCAGTAACACTCTGGCAAATGTGCCTTTTCTGCCAGACTTTTCTGTAAAAAGAGGAACTTATGAGCTACTAAATCAAGTTTGTGGCAACAGACGGTAACTGCCACCATCTCATGAATCATTTCTCAAAATCATAACTAACCTTTCTAGGTGATTTACCTGACCCACTTTGAGTGTCTAAGTCTAAAGCTTTTTTTGATCTCATGCTTAAAAGTCTCCTAGTTCCCTGCCAGTTAGTTTGTTGTTTGTTTTAATGAGCAATTTATTGTCACCTGTTCTTGCATCACCAAGTCCTTCAGCAGCAACATTTCTCTCTCCTCCATTTTTAAACTCTACCAGATTACACATCTCCCTCATCCTGCCTGGCTGAATAAACCAGCACATTTGTTTCTTGGATGCTTTTGTATCTTCTGATCATTTTGGTTGTCATTTGCACCCTTTCCAATCTGATCTCAACACTTTGATTATGATAAAGATGCTTACTCTCAAAACCATTTGCAGTGAGGACAGCCTGACTAACTTAACTTCACACGAATCTGAGAAGCATGAGCTAAGCAATACTTCAGTGGGGAAAATTCAGTTCTTGTGTAACATTAATAGCATTGGCTTCCAAAAAGATTCAAGCAGCAAGCTATTCCACCATCTCCAGAATATCCTGATTGATAAAATACCCAGGTCAGAAGACAGAAACTATTTAAATTTACAGAAGACAAAAAAATACAGGAATTGTAAGGGCTTGCGCACTTCACATTAGCTCTAGAAACTTGCTCAAGGTCTGAATGAGAGTTTCTGTAGCTCAGAGAGCTACATTTCACACTTTGCTATAGACTCCTTTGCACTACCCTAATCAAAGTGCCCTTGTGTGTCTCAGTTCTCCATTCACAAACTGGTGTGTAGCTCCCTGACTGCTGAGCTACCCTGCGGAGGGGGCTGAGGGCAAAGAGCCTGAGCGAGGCCAAAGGCCATCCTGCCTGGGCCTGCTCTGACACAGCCAGCAAAGGAGGCAAGGCTGGGACAGGAGCTTGTGGAATAATGACCTATCTACCAGAAAACCAGGTCTAGGAGCTTTTTGTTTTTTTCCTTTAAACATTAGAGACACGTACAGCTACATGGGAAAACGGCTGATGATTACTGAGTTTCAAGCAATGATGTGAACATGAACAGGCTCTGTTTCCTCCTTCCCAACTCCTCAATGCCCAGCATCAGCACATCAAGGCACTGCAAGAGCTCTCTTGAATGAGCCTTGCTTGATGCACTGTCTGGCAGCTTCTCTTTGTCCCAATACCTAAGGCAGTTATTGCTCTGAGAGGCACCATGTTCACCTTAATCCACACCCCAACTAGTCATAGAAATACCACTATGGTTCTGAAGTAGTTAGCCTAAAGTATTCCCAATTCTTCCTCAGAAAAGTGAGGCTTTGCACTTGCCCATGCAATGAGTCAAGCCACACACACAGTCCTGGCTGTGCTGAGGTCCTGTTCGGTCCACACGCACAGGACTTTCCCTGAAGGTTACCACAGAATTTCACAGTGAAGGGTTCAACCTCAATCCTTACCTCAGCATCATCAGCTTCTAAGCCCTATCAAAGCTCCAGGCTTCCTATGGTCAGAGCAGGCAAACCAAGGAGGCAGTTAACCATCCCAGGGAGCCATGGAAAAGCACTGTGGGGATACCAAGAGCAGAAAGGAAGAGAGATTTGGAATCTCTTCCTGACTCTGAACTTGGCAAGTCATGTAATCTTTCTACGCTTCACATTTTCTCTCTATAAGATTATGGATAGCACTGAAGTATTAATTCTTCCCTCAACCTGGGGTAAAGGGATTGAGGACTAAGTAATTCCTTTTTGCAGAGTGACACTAAGAACCCGCAGCAGCAGAGAACAGAGCATGGCATCATTAGAAGAAGGCATGAGCAGCCTCCCCTATGTTGTGCTTGGGAGCACAAAGGAGAGGCGGTGGCAACTGAAGAAATACAGCTCAGGATTAGCCACATCCTGCTGAGCAGCAGAACACACCCTCACCCTCTTTCCCCAGGAAGCTGAAGGCTCGTGGGACCAGCTGGGCCCAAAGCTGTCAGGTGGAGGTCCCTGCCCTGGGAACCTGGCACAGAGCATTTGAGTGGGAGCTGGGTTCCCCAGAACCACACAGCACTTCCCACCCACTCCCAAACCCCAGCAGGCAGGGGACAGAGCTCAGCTCACTGTCTCTATCCAAGGAAACCCTTGTACCAGATCCAGGATACCAAGTCTTGAGGCCTGGGGTCTGAAACACCTGTCATTCATACTCGGGACGCTTCCAGCACTTCTCCCAAAATGATCAAGCCAGATCAGTGAGACGCCTGTGTGGATTGTAGACCCCCTAGCACATTATGAGCCTGCTAGAATTCTCCCTCAAGGAGTTTGTCCAAAGACCCAAATGTTAGCCAAAGGACTCCTTCTGATCCTAAAGTCTCTGTCCAGACACTTTGATCAAAAAAACAGGTTACCCAAGCACTGCGGAGTTAAATCGGTGGAGAAAAACCCAACAGTATTTACAGGAAAATAACAGGAAAAGCAGAAATCTGTGTTTTCTAAGAATTAAAAAAATCACAGTTATTTGATTTGAGATAGCATCAAGCCTTTTTCCTCTACAGAATATCTTGTACAGCTCAACTACTGACATCTGCAAAACACTGTCCACTTGTGCAAAGCCAGGAAATGGCCCTCTGTACTTCCTGCCAAGGACTGGCATTGTGGCACCTGGCATGGGGACATATGAAGCAGCAAATTCTGTGCCTCAGACTGCTTCAAAGTAGGTTTTCCCAATTACCAACCTGCAATTCACTAATCCCCACACCTTAATAAACCCCAGCACCTCGCAGATGGGCTCCGCATACGCATTTCAGATGACGCGGTAAGAAAGGAACAAGATTTACCTGTTGAGAAGTTGGGCAGCACCGCTTGACTCAGCCCCAGCAGAGCTAGCAGTAAAGGCAGGAGAGAAAGAGAGGTATCCAGCAGCTGGGAGCCCCCTGCAGCAGTGAGAGACAGCTAACCCAGGTCTCTGCACACACTCATCTCAGGAGCCTCACACGGAGCCCAGCGCTGCGGGTTGCGCTCCCAGTCTGTGATATGGAACCAGCGCGAGCGCTGCCGGAGATCTCCGGAGATGGCAGCCCTGAGCAGTGACTGCAAGCGAAACCCAGCTCCCCTCGACACGCCTGGAATCACACACTGAACACAACAACCAACACCAAGAAAAATCCCCAACCAGACCACTTACACCAGCCCACTTCTGTGTATTGGCCTGATTACTGACAACAAGGCCAGTTTCCCAAAGTGAAATGAATTATCTGAATAAAGGGGACAGATCATTCATGTACTTCCCTCTTTACAAATGCTAGAGAGAACCATGCTGACCCTGTTTTATGAAAGAAACAAAACCACACCAAAACAAAAACCCCAAATGGGCAGCCCCAGGAAGGCTTGTGATGATAAAGTGGTTATTAATCTGAGTGGAAAATGTGCTCAGGGCATTTACTTTAAGCCACAAATAAAAATGGGAAGCTGAGCTCAGTTAAGCACAAACATATTTAGAAAGGAGATGTTGCATAGCTCTAAGTCAGGTATTTTGTATTAGTTCTGTGAACAACCATTAGCTCTCACAAAAGTTCCCAAAAGTATTTTGCCAAGGAAAACAGACTTTTTACGACAGCCTTGACATCTTTGAGACACCTATATTGGGGGTTTTTGGCACACCACCATTAGCAAAACCATAAACTTAAAATACCTCAATCTGTACCTGCACAAAACCCACTGCAGTATCTTAGAGACAAAATCTGAGGCTTTTCTTTATGTCAAGTAGTAAATTGCTTACAGTGACAGTACCACTGAATAAACTGAAGACAATTTTTTTTCCTCAGAGTCATCCATACAAAAGGTTTGCATCACTTGAGCTCCTCGGTAACTTCTCTAAATCTAAATATGGCACCTAAATAATTTACTGCAGTCGAGAACAATACTGCTCTTGACCTTATAAACAGGGAATGATCTTCTGGTTAAAGCTGTTCACAGGGGCTCTGGAAACATGTCCAGTCCCGGGGGCTGCCACATGCTTTCCCTACGACCTCAGGAACGGCGCCTTTGCTCTGTACTCCATTTCCCACACGTTAAGTGGGGATAACAAACCAGGTAACATCTGGCTTATTTAGACAATATTTCCTTTGGGAAGAGGTTCATTTCCTACCATGTAATTTAATGTCTTAGGCAAAGTGGCTCAAGATTTTGTTTGGAGCTCCAAACCACTAATAAAGCAAAATGAACCTGAAATGCTAAAAGAGCCCTTTGATCACCCCTGCAGCAATGTCTAATCCAAAAATCATTAGTGTATGAAATCAAGTACCTCAAAATTATTATCTGTTAAAAGTGTGTGTATATATATATATAATATTTATCAAATATCCTCCTGCATATGCACTACTGTTCCATACAAAAATATGCAAACTTCATTCATTTTTTAATGACTTTTAAAAAGTTGTTTTTAAATATCACTAGAGAAAAAGCTGCAAGCATGCTCTATGAACACAGTGTAATCATAAAGTCTGAATCAGAATTTGAATTGTTACCCTTGGTACAAAATGAAGAAATCTGCATTTCATACAAATACCTCCTGGCAAGTCAGTATTAAACTTGATTCTACAACACTAAACCAGAGATGGTTTACAGTCCTTAAGTGCTAAACAACATTATTAATATTCTAGAAATAAAACTTCCAGTTAGGAAATGTCAGATACAAAATTGGAACATGGAGTCCTATTTAATCTTTATTGGGCACATATTAGAAAATAGTGTCTTTAATATCCACACTTCATAATTTTTTAAGTATTTAAGGCTAAGAGAAATTATTTGATCATTCTGTATGTAAATGACTGACATTTCATCATTATTCTTGGACTGAGCCCAAAAATCTTGACAAAACCATCCGTCCCAGAAAATGTGTTTCTGAAGACAACCACAGAATCATTAAGATTTGAAAATATCTACAAGATCATGAAATCCAACATTTGAACAAATGTCCCCATGTCAACTGAACCATGGCACCAAGTGCCACATCCTGCTGTTTCTTGAACATGTCCAGGCACGGTGACTCCACCACCTCCCTGGACAGCCCCTTCCAATGCCTGACAACCCTTTCTGTGAAGAAATTCTTGCTGATGCCCAACCTCAATCTCCCTGGCACAGCTTGAGGCCATTTCCTCTTATTCTAGCACTGGTTATCTGGGAGAAGAGGCTGACCCCGAGGTAGCTACCACCTCGTTTCAGGGAGTTGCAAATAATGAGGTCTCATGGGATGGAGAATGTACCATACCCTTGGACAGGCGTTACAGTGGCTAATCCCTCTAAACAGGGTGCCTAATTTACAGTTTGGTTTGTGCTTTCAGACTGCAGGTGCTGGTTCCTATCATACTTTCCTCAGAAAAGCATCCAGCTTCCCCTGCTCAGTTATCAAGTCTACTTAAACTATTTTTCTGCAAAATTAAGCAGACAGAGATCCTTAAGTCTCATGCTCTAAAGCCTTAAAAAAATCCCAAAACCCCAAACATTGTTGTACCCCTCTCCTCATCTCCAAATATTAGGTACCAAAGCAGTGTGCCCACTTCAGGAGCAGCCTTGAGTCCTGTTAAACCACTGCTGTGGTTTAACAGCCACAGATCACAAAGGAGTCTTTTGAAAACACAATTTTTTTTTTTTTTTTTCATTTCACAAGATGTCCCTTCCATCCAATAAACACTGCTGTTTCTTTTCACTCTTCGGTCAGCTCTTTGTTGCTCTGTGCAACCCTGTTCCTTTCCCAGAGCACCCTGGAGAAGAGCAGTTCTCCTGCCATGGAGATAAGCAGCTCCTGGCCAAGAGCTGAAGCCTGGTCTCAAATGCACCTTCTGATGAAATGTCCCTTTTGGAAGTCCCATGAAAAAGGAACAAGCATCACCTACACCAATCAGCAGAAAAGCGGCAGCAGCCAAATCTAGAGTACAAGGATTCCTTAGATGGCATGGGGTCAAATTAGCACTATTTGAGAGACCTGCCACGACATTCGTGTTCCCAGAGAGTTTCACATATTTGCAGCAAGACTTGATATGCACAAGGGCTAGGTTATGCCTGCAAGACACTCACTAGTTTCCTTTAGGAAGCATCCAGATTTTACCACAATGCAGTGCAAGTCTCTCCTGCATTCCTATTCCTTATCTTCACTCTTCCAGAAACCAGACCGGTCACTGTGGCACAGTGTGAGATATGCAGGCTAACACCAACTGTAGATTCACTTGTGTATAATCCCTTTCTGTTACAGACAGGTGTGTATAAAAAGCTTCATTCACTGCTATCCTGATCTTGTCAGAACCTCTCATGTGCACAAACCTGTATCTCCTAAGTGTAAGGAAAGCTAGATTCATAATAATTGTTCTGTATGTGCTTATTATTCAGACTGTATTAATGCAAATTTTAACTGGAGATTAGGCTGAGGTGTGATTTCTACAAGATAAGAAAGAATTGCCATGCTCTATTTTATCGTTGTAATGGAAGTGTGCCCCACAATACTATACTTCTTAATTCTTTCATTCAAACTCTGGATGACACAGGGTTACAAAAATCTTACTTTAAGAAAGTTGTGGACTAGCTGGAAGGCCTCCAAAAAATCAGAGGCTTAGAAAACACGGCCTGTGAAGAAAGATTGAGGAACTGGGCTGTTAAACCTTGAGATAGGAAAGCACCAAGGACATGATAATGACTTTCCAATACACAGAGTAGTGCATCATCTAGGAAAGTAATAACACTTGTGGATAGGATAAAGAGTTAGTTTAAATGCAAAAGTTAAGTTGAACACTGAGGAGAGTCTAATGACCTAATGTCAGGACAGCAAAGCACTGAAGTTATGAGTTTGTGGAGCCTCTTCCCATGGACAAACACTAGGATTGGCACAGATGGTAATAAAAATTCCCTGAGAAATTAAGCGTGTCTGGCAACTCCTCTTTTCTGTGACATGAAGTTTCTGACTAAGCTGTGGTTAAGTATGTTTATGCAGAATTATCTATGAAAGGGCCAGAACACGTGATCCCTGGGGACCAGAATGAATTTTCACTTGTGCTCCACGGCTGTAAAATCTCCTGAACTGGTTGGGTATTACTTGAAGCTTTAGAACCCAGCTGGTTCTACAGGTACAAAGCTTGTGATTCACACTGGGAAAGCTGAAGAATATTCCACCATTTCAGACCCCAAATTCTGTCAATTAATTACCAGAGGTGATGGAATTTGATTCTTGCAATGGGAAGAATAAATCTTGCCAAAGCAATGCCATAAGCACTGTCAGCTCGTTAAAAGGGTGACCTTTTTCTACCTTTATAGCAACAGACAGTTACTGTTCCTGACAATGTGCAGACAAGGAAGGTGGGACAACTGAGAATGTGAAGAGGGAACAGCTTTGCTGAAGGCAAAGAAAGGTGCAGCTAGAATTAGAAAGAGCTCACACTTTGGTCGATGAAGCCTTGTGGAGACATTGTGAAAGATGGCCTGGGGATGGCCTTGAAGGACCTTTGTAACACAAAACGAACCTTCCACCAGCAGATAGCTGGGAATTAAGGAGGACTAGATGGGAAACTAAAAGACCGGGGTTGGTGCACATATGGAGGAAGATATGTATTCCTGAGGGAGACAGTTCAGGCCCATGACTATCCCATAGGTTGCCCTCCAAGGGAGGGGAAGAGCAGCACACACATAAAGGGGGGGTGTGTGTATTTGAAGGTGCAATGTAGTGCATACCATGCTCCTCTCCCTGATTTAACACCATGTATCCCACGTGCAGCTTCAAGACACCAGCAGCTGAATCCTCCTTACCACACTGAAAGGGACAGTGAAAAGGGGAAACTCATACACACTTCTAAATTCTACCAAATTTCTTATGATCAGGCTGAAGAGCCCATGAAGCTTGGCTGCTTTGGAATGATGTCTGCAAAGAGCCACTGAGCATATGGATGGCTCAGCTGCAGAGCCAGTGCCTGGTTTATAGCACAGGGAAAGCCTGCAGGCTATGCCCCTGGCAAGGTGGCTGCTGCTTACTGTTGTTCTTTTCCATTCAATCTTACAACAAACAACTTCAGAAGAAAGCCTTCCCTTCCCTGGAGCAGAACCCAAAGCAAATTATCCACAGACTTTATATAAGCACTGAAAAGCAAGAATTAAAGCGTGAGACCCATCAGTAAAGCCAAATGACCAAGTTATGAGGATTCCAGGACAAGCAACTAAGACAACTTTAGTCTCAGTGTAAGTACTGTGGGTGCATAATGAACACTCCAGTAGAGGTATGATCACAGTACAGCCCTGGCATTGCTGGCACAGGTACAAGAAAGCACAACCCCAAGTACCCGAATTTGTGTTGTCTACAGCTGAGACAATTTGTAACGTGTTGTTTTGACAAAATTTCAGAACAGAGCATATTATCTATACATGTCCTGTTCTTTATGCCTGTCTCTTGAGGAAAGGCATGACATTAACACACAACTGGAACAGAACACATTTTGCTTTACCATTTTCAAAAGGCTGTTGGGGAGGAAATATATGACCAAACAGAAGAGTCTGGAGTGTTGCTCCTGCTCCTTTACCAGGCACAACCCAAACCCTGGAAAGAAATCAGGCATCCTTCCACCAACTTCAAAGAGATGCTCTTTCAAACCCCACCCCGTGCCAAGGACGCCGTGCTCCGTGTCACCACACAGCGGCACTCTGCCCACACATTTCCCAGAGGGAAACCTGCAGGTTTTTTCTCCATTACCAAGATGCCCACGAGCTCATTGCCGAGCAGGCAGGGCTTTCAGAAACCACCAGCCACTGAAACACACAACGTGGAACCCGAAGAGATGGTCAAGCACCTGCTTTGACAGTACAAGCATTAGCTGATTACAAGCTGTTAGAAACCAAACACTAGGAAAATCTAATTTTAAAACTGCTGGGAAATCTATTTTTAGCATCTTTTTTCCTTCCACTTTCTTTTCAGCACACTTCAAATTGCATTTCAACATTCTGGCAATACCATTTTGAGATCTTGGGTACTTCACACCACTTCTCTCTTCCATAACTCCAGCAGCACCACTTTAAATGCTGGCAGACCATTTATTCTCCATAACTTCTTAGAGGAAAAGGCCCAAGGACTCCCAAGCAGCTCCATATCCACCAAAACACCTCTCTGCTAGACACACATGGATTGATTAAAGGTGACAATAATAGTGTGCTGACAGGACTGTGCCAGAGAAACGGGGCTAAAGGGGAGTGACAGAAAAGTAGAAATGAATTGGAAAAGAGCTGTTTATACAGGCTTTCTTGATAAGGGCTGATTTTTCTCCTTAAGTCCAGGGGCAAATGCAAGACCTCATCTTTATGACCTAAACATTACACACACCTAGCACCTAGAGGCAAGGTGCAGAGCTCATGTCTGTAATGAAGCACATCACAGAGAAGAAGCCTACATGACAGGAAAAAGTCCTGCTCAGCCCTCCCAAGTGACCTTTGCATGGTGCCATGTGCTAATGTAGGTAGGAGCTGGCCTGCTGGCTCTTACGGAAAGCCCTGTGCTGTGGGGACAGAGATGACACAGGGCAGTCTATAAGCAATGGTGCAAAACATGGCAATCAAGCATGCAACACCTTCAAAGCAAAAGGAAGAGAAGTCTCCAAAAGGGTCTTATCAATTTCCAGCTACTTCCAGCCAGTCTCCACCTTTGCAGCTGCCAGTTGTGAGGAACCAGGCTGGCTGCCAGTAACCCAAGCAGAAGAATCCCAGATGCCTACAGAGATCAAAAAGATTATCATGCATGTATGGCATAAATACCAGTGAGTGATTCATCTGGGCCAGGAAACTCCCTCCACAGCCAAACATCTATTTGGAGGCTGGGCCAGCATAATGAATGCATAAATTACCACACAAGATTTTACCTAGGGGGGCTCTGCCTTCCCTTTTCAGCAAAGAAATTCAGATAGGAAAGCAGTATTCCTCTGGAGAGATGATTCTGCTGTACATGAGAAAAACCACCCTACAACAGAAGAGGTAAGAACATTCATGATGGTTCAAGCCAAGGCTTTCTTTGGAAACCCCTTGTTCTTGTGCAGAGGAAGGCAGTCAACAGCTCTTCCACCTCTGCTATACTTCTCAGACATGTCTCCAAGCTGAGGACAATTTCTCATTCGATCCTATACAGAAGCTGTTATTGGAATTTTCCCATGCCTAGTATACTCCTTGAATATGAAGAAAGCAGAACCACGTGTTGTATTGAACGTGAAAGCACACCAGGCTTTTATTAACTAAAACAAACAAGCCAACCAAAACAAGACTAAAACCAAACACCACCTCTCTCTCCAGAACCGTGCAACAGTGTTTTCCTGGTTTAGTCTTTTTTTTTCTCTTAGCTTCTAGTATTTAATTTATCTGTCTCTTTAGCTTGATCTGATGCTTTCACAAGGTTATATGACATAACCCCAAGATCTTTGCCAACTCCAAGGCCATGATTTTAGATGCACAACAATCCCTATTTCTCGACATACCTCATTTCACATTTATTTACTTGAAATTTCATCCGCCATTTCACCGGCCAGCCGTTCAATCTCGGGATTTTTCAACAATACTTCACTGTTAACTATCATCTTTGCTGCCTTGAAAATTTTTATTTTAACAGGCTAGTCTGAAGACTCACTCTCCCTGTTTTCAGGTCATTCCTGTATAGGTTCAACATTAGAAATCCCATCACTGAACTGTGAAACTCTCTGGCAGTATTCTCCCACCTTGTTTCCAATCTCTTTGCCAATTATTTGTACATCTCAGGACCTTCTCTTCTTTGCAGGGTCTGCACACGTTCCCAGTAAGGTTTTCTGAACGTTGTCAAAAGTCTTACAGAAATCTAGTACTTTCACTCTTATCAACATTCTTTTCCAAGACCTCCAAGAGGTTTGCAAGACAAACATCCTGCCTTTGTATAAACCACACTGACTTTCCCCAAACTGATTGTGTTAATCTCATTGTCATTTTTGTCTACTACAGCTTTTACTAGTCTATGTACTACAGATGCCAGACTTCCAAGCTCTTGGTTTCCTGGATTCTCCCAAACCTTTTTTTAAAGATTAATGTTATATTTACCCACTCTCTGTACTTCAGGTGCCAAGAAATTTTCAAAAGCAGTGTTACACACTGCCTTTGGCAATGCAGCTATTTCATACTTGAGCTCCTCAGACCTCAGGTGAAGCCTTCCAGTCCTGCCAATCTGCTAGCACTCACAGCTGCTCAAATGTTGGATTCTGGATCCAAATCAGAAACCTGTTTTGCCAGCATTTTATGTTCTGTGACAAAGTGGGGGAGCAAGCAGGTGCTATCAACAGCCTCAGCAAGCAGCCAGGGGGAGCTCAGAATGAAAGAGGCCTAGTGAGAGCTGGGTGTAAAGCCCCACACACGCCCTCCTACACAAAACCCTCGCACGTGTCCTGTGTGCGAGGATGGGACTCACTACACATGTAAGAGCTACAGTGATCACTGCACTCAAGACCCAACAGTGGAACGACATGGCACCTACCCAGTTCTGATCCACAACAGGCCTCGTGCTCCCCCATCACAGAGCAGCAGCAGTCACAAAAGGGGTGTGTTTCCAAGTTAGTTAATTGTCCAGCCATTTGGCCAAATGAAGCATATTAGTAAGTGGGCGGTTATCTCAGAACAGACACATTATCACTCACCTCAACCCTTACAGTCTGATCCGGATCACATCAGACAGCAGGCCCTGGTGTGGTCTTTGTCAGCCACCAGACCAAGGTGCTAAAACACATGGACAAAGGAAACGTGTTCAATGAAAGAGAAGGGAGCAATCAAAGGTTGCATTTTTTAAGTCTTCACATTAAGGGCTGAAAGAGGAGATGTCGCTCCACTGAAAAAATGCAGATGTGAAGATGTGCTCACTGCAGCTTGTGTACCAAGACAGTTGGGGCAGAAGCTGTGATCAAGACAGAGCTTAACTTGTCTTCCCGACCCCTCCATCACCCCCAGATACAGCCGTGATCACCACAGTCCAACGGTACAAACTCAGCCAGTTACCTTCAGCAGACATTTCATAAATGAGATAGAATAGGGTTAAAAAATAAAGTCTCACTGTACTGCACTCCTCTGCCATGAATGGCACTCTCAGCCTTGCTGACCTCCCAGAAGCATACAGCTGCTTGGGGTCCAAGCCCTTACTTAACACCCCAAGGCTTCCAGGGTGAGTCTCCCAGGCAGCACAGAACAAGCAGGGGAAAGGCACAGACCAAGAACAAGGCACCTGCAAAAGGATGCACAGTAGG
Source organism: Motacilla alba alba (assembly GCF_015832195.1). Classification (NCBI taxonomy): domain Eukaryota; kingdom Metazoa; phylum Chordata; class Aves; order Passeriformes; family Motacillidae; genus Motacilla; species Motacilla alba. Next base: position 16,305,621 of record NC_052027.1, on the reverse strand, counting down.
TTTCAACTCACACCTCAAAACAGACGTTGTTCTTTGGTTACACTCAGGAGTGTTGCAAATTTGGGTGCCAAAATACGGCTGCAGGTAAGAGTATTTACTTGTATTTCAGCTTGACTGAAAACCCAGTAAACCCTCTAGGTTTTATGAAGACAATTCCAGCAGCACAGCTCGAGCTTGAAAAGGAAGAGACTTGAGGAGCTGCAGTTTCAAATGAGATTGAGCCCAGTTCTCCACAATATGATTTACTTTGCCATCTGCCCAGGACATTCCCACAGGCTGCTGCCTTTGCCCAAGTGCAGGGCTCCAGTGCTGGTGCTGTGTCACCCCTGAGAGAAGGGACCTCTCCGGCTGCAGGAGGCTCCTGCATCCAGCTACTCTACTTCCTCTGTTTAGACTGCCCCATCTCCCATCCCTGTCCTCATTCCTAGTATATTTTATGAATTCTCCACAAGCCTTTCCTTTTTCACACCAGAGGCTCTGGGAATTCATCATTCTTCCAAAGGAGTCTATTTGCCCCATCTCTCCAACACATGCACTTCACGCGTATCAATACCCTTATTCCTCTGTCTAACCACACTTTGTTTCCCCCGTTTTTTTTAACCAGGGCTTTGATTTCCTCTCTTTCCAAGGACTTCACATGCCATACATTTCATTGTTTTTAATCTCACTGACAGGATCACAACTGCTGGGAAGTCGTGCCTCTTTTCCCTCTTCTGATCTTAAACAGAATCAGTGGCTTTCTATCCAGAAATCAGTCCTGAATATTACAGCTGATCAGATGCAGCAGCCACTGGCACCTTGTCACAGGCAGATAATGCAGAGACAGGCAAGTTCTTACTCTTTCACCTTGCTTCTCTAATGGGCAGATCAAAAACACTAACTGTGTGACAGAAATGAAAATAAAGTATCTGGGCTCCTCAAGATATATTCATTAACCAGGTGCTAGGTTTGCCAGGGATTTCAGTGGCTTGGGGTTTGAGATACAGGCTTTGAATTTTGATAACAGTGGTACCATTTCAATCGAGGTAGAATTCAGATTCTGCAGATATGAAAAGTGTTCATTAAGAAGAAAAGGGAAGGGAACTAAAAGAAAAATCCTGCAGAAAAATCAATCTATTTTGAAACATCAGCTCAGCCACAGCAGGAAATGAAGTCCTCAGTCTGTTATCCGGCTTTGGACTCTGCTATCCCAGGAAGAAAGGAGAGGCCAAGGCACGGAGCACCAGGAGCTCTGTATGCTTTAAGTGCCCATGGATTAGTTTGAAATAAAGCAGTTCTGGTTTTGGAAAGTCTTGTGCTAGGCAACAAGACAGAATAAAAGAAACTGGTTTTGCAGACTGCTTGAAAGTTGAGGAAAACAGGCAAACATGTTTGACAAACCAACCTGTTTTCCTTACAATTACCTCCAGTTCCCAGAGAGTTTCCTCTGCGTTTATTAGAAAGCTAGCAACATCTGGCTCCTTGGAATCAAACTCATCTCTTACTTTCTGCAGTATCCACTTGGCTAACCTGGGTGGCTTTTAAAGCCTGATGTCTGCTATACTGCAGGCCACCAGGAGATGGGAAAGGTTCATTTAAAGGAGAGGTGATCAAACAGGGAGGGGCAGAGGGGAGCTGAAAAGCACCAGTCATGCATGTGGGAGCCCATCTAAAATGTCAAACCCTTTTCTAAAGGAAATCAGATGGAGAGCAGGCTTGGGATTCATTTGCAGGAGAATAATTTGCTTTTTTAATCTGGCCCTCCATTCCTATAGCACACCTGTGACGTGATATCCTCCTCCTCATCTGTCTCTGATTCCTGATCCAAGCCTTCCTTCTCCCCACACAATGCTGCACCATCCCACCTTCTCTCCTGGCTCCTACCTGTGCCCAGCGAGCCCAGGCACAGGCACTTGCTGTGACTCCTCATTACTGCTCAGAATTTTCCATTGCCCTCCGCAGCCCCCATGGTTATTATACTCTCATTGCCCAGGCAAGTGAGCTCAAGCTTCGCTTTTCTGATTTTCTATTGTCTGTTTATTAGATGGGCCCTTTGTGAACTCAGCAGTTCACACTCTCCTGTGGTGCCAAGTGTAAAATTAATATTGACTAAAAAATCTGGGCACTTCTTTCTGGCCAGAACGGAGACATTTCAAATTAATGGGAATGTTAGAGTGTTTCACACCCACTGCCATCCTTCTGAACCCTCCAACTCTTGCTGCTCATTTCTAATGGTAGGCATTAACTCTTAATGGGCCCTGTGTGTTCCAGGTGGGTGGGTGGGTGCCTCCCTCAGCCAGCCCAGTGCCCACACCCAGGGCTCCCTGGTCTCCTCACAGGCAGCCAGGAGAACTGGTGGTGTGTCAAACCGCTGCCTGGTCCTGCTCACTCCTTCAGAGGCAGGCAAAGCCACTGCCTCTTCCTTTATGGAATATCCCAACAGCCTAATAGGGTTCGGCTGAGGGCTCTGCTGGCACCCAGGGACACAGCCCAAGCCCTACTGTCCACCTTGCTGCTGCTGAGCTCCCAGGCTGAGCTGGCACACATGTCTCAGAGCATGGAGATGGTTCTGTCTCCATTGCTTCTGTTCAGCTCTCTGGCTGAGAGGTGACTGCCAGTGACTGAGGGGACAATTACTGACAAATCTGGTAGGCTATTTACCCCCCACACAGCAGTAGCTACCTGGTCTACAGCTGAGACCACAAGCTTTTTTGCTAAACATCAGCAAATAGCCCCTAAAGAGATGATAGTAATTTCTGCTAGCTCAGAAATTTCTGAGAGGAGAAATTCCCTATCAGCCAAGCACAGGCTGCGACTCCTGGTAGGGACACCCATGCCAAAAAGTCCAGTTCCTGTGTCTCTCCACACATTGCCCTGTTTCCATAGGGAAGTGCCAGGATTTTCTAAGTGGTATATCCCCCTCAGGCAGTTATGGACAAGTAATAGATTTGGGGTTTCCACTTGGGGATCAAAATGCCCCAAGGAGGTCAAGAAACACAGCCCAGGGACGAGAAAAGGATTAGAGAGATGCTGAACATGCAGCTAGGCCTTCAGGCAAAAGGAATCTTGCTGTTGCATTCCTTGAACATCCTAACCCTTTACAGCCAAGAGCTCTTTGCCAGCCTTTTAAAACAAACATACAATGCAGTTATACCCATGTAACACCATTACCATTATTACCTCTGAGCACCCACATGGCAAGTGTAAGAACAGACACTTTGGACTTTATTAATTTCATCCCTTCAGGTTGTGTTGCCAACATGAATCATTTGAGAAACACTGAACAAGAAACAAACCATTTATTTGTTCCTGTTTTCCTCACTTTCATTAACTGTCTCTACTCAGACCATGCCCGCTACAGAAGACTCCAGTACCACTGCTGTTACCTTCAAAATGAAGGTAATACTGAGTAAACTTTTGTTCTCTAGTGGAACTAAACTAATGACAGAGGTGATGTGAAACTCTCCTGGTTACCTTAGACACATTGTAGACTTCTGGCCCTGTTTTAAATGAAGGAATGCTGGAATATTATTGCACATAGGAGGGAACCAAGGCACAGAGAGGTATTTGTCACATCCCATACCACTGGATGACCAGGAACCGAGCTCCCACCTCCAGCCATGACAGATAAAAAATTTCCTTTTTTTTTTCAACAGAAAGAACACATGGTCTCTAATGCTTCACCTGTGGACACTTAAAATAATTGGATCTGGACAGATTAAAGACAAATGGCAGTTGCTCAGATGAATATAGTGTACTATATGGAGCTATGAAAACTGCCAAAACACTTGATTTTCAGATTATACCAGCCATAAAAAAATATGGATCACAGAACACTGTCAGGAGAGGACAGCAAATGCTTTCCAAATGAAGTGTCAGATCAGGCACTAACAAAACTGTGCACCTGCTAAGCAGGACCATGTGCAGTGAACCTCCTGCCCAGGACAGTCAAGCTGCAGGTGTACAGCCACAGCTCTCACACAGCAGCACAAGGCTTTGCAGCAGCACAGATCCATGTGGGATTCTGTCCTTCCCTTCCTACAAAGGTGGAAAATTTCCAAGCATGCAATTGAGTCAGCTTTCCTCACACCGCAAATAACAGGCAAGACCAACAGTGACAAGTTTTGAAATCCTCATCCTCTGGCTCACAGGAGGACCTATTATAGTGAAGGCACAGAGAGATAAAAGCCTTCATATCCTGTGAAGAATTTCACTTTACTAAACCAAAAATTAAAAACCTTGTCCTCAGAAAAAGATAGCTGGTTCTTCTTTGTCTTGCAAGATCTTTACAAAAAAGGAAAAAGCATGCACTCCAAGCTCTCCACCTCATTAAGATAAGTCAACTTAAGAGGCATATTCTTCTCCTATGTGGTCCTGTACAACCCACAAATCATACTGGCAAATTGGTGGCAGAGCAGGTGAGGACAGGCTGGAAACAGCTACCCAGGGCGCATCCCCTTGTGGGCCAAGCAAATCAGCCCTGCTGCACACCTGACAAAAACCTTTCCTTGGTCCTTCATGTCTGTGCTTAAGATATAAGAAAAATGCAGCTTTGAGAAGACAGACCCAGCCCTTATGCTAGAAAAAACATGTATGTCAGTCTTCATATTAAATATGTGAGTAGTCTCCAGGACCATCAACCAGAGCAGGAGTGGGAGCTCCTGAAACATGTTTGTATTGAAATAGACCTTACCACATAGCAATTTTCCTTCTTCAGGTGAAGCCAAAAAGGTAAGGAACACAGTACCTGTGCTTGGTATGACTATCTCCACTTAACACCAACAGCTGAGACGTCACATTATTTCATTTGCTAACTGATACTTGCCTCCGTTTCTCACAAAATGGCCACAGTGATCATTATTATTGTGCCATTTGTTTAATAAAAACGTAAAAACATTTTAGTTAGCAGTTGTTTATGACTGTGATGAAGATAAACTTCTTCAATAACCACTCAGTAATGATTAGGGCATGTTAGAGTTTAAAGCTCTAGATTACAATAACCTTTAAACCAAATTGTTTTCCTTTGCATTGCTGCAGGGCAGAGTAAAGGAGGTTAAGATACCTTAATTGCATTTCCACTCCTAGCATGTTTTAAAATCACACTTGGACTACAGTTCTGGAGTTTCTAAGGCTTCAGTTGAAAGGATTTATTCTGAACTACAAAAACAGAAAAAAAAAAAAAACCCAGCCAAACTAACCAAGAAAACATAAGCATTTCCTGAAATTAAATCTCAGGCAACTGGGATATATCTGACACTCAGCAGAGATGCAGTACAGAAGGTTAAACATCCACACAGCAAAGGACAGACTATCTCAGATGATCCAGAAAGGCATGCTAGGTCATTCCACATCCAAATGGTCCAGCCCCCAAAGTTTTCGCCCTGGCAATCCTGCTTCCAGTTGTGAATGATTCTTCAGCAGCTCAGACACTTCTGCACTGCAGCACAGTGTTGACACCACTCACTGAGCATCCACTCACACCTTCTCCCTGTGGATTCACCAACCAGCCAAATTTTACAGGCAATTAAAATCCATATTTTACAATGGGGGCAGGGATAAGGAGAGGCACAGCAAAGTGCTCCTCTAATTCCCTGTAGAGTTGTGACCCAGCAAGCTGGGGTCAGATACACTGAGCTCCGAGTGACACCTTACAAAGTTTTGTCTGTTAATTCAGAGGGCACAAGTTTATCCGGATGTCACTGGCTGGAGGTAGATGATAGCATTTTTTGTTCTCTAAAATAGGAGTGGTTGCTTCAAGCACAGGGGCACTGTATTGGCAAGTCTGTTTCTCACCACAACTTTAATAAAATGTATGGGAGTGCAGCACTCACTCTCAATTTGTAGGAAATAGTTTGAAAGCTATTCTCTACCTCCCAGGCTCACGTGTGATGTGGCTGGGATTTACAACCTCAGTTAACTTAACGCAGGTTTTCCAATTTGCATCTATTTCCTGAAAGATTCAAGCCTAAAGAAAGTGGATGCTAATGTAGGAGCCTGTATTTGGATTGGTGAAGCAGATAATCCAAGATTAATTTCATCTGACAAAAGAAATCTATTATTACAGTGTCAAACTCCAGTGTGCAGCTAGAAGCTCTCAGGAAGGCTGGAAATGCAACTAGCACCTGCATTCTTGCACACAAGGTGCTGCTGGAAAATGCCCAGGGCAATTGGAATTATTCTCTGACAGGGGCAAAGTCCCTGGCCAGAACATCCTGTCTGATCACCTGGCTTCTGGATAGATGGAGCACTGAGCTGGTGTGGACACTGCAGCAGTAAGATTAAGCTGGTCACTGATGGGCACAACAGTCCTTTGGAAAACCACAGAGCAGATCCAGCTCCTCACCACACGCAGAGCTCCATTCAACCAATCACCCACTGCAGATGATTCGGGTCCATTGCACCTCTGCTGCCCAACACTGATCTCCCATCACATCTTCAGAAAAGATGCTATGGTAATTTTAGCAGTTATTGTAATATCAGCTGCTGCTCTGACATTCAGAAGTGGTTGCTAGTGTGATCTCTGTTGTAGTGAAGATGTTTTCTTTCATCCAGGCCTATCTGTGTGCTCATGCAAACCCTAGAGCAGTACTGTGATGGCCCTCAGTCCCCCACTCCTGCATTAGACACCAACATTAACCCCAAAGCTTCTGGAGATGTGAGAAACATGTCTCTGTCTGTGCTTCCTCGGCTGGGGAGGAAGAGGAGGAGTTAAAAGAACACCTGCACATGGACACACAAAGGCAAAATCCAAACAGCCGCTCATGACAACAACACATCATAAAGCTTATTAATAATTTTTTTTCCTGCATATTATGGGACTCCTCCATCTACCTGCCAGAACCAGGCTGTTGACACCACTTTGGGCAAGGCAGCAAGCCAATTTTTTTACTTCCTGGCTCTGTCCTGCCCAATTGAGGTCAGTGGGAGCTCTGCAGCCACTTGCAGTGAAAGCAGAAATTTCAGCATTATCAAAGTCAGTCTTCTACAGGCTTCCAATAAACCTCAGTGTTGCTCCCAGCTCACAATCCCAGAGTGTTTTAGCAACATTTACCACTTTACTCAATATTGTGTTTAGGACCAGCAGTTTGGAAAGAGATGCAACAGATGGAGGCACTTTCCTGGCTCAGCTCATTGCAATCTGGTCAGGATGGCCTGGCAAGGAACAAGCCCTCCTTGGCTCATGCAGCCCTGGAGAAGGGTTCCCAGTACTGATAGAGGAGCCATTTGTGACCTGGCCATTGGCAAGTGGACTGTCATCCAAACCCCATGGCAGCAGGGAAGACTGATTTTCAGTTATTGCAGTTGGTTACCAGTGAAAGCTGAACGAGTACTGAAGGAGGAAGGATAACACACTTCTACAAGTGAGCAGTTTTCAAGGCACCTTTGTCTACTGATAACACCCGAAAGGTCCTTTCCTGTTGAGATCAGCTCCTATGGATCACTGGTACAAGCCCACTACCTAGAGGAGAGAACCTAGCAGAAAAGACCCATAGGCAAAAAAGTAATAAATATCCAACAGCAAGATTAATCCAATAAATCTAAACTACGGAACAGAAACTTTATAATTGGCTTTGTAACCCTGGTTACTGGGTGCAGACCATCTCAACCTCACGGCATCACACTGGGGATGTACCTGAGCACACATGCACCCCTCCTTGAGCAAGAGAACTTGGGCAAGCCCAGAGAAACTTCAGCATGAAGCCATAGGATCTCCCAGTCCAGGTGAGCCATGGAAAAGCATTCATGCTATTTATCACTGACTGTCAGAGTCCATTCACCTTCAGCACCCTGATTCTTTTAAGCTCAAATATTTCCACTTTCAGGGCAATGCAAAGCCTTTGTGCAATATTGAGGGGAGAGAGGGGACAACACCACCTTTCCAACCTCTGTTATGCAAACACTGGAGCACGGGATTTATTCATACCCATCCCAGCAGGAATAATGCCAGACCTCAAGCAATCCATCCTTCAGACTGTGGCAGAATGAGCTGGTTCAATGACCTACTGGGCTAGCAGTTGCCCCTTGATGGTTACAGAAACAGAAAGTCTTGTCTGATCCATGCCCCAGAGCTCATCTAAAATCCCCATGCTTGCCCGAGAGAAGACAAAAGGATTACAGGCTCAAGCCATCTGTGTTGGGGTCCTCACTCCTCATATATGCCCCATGGTGCAGAGAAACATGTCATGAGATATGACACTGTCTTCCTCCTGTCGAGCTGAATCTGTCTCCTTGGAGGCAACAACTCACAGTGACATGTCACAACCACACAAAGATGCAAAACTACCAATATTGCAATGATCCATAAGTCTCAAGGTAAAGCTTCACTCTTTTTGCTGGAAGCAGCAAAGATCAGTGGGAAAAAAACCTAAAAAACAAGGAGTCTCTCAGACTGTGGAGAAGGTAACAGCTCAGAAAATAAACCCTGGGAAGGTAGGAATACTGGAGAGAGGTTTTTAAAATGACCCACAACAGAAAAAAAAAAAAAAAGAAGAAAAATCACCAAGGTCTGACAGAGATCCTCATCTTTCCTGAGTTTAGCTTTTGTGTCATGTTAACTCAGCTCCTTGTCAAAACAAGTTCTGTTTTGCTGCTGTCAGCACAGTGGGCTTAACGTAGCTTAAGAAGAACATCTCACATTATTCTTCATACTTCATATATCATCTCCAACAAGCCAGAGAGCAGAAAACAAGCTGCTAATGTGCAGCTGATTATTGGTGATCATGTAAGCAGGCAGGCCCTGCGATGGAAGAACACTGCCAGACTCTGCTGAGCTCTGGTTTCAGCTCTGCACAGAGTAACAACACAGGGGGAGCCTTTGACTCAGGGAAACACCCAGACTGTCAACCACAGAAACACAATGCAGCATTTTCAGCACTAACAACTGCACCAGAGAGCACCAGTCTGACAAGACCCTTTTACATGGCACCCATTGTTAAAAGAACAACGAGGTTGTTGACCATACAAGACATTTTCACATGTAAAGACTACTGGCAACAATTTGAAAGAAAAGTCAGAAGAGTTGGGATGGAATAGACACTGAGAAAAAGCACTGCTATTAAAAATGTCAAAGCAAAACCTGCCATTTGGTCTTTTCCTTTTTCAAACAGTTTGGCTGCTAATCTGTTAGAAGCAGCAAGTCACTCCATTCTTCACAGTTATCTTACTTAGGCCAAATCCATTTCTCTGGATGGTATCTGTCTCTGCACATACAGTAATTTAATACAGCTTCTGGCTTCAGTCACAGAATGTTAACTAGTTACTTATTTTTGTTTAATTGCAGAAAATCAGAACATTCTCCTAACAGCATGTTAATAAAAACTTGGGGGTACATCCCTGAAATAATGCAGGTCAATTTTCTAAAGCATCAGCTATTTAACTTGGGAGAATCCCAGGAGACATGAAGATGATTCCTGATACCAAAGTATTCCTGCCAGTGTTTCACTGTGCACTGTTTTCTTTTGCATATCCACCCTGTGAAAATCTCATCATCATTCTCCCCTGGTACTCAAGAGGGATCTTGCACTGCTCTCAGCAGTCAGCATTATAGTCTTCATACTCTCTGCTGAGATTTGATGGTTCATTTCCTCTACCCAGACTAACATCAGCTTGTCAATATTGCCCTGCAGTTCTGTAAAAAAAGTACATGCAAAATATACTTATTTGTACTTAGAGCAGATAGTTCATCTTGAAATTTCCTTACACAGCAAGCCAGTGGTGATAAAACAGGTTTAAACTACATATTATTATTAAACATTTCTTCCTTTTCAAAGCTTCCATGCTAAATTCCAGGACTTTGCTGACAACATGCTCAAAGTGGTCTCATTCTGCTTCTTTGTGAAGGACCTGAGTGTAGCAGCAATGTTTATTTCTCACTTTCCCACTTTTTACCAGGCTGGGAGCTTAGCATAAAAAATTTAAAAAATATAGGATCTGGGGTGTGGCACAGAAGGGGAGTTCTGTGTTTTCAAATCCGGTCTGTATTACTGCTGGCACTCATCTCCTGTAATTTATCAGCAATGTCCTAGACAATCAGCTTTTTCTCTCCCCTGCTCCTATGGGAAAGATGCTTCACAACCTCACTCTGATGGTTTGGAAGCATTTTTGTTCTTTGCAACCTCCATTTGTTGAGGACTAGACTGTACATTCTAAGGCTCACATTTCCCTTCAGCTTAAAGGAGGCAGCCCTTTCCCACCCTTCTCCTAGGATGCATTAGCAGACAGCTTTCACAGACCTGTCAGACTTTTTTTTTTGCTAGCCACACTGAGTCAAATTTTTAGCATTCTCTTACCAGACTGGATCTCTCTTAGCCAATCATCTCAGCTGTCCTCATTTCTCCAGCCAAATTCAGAATGTGAGATGGGGTAGTGGAACAGGACTCAAACATGAACTTTAATCCTGCTGGATCCACCCTCTAGCTCCTCATTCCCATCTCTATGCAGAAACCACCTGAGGTTCAAGACAAAAACCTCTTTTCCCAGTTACAGATATCATCAAGAACAACTCTTCCCTTTCCCCACAGAAGAAAAAGTTCACTTTAAGCTACACCATACTGGTGTTCCAGTTACTGTGTGGTGACAAATAGCCAAGAAACCAGGAATAGCCAAGCTGGCCTCACCACTGCAAACAATGGGGTGGGTCTCATTAGGACACAGAAACTCTGAGCAGCCCCCTCAGGACAGCATTGATCTGCCTGAACAGGCAGCACAGCAGAGTCTGTTGTCAGGGTATCCTCATTAAACCCCTTGTCACTTCACCAGACAGAGGTGATGTGAGCTCCCTGTCCTTCACACATGCTTGCTTCACCTCTTCTTTCACCCAGGCATTCATCAGGCCACAGAGTAGAGAAGCTATTTCTTGTAGGATTCAGCACATCCACCTCACCTTCCTGTTGCAGATTTTTTCACCTTATGCCAGCTCACTGAGAAAATTGGGCAATGAAGTTGTTAAATGCATCATGCTAAACACTGTCAACCTGTAAAACCCCACTAGGCAGCTGCTGTACACACTTATCTCCATGGAGCCAGGCTCTGCCATCTTGCTGGCTTAAAAGAAATGTTAATTTTCCCATGTAGAATATAGAGATGGATTCCATTTCTATTCCTGCCCCTTTCTTCTCACTCATTCTATCACTGCTTTTCTCCCCCCTTTCCTTTGTAGCCCCATGTGTACAGCAAGAGCAGCATCCTGGCAGACCCTTGAGGCCAACCAGTCCAAAGCTTTCCTGAAACAAACAAAAAGTTTCACCAGCTTACACTGGAGTGGGGCACGGAGTCAGGACTCCTGCTGCTGCTTGTGGGACATGCCTTTCCCTTACAAGCTGCCTCAGTGCTAAAACCTGACTCGTGTGGAGCTGACCCAGCCTCACAGCCACACTCCAGATTACAGAGAGCGATCCTGAGCAGCCAGCAGGGACAGACACGAGTGGGCACCTCACCCTGGAGCCCTGTGCTCCAAGGCACTTTGTTGGCAGTAATACCGTGGAGTCAGTGCTCCATTTCCTGCCTACCAGCAAAGCTGGTACCAGACAGCGACAGAGCAATACTTGTGTCATCTTGCTGTAGCACAACATCCTGGCAATTCAGAATGCTACACCAAACAGCAAAGACGTTTTGCAATTAAGAGCTGGATGACAGGAAGCAGAAAGTTCGCACCTGCCACTGAGCCTTTCAGGCCAAACTGAAATAACCCACTTGGATTTAATCTCTTCTTCCTAAAGACAAAGCCACGACTCATATGTTTCCATTCTGTTAATGACAGGCAGATGATCTTGTCAGAAAGCCAAAGTCTTAAGTACTAAATTCCCGATTCCTGTTCCTAATTCTGTCACACATTGTCTGAGTCAAGTCATCCCACTGCTGTTCCTCAGCTTCCCCCCCAGGAAGAGGGGAAGGTTATACTTCACTGGGCTCTAATGAGCCCCAGTCATGCACTCTGGAATCCATTACTCCTACCACAGAGAAACTCGGTTTTGTTTCTTTACACGGGAAGGAAGGCATTGTTATTTATACACATGCACACAGAGTAACCCCATCTGAGTAGCTGATCGTACTGAAGGAGGCAGGGAAGAGCACAGGTACCATGAAAAAAAACCAGCAGTGTTCTGGATGTTTTCATGCAGATCAAAAATACAGCATCACCTCTCCCAGGCTACAACTCCCTTCTCTTTCCCTGTCTGAACTTGAGTCTACACCCAAAATTGCACTGGTCTACATTTAGGGTCTTTGATTTCCACCCCAGTCTTCTCCTCCTCTCCTGGATGTCCCTGCAGAGCTGCTCCATGCACACGTACTACACATTTTTTGCCTTTATTCAGCTATACTGAACATAAATATCAAGCTGGTCAGGACAGAAAACCAATGACCTGGCAGTTCTTCTAAATGCAGCCTAAAAGGACAGTCTTAGCAAGGCCTGTGCTGCTAAACAGAGACTTGAGTTTTCATGCTAACTAGGGATGTATGGGTGCGCCAATTAACAACCACTTAGAGATAAAGGAGGAAAGCAAGGGATGATAATAAGCCATCACATGGAATAAACTGCATTTCACTGAGTACTACCACCTCTTCAGGGAATTCAGGCTAAAATTTTGAATTTCAATTTAGTAAGGTGAAAGAGATTGTGCAGTTTGCAAAAAGAATTTTATGTGTGTATTCTACAAGGAATAAAGGGACGCTGTTTCTGCAAGGAGTGGGGAAAGGAGGGAAGTGGTATTTTTAAAAGCTTTAATGCATAGAAAAGCAGGATGGATAATGGTGAGTTCTTTGCGTCTTAAAGTCCTAAGAGTACTCATGTTCTTGCTCATCTCAGGCACTATAAAATACTCAAATGCAGGGCAGTAATTTTGTCCCTACTTTTATTATTTTTTGAATTGCACCGGTACCATCTCCTGCCCACCTGCAAACAGCTCCCTCCCCTCCCCTTGACAGGGAACAGAGGAGACTGTCCCCTGCCACGCTCTGCTACCAATGAAACCAAAGAGCTTTCAGTGCTGAGAATTTCAGCAACATCCTTCCATGGCCTAAGAAACAGAAACCCTGTGCAAGCCCAACCCCAATCCCTTGCTACAGCAGGTGTTTTTTGACAGATGCAGGTGGAATAGCTCACTGCCTGCGCTGGAGAAGGAATCTTGTTTATTTTAGTTCTCCTGCAAGCAAAACTGAGAGCTGCTAAACACTTCTTACAGACAATGCTGGTGTCCAGGAACTGGACAGTAGCAGTCATCTGTGTCCATTGTTTCCTGATGAGTTCTTACCTGATCCAGTAGGACAATGGAGGCAAACTCTTCATTTTCCTATGTCAAACATATTTTTTAAAGCACAGTTTTGTGCTTCTGCCAGCTCAAATCTGTGTTTCTATCAATGCTGGCATCAGTGCCAATTGCTCAGTATCACTGCTCTTGAGGGCTTTTTAGATCCTGACTGCTTTCAAATTACACTAGATATAAAATAATGCCCACCTGCACACTAAACATTTATTGCCAAGACCGTACCTCTCAGTGAATGGGGCTCTAACAGGCAGTGGCCAGCAAGGCTGGTCTCCTCTTAGCTCTGTCACTGTCCCTGTGCCATCCTTCTTCCTCCTAGCTTCACCCTATTTGAAAGGAACTTGTATTTTGGGTGGACACACTCAATGCTTCCACACTGTAAGGAGAAATGGTTTTACTTCTGTCAACTGCTCTACAATGACTTGCTGCCACGCTACAGAAATTCCAACAATCCTGAAGTCATTTTACTGCCTCTCACAGACTTCAGTTCATTGCCTTAATGGGAAGGCAACACGGTTTGGGGTATCCACAACAGCAAATGACAGTGGGATGCATCTGAGTTCTGTAACACGCTTGTTAGACCTTGTGCTCTCTTTCCAGGAGCAGGACAATCTAATGAGTTGTATTTCTATTCCAGATTTGGAGTCTAGCTACATTTTGCAGAAAAAAGCCACACCATGAGATCTGGGACTTCCACGACCAGCTGACCCTTTGTCCACCAGGGAACACTTGCAGGACAAAGTCTCAGGAGAGTTTATTGTTGCCACTTCTGATATAAAAGCAAACAGCCAGCAAGGACTTACTTCTGGTAGCTCCACCCAAATACAGGTGGAACTTCAGACCTTTCATTGCAGGCTACAAGACTGCCTAAGCTCTCCACAAGCTTTGGGTTAGTGAAAACAAGGATGTCTGTGCCAGTTGGGAAGGGAGACGTAGAACAAAGGGCAAGTTAAATCACAGTTGTAACACAGAAAGCCCAGCAGAACTCTAATTCCACGTGGTGGTCTCTGGATTTTGAGTGGTCTCTACACTTGACCCAGAAGGCACTGGGTGACAGGATGAAACAGGCAGATACGTAACATTTCTTACAGGAAAAAGGATGCCCATTGTCACCACCATAACACTTTTACCGTCAGCAATATCAGACAGAAATGAATGCCAGGAATTCCTGGCCAACATTCCCACTCTTGCTGCAGAAATCCACTGGAAAAGAACACAAATCCAAGGCACCCTCCTGGTACAGAGATGGCACTGGAATGGACACGGGTTGTTTTGTGGATGGGAAGCCAACATGTCTGCATATCCACTTCCTGCACTTGAGTGTTGAGGTCTGATAGGTGCAGACAAATACCTGCACACGCACTTTCAAAGTCTTTTTGAAACTCAAGTGTTTGTGCAGCTGTGATCAAGTCACTCTAATTCAACCAGAGGAAAAGCATGGCATGGCCATGTGACTGCAAACAGTGAAGTTTCCTTGGCTTGGCAAATTACTGTGTCCACTGGGCTGTGGCAGCACTCCCTTTTAATTCAACTCCAATACACAACAAGGCATTTTGGTTTAAATCACTGGGAAGGCAATAGCTTTTCATTTGGGTGGTTTAAACAAAGGCACTACTCTGCTCAGTGAGGATAACAGTGCCCAGTGTCCATGCCAGAGCTGAGCCCTGGTATCTTAACCACATACAATTATGAAGTCTTGGAGTATAAAATAATCTGTCTAAACCATAGAAAAGTACTACCTACATAGGAAGCTGGTTTTTTCTGAGTGCAGCGCTGCTGCAAACACCTAGCCCTGAATTTGTTTCAAACCATTAAACTGCCAGGGTTTTTCTGAATGTTACCACAATCCCTCCTTGTCTAAGACCTAGGTGCAGAGAAGGGGCCTGTATCCTACTCAGTAGCAGAAAATGCTTCAGACAATCCAGCTGATCCTGTTGGATGTCCAAGTGTCAGCATCAGAGCCAAGCCATGGAGCTCTACAGGACATTGGGACTTTGGCTTGCTCTAGGCTGCTGCAAAAACCACCAACTGGAACAGTTTCACCCACTTGAAAGCAAGAAAATCCTACATTTATCTCAGTGGTCAATGCAAGTGCTTGGGAGCACTGCCAAATAATATTTATCAGCCCAGCTGAAGGTTTTATAACTCAGCTATGTAAGTTCACATCACAGAGAACACCCCAATACAGCAAGCAGCCAGTCTGGGAGTACTCAACTTGCTCTTACAATATTTCATTTTTATTAGTTATTAGACACAAGTAACAGTTTTGAAATGAGATTACTTGTGAACTGAACAGATCCGCTCATGTGTACAACCCAGCAAGAAGAGGACCACTCAATATTCCTGTAACCAAACTGGGACACTTGCCAGTGCCTGGCTATCCACAGCCAGGAGGTTTTGTTGGCAAAAGGGGGAGAGTATCAACACACTTAAGAGGTCTGAAGAGGGAGAAACTGAAATGTGAGGAGTTAAGTGTCTGCCTCACCTGTAAGCAGAGCCACGCACAAATTGCCAGCCTGGCTGTGCTAGATTTAAAAACATCATTGCAGACGAAAGATGTGTGGAGTGGCTTTACATGTCATCAAAGCAGCAGCTGACCAGGAGAGCTGAGGGGCAGGATGGTTGTGGAGCCTCTCTTTTGCCCTATACAACACAAGGGGCTATTGACAAAGCAGGGACAGGATATACAGGCCAGTGACTTCTGCTGGGAATAAGCATGTAGAGGGAAGGCTTTTCCCAGCAGCTCTTATAATTAATATCTCAGTTTTTCATTTTTGTACTTCTTGCAGCTGATTTCTGTCACTTGGCTGAGTCTCATCAGCTGCCTCACTGCCCTTAGCTCAGCGTTTTTCTTACACCACCAATTGCAGGAATTACCCAGCATCACTCTTCTTGGGACTGCAAAATGCAGTTTTATCTGCACTGCCAACTAATCTTGAACCAAACTGCCAAAAAAGCTCTGTGTGCTGCCCAGACTCCTCAGTTCCAGGGAAGAAAGACAATCTGATTTAACTCTGTTCTCTCTCACCTCAAGCTAGTGCCCAATGAGAGTAACAGAACTCTAATTACACATGATGGCTCAGCAATTTAAATAATACCAGCATGGTTGTAGCTGTGGCAGTCCCTGCCTCCTCATCTTGCTTATTAAAAAGTGCTAACATGACTGCAGCCTCTCCAGTGGCTCCAGATAGCTGAATCACTGCAGCTAGGGCATGTCTGAGCCAGAAGGGATGGGGTGGGAATGCCTTTATTCCCACATCCTACTAGTGTTATGTAGCTGGGAGTGAGCTACCTACACCCAGCTGTGCAGACACGGATCTACAGCCTCTTCAGCACCGTGGTAAGCTCATTGAAAAGTTACAGAAAAACTACAATTACTGTTCAAAATTAGCAGTAATAAACCAAGCACAGGAGTTGGCAGTCTTTTCTCCTACTAGAACTGTTTCCAGAGCAGGCTGAAATGAAGAGCACACATATAGGTCAGTGCTTGCCTAACAAGGCCAAGATCTCACCTGGGAACTTCAAGAGCTAAAGGACCAACCCATTACCTCAGCTCTAGCCTATGCTATTGACCCTGCACCTTCCCTGACATCACTTCACAGCTTTAAAAAAAGTAATAAGGGGATTAAAAATATATCTCTGAACCTCTAAATCCCACAGGCCCAGTTCTTCCTTCTAGTCCTCCCAGAAATCCAAGCCACTTGGTCGGAAACATATCGCCAACAATGGCCAAAGTGAGAAAGCAAAAGGCCCTGCCCACGGGATCAGCCTCACTTTATAACCCAGCGCCGTCCCCGCAGGAACCAATTGCTGCAGCAGGGAGGCTGGAGGCAGCAGATAAGCCTCAGCTGGGTGATAGGGATCAGCTGCCCAGTTATCAAGGGAGTACAAAAATCAAATAGATTTTGATTTAGTAGTTACAGCTTTTCATATATTCTGGGAAAAGAAAAGAGAAGGACCAGGAAGGGGGAAGGGGAGTTAGAAGCCTTTTTCCAGGGTGTTACGATGTCAGATCTTTTTAGCAATGAATTTCTAGGTTAAGCAGTTACTGAGACACGTGGCTGCAGAGAACTGCAGTCAGCGCAGGCGTTTGTAGGAGGAAACTGAAAGCGGTGGAAGAAAGGCAAAGGATTGCACATCTGAGGGCTGCAAACCCTGCCTGAAGGAAGCAAGACAGTATAGCAGAGTCATTCCCAGCAGGCACGGAAACAAAGAACAGCAGCACTGCACCCTCAGAGAGCCACTTCTCAGTGTTAGAATTTATCTGTCTGACATGGGGTAGGAAGTTCACTTAGTCCTTCTCTCAGATGTGACCCAAGCTTTGGGCTGCAATGCCAACTACAACAGCCACTGCTCCGTGCCAAGTGACCAGCTCCACAATTCTGTGATGGGGCAGATCACCACCAGTGGATTAGACCAACAGACATCAGCTGTGTTGCTGTTCTAAGTGCAGAGGAAAGCAGATGAAGGTAACACACTGGATTTCAGTGCCGGCAACAGTACAGGCAATGAGCCAGGCAGAGCTCAGTAGACAGAGTAGCAGAAGCAAAGATGAACCTTAGATTACATAAAATTTGACCCAGTAAAGCCTGGCATTCAGGTACAATTCTGCTGTCACAGACATGGCTATAACAAGGGCTACATCTGTAAATCTCCATCTATTCACCAAATATTAGTACTTCTGGCATAAGCTTCTAGTCAGAAGTTTTGGAAGCCGCAGCCATTTCAGAGAAATCTTTCCCACAGCACATAAAAAGTATTCTTTAACACATAATTGCTTGCAATTAGGCTTACAACCAAAAACTACAGGAATTTAATTCAGAATTTTCCCAGACAGCATAGGATCAAGTGCATAGAGAAAGCCAGACCTCTGGATCCATTCTTGTGGCACCTCGAAAGTGCCAGCAGGGCACAGTAACTTCTGCTCTCAGCCCCCAGAGCATGCTCAGCACCTGGGAACAGCATCCAGCCCCTATGGGCAGTACCAAGCACAAGGACCTGCCTGAACCCAGATAGGCACAAACAGAGGGACAGTGTTTCCATCACACTGCAAGCAAGACTCACAGAGGGACCTGAGTCACTCTTCATCCTCAGGGAGCTACACACTGCATTTGTGCTTCTCTTAGCTGCTTCCCAGCTCCATCTCCATCCCTGTTAATTACTGTCACAGCAGGAGAGATTCTGGCATTTCAAAGAATGGCCCTTGTTATTAAGCAGGAAAACGGGCAGAAATAGCAGGCAGCACTAGACACATGGAAACTGTAAGAGATGCTCCCTTCTTCCTGTATGGCAGAGTTCATTTGTTTCCCTTGGTTAAAGCAGGAGGAAAGTGGAAAAGCTGCTCTAACTGGTAGGGAGCTCCCAGCCTCCAGGCCTCCAGTCAGTCTGTTGGGAGAGGGTGATGGGGCTAGAATGTACTGGCAGTAGTAAATCCCAGCCCCACAGTGTCAGGCATCTTAGCTCTGACATTCCTGGCAGGGAACTGTGCAGGACTACCAACTGCAAGTAGTTTGGATTGAGCGTTGTCCACCTTCTTCCAAGAGGGCCTGCCACGGAGCAGAAGGGCTTGGTCTGGCAAGAGCTCCGCATTATTAGAGTTATTCTGCGTCTAGTTGCTTCTGTGGGCATCTCTAGTTCAATTTCAGATATATCTGCTATTGAAGCAAACCTTAACTCTGGTGTTGGCTGGGATCCTACATAAATTTGGCTTTTGAAATAATTTGTCCTCCCTCAATCAGCTGAATGAGACCATCATACCCTTCTGCAGATAAATCTGCTCTTTTCAGTTAGGACCTGCTTCCTGGCAACCTTGCTGGACTCAGATTTTAAACACTTCCTATTGAACAAAACAGGTTATTTGAATGGGGGAAAAGATGTAAAAAGCACAGCTCGCTCTCTCCAGCTGATTGTCTTTGGAAACAGGACTGGAGGCTGCTGTCCCAGAAGACTGAGCTGCCCTTATCTCAGGCACTCTGTTAAAAGACTTGGAATCACTTATTAATTTAGTGAAAGCCCCTTAATTTTGATCTT
This sequence comes from Motacilla alba alba, assembly GCF_015832195.1. NCBI lineage: Eukaryota > Metazoa > Chordata > Aves > Passeriformes > Motacillidae > Motacilla > Motacilla alba. The sequence continues at coordinate 16,286,350 of NC_052027.1, read as the reverse complement.
TTGTCTGCATTAATTGATTTGCTATCAATAACCTGCATTGATTAGACCTCCAGACCTGGCAGCTGCTGAAGATGAAGAGACAGAGACTCTCTTTCAGAGCAGGAGTTCAAAGCCTGAAATGATTAAAAAAGACAGCACCAAAGCGGCTGATAACAAAAAGGTGTCATTCTTTTTCCATTTGAGTATGAAACTCTGTGCAGTTAACCCTTCTGTACCTAAAAATGCTCTCAGGTCTAAGGTATTTGTATAACCTAGAGCTAGCTATTAGATTGACTCCATTTTGTCATTTTAATTAAAATATTATGGATGCTCTTAAACACCTGACAGAATGAGAACCAAGGGAAAATTTTATCTGCTTCAGCCACAAAGAGAGCTCAGGGAAAGCAACCTGACCCAGAGATTGGCTCAGGTGGTGCTCTCGGATCCCTTCCAGCAGACAGCATTGTAAAGAGTGGTTCACGAAGTCAGATTTAATTTGCAGCAGATCCAAACCAAATGCAACAGTGAAATTTAACAGTCATCAGTTAAAATTCTGACAATAAAGTTTTGAAAGCTGAGAACAGCTTGCTAGTCCAAGATGCCAGAAAACCATTAACAAACCAGCTCCCTGTCAGAGTCTGTGCTGGAACACAGCCCTGGGCTGCTCCCAACTCAGTACCCCCCTGCATGAGCTACAGCAGGGGCAGGAGGTACAAATATTCACATACATTGTTCCTGCACCAAGAAAACCAAAGGTACTGGCTAGGGAGAGCGCTCAGGCCACCTAAGAGAGGCTGTTTTGGGAAAGACACTAGGCACACAGTGGGAACACTTGAACTACCCTGTGTGCATCTAGAAGGGGGAAAAAAAAAAAAAAAAAAAAAAATCACAGTCACTGCACACATCCAAAGATCCTGAGATGGTCTCAGGTGTCTTTGTCTGCTTCAGATTCCAAATCTCCAGTAACAGCTTGCTAAACAGCACAAGACCAGCTACTCACTTTAGCCCAGCATCTGAATAAATCCAGGTGGCCACTGTCCACCAAAGACACTTAACTGTTGTTTGAGACATCCAACTACCTCAAGAGGTTTTTCTTTTTTAGCAAGCTCTTTTTTCATCCAAGCTGTGTCAAGAGCTCTGGCCACCCCCTCGCTGTGACAGTACAAACCTTACCAGCACACCTTCCAGCACCTGCAGATTTCCCTGTCAGCACGCATTTCACTAGAAAAAAATAATGTCATTCTCTTACAGTTTGTTTGGTGGCAGCACAGAGCACGGCTCAGGTACAGCACAAAGTAAGTGACAGCTCCTGCCCTGCCGAACGAGCTGATCAGCTGCTGGTCCCGAGGAACCCGGCTGGACCGCTCCCCCAGCATCCCACCCAAATGGAGCAGAATTCCAACTCATGCCTCAAACACACTCTGTGTGCCAGCTTACAGAGCAGCACAGCCAGCTCACATCACAGCACTTCTGCACTGGGAAACTGACACCAACACAGATTGTACTGAGCTTCTGCACTTCCACTCTGACAACAGCACACAGCCACCAGGACTCGAAACCTCTTCCTGTGCATCTCTGCCAACTCTTCCTTATGTGAACGTTTTTAATATCCCTCCTCTCTTTTTCTCCCTCCCCTCCCTGCATCCATTGCACGTGGCAGCTGCAGTCACTCTACAGGAGCTGCTGTCCTGCTCTCCTCAGGGGTCTCACGTCTACTGCGTATGTCCTGCACATGTCCAGAAATCCCAGAAAACTGGACCACACTCCTAAGTTCTAGCTATACAAAATTTCTGGGAGAGCAAGGAATGTGTTGGCACCCATGCTCTGGTCTCACACTACAAGGAAGGGTGAGTTCCTGAGCCCTCAGGCTCACAAACAGCTCTGGATATGCCCAAGCATTGCCACACCTGTGTCTGCTGGGAAGGAACCATCTTACACATCACAGGAGAAAGAGCCCACTGAAATTAAAGATCCTGTATTTTCTAAAAGTCCTTTCCTTTTGTATGGAAAGGCTATGTCAGCCTTTGTCCTCCACAGATTAAATGTGAATAATGATTGGGACAGTTGAGCACTGGAATAGATTGCCTTAGGAAGTTGTAGCGTCTCCATCATCTGAATTTTTTTGAAGGGGCTAAACAGTCATCTGTCAAAAATAGTCTAAGTGTTAAAAACCCTGCCTTGGGGAAGAGAGGGAGAGGAAGAAATGACCTAATAAGCTTTATTTTCTGTTTCTGTAATTTAAATAGAACTTCTGGGGACTACAGAAATTCTACGTGCCCCCTCAGCTGGGCACAGCACGCCACCTCCTAAGGCCTTGCGTTTCATGCTCGTGTGCTCTGCAAGATCTCTGTTCTGCAGTGAGGGTGGCCTGCTCCACGCAATGGTCCAAGGAGTCCCTCCACATTAGTTTGCTACATTTGTAAAATGCAGAGGGATGAAAAGCACAATATTGCAAATATCTCAAAATCTCTGTATTTTAGAAAGGAACTTTTATTCCCACTTTTAACACATAACTAGTAGATCAAAGTAACTGAAGGCTTTATCTGGTATCTCCCAGATACTAACACTGGGTGTACATACATCATGCTGATGTGCACAGGATGAGAACCGAGGGAGTCAAGTTTTTTTTTCCCACCCACAAAGAACAAAAATAGGCTTTTATTCCGAATGACTTATTTTAATCTAAAAACGAGAAAGAACAAAAGCAAAGGCTCCAGGAAGTGGAGTCTGCACCCGCATCTTATTTTAAGATGCAGCTTTGACTCTTTAGAAATTTAAAGCTGCATTGCACAGAAAGAAGAATCAGCTCTGTGATGTTATATAGCTCACTATTTCCAAATATCAATCTAGGATCTTAGAAGCAATAAAGATTCAATAACACTCCACAGTCTCCAGCTCTGAAAATGCAAAGATAAAAACTGTAACAATTAAGGACAGATACAGATATGCAATATACATTGCACAGATGTTTTATTTCCCTGCAATTATATATATGTCCTCCAAAATAAAACCCAACCTTCATTAACTCCACATTACAGTGTTGTTGTATATTCCTCATGAAAAAGAAATCAGTAAAAATGAAAGAAAGTACTCATCAAGATAGCATCAGCATCCAGACTAATCACACACACATTCCACCAAATTAATTTCCGACATGTTCAGATGCTGGCCCTCCATGAGTAATTATTACACAAATATTTCCAATTTGCCTCTTCAGTCTCAGAAGATGTATCTAAAGTAAATATTTTTGTGCAAAATTGGCAGCATAGCTTTACACACCTACTGAAAACCAGCACACATATATCTCTTGGGGGTACGCACAATCATTTATGGAGACTCCGCACAACCATGTGCAAACTTATTAGGAAACAGAACTTCAGCATCAGTTAATGAGAAAAATCCCTGCTGAGGGCACAGGCTCTGATAAAGATTGTTAATTCTGACCTCAGCACCTCAGGTCTGCTGGCTGAGGCCCACAGGCAGAGCAGAGCCAGAACAGCTATACATGAGCAGTGTGCACAGAGCCACTGGGATACAGGGATACGAATATTCCCCTCTCAAACACAGGAACACAGCCAGCACTGCCAACTTGCTGGCAGACACCAGTGACTGTGTCCACAGCAGGCAAATGGAGCCATGCAACATTCCCATTTTCTGATGTGCAAAACGAGAAGCGTTCAATTTCATCTTTGATCAATTTACTTATTGATTGGTTCTCAACAGATATCGCAGAAATTCTCTCAGCTACCAAGGCAAAAAAATGCCAAATTGCCTCATTCCTTGAAGTTTTTTCCTAATCCAAGGGAGAAATTCAAGGGAAATAATTTCATTTGATAACAGCTGGTTCCCCTTTCCTGGTATCCCACCCATTGCTTGGAGAATTTCTCACTCCAGAAACAGCCTAACCCGCCACAGCATTCAGCTTTAATAGTGGTTTAGCTGCAGACTCCCAGGCAGAGCAGTAACACACATGGCTCATTCCTCCTCTCCAGTGGGTGTTTAAGACAGCCCACAAAGATATTTAGGTACCTCAGTTTACCTTGAGCTCCATACAGAAAGTAGTCAGCTAAATACTGTAGAGCTCTGAGCTTGCACTTCAAAAAAAAAAAAAAAAAAAGCTTTTCCGAATTTTGGCAAGTGACTGGAAAATAAGTCTTCCAGTTCTGATTAATAATCTGCTTTGAGTTAAAACCCACTGCTGAACTGCAGCTTCCCTCTTGCTTTAATACGAAGGGATAGACCAGCAGAGACTACATTTCAGCCCACAAATTAGGAGGAGCAAGCTGTAGGTAGCAGGTGATGTATTGCTATTGCATCACCTTTTGTTTGATTAGTGATTAGGAAGTAATTGCCTCTCTGCCCAAGAGATGAAATCTGGCAGAGTCCTTCTGAAACAAACATGACATTTATATATTCCTCTAAAAGCTGTAAAATACTTCAGTCTCCAACACTGCAGTCCTAATAATCTTTGAATATAGTTTGATACAATCTCTGTGTACAGCTCATTAGGCACTGAATTCTTTGAAATAAGGAACCCTTTCCTGTCATCCATGCACAGATCTAACACAGATGCCCCCACTAAGCAGATGCAAAATGCCACCAGAGTAAGAGGTGATAATAAAGGAATTTGATTGGGTTAATGGAGTCACATATGGTGATGGTGTGGTCTTTGAGAACATTCCCCCTCAGCTTCAGCTTCCTCTCATATTAATTCTTTCCAGGGATTGAAGGAACAGAAGCATGGACAGGGAAAAAAATCAGATTTATTGGCAGAGCTGACATTTTTGGATGAAAATACTATTAATCACAGTCACTGAGGCAAGATCAATAAAAAATTCATAAAGAACAGATCTTGTAACGTGTACATATTCCAAGAAACACTGACAACCATACCAACACCATGATACTAAAATAAACCCAAGGCTTTTCCTCCTCTGAGTTTTTACTTTTGTCTCTTGATCCCGTGTAGCAGAGCTCACAGTGAGGATGCTGCTGAGTGTGCCCTGTGTCTGTGAGCACCGATGCCCTCCACCAGCTCCAGAGGGTGCTGTGCTATACACACGGGGTTGGGACATGGAAGGTTTGACAGGATCAGTAAAGAGAGAAAAAAACCCGGTACTTTGCTGTGATCAGTGCCCAGACTTGAGGGAAGGGGGTGGATGAAGTGAGAAGACGACAGATTGTACAGTACTATACATTTCCATATTGCTTCATTTCTTGACCGCTCTGCAATTAACTCATGTTCCTGAGAGCTGTAGGTCCTGCATGCAGAATGAAAAAACTATCTTTTCACTTGGATGCTCATGCCTTTTCTTGCTGTAGGTCCTTTATATGTAGGCCCATCTGTAATGGGGCAAGAACAGTTTCCTTTGCTTGTCAAGAATGGCAGTGTTTCTTGCATAAAATCCCATCCCACTGGAGCATGAGAGAGGATATTGCTTATGACAGTGGCCTCCAGACTTGTAACTACAGAGCCTGAGCAAAAATCAGCCCTATTAAAACACAACTCATATGCCATCCCCTAAAGTCTGCTCTCTCCCCTAGATCAAACCGCCTGCTGGTCAGAATAATAAGTTTCCCCACATGTCTATTTTTAGGGTACAGCTAAACACTGATACAAATCCTACAGAGCACCCACAGCACTAGTTCTTAATTATAACAAATTTACTGGGGAGGAAAGGAGCCTGAGAAAACAACCCAGGCAAATTTCTAAAATGGCTCTGTCACATCTCACCTATAACCACACCTGACCCTTTCACTAAAGCTCCAGTGTCTGGATTACATAATTAAACAGTAATTTAATTTTAAATAAAATGGCTAGAATAACTATATTGAAAAGGAAACCATGAAAAAAACCTGAGACTGTTGTAGGTCACTTACACCCTTTGTAAGAAACTAAGAAACTGAATTATTTCTCTAAGTGTGTATGTTAGTAAATATCACAGATTTTAAGCCAGCACCTTGATTTTAGGAGACCTGGCTTATGATGTTTTGAAGCAGACACCTGCTCCAGATTAATATTGCTATGAAACTCTCAATAAATTGTCTTCTGTTCTCAGGGCTCATTGCTGCCTGAAGTACAGCTTAACCTCTCAAGAGAACAGACCGAAGTGAAGCAAAGAAAACTTGTTTTCAGATAAATCAAATTTCCAGGGCACAGAAACACCCAACAGTTACCCCCAGAGAGCAAAGGTTCAAGATGGTGCTGGAATAAATGGCTTTCCTGCACCTCTAAAAAGCTAAAAATGGACATGCTTATTATTTACATTCAAACTGGCTGGCATGCCTAATATTTCAGGAAACAGATTTTGCAGCTGTAATACAACTTGAGGAACACCCTATATTTCACTGATATGAGGTACTGTAACAGCTGAGCAATTCACCTTTTTCTATACATCACATTCAAAGCTGGGAAATACTTTTTTTGTTGTTTGCTGCAAACATGCTTTTTCTTATCTATAAAAATAGACATTATAATGACGCTTTATACAGCTCTGGAATCTCACAGCCCTTTCAGGGAGCTCAGCATCTGAGTCGTGGAGCTGAAACAGTACCAGCACCTCCACCAATCAACCAGCGAGTAGAAGATAAAACACTCATGGGGGAGCCAAGACTACAACTTAGAGCTTTTTCCTGCTGGGGTGCCCAACACTGTGAAACACTTATTTTCTATAATTACAGAGGTGCTAGCTATCACAAGTTTAGAAGCCTGGTGATATGAGGCAAATAGGATACAACTGTGGAGAACATTCTGAACCGATAAAGAACATTATAAATGTGGCAAGCACTGGGGTTTTAAGGACAGCTTTTTAACTTTAACAGGGTATAGGGCAGATATTTTGCCAGAACAACACTTTTAACATTAACTAGAATCCTCAGTTCCCAGGAAACATTAGGTTAAAGCAGCCCTCTCAGCAAACCACGCATCACCTCAAGAGAGGAAACTCCAGGCTGCACGACCCTTAGAGCTTCCCTTCTACCTCCCTTCTTTTGCTCTATATTACTTCTGATGCCCGTCAAAACCCCAAAAAACCAAGGAAACAAACCACCGACTCTTTCAGGGCAAGCAGGGGCAGGGCATACGAGCAGCTGCAGTCGCTTACCAGCACGGGAGAAGCACGGAGCGAGCAGGATCCGGCGGCAGGCCGCAGCCCGGGCGGCAATTGGCACATTTGAAGGCCCAGCACGGGGCAGGTGGGCTGGGCCGGGGGCGCGTCCTGCCCGGGGCGGCGGGGCAGGCGCCGAGGGGCGGGAGACAGGGCGCTCTGTGCCCGGGCACCGGGGGAGCGCCTGTGCCCGGGCACCGGGGGAGCGCCTGTGCCCGGGCCCTGGGGGAGCCTCTGTGCCCGGGCCCTGGGGGAGCCTCTGTGCCCGGGCACTGGGGGAGCGCCTGTGCCCGGGCACTGGGGGAGCCTCTGTGCCCAGACAGCGCCTCGCTCTGCTGCAGCACGCCCCGGGTCTCGGAGCTTGCCCTCGGCACGGGACCCTCCCTGGGTGTTGTTCAGCCATTCCAGTGATTCCCTGAGTCCACGGTCACTCTGATGTATGGGCTGCAGCAGCAGGATGGCTCCATGATGAGATGGCTGCTTCTAAGAATTAAATGGTGCCGCAAAGAAGTGCGCTAGAGATGGATATTAATAGCTGAATCACATACACCTCCTTTAGATAGTAAACCAGAGTCCCAGGCTGCCCAGGCCAGAAGGGGAATCACCTGTAGGCAGTATTAGCAGAAGGGCCCTTTCTGACACGTGGTGTCACAGCCTCTCCATTACAGGTGGACTGGATTTCTTTGCAGTCATTGGATCTGTCTGAGCCTAAAGGCACCAAGTGTTTAAACCAGGTTGCATTGGAATCTGCCAGGAAGACAAAAGTGAAAAACTATTGCTTGCTCAGCAATTTGGCCCAGACTCAGCCAGCAGCTGGCAAGCCAGAAGTGTATCTCTCATCCCATGAGAGTGTTCTGGTCTGTGGGTTATGCTGCCTTAACCGATACCGTATGCTCCCTAAAAGGCAAATCCCTACATCCAAATCATTCTTATTTTGCTCGTCTGCAGAGATTGGTGCTTGCAGTAACAACAGTGGGACACTGAGTTTGTGTTCTATGCTTTAAACAGAGTACCTGGGTGCAGTAGTTCTTTATCCATTACAGAAAAATTGCTTCAGTGCGTGAGGTGCTCTTGCTGTTTCACATTCCTAGGCAAGAAAACTGATGAGCAACTCGAAAGCAGATGAGCAGGTGGAATGGTTAGAAGATAGAACAGCAAGTGACAAAGCAAGCAAGCTTGACAAATGTCTGTGCCTTTGGAGGGGGCAATCAAACAGGACCTTCTCCTGACATTACACAGGCAGCATCTACCTGACATGTTCCACAGCAAGCATGTGCAAAAAGGGATTTTCTAGTTGGTGATAAGTTTTGTGACATCTGTTGTCACCTGAGGATGTGGAGTTATCTTCACTAGCATGGTAGCCTTCTGCCACTGCTCTCCATTCCGCCTCAGCAGTCTCAGGAGAGGTGGCACTAACACCAGGGCTGATGTGGGTCTTGGATAAATTCGTAAAGACCATATAGCACTCATACACTCCCTTTAGCTGGGGAGCATTTCTGACTCAGAGAGAGAGAGAGTTGTCTGCAGCATCCCTGCAGCTATATTTCACTGTTCACCTCCACACCTCATTTCCCCACCATGGTTACCCTGTCATGTGTGCAGGGCCCCTCTGTGAGTGTGGAAAGGTCATTTCACTGGCTGATCTCAGCAGAGTGCCCCGGGCAAATGTGAACCTCTGACAGTTCTCCATCTTCATTAGACATTCCTTTGCCTTAGCAGATGAACCCTTCATGATATCTGATGTGTTTCTCCTTATCACACCTCTCTGAGATGGGCAGCTCTAACCTTCTTCTTAGGACTTGGAGGTTAGGACACAGAGACTAAAGGCACATTTTTAAAGGTCCTTAAGAAACTTACGGGTGCAGAGTTGGCTGATACACTTTTCAAACCATGAAATGCATAACTGCAATTCAAATTGCTGAATTGAAAAGCCCTGGGGAGTCTATTTCCTTTTGATTGATATCAATGGGAATTAGATATGTTTGTTTCTGAAAATCATCATCTTTAAGAATCTAAAAGCCTTGATTTCAGCACCTTTCCTACCACATAGCAGGAAATGGAGTCAGAGTTTTCCAAGCATGAGGCTACTGCTCTAGATGCAGGTCCTCTTCTTAATATTTTTTTTCTTTTTTTTTCCTCTCTCTCTTTTTAATTAAATAAAAGTCACAGGCCAGCCTGTAAAGGAGGAGTGTGTTATTAGACAAATTCAAGAACAGATCTACAAGTGGCTACTGAAAACAGGGGTTTTCATGATGAGTCCATTAGCATCACTAATCCAGTATTTCTGAACATGGAGAGAAAGAGCAGAAAGTGCCACAGCTCCCAGGCTCCCCCTGAAAAGCATGTGCTTTTGCTGTGGGGGAGACAGAACACTTGACCAGATGGCCCAGTGCTCTGCTCCAGGAAGCAATTCCTCATACTCTCATGTTCTTATGTTTCAAGCAGTGTCTGCTGTGGCAGTATAAACGCACCAATAGCCTGCTCTAAGCACCAGCTTCTACCACCCTGCAGTCGCTCTTTCTGCTGTAATTCTCCCAGCTGGACAGGAACACATGGACCTTGAATGATCTACTTGGCATTTTGCTATGTAGGCTGCTTTTTGTCCTGATCCCATACATTTTTAAATTAGCGTCTGAGCTGGTTATCTTCTTTGGAGCTGTTTCATTGCCACAGTTCCAAACCTGTGAATACGCTCTGCTTTTCTCTTTTTTCTTCAGAATCTTTTACATTCCATTTTTTTCCTTCACAGCACTGTTATTGTGGCAGTGGCTGGCATGATTATTGCTACTTACTCCCAATCCCCCAGTGGCAGAGTAATACCTCTTTAATTGGGTATTTCTCCCTCCCGACACTAATCTCCTAACAAATGCCGATGCCGTGTTAGATGCTGTGTGGGGATCTCTCATCACTATCTCTTTAAGCAGGCAGTTGTGTGTGGAATGAATGCACAGTCACTCAGCATGGATGGATTTGTCTGAGTCCCTGTCAGCTCCCTGGTTTTGTCACTGAAATCTTGCATTGTGGATCCGTATTTCTGTTGCTTTAACTTTTTGAGGCAGATTTATCTCAGCCCCTGTCAGATCAATGGGTTTTGTCACAGAAATCTATGTGACTTTGTTCCCTGTGGAGATCTGGCTAGTCAAGTTTGTGGAGGCTGATTTGGGAAGCTGAACCCGAGGCCTTGTTTGACTATGTCAGGGGTGGGTGGGGGGAGAACAAAAAGAATTGAAAAGAGCAGAGGCCTAACAACCAGAAAAACTTAAATAAAAACTGCAGTAGCAACCTACATCCAAAGCCCAAGACAATGCACACCCCAAGAGAGCATATTCAGTCTCACATCCATGACACATGGGCTCTCTATCTGCTGGCATCATCAGGAGCTGCTTGCTCTGCCCATGGACTGCAGCCCTGGGACAGTGGCTGAGGTGTGACACGGCTGTAGGTCTGAGGCAGATCAGCCTTTCAAGCCGGTCCTCCCTGGTTGCTCAAAACCCCCTGGAGCTGTGGAGGCAGGAAGTCCATATGAGGCACTTCTCCTTTAATGCCTCCACAGTATATTAGGAAACACTGTGCTATCAGAGATGATCCTTCTCGAGGGATAGAAGCCCAATTTTCTTTTTGCCTGTAGCCATCAGACTGCATGATTGTCTGACACTGCAACAACACAGTCTTCCAGATAAAGAAGCTTTACTGAACTGCTACATGTCCATCTTCTCTCCTTAGCTGATTCAAAAATTTCCAGGAACAGCTTCAGTAAATGGAAGTTTCCTGATGAAAAGTATTTTGTTCAAATAATCTTTTTCTTGGACTGAGGGATAACATTATTTCCTTTGGTTATTACTACTTGAAATTTTTTAATAATGATTATCACAGTTGAATTTGACCACGATCAAGGTCTGAGTGAACTTTTGGAACAAAATGGTAGTGGTAATAATAATAGCAATAACAGTAATAGGAAAGCAGGTAACATACATTAAAGGAAGAGCCTGGTGTTGACTGATAAAGACTCAGACTTGTCTGGAACAGCTAACTCAACCTGAAAGCTCAACACAGTAGGGGTGGATTCCCTGTTGGTGAAACTGCCTCAATTTTGTATTTGAAGCAGAACATTTCAAAAAGAAAGGGTACCCCAGGAAAAAGGAGATTTGGGGAAGGTAGCCATTAGCATCTCAGTATTAATGAGAAACAGTGCAAATTTTTGGCCATGGGTCACCTCATTGTTCTCTTTCCAATATTCCAGTCATAGGCTTTCTTTAGAGCAGATGCTCATTTCTGTGCCTGCTTTGTGGTATTTCCTTTCTTTCTTTTTAATGGAACTCTCCTTTTGTTGTAAGCTTTTCCATTTCATCTTCACCTCTGGAAATTCTCCATCCCCATTTTTTACCTTCTAATCCTTCTTCGTCAATCCTTCTTTTCCTGCCTCATGTAAACATTCATGCTTCTGTTTTACTTCTTCCTCTAGGTGATTAGCTATTCTCTTTTAACTGGTGCCCCTCAGGTTTTTTTTGCCTTTCCCGTCCTTTCATGTCCCTCTGTCCCCTCTGCTGCTCTAGTCCTTAGATATTGAAATGGCATGTGTAGTTCCTGCCTGTGATTCTGTGCTAGATACCTCTGTGTGCCTGTGCAGACCCAGTGTAAGCCTGGCTAAATACAGGAAAGCAGGAAGCAAGGCTGAGTGAAAGGTTGCTTACTTGTGCCTGTGATTTGTGGTTGTTTAATAATGGCCTCCTGATTAACACAGACCTCAATTCCAGAAATGCCACAGTGATAGATACTCAATATTTACCTTAATGGAGACACACAATTCCCTTAACATTTTAAGCCAGTGCTAGCAGTACTACTATTATGCTGGAAGTTGTTCACGCCGCTGCCTGCGTGCGTATCGCCTGGTGAAACACAACTTTAATTCTGCACAGGTCCCCAAGGACTAACAAGGTGTTGAATGATCACTATTACATGAAGCTGTCACCATGCCTGCAGTTCTGTCAAACCACAAGAATGATGTTGTAGCTCTCCTGTTTCACTTCAGAACAATGCAAAAAAGTATGGCTTCAATAACACTGCTGAAACTGTCCCCCCAGAAGTCATCTTGTCTGCCACAGCAACTGCTTTTCACAGAGGTCTTCGTATTTTATCTGGTCATAGTTAGTTAACAAAAAAGAATTACAAGGCTTGACTAGACCAAAAGTGATGAGATACCTGTAGACATCTGATTGCTTTAGTCTATCTCTTTTGGTACATCCTAATGCACAGTAGGGTCACTGCAATAAGGAGCTTTAAAGTACTTGCTGTACTTGCCATTGCTGCTTTTAGACTTGTTCCAGAAGCACAGAAGTTTACTATAGTCAGATCACCTCTCTGTGGTCTCCTTCTGCAGGAAATATGTCCCAAGCAAGCAGAAAGGAAGGGATAAAGGACAATAGCAGATTAGTTATTACTAAGACAAGAACAAAGGCTGCTTGTTGTCTCCCGAGCAAATTTTCTGTCCTGCCTTCAACGTAGGTATAAACCAGGCTGATTAGCTCAATCTGCCAGCCTGGCTCAATAAACCAAGCTGAGAGTTGCTGTTACACACTCTGCTGGGGTTATAACTATCTTTTAGAAAAGATCCAGGTTTAGGAATGAGGAGGTGCAGAAGTGCATTCACAAAGATGAATCCATACCTGGATTGCTGCAGCATTAACTGAGAGTGCCTGTGAGAGCACACCTCAGGTGCTGTCACATGTCAGAGCTGAGAAGGCAACATTTGAAAACTGGTTTGGAAGGGACTTTAGCACAAAGTGTGGGAGGCCACATTTGGAAAAAAAAACCCCACCAAAAAAACTAGACTAAGTTACACCAGCACTGTTGTGGGAGGAAGACTTGCACAATGCCTTGACTGCAGCCATGGCTGTTTTTCCTCACATTCGTGGGCTCTAATTCTACATAAAATAAGAAAAGGGGGAGTGAGAGACAACACTGCATCATCTTGACATTCCTTTCTAAGTATATAAAAGATGAGCTGTAAGTTGCTCAGTGTCTTGCTACAATATAAGCCAGCAACAGCAAATTGCCATCTCTAGAGCCATGCAGGACAATGACAGACTGGGGAAAGCCAGCCTAATTCTGCCAATGGCAGTGTCCAGCCATGTTTTCCAATAGTTGGCTAATTAGTAGAAATACAGATTTTTAAGACAGCAAAGATGATTAGGGAGCTCTGTAAAAGCCTCAAGGCTGCCTGTGAGACAAATCTCAGAGGGCTGTGATACAAGGTCTTTGCATGTGTGCCCCTGATTTTAAGCTGACAGAAGTCAGTATTGGACTGAAGGCCTGATGGACACTTACTACCTGACTAGCTGATGTTCTCTGCCCTTCTTTTACTGGATAGCCACCTACACCACTAAAGAAACAGGCTGTCAGCTCATACTTCCAAATTTGTGGACTTTCAGCCTGGAGCTGTAGACTGACCATGAGGGCTGAGGTATCTCAGCTGTCTCCATGGAGATCCACTGGTTCAGGACTGAGGCAAACTGGCAATGTGTGGGGAGAAGGAACTTAGAGCTTTTGCTGTAACTGTGCAAATTAAAGAGAAGACTCATTTCTATGTCTATCATATAAATTTATTTTTTCATTTCTGTACTTGCCATACACTAAAATATATAGAACTCTGGAACATTCCCACTAAATACCCAAGGGCACTGGTTAGGAAAAGGTCACTGGGGGAGTAGAAGCATCAGGGTACAGCTTAAATAACGACTTCAGCAACTATGGAAAGTCAGGTGGATTTACTGGTTGGGCTACCCCAAAATTAGCTTTTCAAGGGTTGTAACTTGGGACAATATTGTATAGCAGTAACTCCAACTTAAGCACTTGTGTAGGGCCTCATCTTTAGAATCATTAAGGTTGGAAAAGACTTCCAAGATTTTCCCCTTGAAATGAGTGATAGAAGTCACTAAATGGTTATAGTCAAGGTAGACCCCAAAGAAATGAAGTTAGTATTTGAAGAGAGCTGCAAGATAGGAAGTTTCCAGTGATACCAGGGAGGTTAAGTCCTCTCCAGTTTGGAACAAAATAAGCAGTTGTAATTTGTATCATGGTAACTACTTGTATGAAGACCCAAAAAAAAGGTCTGGTTATGTGTTCAGAATCTCTTAGATCTGGAAATTGGGTTAGAATGTCTGGTCAAAACATCAAAATTCTGGTTACAATGAAAATGTAAGGATTGTTTTGGAGGTTATAAACCATGTATATTATAATATTCAGCTTCTTTCTAGGACAAACCTCCATTAGGCAATCCCACTGTACCTTATGTTATTCAGACTCCCCCTCTAAGACAGAGCCTATAGCTGAGTAAATATTGCATTGGTTTTTTTTAAAAAATTATGGTCAAAGTGAGGAGCAGAGTCGTAAGGGCTCCAGTAAAGATGTTTTGGTAACAGCCTGCTGTCAGTTCTGAGCAGCAGAGAAATGTGACGTGTGACAGACAGACTCTGACAAAACCTGGGCTCACATCAGGTGTTTCTGTGGACTCCAAATCTGTTGCTTTGAACTGCATTCTACAGGAAACCAGCAGCTGATGCTGTCGACAGAGAATTGTGGTTTCTGAAACTATTGAGTGGTCTTTTAGGGCAGTCCCATACAGAGCCTCCATTAGAACAGGTAATCAGAGTAAGAGCTTCTTCAGAGAGAAAAGGGGTGAGTTCCTTGGAAAGTACTTGGAAAAGATAATTTCAAACTGTCTTTGCAGGAAAAGATCAAAAAGAAATAGTAGATTTTTATCCCTGTTAGTAAGTAATTCAGTAATGGAAACAATGCCACATGTTCCAGCTACTCCTCAAGGAAACTGGCCCCAGTCTAAAGTCTTCTGAAACAGCCAGGCTGATCCTCAGAGAAAGTGTAAATTAAACAGCAGAATCATTACAGGGCATAGAAAATTATGCAGTCCAACTAAGAAGGACTACTATTGCTTTTTAGATTGGAAGACTCATTTAAATTCAATTAATCAGACCACTGTCATGTACAATTAGAACTGTATCTCTCTGTGATTCTTCTGCTTTGAGAAACACATGACCTTCAGGAAAATAGAGCTTAGCAAATTACTGCTTCTAAATTTTGTATATTGAAAATTTGGTGGGTCACCTGCAGACCTGACTTTTGGGTGTGTTGAAATAGTGACACAGGCAGGCCAAAGAAAATATCCTTCCCCTTATCCCTTCAGTGTTAAGCACAGATTTGCAGTTGTTTGGGAACAGCTCAGGAACAGCTCTTGGTTTTGGTAAAACATCCCTCCCCCACTGTAAAAGCAGATTTTTCACATCAGCTTTCCTGATAATGGGTCAGGGACAGCTGCTCGTACAGCCTCCTTCTAGTCTTCTTTAACATTTGCGAGATCACCTGTAAGCTGACATAAAAAATCAGGGAAAGCAGCAGTGTTGGAAGCAGCTCAAGCTGAAAGTCAGACTAAATGAACTCCACTGCAGTCACAGTCACAGTCTCAGGTGGGAACTCTGGTAAAATGACAGTGTAGAATGATAGCTTAAGAGGAACCTGTGGGTGGGTAGGTATTAAACCTGTCTCAGACACACAGACTCATCACCTAAGTCACACAAGATGAGGTTGGTGAAACAGCACAAAATTATCTAATTGTATTAGGAACAAGAACAAGTTATCTAATTCATGTGTTGTGCTGCCAGAAATCCAAATCAGAGCTCACAACACTGGAATTTTGGATCTCTTAAGGCACAGAGCAAAGTGTCAGATAAACTCTCATCTTTATTCAGGGTCAAAAGCAAGTGGATATTTTTTGGTGGCACTCACAGATCCAGTCTAAATGAAGAATACAAAATTTGATGCTGCCTATCTCCTAAAACCTGCTGTACCATAAGCACCAGAGCAACAATATTTGGTGCTGAAACAGTCTCTCAGTCAGCCTGAGAGCTAGATGAAGCAAAATCAACACCACAACTAAAGCAAACTGAAGAGGAGCTTGCAGTGAGCCATGTTCATATCACCGGTTTTATCTTACAGTCAAGAAATTACCAGTGTGTTTGAATTCTCTACACCTTAGCAATACTCAGTAGAGAAAAAAATATTAAGAATACATAGTGCCATTGCTTACTGAAGTAGCAAATGGTCCCTTCACAAGGCAGCTCTTGCCCTAGACTTGATTTGTTTTAGCATCTAAACAGTTCTAAGAAAACCACTAATTAATTCTCGAGCCCTTGCAAACAGCCACCTTCCTATTGTGAACCTTCTTTGTAGAGACAATGAATACAAAACTGTCAGAGCTTTGTCTCCACAGGGAATAGGCTTGGTGAGAGTGTGATAAAACACTTGAAGCATCTCTGGCCCTTCCTCACACACAGTGCCCAGAGCAGCTGTTCCTGTAACAGTTCCTGAGCATCCAGAGGGGTGGATTTTGCCTAAGCCACAGAGTGAATGGCAGCCTTTGCCATCTGTGAGCCACGGGAAGGTTCCATCTTTGCTGCCCTGGGCCATGTCTGTATCCTCTCTGCTGATTAGAATCAGGGACCCACCTGCCTTGGAAGAGGCTGGCTTGGCATGCAGCGCAGCGAGGGATTTGCAGTTGGATTCACAGCTCTATGGCTGCTTTTGGGTACCTTGCAGGAAAGAAGGCAGGCATGCCATGGGGCTGGCAGAGTCCCCCAGCTCACATGCACCAGGCTCTGAATGCACTTGGACATGGGAAGGACCGAGGAGTATTTTCCTTTCACAGTGATGTCCTAACCCAGACCCCAAGAAAAGCTGTAATACTGGAATGTGCTCCTGTGGCAAATTTGTTTATGTTGTTCAGTTTTTCTTATGACCTCTCAGTAAACTTGTTTTGAAGGCTTTCTTGTGTCCTGCTACCTTTGTCCAGTAGCAGAACTTCTCTGCATCAAGTGTACAGACATCTTTCTCTCCCAGTTCAGTGAGGGGTCCTCTGGTGGCCAGTAATCCCCTGGCCTTGCAGACCTTGGTCTAATGTGAAGAACACACTTTTTAGTAGCTCCCTGGATATGTACCCCAGTGCACAACTGAGCATATAGAAGTCCAGCTGACTGACAGACTCTGGGCAGTGGGTGGTGAGCTGCACACAGATACACAGAAGGATCACTGCTCCCCAGGGAGCCAGCATGAAAAACATCTGCCAAAGGAAACCCTCCTAACTTCCCGCCAGGGCATGAAAAGGAATGACACCCTTACCGACAGAGTGACAAGTGTGGAGTGACAAGTGTGGAAGGACAAGTGTGGAATGCCTCACAGCAGGGACTGATTTGTTGGTAATGCTCCAAAACCTCCTAATCCCCACAAGGAAGAGAAGAACAAACAGCCTTCACCAAAGCTGTCACTTCCATGGTGTCCAGTACCCTTTCCATATATTCATCAATCACAAAGCCCCATCCCAGACAGTGGCCAGTAACTCTGGGGTAACATACACATAGACATCATTTGGGTTCCCTAGGGGATAGCTGTTCTACAGCTGGGGCTCCTATTCAGTGCTAAACAAATTCCCCTAATCATGAAATTGTACCCTTTCTCCTCTAGAAAGATACAAAGAACAGTCTACTTACCAGTAGCAAGGGCCCTGAACCTTCCTGACAGGTTTCTGTGGAATTTGTCCTTGAGAGTCCAGTGGAACTGATTCCCATCTTTCACATTCTGTATGACAATGATTTCCAGCTGGAAGTTTCTCATTCTCTGTCTCTCTTTCTTTTAGTAGGATGGCCATCAGTGCTGCTGCTCAATGCCAACACTGAGTTCATGCCACCTCCTTCAGTCAATATATGCCTGAGGAGACAGAATAAATAGTTATTAAACGTACTCTAGATTTCCTGTCATATTGTAACTAAGCACTGGAAATCAAATAAATATATCATAAGACAAGCAGTTAAAATGTCTACGGAAAAAAAAAATATTCAGGCAAAATGGCTTATTCTGCAGCATTAATGAGTAACAGATTGTTCCATCAATAGTATATGAGGAGCAGCATGCAAGAAAGCAAAACTCCTACAAGTTCCCTGAGACTTGTATCCTTGTAAAAGGCCCAGTTCTGGAGAATACTGAAGAACATGATTAAGGTTAAGCACATGTTTAAATCCCATTGATTCAGTGAGACAGAGATACAAGATTAAAAGGTTTTTGGTTTTTTTTTAATCAAGGCACTTTACTAAACTGAAGATTATTCTGTGCAAAAAGCTCAAAGTCAGAAGCAGAGCACGTGGCAGGATGGGGCTGTCCAGCTCTGTGCTGATGGATGTATGCAGCCATCCTGCTGTCCCAGCTGTTAAGAAGAGGGAGTCATAGCTCTGTGTTTCTTTGACAGCCTAAGAACCTTCCCTAAGATGCACCTCCTAAGTCTTTGCCTGTGCCACGCATTATCTTTTTCCCTAATATAATCCTCAGTATAAAGATCCGACTTTACCTGGAACCAGCCTGTGTGGGGACATCTCACAGAATGTCCCAGCACAGTCACCTTGCAGATGATCTGTAGCAGTTCCAGGATCCAAACAGGACCAGGACCACACTTTATACATGGAATTAAAAACTAGATTCTTTCTCAAGGAGCTTGCTGACTTAATGAATACTGAGAGAAGGAGAACAGAGGAATAAACATGAGAAATCTCAAGGCTTTGAAGGACAGAAAGAGAGTCTGAGAAAGGGAGATAGTAAAAACAGATGGATAATATTTTGTCTGGTGAATAGATGCACCTAAACCCCAGCAGAAACAATGCAGGGATATGGATTTGTGCGTGCAGCCCTGCCCACCGGAAAGGCCCATACCATATTAATTATGTCTGCCATGTCATTAGCTAGATGCTGCAGAACAAATAATGAAATTGCTTCACAAAAGCAATGAAGACAACTGGCCAGCTCTTGCTGTGCTTAATTCAGATTGGCTCTGTGTTTCTCATCTATTATGATTCAGTTTAAGCTTATTCCTTTATTTCCAGTGTCTGATCAGGCAAAGCAGAAGTAATGTTCTCCTCCATACAAACGCTATAATCTGTTACTATTCCCTTAACAACGAGGGTCACTGTGGACAGTGTTTAGGAAAGCAGTAAAAATCAGTGTGATGGGTGCTACCGAATGGCCTGCTCTCCCATGAATGCTTTGCTGCCTGAAGCTTAAGAAGCCACATGGGGTGTTTAAAGAGAGGGGAAAATGTCGTTAATTGGCAAAGCCTTTGGAGCCTAGGGCTTTCATCCAGCTGTTACACTGAGGTGAAGTGAAGCCTCTGGGGTGTTTGTAGATATATGGAACTCGTGTTTTTCCTTTGTAACAAACAAGTTAGGTAAATTTGCGCAAACACAGGGGAAGGGAAGGGTGTCTCCACCATGCTCAGTGCAAAAATCCTTAGTTTTGCCTCTCTGGCAAGACCAATTGTCTTGGTGTTTAATCTTTATGTAACCTTTAATCAACCCTGTGGTGTTAAATCCAAGCTAGCTCAATTCATAGGTGGGATTTCTGCAAAGACAATGGGTCTGCTTAAATGGGTTTGCTTCTATTCATGCCATAGTTCCTCTTTAAATTCCTTGTAAAAAGAAGACTGAGTCTGCAGTCTAGAAGCAGAAGACAGTGATTTCATATTAACTGCAACTAGAAATCATTGCAATGACCTTGGATGAGTCAATGCTTCCTGGAGCCTGATAGGGAGGAAGGAGCCTAGCCTACATGAGGGACCATAAGGCTGGAGCCAGGTGTTCTGACGGTGTTCTGACCAAGTCCTTTGACATTCTGGAGGGAAAGGTTTCAGAATAAGACAAGGTCATGATCCTCCCTCATCAGCACCACTGTGCAACTCACCCATCCCACAGGAGGTGCAATGACAAGGTCCATTGGAGCTGGAGCTGCTGGGCTGTCAGGAGCACTCCCAGTTTGCCTGAACCCATAGCTACAGAAGTGTGTGACTCTTGGCTTGCATTTCTCCCCCTGAACACAGAGTGCTCAGTCTAAGTGCTAGTTGGAAGCTTTCACACGTGCCAGGAAGCCGCCTTGGTTTGATGCCATGGAATAGACATGTTCATTCTCCCAGTGTTGGGACCTGCCCAAGGATGGCAGCAAACATTTACAAGCACAGGTGTTCCTGGCAGGTGTTCTGTTTCTGAGGAAGCTGCCTTCTGGCTGAGCTGCTGCCAGCCCATCTATCCGTCTCCCCCATTGCCACACAACCTTGCCTCCCCCAGGGACTTTCAGGCAGGCCTATTTCAAACAGCAGGCACAGGCAATGAACACATCAGGCAATTAAATGGCAGATCAATTCGACTTAGCTTCTCTTGGGAAAGCAGCCCTTGGGAGACAGAAGTATGAGGCAGTAGGAGACAAAGACAAAAAGAAAAATCGAGAGGTACAGGAGAGAAGGAGGAGAGCAGAAGAGCCAAGATGGAAACAGCAGGCAGAAAGGGCCATGCACAATGTGCTGTGAAAGCACAGCTGCAGGGGAGGAGGCATTCAGGGGAAAAGGGACATGGCTGGCATAGGCAGCACGAGAAAGACAGCATTTGGGAGAAGACATAGGAAAGAGAGAGTATGTCAAAGGGAAGGTAAGAACAAGACAGAGAAAAATGAGACTGGAAGGGGTGGGATGATAAATATAGCAATAGCAAGGAATGGCCTCGACTGCCTACCTGGATCTGCAAAAATGTACGCTTTATGAATTTGGAACCATCAGCAAAAAATATATATTTGTAATATCCTATGCACTTTATTTAAACTGATGGAGGATCACTGGATATTGACAGAGGACTTCTCTCCCTGAAATATGCCATAAACTCAGGAGTTTCCTAGTACCAATATAAAAAACAGACAGTGGCACTGACAAGAAGAGGGAAAGGAAATTAAACAGGCTGGTATCACTCCAGGCAGCTGAGTGGAACACTAGGGGAAAAAGCAACATGAACGCCTAATTAGTTTTCAGTTTCTATCTTTAATAATCTGAGATACTGGTAGTACTAACCCACTTAGTAATGCTAGTCGCAGGCCTTCAAGAGTCAGTAGTAAAGTACCAAAAATCTGAGAGTCTTTCCTTTTAAAAAGTCACATGATTCTTGTTTTTCCTTTATTAAAAAAGCAAAACCAAAACCAAACAAAACCAGAAACAAACCAAAACCCCCCTACCCAAATAAACAAACAGAAAACTACCTGTGGTTTACATGTTCAAAGATGAAATTCCTGGGGAGAGGGAGAACACTGTAATTAGGGGATCTAGAGAAGGTCTGAAAGTCCACAACACACAAGGACTTTTCACTGTATGACCTTCATTCTGCTAGACTCCCCTTCAAGAGAAGCAGCCTCTTGCAGGATGTCTCCGGTCTTCCTCTTTAGCTGGGAACAGTGCAAAACCCTCTGTCCCTGCTGCCAAACCCAGTGCTGCTGCTCTGCAGGACTCTGCCCCATCCTAGGGGTGCGCTTCTCACTCCCTTTACAGCACAGCAGGAGCCAGCCACAGGAGGGGCAGCTAAATGTCAGGCCTTGAAGCTGCTGTGCCAAAGGACAAATGAAAATGTCTCACAGTGACTCCAGGGAAGCTATGTCTTTCCAGTTTTTCTACTAAGGCTCTGTAGTACCATTCTATGCTCTTATAAATTTTCTTCTTGCATGGCTTCTCTCCAAGCCCATCGAGGCTATTTACATACACCCACCATATTTACAAGAGTGCTGCGAAGAAGCAAAAGACAAAACCAAACCAAACCATGCAATGAGTCAGTGCCAGAAGTGGTGATAAACCCAGACTCCTTGCTGTCTTTTTCCTTCTTATTAGGTAGACAATGCTGCCTCTGTTCTGCCCTTTTCAACTGTCCTGTGACAGATCTTGAAAAGTAAATCTGGGAAGAGTTAATATTTTAGTTTCTGCTTAAACAGAGGATCCAAGAACATTAAATCCAACATTAGGGATGACCAGGCAATACGTAACCAGTTGGGAAATCCTAGCTAGAGTGCCCTGCTTGACTCTCAAGGTCAGCACATTAAAAATGCCTTTTTTATACCACCTTTGGCTTCTCTCTTTGCAGGAAAAGAATGAAGTTTCTGAGTCTGAGAATATCTAGCACCAGTTTGTCCTACAAGGCAGAATATGACCATGGTTTTGTTTAATTTTCTTCTTCTACTTTTCTTTCTTCTATTTTTCAAACCTTGTTTTCTCTCCCTCTTCCAGTTCATCTCCACAGCTAGTGCTGTCCTTTCAGTGATGACAAATTCTTTTAGTCCCATACAGTCCTGACAGTTGTTGTTCCTCAGGCCATGAGGTCCATGAAGCAGAGCTCAAATTCCTGGCTCATTCAGGGCCCACAAGTAGCTGCCATGGCGAGGCTGAGGATGAATTTACCACTTCACTCTCTCTAACCTGGAGCCAGTGATTGGCACTGCCAAAGCACTGAATGGAATTAGATTGCTTGCACTACCACTAGAAGGGAGGTAATCATACAAATAGGAAGGTGGAGAGGGAAGAAAGCCAAAAAATTCCAATGAAGTTAACAAGAACCAGGATGGTGGGAAATAATGTGACAACTGGTCGGCTGACTTGCTCTATCCTGCAAGCATACACACATACAGGCAAGATGTGAACATGTACACACACTCCTGTCTGCTAAATCTGGGCATCTGGCGTCCATCAGCTCAACTCTACATCCCTCCTAAATGCAGGTTCTTTGGCTACCAGATCCCACAAATGAATTGAGCCATTATGTGGAGCACAGAGACCTGAGTAACTGTCTGAAATCTGCTTCTTCCCAAGGTCTGACTCTGTAAACAATTCAGCCTTTCAGTCTCTGCTTGTCCTCCTAAATTTTCCACAGTATTTAAGCTGTAAATGGAAGGGGCACATTGAGGCTGCACAGTGGCTGTGCTGGCACAGAGCTCTGTCACAGCCCTGTCCCCAGCACATTCCTGGGGGAAGTGGCACCATGGCTTTGAAAGCTGTGGCTGCCAAGGGAAGCTTCTCCTGGGGCCAGAGTGGAGAATCCACACAAGCACCTGGAGGAGCCTTAGCAAGGCAAATGCTCCCATCTCTCCTGCCCTGCTGCAGCACTGGCATGATTGATATTCCTAGTGCACAGCTGGAGACAAGCTGTAGCACAGCACTGGAGAATCAAACAGCCAGTTCCTGCAGCAAGGCAGAAATACAGGAGCTGGAGGTAACTAGAAATGGGAGATGAAGTCTAAACTCTCAGTGAATCCTCACTTCCACTGTTCTTTGTAATGAGACAACAGGACTACATTGAACCTGCTGAGAGGAGAGCTAGCAGAAATCCTGGCTATTCTGTAGCGGCCTTGCTTAAAGCAATCAGCTCTTTCTGACTGGAGTGCACCTCTTCTTTCAAATCATATATTTTACTACGTCTACACTGTCATCAAAGGTGGCTGCAGCACCTGGAAACAGACCAGAGAGGGTTTTCAGCTATCTTGTTACTCTTTTTCATGCAATGCATGAATGATCCAGATGCCTGCATTCCCTCTTTCTCACCTACTGAATTGCTGCTCCTTCTCTCACATCATGAAATTAAGTTTTCAGTGGCCCCCCAGTATGGGTTTTTCACTCCGAAATCCTCATCATCATGGTTCTTCTCAGCACCATGGAGCTGTATCAAGTTTTGACAGAATTTAATGGATGCTTGCTCCCAGATATCTGCCATTAAATAAAAGGAGCATATAAATACAATAAACATGAATCATGAGGAATGTATCTCCAGGTAATAAAAGCTAACCTTTGTAGACTTTAGTTGTATTCACTCATTTCTATGAGGCACTTTCTTTAAATTAAAGGTTGGTCAAGTCTCTACAGCTTGTCTCAAGACCTACAGGTTTTTCAAAAACAGTTCATGAAGATACCAGACCTCAAAACTGGAAGAATATGGTAAGAACTTCACATGTGCCTTGGTGCTGGCTGCAAGAAAGCCATTCTGCCCTTTCTGTGTACCCTGGAAATTCAAAATCAAGTACCCAGCATCAAGACATTTAAAAAAAAAATCAATAATTAGTTTACTTAGAGTCTGTACGTGTTTGCGCTTCCATGTCTTTCTTCACAGGTAGACAGGTTAGAAACTGACATTTTAAAAAATGAAAGCAGAGACTCACATAATTGCATGACCTGAAAGCTTAGACTTTAACATCAGATTTTACAAGGCTTACAATAAAAACGTGGTGATGGGTAGCATGGGGGATTCACGTTCCTTTCTTTGTGCAACAAAAACAGAAGAGCATGCACACTCCAAATACCCCCTGTCACCTGTGTTCTTCTTGATCTTTTTGAATTTATTGAGCCTGTCAGCTGCAATGGAAGCCAGTTCCACATGTGATCCCTCAGTGGTAACATTCACAAATAGGTTTGCAGTGTGTGACACCACCCCTATAATAAATGCTGTGGTTTATGAACTATTCCTGGGGCAGAGGAAAAGGAGCACTAAAAATTGATATAAATTACACTGGCCATGCTGCCTGGCTTTATGTCCTGTCTTTTTATACACCCTCTCCTATTTTCTTCAACATTTGTTTATTTCTAAAAATCTTTACCTTTCAAAAGTTCTATATTTTAATTCTACCTTCAGTCTTTTTTCTCTGCGGTGATTCTGATTTATTTTTGTTTCTCCATCCCCTCGTCTGACTCCTTCCCTTTAGCTGTCTTTTAGCATTTTGTAATGTATAATTTTTCTTCTATGTCAGGTTGGCACCAACAGAGTTGTGATCAAATCTTTTATCCCGAGGGATGCAGTGTCTCTGTAAAAAGACTTTGTGCCCTGCCAGAGCAGAAAGATTCTCTCTGCACCGTCATTTCCAGACATGCCAGCCTCTTGAGCCCAATTTGCTTTCTGTGTAATCACCCTTCATCTGATTGCTGTTCTTGGTGACAATACCTGCATGTCCCTGTCCTAGTTACTGTGACTAGCTGATCTACGTGTGCTGGGGAGAAGCACATTGTTACCTAGTGCTGCATGTGGACCATCATGCTGGACTGGGGCTTTTCTCTTCTGTCACCAAGACCAGATCTGTCATTTACAAGTCTGTCACTCTCTTATGGACAGAGCTGAGGACTGTACAGCACCCAGGAACAGTCCAAACTGTCACAGACTCCTGCCTGCAAAGTGCTTTCCTGGCCCTTTCTCAGTTCTTAAGATTAAAAACCCAAAAATTAAAAAAAAAAATTACAATTCTTTTTCCTGCTGAAAATTTATAATTTCCCAGTGGTAATTTCCCTACATTCTTTTCTGGCCAATTCTGGAGTAGCATGCCCTAGTACAAGTCTACCAGTGCTGGTATGTTATGTGGCTGAATTTTGGTCAGTGAGTGTTTGCAGATGAGGCCAGAAGAAACAAGCCCCTGCTCTGAAACAAGGCAATCCCACAGACTTTCAGCTTCTCAAGGGCTGATGTGATGGGGCCTGGGGGACTGAAGTGACTCCAGGAGACCAAGGCCTGGGTGACTGGAGTCACAAATCCCAACTCAATAACCACATTTGGCCTCCCCAAGCTCCCCTGATGTGTGAGTGGATGCAGCACTCTCTTTTCTGGCTGGGCACTCCCTGCTACTGCCCAGACTGAGGGACTCATCCAAGCTGTGGAGCATCCTCACCTCCCTTTGCAGCAGCAGAGCCAGGGTCACTCCTTGGCCCTGGGTCACTCCCTGGCCCTGGGTCACTCCCTGGCCCTGAGTCAGTCCTTGGCCCTGGGTCACTCCCCAGCCCTGGGTCACTCCCTGGCCCTGGGTCACTCCTCAGCCCTGGGTCACTCCCTGGCCCTGGGTCACTCCATAGCCCTGGGTCACTCCCTGGCCCTGGGTCACTCCCTGGCCCTGGGTCACTCCATGGCCCTGGGTCACTCCCTGGCCCTGGGTCACTCCTCGGCCCTGGGTCACTCCTCAGCCCTGGGTCACTCCTTGGCCCTGGGTCACTCCATAGCCCTGGGTCACTCCATAGCCCTGGGTCACTCCATAGACCTGGGTCACTCCAGGGCCCTGGGTCACTCCATAGCCCTGGGTCACTCCATAGCCCTGGGTCACTCCCTGGCCCTGGGTCACTCCTTGGCCCTGGGTCACTCCCTGGCCCTGGGTCACTCCATAGCCCTGGGTCACTCCCTGGCCCTGGGTCACTCCTCAGCCCTGGGTCACTCCATAGCCCTGGGTCACTCCCTGGCCCTGGGTCACTCCCTGGCCCTGAGTCAGTCCTTGGCCCTGGGTCACTCCCCAGCCCTGGGTCACTCCTTGGCCCTGGGTCACTCCCTGGCCCTGGGTCACTCCCTGGCCCTGGGTCACTCCATAGCCCTGGGTCACTCCATAGCCCTGGGTCACTCCTTGGCCCTGGGTCACTCCATAGCCCTGGGTCACTCCTCAGCCCTGGGTCACTCCTTGGCCCTGGGTCACTCCCTGGCCCTGGGTCACTCCCCAGCCCTGGGTCACTCCCTGGCCCTGAGTCAGTCCTTGGCCCTGGGTCACTCCATGGCCCTGAGTCAGTCCTTGGCCCTGGGTCACTCCTTGGCCCTGGGTCACTCCCTGGCCCTGGGTCACTCCATAGCCCTGGGTCACTCCCTGGCCCTGGGTCACTCCCCTGCCCTGGGTCACTCCTTGGCCCTGGGTCACTCCTCAGCCCTGGGTCACTCCATAGCCCTGGGTCACTCCCTGGCCCTGGGTCACTCCTTGGCCCTGGGTCACTCCTCAGCCCTGGGTCACTCCCTGGCCCTGGGTCACTCCATAGCCCTGGGTCACTCCCTGGCCCTGGGTCACTCCTTGGCCCTGGGTCACTCCCTGGCCCTGGGTCACTCCATAGCCCTGGGTCACTCCCGGGCCTCGTCTGTCTCCTCCTGTGCTGCCCGCAGCTCTTCTCGAGTGGGGCAGCTGCTCTGGAGCTCCTTTATAGCTCATGCTTTGTATTTGCATAGGCCATTGTCATTCCCAGCGCAGCTCCTTGCAGCTGGCATCCTGACTGAAGAAATATCTTCTTTAAGGAGAGGCATGAACGACACAGCTAAAGATAAAAATAACAATAATTTTACTAGATGAAACTTCATGTTAAGCACTTAAAAAGCCATAAAAAGTCAATTTTCTTTCTTTCAATTATTTTGCTTATTCCATTTTTGAAAATTAAAAAAAATAGGAGGAAAAAATAGGAGAAAAAGGAGAGAAGTTTCTTAGTTAGAAAGATGTCTGTTTTTCTCATCAGCACCCAATGTCTTCATGACTTCTCCTCATTGCCCCCTAACTCTACCTAGGTCCTACTCCTGTGAACATGAAAATAGCCATTGTCAGGCACGGCTGGCACTTCCTGCATGAGGAATGCAAGGGAAAGGAGCACTGATAAGTCCTGAGTGCTTGCTGCCTCTTTCAGCACACAAGCAGCTTTTCAGAGAAAATGAAAAAGATAAAGCCAGAAATTACTGCTCTTGCACAATATATGCCAAGTTCGTAAGAGCAGCATTTAACACTTAATCAAAATGGTTTGACAATGTAAAAATTAGGTTTTCAAATGTCATTAGTGCCTTATAATAGGTTCATTTATATCATTCCCATCCCTGGTTTTTTTCATCTCTGCTAATTGTTTTTATTAATTTCTTTCATTTTTTACACTGTTGTCTTGTTGGTTTTAATTTTTAATTATCATAAGACTTTTTCTTTTACCTTGTTAATTGGTTTAGGTTTGAAAAGACTGGTTCTGTCATTCTTTTTCTTCAATGGCAGCTACAAGAGATTTTTTGTGCAGGTTCTTTTTCATTGGTAGACTCTCTTCTGGGCTAATTTGGGAAGAAAAGCACTTGCTTTTAGGGCAGTCTAAGCACCTTTTTTGTAGTGTGATTCACAGAAATGCTCTCTTATATTGACCTGTAAATTTCCTTCTACATTGGCATGCAGGATTCATTTGATATTGGCACAGAAATTGTACCTCTGTTCTACAGTTGATATGCAGACTCTTTTCTGTTTGGAAAAAGATGAAAGCTCTCTCCTGCTCTGGCTTGTAAGGCCTTTTCTGTATGGGCTCTCCTTTCTATCACCCTTGGAACACAGGCACACACACCATTTCTTTTCTCTTTCCATGTACAAGAATGTTCCAAGTCTTGGTTATCACAGGGCTGCAAGATGTCATTTGCATGGAGATGTATATTGGCATCTTGTTGGGGTTTTTTTCTGCCAGTATAAATGGAACTGGTTCAAATAATTCCACTGATGTCTTGGGGGCAGAAAACCATTTTAGGAATGGACATTTTTTAGGAAAATGCTGACACTTGCTTGGTTGTACTTGGCAAAGGAATGTACTTTGGGTCTTCAAGGGGAAATCTAAAAAAGTGAAAACAAAAAATCTAGGCAAAAAATATGAGGGAAAACAATAATTCTCCAACTCCCTTTACATGTAGACAGATGAAGAAATCCTTGTGGGAACTCACTCCAGAGTGACTTCTTGCTCCTGAAGGAAACCAAAGCTGTTAAACATGGAAACTTTGGAATTTCTCTCTAACTGCCAGCAAGAGTGGGCTGTGGCTTTGCACCAATAAAGCTGCATTACCTTGGCACTGCAGGGACATGTGGAAGTTTATTCTTAAACTCACTCCCATTGAGTTCAGTCCTACTGACTGGAAGATCCTGCCTTCACCTTCCTGCTGCCTCTCCTGCCCCCTTACAGCTCTGCAAGGCCTTTCAGGAAACCCTTCACTTAGAGAGAGACTATCTTAATAGAGTCTTGGTTTTCTTCAAAGACATAGTATTGGCAGAATTCCTCCTTGTTCCCTAGGATTTGAGGTGAGTTACGACTGCTGATGTCCCAAAGGATCGTTGCAGCAGCATGTCTTGTATGGCAACCCAAGTCCTCACAGTCAAGCTGGGAGGCATGAGCTGCGTGATAGTTTTATTCACTTGGCCTTTAATGGTGTTTTAAGTTCTCCCTGTTGGGCGGCCTTGTACTCTCATGTGCTGCCTAGCGGTCTACACTGTCTACTTCTTCTCCTCCACTCACTGCAGCTTGTGTGTTTTACCCCTCAGCTTGTGGATGCAAACACAAGTGTTTCTTCCTTCCTGTTTAGCCTGGAGATCCATGTAAACAACACAGAGCAGATCTCAAATTAAACCTTCAGTGGCAGTGCTCATGGGCAGAGTCCTATCTGACAAAATGCCAATATGCTGCCGGGCCCTGGCAGACCTCTCAGCCTCCGTAATGTTCTGCTGGCCCCAGGCCGCTTTCTGCTCTGTGATGGACAGGCATGGCTTCATCAAAGGTTCTCCAGAGCCTTAAATCAGGAACAATACAACTTGTACCTGTGAGATGCCAAGAGCCTACACAGATGCCTGATATGAGGAAGGCCTTTTACTTGCCCCTCTCTATATTTAGCAGCATTCCCAGGCAGTGTTTCTAAAATTACCAGCTGCAGTAATGTGATTCATACCCCATCACCGCCAGCAGTGGATAAGAAGAGTGTAAATGACATGCAGGAGAAAATCCTGAGCAGTATAGCCCAAATCAGGACTGTAGTGGTATCATCTTTGGTGCTTGTATTGACATCTCTGCCAGGCTTTCAGGGAGAAGCCGTTCCTGATCTCAGAATCTGTCTTCTCTCACAGCAGTAGGGGGAAATGTCCCAAGCTGCATGAGAAAAGGTTTGAGATTGTTTTCAAACTGTATTTTTGGGCAAGTCTGGTACAATGAATAATGACAAAAGATGTGCACAAATTGTTTTTGCAAGGACACTGTGCTGTTTGAGCTTTGGATACTGTCACTAGAGCAGGGCTCTGCTAGCTAAGAAGGGTCTCCATCTGTAGCAAATCAACAGCAGACAGGCAAAGCATCTGTATCAGCTGTGGGAACCCATTCCTGAGATGGAAAGAACAAATGTTGTGGTGGTTGTCATAGACTGCTCTGAACCAGTCTGGGAAGAGGCATTACTGTGGAATCAGTCCAAGAGCTGGAGCTGTTACGGTAAATACCATAAACATCTAAATCTTTTAGGAGGTTCAGTCTGCATATCTGAGCCATTATGGGATATTAACTAAAATGCTCATTTGAAAAATTACCCTGTGAGCCACTACAATGTAGCAGAGGAGCTGTTTTGCTCAGATAAATACTAATTGAAAACTGAGGCAGAAACCTGCAGCCATATCTGCCTGTGTTGTGATCTTGTCAAATCTCATCACCTAATTACTAACAGTCCTTGCTGGGCCGTGGAAGAGACCTGCAGGAGAGGCAGAGCCTAAGAAAACAGTATTTATTATTCTGAGGGAAAGCTCTTCTTTCAGAGTTGGTGCTGAATGAATCCCTCAACAAAATTTAAAGGACCTGTGCTTCTTGCAATGCTTAAAAAGAAATTTAAGTGCCGATATTCTTAATTACTGTTCTCCCTAAAGAGCTTTGGGCCGTGATGGGATATTCATTTTGTTTGTTCTGATCAAATTAATATTTGAGAATTCCTTTCCACCTCTCTGAAACACCTCTCCGTCACCTCATCAATACAACAACTCCAAAGCAAAACTGGGCTGTTCTCTTCTTCATGCTTCCACATAGATTCCCCTGTGCTTTCAAATAGCTGTTTCACAGCCAGGCAGTGATGGTTATTGCCACGCATATTGGCAAAGCACACTTGGACCCTTTGGGCTGAAAGAACATATGTTTACTATAAGAAATTATGTCACTGTTTTCATCTCCTATTGTGACAAGTTGTTAAAGAGTAGAAATGAGGGCAGTAATGCCATTAGATAGAGGAAGGAGATATTGAAGATATGTAAAACCCTAACACGTGCTGCAGACTAATTTTCCAGCTGAATTTCTTTTTGGCAGTTTGTTTTGGTGACCAGTATAAGTTCATGTTCATCCACTGTTGCAATGGCCACAGGCAGTACGAAGACAGAAGGAAATCCTCTCTCTGCACTTTACAAACATCTTGAAAAAACTTCAAACCAAGATAAATATCAACAAAATGCTGCATAAGGCATGCACACAGAAAAGTGTAACTCCAATGGGTGGCAGCAGAGCCAGGCAACATTTACATTTCTGTAGCATTTTGATAAAACGTAGGCAATAGAGAAATCGTAAGAAGACAATGGCCTCCATTTCCTTTAACACAGGTGAAGAATATGAGACTGATGGAAAAGGTGCTGAGTTTTTAATGTGAGGGGCTGAAACACAGCAACCCAGTAAGCTGCACTCTCCCCCTCTCGCAGTAACATTTACAATCTGTGCATAGTTTCCTTCATGATATTTCTTCTATTCAGATAACTTTCATTATCTTCGCAGGAATACCACATATTTCCTTTAGGGATTTTACTAATTTCCACCCATCCTCTCCAGCTCCACACTGGCTACCATCCAGAGAAGGCCCCAGCAGGACTAGTACAATGAAAGGGTTAACAAGTCCTTCCCAGTGTTGGGGATAGGGGACAGAATTTTAAAATCAAAGAGAAATATAGCTATGAAGCAATTTTATTCTCTATTAACCCAATCAATGGAAGGTTCCCATAAGCCATTACCAGGGATTTCAGATGCAGAGGATGTCACGAGGGGTTAAATAAAGATGTTTCTTTGTTCATTAGTACTGACAGCTCAGGGAAAGAGAAGGAAGGAGAGAAGAAGAGGGAGAGATAGAGGAAAAAGGAATACAGGTTTGGGATATGAGGAGAGAAGAAATTGCCTATCGCCATGTAAATTGTATAAAATTCCTGTATAGATATTACAAGATATATTAATGCAGTGTATTAAGTCATGAATTAAGGACAGGAAATTATGTGGGCCAATATTCCAGGCCTCATCTTGCTCAGTGGCGAGCTTGGAGGTGACTCTGGAATATCAAATCCAGATTTACATGGTGTGAATAATGGTGGTGAAGGGATAGCTGTGCCCATGCTTGTGACCCACAAAAGAGTTTTGTCTCCAGCAAAAATCAGTCCACACAGCAGTGATCAGTACTGAATCTTCTCTTTCCTGCTGGAAAACCTCTGGGAGAGAGGCAAAGCTGATGCAGGAAAAACATCTCTCCCAGGAACTCTCGACAGCCTTTCTCACTACCATATATAGGCCTAAACAATATTATCTAGCAATTTTTGAGTCTTAAGATTCACACACAATGGCAGCAGCAGTCAACAAAAAATAACTCATTTATAAAAGAAAATTCAATTGTATCATCCATCTTCAGTAAAAATTCAATATTTCCCAATACGAGTTGTTTTGATTTAATGAATAGGGAAATCATCCCTTTCCTACTTCCTAGCATGCTTATGTATTCAAATGAATCTTGCATCACTGGAAAGCAGACAGAGAAATGTTAACAGAAATGCTGGGAACTGCTGCTAACATACCCTGGAAAAACATCCTCACAGGAGAAGGAAAGAAGGAAATGTGAGCAACCCCCTGTTCTTCCATGAGGTGTGGGGTCTCCTTGCAATCTGCATCTGGCTTTCAGCTCTAAACTGGAAATTTAGATCATATTTCTTTTTATCACAAAGGGGAAACTCAGCAGAGTTCTCACTGTGGAAAAAGGCTAGAGGTGTGTGCGGTCTCTGGATGGCAGAGGAGCTGGGAGGAAGCATGTCGTTGTGAATAGGTTATGGCCAGCTCTTGGAGAGACCTCTCCCTTCTCATCTTCCAGAGTTTTTGATGAAACTCATGTAGCCCTGCCTAAGGAGATCAGGTCTCTCCTTGGCTATCTGGGTGTGTTTAATTTTTCTGGAAATGTCCCTTTTCCCTCCTGAATTCTTTAATTCCATACTAATGCAGTGTCTCTGTGCTGTTTACTAACCACATGCAGGCAGCTATTCCCTCAGCTTGCTCAGGACATTAATGAAATGCCTGCCCACCCATGCAGCCAAACACAAAGGGGGCTGCTAATGGCATCTGTATTTTGAAATGAAATCCCAAAGCTTTCATTTGGTTCATGTTCCTCCCTGATAAAACTCTCCTGTCTCTGTCTCAATATGGGGCACTGTTATCTAGTCTCACTTGGGGGTTGCAGGAGCTCTGAGGCTGATCTGGGGAGAGCTGTACCTCCTGTCTGGTGAGGAGAAAAAGCCAGCAACCACCGCACAGCCCAACCAGATACCTCAAAGGGACATAGGACCACCATTATTCTTGAGGCTTGTGCATAATAGATCAGAAAAGCAGGGAAACAGCCAACTTACACATGTCGGGAACAATTTGAATATCCTAGGATGAACCTGCAAGATAAATTTGGGGGATGGGGATTCACAGACAAATCCTGGGCATTGCAGTGCAGCTTTGGGACATGGCAGCTTTATAGTAAATACAAAACTACTGTGTTCATTTCTGAGATAATGTGTTTACGCTGACAGATAAATATATTTTAGGAGAGAGGCACAACTCAGAGAATCATATCCATACATTTTCACCTCAGATTCTGATGTGGTAGTCAGTTCTGCAAATATAAGACATTTATGTTTCTCAGTATTGCATCTAAGCCTATAACATACTTGTTAAAACATACAGAAAAGCAGCTACTTTGTGCCACTGGGGCAACCTGCTACAGTGGACACACCTGTTGGACTGTCTCTGACCTGGAGAGCTTCATTTTGTACTTGTTTCTTTCTCTTAAGATTGTGAAATCCTTCTGGCTTTTCTGTGGCAAGTGTAGAAAGAGAAGAGTGATATCAAGGCACATAGTTGGGACCCACTTTTTTGTAAGACAGGGATTTACAACCCAAGATGTTGTTTTGTAGCATGTCTCCTTGGGAATCCCCTGGAAGAGAAGCAAAGATGGGGAACAAACCCCTGCTGGTTGCATTTTCTTGGTACTCTACCACAGTCTCATTTGACTTCACAGTTTAATCCAAATAGACAGCAATCTTTAAGGGATTCTAATCCATTTTAACAAGAACTTGAAAATTCACACCGGGAAAACTTCTGTTTTCCATCATAAACACAAACTATGTCATTGCTAGATGAACCGTGAAAAGCCCATTCTGGGAATAAGGTGAACATTTCAGGGATGTTAGGGGTCTTTTCCAATCTTACCAATTCTATGACCAAAACATGTGCAATTGCCACTGAAAATTTATGTCTCCTTTTAAGAAGGCTTGATCTTAAAAATTGTTTAATATAGTGCAAATATTTATGTAGTTGCTAGAGTTTACAAACAGGGTTTATCAGCCCTACTCCCAGTCCTTTCCATTTCAAAGATGCCCATGCTTTACTCTAAGGAGCTGAGAACTGAGCATCCTGACCTGATCCTGTGAACTTCAGGAGTTCACAGAAGCCTGCAGCCATTCCCATCTCCTCACAGAGGCACTGCTTCTGCACCTCAGAAAGCCTCCTTGAACACAGGAGATGTGAGCTCTAATGGGATGGGAATGGGTTCTCCTTTCCTACCACCCCACTGTGGTTTCATTCTTCCCCTGCTGAGGCTGGGTGACATGTTTCCATTGAGTTCACTGATTCAGCAAGATCGAGCCCTTGGTCTTAAATAACTAAAGACTGCAAACTGAATATTGTAGCCATGGCAACAGCCAGCTCAACTTTAAACCCTCTGATATATAAAAAGGCAATTTTCTTTATTTTTTCTCTCTGCATTTTTATATTTCCAGAACTTACAATGGTAATAATGGCCTCAGGCCCTAACCTCCACCAGCCAGCCATTAACTTCATGGAAATGCCTTCTCCATCAGCCCCTATTGTCAACAGCCAGCACCATTCCACGGAAACCATAGGGTCTCACCATGCTAACACGACTGGACGTCTCAGCTGTGCCACAGCCCTTTGCAATCCTGCTGCAGACTTATTTCCTGATCATGACAAGTGAACCAGGACTCCATTTAGAGAGGCTGCAGGACTCTGCAGTGCTCCTAACTTCCTCTTGGAAAATGGGGAACAAAACGTCTCTCATCAGACTGATTGCCATTGTGTCCTGCACACATAAGCTCATGGGTAGATGCACATCTCTGCCCTGCCCCTCTGCCTTCCAGGCTCATCCATCTTTCTCTGAGTGAAGCAGGAATACTTTCATATCTCAGTTTATTTGGTGTCCTGTTTGTGCCTCAGAAGTGTTGTCAATGCCATTGTGAAATCACCGTAAATAGTGGAAATAGTTCCTTGCTAATGCTGCTAAAGCACAGACAGCAAAGGGACCTTTTGCATTTTAGGATTTTTTTTACTTCTTCTCAAATTCTTTCTGGAAACTTTCTTCAAGACCTAGGGCTGGATTAACACAAATTGACTGTTTAGCATGTGTAAGGCACTTCTTGCCTATTCATAACAGGAACAGAAGACCTCAATCCTGTGTGTAATTTTGTCCTTGATTTTATATGTGGCCAGTGGTTTGACTTTTGTGCCTCAGTTTCTCCTGCTGTTAAAAAGGAAAACGATACACTTATATCTCTTCTAATGGTCATGAAATTAATTTCCCTGTAATGCGTGTATAGTATGTAGAGATGGCAGAATGAATAGCAATGGTAGCAGCTATTATTATATATCACTTTCAGCAGATAGCAATTTCTACAGTAGGTTAAATTCTGGCCCAAAAAGTACTTGACTGAGTCTCTTTAAGGTCACAAGCTATTATGAGTTGAAGACTAAAATGCTTTGTATATGATCATGAATAAATGAATTGAGTATCTCTGCCCAGCAATGTGGGATATGGAAACGATGCTGAATATCATCAGTCTGAACTATCAACATCCATCAGCTTTACCCTTGCTCATCTCTCAGATGTCGCAATATGAAACCCACTTTCCCCCGAGATTTCAAACGACTGGGGCTAAACAGCAAAAAAACATTCGATGACTAAATTTGCCAGAGAAGGTCTCAGTCACGAATGACTAAAAACAAAATTATAGAGCAATCTCAGCTGACTGAGAGCAGAATGAAATGTGATTCATTTTCATCCACTGGCAGGGACTGCAGGGAAAAAAAGACTGGATTAACCCCTTTTCTGCTAGCAATGCCCATGCTCCCTGGGCTGATGCACATGTAGTTTGAATTCCTCAAATATTAGGTCTTCTGCTTGTTTTGTAGGGGAACTTACAGCTTTTATTACTCAGGTGGACCAGACCATAGGAGGGCTGTGCTAAAAAGACTAGTGTGCTATACTTTGCTGTCTTACACAGCTTATAGGAACAGAACCATAGACCCCACTGCCCTCTACCAAGGAAGACATGACTGCCTGCCCAAAAAAACCCCTTGTAGTATGAAGATGAAAGACAAGATCTGGACAATGACATGTAATGGTAGGATAAAACATTTATCAGCAAGGCAGTCAAAGATGTCAGCACTGCATCACTGCAGGAGATAAGAAATTGTAAGGTGGGGAACAGAGGTGGATAATGACATGGCACTCTGAGTGCCTGCAGGATGGATTCCTCACGTGCGAAAAGCAGCAGAGGAGAAAACGTGGAGATGGTAGCCTGGAAGTTTGACTACAAGACAGTGAAGCCTGGTTTCATGGGAATACAGGTAGATGCTTTGGGCAGAAGCTATTGTTGCAGGCTTTCTCATCCAGTCTGCACTCATAAGCTTGGGGATCACCCCTGGACTCAGCTGGAGGCCTCAGGGAGGAAATGCTGCTCAGTCACCTGTGCTGTGCTGCACGCTGGGGTGAAGCTCCCCAGGAAATTTCTGACCCTTATTGGAAGAGGGCAGGTGAGACTACTGGAATTGAACTCCTCCCATGACAAACACCTGCATCTGAAGGCTGTGTTAAGGTTGGTCATATGCACCAGGTGGTTCTGCATTCTGGCTGATCATCTGCTCAAATAAATAAATTAAAATTAAATTAATGTCTGCTGTCCCTAGCCCAGAAAAACTGTTAAAAAAAGACATCAAAGTAAGAAAAAATGCATTTTTGTCAGCCAACATCACGGATGATCTTTCCTTCAGCATTCTCTCCACACTTTTCCTAGAAACAGAGTAGATAAAGTAACAAGTCAAGCAAAGGTTCTGAAAGGTCATATTGTGATCTCTGTGGCAACAGAAGCCAAGGGCCTGTCCGTAAGCCAGACTCCCTGAGGAAGTATCATTCATGAGGTCAGAGACTGACCTAGGATATGACAATTTGGGCAAGGGTTGCTCCTTCGGTGTCTGATACCATCCACATCGTCACTGCACTGAAAAATCTCTGTATAACACTGCAGCAGAGTCATGATACAGCAAGTCAAGCTAATGGATGATGAATGTGATACTCAGAGCGAAGTGGTAGCACAGGTGAAGTGCTGGAGCAGGAGCAATTTACTCAGAGCTGAACAAATGCTGGATAGAAGGCAGACTTTCCTTGCCATCTTTTGAGAACACTAGATAGAAAGCTCCCTTAACAACTACCAGATTAAATCAAGAGGTCAAGCCACGGGCAGTTGACAAAGCAGGAACTTTGTAATTCAACAACCTGTAGATCAAACAGGAATGGTCCAAGACAGGCTTGGCTGATGCCAAATGCTTTCTGCTTTATGCACACTGTGGTACAACTTACATACTTGATTTGGTTTCCTTCCATTATGAAAAAATTCTCATGAACCTTAAAAAACGTGTTATAAAATCATCCAGCTTTATGGCTTATTTAATAAATTTCTAATTGGTCAGTTTAGTCATATGACTCTGCTTTTCAAACAACATCAGCAAACCCCTTATGTTAGGTGAGCAACAGGAGGGAAAAAAATTTTAAAAAGGATGAAAATACCAAAATTTTAGATGTTTGGGTTTGCTGAGGTGTTACAGAGAAAAGAAAGCTCTGTTGATATGGCAAGGTTCATCTCAGCAGGACTATGACTCTCAGTGGAATTACCATTGCTGCACTGCTTCCCCTCTGTAAAACTGGCTTACACAGAACTGGCTCAAGTTGTGTGGCTGGCATGGTGGGGCTGCACAAAGAAATATCCAAAGTTTCCCACACTGCATTTTGAGCTTGAAATGTCTTCTCTCACCTCTCTTTTAAGCCAGCTTTGTGTGTTGATTAGATTGAATTAAAAAGATTTGCTTTCTTTTATGGTTAGCAAACCACCAACATGCCTGTAACTAAATAATAGTAGTTGGCCAAATCCTTACATGGATAAAACACCTCCTGAACAGCAGAATGGTTATCTTGTACTGTGACACATGCAAACAAGTACATTATCTTCAATGAAACAGCACTTGTATGATGGAGGGAGAAAAAGAAATTTGGCCTAACAAGACTTTTTCAAGAGAAGTGTGTGAGTAAAAGGTCTGAATTTTGCTGATTACCAGTTATTTTAGGAACCATATGCACAGGCGCTTTCTGACTCATGTTGCTGTCAATGAAGGGCAGCTGTGCAACAGCAGATTGGAGCCCAGGAGTCTGGGTCTGACTCTGATTCCCACCATGATCTTCTTCAAACCACTTCTGTCTGGGATCAAGATGCTGTGTGAAATAGGGCTGGTAGTATTGCCCCTCGTTATCCAGTACTTACAGATCCCTGGAAGAGATTGCTGTGCTAGTGCAAAAGCAGGAGTCCAAACTGCCTGGCTGCCCCCAGAGAGAGTGAAGGGGCAGGATAAGGCAGGCTGCCCTGGGCTGGACTTGAAGGTGGGAGGTCCAGCATGGTCTCCTTTATGTACTAAGAGACACAGTGATAAAAGAAGATGAACAAAAGCTTCCCAGTGATTGGCTTCAAATGGAAAGGTATTTGCAAAGTATAGATAGCGTTTGCTTTGGTTCTAATTTGCTTTGCTTGGTTAAAGTGAAGCCAAAGAATGCAATTAGGATTTCATACAGATGAAATCCCACTATGTTTTGTAAAATGAAATCTATTTCCTTGACCTGGAACCACATGCCACAACCTGTTCGCTGCATGAAGAGAAGTTGTAATAGAAATTTTTATCAAAATGACACCCAGAATCACAATCAGCATCAGTTCCCCTCTCTAATCTGTGCTGGATGGATACACACTGAGTAGAATTACTTGACTAAGAACTTGTCATCCAGAGAAAGAGGAAACAAGTAGAGAAGTGCTGTGACCTAGGACAACACAATATGCCACTGGCTGACTGGGGAAGAGGGCAAAGTATCCTAAGTTCTCACTAAGTCCAAATTTCTGCCTTCACAGAAGAAATATATTGCTACTTTTCCTGTCAGAAAGTAAGTTTGCACAAAATAGTATTTTAGCATAAGATTATGAGAGTAAAGCTGTTGATGAG
Source organism: Motacilla alba alba (assembly GCF_015832195.1). Taxonomy (NCBI): domain Eukaryota; kingdom Metazoa; phylum Chordata; class Aves; order Passeriformes; family Motacillidae; genus Motacilla; species Motacilla alba. Next base: position 16,247,239 of record NC_052027.1, on the reverse strand, counting down.
ACTGCACTGAATTTGCTGAGCAGCATTTGCAGGAAATCGGGAGAGTTTTCAAAATGTCAAAACAGTTCATTTTTGTACAAAATGTTTCCTTATTGCTTTAAAATATCCTTTGCTAAAGAAATTGATTTGGAGTAAAGACTGGAAAAATAACAATGCAGGAGAACTGGACAAATAAGCTGAGAACTAATAAAAAAGATCATTTGACTCCCACAAATACAGAATTTCAATTTTAGTATTTTTGGTTGAGCCACACAATCTATAAATTCATCATCTTCCCAACCCTGCTCCTGACATTTAAAGCCATGTGCCCTCCATTGGAGAGGTGGTGTTGTCAGCTCCACATCATTACATACCCTGTAACTCCAGGGACAAAACTGTGTTTGGAACATTCTGCCTGGGAGTTCTCGTGAGCGCAGTTCTGCCTCCAGTCTTTTCACGGGCCTCCTGTGCTGTGAGGAATTCATATTTTCCAGTACCAATTAAATAATAATTTTTCACCTGCAGCTCACCTGTTGAATAAACACATGATAAGAGGGGAGGAAGCTGCTTATGATGTCCAAGAACATTTGTGCAACCAGGTAAACTCTTCTCATGTAATTCCTCCTGCTTTCTTATGGGTTGTGTCAAACTTGGTGATAACTGACGCCAAAGCCACACTTGTGCTGAAAAGCCACTTGCAAAAGGAATAGAAACTTGCAATCCAAATGTGATAAAGACGTGAAAGAAGTGATCTGTCTTTCTATTCAGTCTGCAGTTCCAGAGGGTCCCAGTCACTTAATTGCCACACAAGACTGCAGTGCAAAGGAGAGTAAAGGCATGCAGTTCCTCTTGGAGGTTTGTGCTTCTGTGACTGAGAGTAAGATACAGAGGTAAGGGAAATTTTCAGGACAAGCCCTTCTTTGTGCTTTTTCCAAATTCAAGGCAAACTGGTTTTGTGCAAGGCACAGCTTCCTGCCCTGCTTAGAAATAAACCAGGTGAAGATGTGAAGGTGTGGACTGCACACAGCCATTGCACAGATTCTAAATAGAAATTTGGGCAGCTGCCCTACTTTGAACCCTGCCCTGCTGGCACTCAAGCAAGCTCGCCTATGTTTGCACATGCTGCAATTGCACCTGGCAATCACATTGCAGACACAGCTCCAAGTGGCACCTTGGTGGCACCACTTGTGCAGACACCCGTGCCTCATTGCATTGCTCCCCTCCCTCTGTGTCCAGAACAGCCGTGTCTGGTGGTCATTGCCCCTGGCATCCAGGCTGTCCTGTGCTTCCTGAACCACAACTCCCCACAGCCTGGCCAGCAGGCTCTGTCCCATTGGGGTTTGGAAGGGACTGCTGACACCCAGAATCAGAGTAGGAAAACCCCACAGTATTTGGGGTGCAGTGGCACCGTGACCACGCTGTGTGTGCAGTTCTACAAGGGATGTTGCCCAGTGATGACCTGGCAATGAGGAGAGAGCTTGGGCATTTTTGGTGACTGGCTTGCTGGTCTGCACTGGTACCAGCCTCCTCTCATTCCACAATGCACAGAAATATGTATTTAATTAAGAGTCTTATGCTATGCACAACTCTCTTGAGAGATGGGCTGGAGCTCCCACAGAGCCACCAGGCGTTTAAGGAGCAAAGGGCCTCAGAAGAAGGATAGGGCTTGTTTGTTTCTCCTTGTTACCTGGAGCATTTCCATCTCAGACTGCCTAATTTAAAGTGCTTCCAAGCCTGTGCTCTCTGAAGGCCTGGCCCCATTCAGCTCACGGAGATGAAAAACAATTTAAGTCTCGCAGCTACAGCAGGGTGATGCAGCTGATAAGGGAACTTCAAGGTTAAATAAACTGTTTTGTGGGCAGGGGATTGGGGAGGGATCTCCACAGAGCCAAGGAGCAAGGTGGGGAAGCACAGGCAATGGAAAATGGGCAGGATAGAAACACTTCCCTGAGCCCAGAGGTACTTGTCTGAGGCAACAGCAAACACTTGGAGACATGATCCACAAATAACTCACTATTTTTTGTCATTGCTGTTGGGCCTTGTATAAGGGAAAACAGAATATGATTTTTGGCTGGGCAGTACTGTAATAAGTGAAAGGTAAATTTTTTAAAAAATATATATGTATACATTCATAGCATCTTACAGTCAAAAACTTGCTGTGCTTTAGTCCTATCATGTTAGGAGAAAAAAAAGAGAAAAAAAGAGAATCAGGGAAATTCCTGTGTGAGAGGATGTCTTCTCTGTAATATATTTGCACAAGCTTTGTCACACAAAATGGCATTTACCCTGCGGAGAGGCAAACAAACCATTTCAATCAAACAGCCCAAATGCAATGGCATTACACATTTCACCTATTTGCATGGCACATCTATTAGAACTTTGTATCACCCAGTACTCTGTCATCACACTGCTGTCCAGAGGAAGAGAGCTTATCATCCTCACATCACACATGAGGACATTCTGGAGGGAATAAGCACATTGCCCACGGTGTGCTACAAAAAGTCTTAGAATGGACCTTAGAGGTTGCTGCCCAATTCTCCCCTCTAGGTGTCAGACATACTTCCATGATAAACAGTGCACTTATCTCTGTTTACCAGACCCAGATCCTAGAAGAAGGCAAATCCCAGTTTTGACTGTGTTATCAGTCATGTAGCTCTAGTTGGAGAGCAAAGAGGAAAGGGGCACTGTGTAGCTGTGGTTTTGACACTGCTGTTTTAAGCCATCAGTTGGGATTGGGCAAGTCTGTATTGTCATATAGCTGTAATCATGCCACTGCTATTTCACATTTGGTAATTGCTTGCTGCTAGCAAAAAGTAGAACTCATAAGGCACATCCATCCTGCAGGGAGCTGAGGTGGGATTTTGCAATTCAGGTCTCTCTCTCTAGCAGAAATATTGTCAGTGATGAGAAGTCGGTGCCTGATGGTAGATCACCATTCAGGTGATCCCTGGTTCCCTTGAGATAGCTTCTCTTTAATTTTCTCAACTGTTGTTTTTTTCTTGCAGATGCAAGAATGTAGTCCTTGAGCATGTCCATTTGCTAGGTTACTCTGGCACTTCCTAATGGAATGTCAGTACATTACATAAAGTGACTAAACAATAACTTCTGCAATAAATGAGTCAGGATGGTCACTTGCACTATCCTCACAAAAAGATTGGAGAAATGGGAGATCACAGCCTACCCACAGGAGATCTTGCAAATTGCCATAATTGTGTATAAATAGATAGAAAAGCAGAGGCAACTGTCAGCTAAGGTCCTGCTGACTCAGTGCCACCTTGTGTTTTTGCTAGGAAGCACAAGGAAGCTCAAGGAAGACTGTCAGTGAGGGGCAGAGAGGGATTCTGAGTGGGAACTCTGCCTGCTTTAGGCTGTGATGTTATGGATTCACTCAGAGCAGCCACTGAACAAACACAGGAAGCCTTCCTCCAGCAGGAATGCTATGGCTCTCAGCCATCCAAGCCTTCCTGGAGGAGAGCTGGCATCACTGGAGCAGAATGAAGGACAGAAGGGTGGTAATTTTTTGCCCTGCTTCACAGGGCAGTCAGTGAAGAGCTTTGGAGCAGGGCCTTGGTTTTATTATGGTGACCTACAAAATCTAACCTCTATTCCAGACTCTGGTGAGACAGAACTATGTGGGCAGCATTGGTAAATGTCATTATACAAACTTGCAGGATGCTACACAGAGGAGAGCAAGCTTATCCATATTCCTTTCTTCCCTTTTTCTTGGTGGTTGCTTTTGCAGAGGAGCAGCCCAGGAGTGCCACAGAGCTGTGACTCCTCAGGAGCCCTGGTGTAGCTGATTAAATCCCGTGTTTGTCTACTGTGCTTCCACCGAGGTGTGAACACATAACTCAAAAAAGAGAGGCTGAACCATATCCATCTCTGCTCTTGTCTTCCCTGAGGAGAGGATGGCTCGTGCAGTCTGACACCACTGCAGCCCCAAAGGGAGCCAGATGGTGCTGGGGGACACCTGTGAACTCACACCCCTGGGGCAAACTCTGCATGAGGTGCCAATGATGGGAGGCTCTTGGCCCTGGTGGCCTGCCTCTACTCCTGAAGTCTTCCTAAATCACAGACAAAGGGAGAGAAGCTGGCTGTCAGCTTCCATTTCAGTTCTCCTATAATTCTTTTAAAAATCAGGAGTGGTCTCCATTTCAGCACTGAAATTGTTTTCTTTCTTAACTTTGTATTTGTGCCGTGAAGGATCTGATGACTTTGCCTGGAGCAGTTCAGCGCAGGCACTGTGACCCCTGCCCGCACACCATGGTCCTGGCCTGCACCACTCCATGGCTGGGCCTGCCTTCATCTCCCTGTAGCTGTGCCAAGGCTCCGCACTCCATGTCCTAATCCAGACCTGCTCCTGCAGATCTATACCCAGATTTGCCCATCCTTCAACCCCAAAATCTGAATGCAAGCTTGCCTGTTAATGAGTAAAAAGCCTGCATACTAATCACTTCAGGTTCTAAGACCACTTTCATTATCTAATATTTTAATTTTACAAATAAGTAGATACAGAAAAAACTGTACACATATAGATGCATAAATATGCATTCTTGTTGCATCAAAAATACAGTGCTATAGCACTTTTTCTAGCCTAACCCTAGCAGAGAGTATTAACAGAAAAATTCACTTTTCCATTTAGTACACATAAGTACACAGAACCAAATCTCTCCCCGGAGTAAATTTGCTGAAGTCAAACAGGGCTTACATCAGAGATGAATTTGGCAGTCTGTTTTTACTGAGCTCTACAGCAGAAATTCAAACATATGCTCAGGCATATTTCCACTGAACATGCTGAAAGCATGAGGCCACAATCAAGAGAGGAATGAAGTCAAAACTCTGCCAGCTTTTCATGATTATTTGGATCAGCCCATTTCTCTGATGTGCCCTTACCATGTCCTCTCCAAAAGAATGGAGAACAGGGGTGGATGGGGACACATTTTCCTCAGTGTAAGGAAATGCATCAGCTGGAACAAGAAATTTGAGAAGTAAGGGATAAAAATAGTCTGTATGAGAAAGACACCCAGATCACTGTTTTCCACAAGCAGAGGCCACTTTCCACAAAGCCCAGCTTACCAAAACTGAGCACATCCTCAAGATTCACCCAGGCCCAAGTCATCAGTGGGATGTACTCCTTTACTACAGGAAGTTGCTAGTTTAAATTGTCTTAAACCAAACTCACGGAGAGAAACCTTGTCTCAACTGAAGACAGTGGAAGCTTGGGTATTGGTTCCAGTTACCCCAGAATTTCATCTCTCCCACCTGCTTTCTGTTCTTCACTGTTATTTTCTGTCAATGCACCTGGGGTGGAAAGATTTTCACAGGATATAAATTGCTGCAGATAGGTTGAACCCCTAGGAGCAGACTTTTGTAACTATAAAAGGAGCATGGGGACATTGATAAAACCTGTCTGATCCTGTTCTAATATTAATCTGAACTCAACAAATTTAAAACCAATGAAATGGATCTGAACACTGGATTTTCTTATGCACCTACTTTTGTAGAGTGTTTTCTTATTAAAGATGCTAAAAGTGAACCTTTCTGCTATGTAACAGTGATTTCACATTTAACTTTCTGTCCATGGGAAGAGAGAAGCTCGTTATAATCACAAAAAAATGTCTGAGTTTGATTGCTCTTGATAATTTCATTTAGTCAGTGCCAGTTCATTAATTTACCAAATACATATATTTTAAAATTGCATTTCATCAAGCTTTATATTTTGTCAAGCTGAAAAACAAATTCCTAAGAGAACCAATCTGCCAAATGGCTGAAGCTCATTTAATCCAGGCTCTATGTGTCCACGTAACCTCAGCTCAACTTTTTCAAAAGGCTGAATGGTTTGTGTGCAACATGCCAGCAATCCCCATCTAGCTCTTCATAGAAAAGAGGCCATGTCAGAGAAAGTCACCATCAAAACTAGAGAGCAGAGAGCAGAGAGACTGACCAGACCTTTAAAATAGTTCACCCTCACAGCAGATACCTCTAGTTCAGGAGCAAGTCACGTTGGAAGGAGAGACGGTGATCAGGAAGTGTCTCCTGGTCCTGTCCGTCATGCACAAATTCTGTCACTTAATAAAGAACCTCATTCCCCAGAACCCTTCAAGCCAGGACCTTTCACCCAAAGTGAATCAATTTTTAAAGTTGAAAGCCCAACTTTGAGATGGGAAGAAGAGTTTAAAACACTATTTCATTCTTTCAAGCTGTGCTACAAATGGCCAACACCTAGGGGGGAAACATTAACTCCAAGGACCAGTGAAAAGACATATAAATCACATAGGAAAACATTTTGGCCTGGCGGCTACTAACCCAATGGAGATAAATCTAGGAAAAAAATTTCCTGGACTTTTGCAGATTTTATTTTAAAAGAGAAGAAATAGGGGAAAGAAGTTTATTTACTGTTTTTTCTTCAATTCAACTGATGCCATTTCCCGGTCTTAAAAAATTGAGAGCCAGACACAGTTAAGGGATAAGGGGTTTTTACCTCAGTGTTTAATGGGGATCCTTATGGTGCACCCTTTCGCCAAGGTGGAATGTGCTGCAATGCACACACACGACAGATTGCATATGCCATTTATAGACCTTACAAATTAGCATATCTAAGACAGATGCCCCAATGGGAGGCCTGGATGAATGGTGTGATATTCCCCCATCTGAGGAATTCCCCCCTGGATGGGCCAAATCTCTAGTTTACAGGATATGTTCTAGAGAGCACCTTGGTTTCCCAAGATAGCGTAAAGGTTTTTCAGCCTCCTTCTACGAAGCCTTTAGGATGTCTGGTCTCCTGGCCTAACAAGGCAATAACTTAGCATAGGACTACACTAAGTTATCAGACTTAAGGAATTACAAGTATGCATGCTAGGAATACTGAGGATACATAAAAGTTATATATAAGGTATAGAAAGGAAAAGGCAAAAAATCCTCTTGGCATCACAACAACAAAAATCAGTCAGTATTATAACATCTCTACAATACATGGTTTCTTAAATCAGTAAACCATGAAATAAAATATTGTATCCTTTATTCCTTTATTTTAATCTGTAAAGCTGTTACAGAATTTTGACATTTCAATAGCAACCTTGTATTGTCTGGGTTTGCATTCACACCTCCTAAGGGTATGAGCTCAGCAAATTTAGAAAAGATAGAATATGAGATAAACAGTAGACAAGAGGGCACCTAGGACTACTTTGGGGAAAAAAGACAGAAATGTCTTGGCCACTCTCTTAAATTCCCTTTCAGAGCCCACAGTATAATCCAGGATTCAAGAGTCTCACTATCTCTTGTTGTTAGCAAGGAACTGTAAAACCCAGATGCAAAATGCTCGCCTCATTCCCCTCTGTGTGCTGACCTACAAGGAAGATAACTGTGTACTTCTTCTATCAGTTCCTCCCACAGCCCGGGTAGCAGAGGTCTATACAGCATGTATAAATGTTCCCACGTTGCTGATGAATCACCTAGGAATGAATCCGAACTCACATGATGGAATTTCTGAAGTTTTCGTTTGCTTGTTTTTTCAAACACATGCACAGACATATATAAGAAAAGCAAGGCACTGAAAAACATCCTGATACTGGTAAGTTATGTATTTGGAATATAGGAAATAGCAGGAGCAAGTTGAATATGAAGACGTAGTAAATCCAGTTCCTTGGAACGTATTTCTGATTATCTGGTTATTTCTTACCCTATCACAGACTATTTGCTGATCAAAGACTGACTTACATATTGCATATTACAGCAGAAGAGGAGGCTATACTGAAAGATGATGTTGTCTTTAGGATCTCTACTCATTTATTGCCAAGATGGAAAAACGTACAGTAAACGAGGCAAGGAACCGAGAGGAAAGAGGAGGTGGGTTTCAAGATGATTGTATCTGAATGTCTAGAGGGATGGGTTTTCTCCTACCTCCTGTATAAATGTCATTTGTATGCATGTCTTGGTTTAAGCGAGACCCTTGAGCCAAGTACCATGAGAGGTCACTCGCTGAAGATGCCCTGTTTCCTTGATTCCTGACTTGGGGTCTGGACTGCGATTTCCAGGACATCCTTAACATAGCTATCTACAATGAAGAAAGATGGGAGCTGTTCAAATACACAAACTTCAGAACAATGCAATGTCTCTGCCTAATTTTCCCAAGCAGGAACCCAAAACAATAGAATGCCCTCATCAGCCAGAACTGATGTTGCACAAAGTGGGTTAAGGTCTGTACAGCAGTTAGCCACGATAGTGCCTCCAAAAAATCTGGTAGAAAGTTCATCATTTTCCCTCGAGAGTAGGGTTTGAATTGTATCCAACAAATAGAGCCTGGAGCCATATGCCAAACAATAAGAAGGAAATAAAATACTGACTAGCTGCTTACTCATAGAGCTCCATCTATTCTGTGCACTGTCCTGAGACAGAACTGCTGGGTAAAAAGTAGAGTTAGGAGATGCAGTTAAAGGTTTATTAGATACCCCAGAGGAGACTCAGGCTTGTGTTTGCTAACTTTATATTTGGCATTCTTTAAGATTTGAAACTTGCTTTGCAGTTTTAAAGATGTTCATAGAAGAGTATGTACAGACGTGCAGGAATGCTTCTGTGTTTCCCCCAGCAGGATTATAATCAGAATTGGGTTCCTAATTCCTTTAGATTTCAGTGGTATTGAAATCCATTCACAGTAGTAAACTGTTAAAACAATGATGAGACAAACTGATAACTCACTTTAAAACCACAGGTGGCTCCTGCAGTCAGGGAAAAATACCCTTTCTCCTTCTGAATCCTTAGCTAGACCTGCTGACAATGCAGATAAATGCCTCTGAGGGTTACCTGGGCCTCTGTGGCTCTTTGCCTCTCTCCTCACCTCTCCTTGACTGAGACATGTGTGTTTTTTGTGGGAATGCTGTCTTTGCCAGAGTTAGAAATCCAAGAGCAAAGGTTTCAGGTAACCAGCTGTGTAATCGGAAGGACAAGAGGTGACGGTTTCAGGAGGGAATAGAGAACAACCCGGAGCATCTCTGGGGAAGGCAATGGCAAGACCTGAACTCCATTTTTGTGCTTCTGACTTTAATGAGCTTTGCCAGCCTTTGTGCTTCCACTCTGCTGCCCCTTGGACATAGACAAAGGAGTACAGTTAAAGGAATTTACCTGCGGCCTCTATCAGAGAAGCAGGCAGACAAAAACTACAACCTCGAAACAGAGAGAGGAAGAAACAATTGGTTGTCAGCTTCTAATCAATAAATTCTCCTTGGACTGTTTCTAGTTCACCTGAGCCTGATCAATATCCTTTGGGGAACCTTCCAATGGGACCAACTTTTAATTTATCTCCCAATTTCCTCTCCAGAGCCAAGGCATCAGATCTAATAACTGTGCCTGCTTACCGGGTTTGCTTTTCCTCCTGACCTGAACACAAGGAGGATATTATGCTTCTTGATGGGAAAACAAAGATGTTACTGTGCAAAGGAAATGCTCAGTGCAAGAACCCTGGCTGCCACATGCAAACACACATTTCTGGCCTTCCTAAGGAAAGGTGAGGGTGCCAGGGAAAGTAAATTAGTCACTGGAGAAATGACACCAAGCATGAGGAGACAAATGTGATCAGACACTAAGAAGGTAATATGGAAGGACACAGAGGGAAGTAGGACAGGAAATCTAGTTCTTGGGACTGGTAGGCTCAGAGACACGAATATAAATAAGAATGAATCATGTTATATATTATTATTATAATGAATCTACCAGTTGGTCCTCAATAGTTTTGTCTTGAGCTGTTAAAAGTGACTAAGCCACTGAAATTCTAGGGTATTTGAGTACTTAATCCACTTAGTTTCCTTCAAAAATCCTCGCTACAAGTTCTTACTCTCCCATGTCCCCATATAATGTGTAATAGGGACACTTTCCCTGTGAATACCACAGGGAGGAACTAACTCATGGAAATGGATTGAAGAAATGAATAGCTGCCTGGGTTCCATGTTCCTGGCAGTGATTATTAGTGACATGGTGTGACATACTTACTGGTGCTTTAGAAATGCCAAAGAAATGCTAAAGAAATGCTAGATTACTGGTTATGGGATAAATCTGGAGTGCACTGTTTTATAGCAGAGGTAACTTTGTTGGGATTTTATCTTTGTACATCTAAACTGAAGCCCTTACCACAAGGCTTATCCTGCCTAGACATCAGATTTAAGAAATGCTTCACCTTGCCCTGCTTACCTGGGGATTCCCCAGGCAGGAATTCAGAAAATATGGGTTGTAGGCATGATGGCAAAAGCATGGGAAAACTAAGCAGAGAATTCAGAGTGCTACGGAAGGCCTCAGGTACATTAGTGCTCTAGCCTTAATAATGCCAAGGGCTTCCTATTTGCAGCTCTATAACCCTTCACATAAGCTGTTGAGTCAGTGCTTTTCCAAAGTGTCACTGGCAGTATTTTCCCTCTGTTCTTCCCATGCTGCTATTCTCATTCTTTTTTCCTTTGTTGTCCTCATGCTCCTGTACTTTTGCTCTCATGGTCTTGCACCTGCTTTGAGAGTCTGGGACCTCAGCCTTCCTGGCTGGTCCCTGAAAAGACAGTATCCTCCTTTCTTTTCTCTCTCTGTTTTTCACTCACTCCTAAGGTAGATTTGTTGGAGCTGATGTGTGCCATCAGCCACAGACCCTGCTAACTACCCATCGTGCACATAAGCATCACACTTTGTGCAATAACAGCTGTGACTGACATGCCACTATGACCAAGGGTGGTGGTTCCTGTGTCAACAAAACCACCCGAAAAGCAAAGAGCAGCTACCAGGAACAGCAAAGCCACTCGTTGGTTGGGGAGAATGAGAGTGCAAACACAAGCTGTACACACACTCTTTCTTAACTCCTGTACTGCTCTACTGGAGATGCCATTACCAGACACCCACTCAAACCAGACATTGCTGATTCTGTGCTAGAAACCTGTTAAATAATGCCAATTAGTGATTAATATGATTTTTGTGTACTAGCTTAAGGCTGTTTATGGAGACCATTGCACTAGCAAGAAAGGAAACAGAATGAAAGAAAAAAATTAAACAAAAATACTTTGCAAGGCCCTTTGGGAAAAGCACTCTTTTGCCTGTGTCTACATAATCATGGATGTGTTTGCACATTGCACATGCATGTTTTCTAACAGTTCCTACAGCCCAAGTGCAAGAAAAACCACACTGTTGTCCTTCTGGGCCTGGAAGTAAAGAAGCTCAAAGTCTCAGGAGAATACAGAAAATAAGGATGCAGATGGTCAGGATCAGACAGAGCAATAAACAGATTAACAGCGGACAGACTGAAGCTTACCTGACAAATAGCAGTGTAAAGGAGCTGGGGATATGAAAGATGAGAGGTTCGTTTTCAGGTGGGAGGGGTGTACTTGGTGGTGTGGTTGAGTAGCAGGTGCTGCAGAACAGAGCATGCTTGTCCCATGAGTGATGGAATCCAGATGAAAACTCAGAAAGGGCAAGAGATGCTGAAGGAGATAAAGAGGAGAGATCGCAAGATAAAAAGAAAGAGGAATATGGAAAACAAGACTTTATCCAGATCCTGCTGAATTTGATAGGAGTGTCATTCATGCTTTTATTTGACTGCAAACATGGACTGAAGATATTGGTACACCTGATACTGGAGTCTAAAGAACTGGCTTCATTTCAGTTACAGCTACTAGCATGAAGAGCCTTGAACTGGAGAGAAGAAGAAACTGCAGTAAATGCAATCAAGAATCCTGGCCCATCTTCTTCCCCTTGAACCAATATAGTTGATATTTTAACTCTTTGTGGAAAATCTCTTTAAATGTCTGAAGTTCAAGCAGAGCAGGACAGGCAAAAGGAACCCTGGATAAAAGCTCTTTATCCACTTGGTTTGCAGCATTTTCTATCGTCCTGATCCCACAAATTTTACCAATCCATGTCTATGCTCATGAATTCGAGATGATGTCAAGAATACAAAAAAAACCCGAAAACCAAAACCAAAACCGAAAAACCAAACCAAGAACAACAACAAAATCAAAAAAAAGAGGAAAGGAACAGAAGCAGTATTATCTGTCTGGAAGTGAAACAACATGGAAATTTCTCATGGATGTCTCTCATCAACTGCAGAAGAAACTATCCTTGTAATTAGCAGTACTGTTCAGCTCACTGAAAAGTGCTGCTTCACTCCTGTGCATAAAAGGGCAGAGCAAGGAAAAGAACCTATAGAAATAAGTCCAGAACCTGGCAGAGAGGATCAGAGGTACTGCTCAAAACCAATAATTTGTTCTTGTTAAAAAGAACAGCCAAGTTTGCTCAGCACTTCTTAGTCACCTGAATAACTCATTTCAGTAAATATTATTTTAGATTTCTACAGCATCTTTCACGAATCAGAGAATTTCATAAGCACCAATTAGGACTCCCATCCTAGCATGTGAGACAGGCAAGTACTGTTATTCCTAATTTACAAGCTAGATTTGATGATTTTCCCAAGCATTGCCAGAGATGTAGACAAGCATTCTGCTTCATTAAAAAAAAACCCAAAAACCTCCACAACCCACCCAGCTTCTTAAGGAGTGAAGCAGTTTGGCCAAATGTATGCAGCTAAACTATGACATGCAACACAGGATGCAAAACTGAGGCTGCTCTGCTCTCCTACCTACTTCTTCAATTTCAGACCAGTCTCTCCTCCTAACGTGAGGGCAGAGGAGGAAATAGATTTTTTCCTCCCACAGGGAATTTCAAACTTATTCTTCATTTCAAACTTAAACAAAAGCAAAAAGTCTGAGGAAAAGTATAAATGTTAAGATCTAGACATTTTATATCAAAACAGACTGATCCAACATGTCATTCAGTTATGGCATTTTTAATTTTGAATCAACACATTGAAACAAAAAAGAAGTCATTTTATGTTGAAATGTCAACCCCAAACAAAATATTTTGTTATGCTTCTCCCAGCTGGAAAGCCCTATTTTTTAGAGAGTTTTTTTTTTTGTCAGAAATGACATTTTATCATTGCAAATTTCAGTTTAGGTGAAATCACGTTGTCTGATGGGAAAACATTTCTGTGACAAAAGTGTTAATCATCTCCCAAGTGACTATGTTTTCTGTCAAGAAAAGGAAGACCTAAAATGCTGACTTTAGAATTCTGAAGAGCTGAAGTGTTCGAACAAAAAAGATCTGGGAGGCCTCTGAACTGGACTGAAGTGCTGATTGTGAAGAACAAGTAAATTGTCTTTAAAAAGATGTTCTGAATGAAGCAGAATCGAATAGCCAGATAAGTGAAGGAAGAAATTAGGGGTCTTTTTCAAAGCGCTGTAGAAGTTACTTTTCTTATGCCTTGGAAACCAAGGTTATATAAGTGGATAATGTATGCACTGGGAGGGCTACCAAAATTGTTTCTTGGCTCAGAGAAAGATGGCCATTCCTTTCAGAAGACATTTATGAAAAAGCACATACAACATATATCTACTAACTCCTCATGGTGTTGGACCAGTAGCTATGCTTCATGTTTTGAAGCACACAGGTTTATATCTCTTATATATGGGTTATATACAGCATACTTCTTACTTAGTGGAACTGGAATTTGTAATAATCCGGGTTTGCAGGTAATTTGTTACCTGTAGGATTGCAAACAGCAGTAAGTGGTGGTGCTCTAATCATCCACTACCCTGAAACATCCCTTCATGTAACTTTCAGCTGCTGCTGGCTGCTTATTTATTTCTTTGGTTACATAACTTCAACCTTCCTCTTTATCACCTGTGGTCTTTTCAACTCTGAATTGTTTGCTGCAAATTTGGACTCCATTGATCATCTGGCCTGCAACTCACTGAGAAACACAGAATAACATCATTTCTACTACACAGCCTGGCAGATCCCTGCTTCTGGAAACCTTCTTATGTTGAAAATTATTAACGTTTAATGCCTTAAATTTAATGTTTACCCCTCCATTTCTGCGCCTTAATTTTTTTAGAATACACAGGTACATTATGTTACTTGATTTTCCCTTGCTTCACTTCTGTAGATGGGAAAGTGAAAATGTGGTTGATGAGTGAAACATAGCTTTTCTTTGCAGGGTGAGGTTGCTTCATCTCTGTCAAACTGCTTTCCCCTACAAAAATTATAACACTGCTTTTAGTTGTTGCTTCAGTCAATCTATTTACTTCTCAGCTAAGTAAGAATGCAATAGTACAGTTACATAAAAAAAATAAGTTCAGATGCTTTTACTGTCATCATTCACTGACCTTGTGTCCTTCCCCTGTGCTCCCTGGATGCAAGATCACATGCGCTGGCCACTGAGGACAGTTCCCACTGTTGCCCACAACCAGAAATACCCTTTCATACATTTCTTTTTAACAAGTATCACCTTAAATGTAGTTAGATTATTTCCCCCTGTTCCTTATACAGCTGTTTCCTAACTCTTCTCTCAAAATCTGTGTATTTTCAGCTTAGAAGTACCCCCTTCAAGGTCACCCCATTTCTCTGGTGTTCCCATACCTTGTCTCTCACAGGTACACACCATGTATTTAAAACAGGTTTTCTAGTTTCTTTACTATTATTATCACAGTAGCATCTAGAGATTCAAATAATACCAATGATCCTCTGGGCTAGGAATAATCTCTTTTCTGAAAGGTTTACAGTATAAGTAGGCAAGACAATGAGTGACACTGCAAGAAAGCAGGTCAAGTAAATCATATAACAGATCAATAGCAGTGCCAGAATCCCTGGTTTTCCAGCAGGTCCCCAGCATCCACTGCATTTACACTGTTTGCAAATGTAAACAAATTCCTATCTGCAGTGTCTCCAGTTGCTTGCCACAAACCTCACAAGGATGTGTGGCTCTGTGTCAGTCACATCCACTGTGCTTTCATACGGACCAAACCTGTGCTTTGGCTTCAACACAAAAATCACCCAACAATTTTCAAGGATCACCTGGGTTTGAATCAGCATTAGGGCTGGCTCTGCATCCCATTGCTATTATGTGGGGTCACCAGTATCACCACTAAGACTAATGAGGTTCCAGTGGTCTTATCATTACGTAACCATCTCACTCCCCGAAATATCCTTGCACCTTTCTTATTCATGGAGACTTCTACTGGGTGACAAAATGTATTTTTGCTGTCGTAAAATGAAACACAAAGTTCTTTTTATTAATAGAAGCCACGTTTACTTAGATGTCCTGAACATTTCAGCCCTGCCATACTGCCACATTCCTCCACTGGAGACACGTAAACTTACAATGCATCAAGTGGAAATGCATGCAGTCAGGTAGAAACAAGCAATTTTGATTTGTCACACAATATCCAGATTTTGTAGAGGCTGTGAAATCCTGGCGAGCAGCCTCAGCTGATTTCTGCCCTCAGGGCCTGGGGCCGGGGTGCTTTCTGCCTGACACACATCCATGGACTCCTTTCATCTGTAGATAGGAGATTCCTTGTCTATCTCCTTATCATTCACCCAAATCATTTTAGCAAAACTGACAAAGCAGATGTGAGTGAGAACTTCCTCTTTTAACACTGCAAAAATAAAACAGAGTGCTGGACATAAACCTACACTGGATCACAGGTTTAATGTATCCCTTTTGTGGGGACTGTCCTGCTTGTTAATGCCACATCTCTTGAACTTGTCCTTCATATCTCCTCTGCTGCTTCCTACTCTTTGTTTCCTCTCTTATCTCTTTGAATTGGGGGAAAAGAAAAGAAAGAAAAGTGTCTAATTTCAAGCACAGGCCTATCCACTGGCAAAATAGTTGGCTCAATGGAGAGAATGGGGCCTGTGCAGGGGCACAGATCCTGTGTCCTGGTAGAGATCATGGCAGAGAACCCCAAAGAAGGGTTTTCATTTGAATTCTCTATTTTGTTTGGTTAACAATTTAATATAATTTTTGCTTACTGAATGCTTGTCTCCAAGATAAATAATTTTCAAAAGATTAATAAATACATAATTATTTTTTAAATTTTATCTATGTGTTGAGGGATAACTGGATTCAATTGGTTTTGGTAAGAAAAAAAAAGGAACCAAGTAATTTAAAAATTATTATTGTTTTTAAAATTTCTGACCTTTAATTTGACAGCTGTGCTAAACTGGGAATACAGAGCTGAGCCGCCACTGAGAGATCCTGAATTCCTCTCCGGCAGTGTTAGAAATTACTGCTTTGGACTTAAAAAATTAGGAGTCTTTTAAATAAAATCACCCTCAGCAGTCACCAAGTTTAATCACTAATTTTTGTCCTAGTTCAGAATGTCCATAGGCCACACCGCTCAAGGCTAGTCCTGATCTAGCAAATCCCTTCAGCACGTGTATCGGCTGAACAAGGATTGCAACAGGAAACTTGGTTTCTTAGTGAAAAATTTAGCAAGCTATTACCCTCCTCTAATATAATTTCATGTTCATTAACTACCAGTGAGAGGAAATCTCTTCAAAAGCACGAGAAAATAAGCAATTTAAAGGGGGATTGTGTCTCTTGGGGAAGAGTTTTCTAGTGCTGTCTGTCCAACAGTGCTGTTACGACGTTTTTGCTCTTTTCTTGCATCACACATCTCCCAAATTCCAAACAACATGGTACGGAGGAAATGTCATTTCAAGATATGCATTAGAAAATTATTAAAAATGCACAGCTGAACAAATGTCACCTAGTCCAGTCCAGTAGGGTAATTGAAAAGTGTAAGAAGTATTTGCCATCCTTACCCAGATCACATTCTGTCCTATTCTGTGAGGAACCCCAAGAGGAATTTATAGGATTATTCAATGAGTAAGGTACTATTCATGGTGAGTAAAGGTGGCAGAATCAACTTGCTACTGATTACGAGCTGCTTTTCCTCACTTACACTGCTGTAAATTTAAATTAACTCCACTCAATCAATGGTGAATAATTGATATAAAATCAGAGTAAGAGGAGAATTAGTCTATAAGTATGTCTAGAATGAATAAACAGTGAAAATTTGCCAGCATATATAACTCCCCCTTGAAGCTCTGCTGCAAGGTTACTTTTATAACTGATTGTTTCATTCTCAGAAGTGTTGCTCTGCTGCTTGAAAAGAAAAATATACTGAGCTCCTGCATGCTAAAATACCCCGTGTTTTCTGAGGTCTTGTGTTTTCTTGGGCGGTATGAAAACCCCACAAACCCCCCTGAGTTTAATTCAGGCCACAGGCACATCCTAGCTAGCAGGGACAAACTGGTCTTTCGTTAGCCTGCTAGGTATCCTGGTGTGCCCCCCAGGCTTGTGGCTGGGTCTTGGATTTTCACTGGAGAAAGCTGGATCAGCACAGGATTGAAACATCACCTGTCCACCTCTCAGCCTGCTCAGCAGATGCTCTGTACAAGCAAACAAAGGAGCCCTCCCTGTACCTTGAATGTTCCAAGTAACACCAAAGCCCTATTAGGGTCACAGTGTCTCTATCTTCACCAGGGAGGCTTCTGCTCCTTCATTTTTCCCCTTTGCTTTTTATGTCTTTTTTGGAGCAAGAACTATCCTTAACTATATTTGTATAACAATTCCTGCCACAGGGTTTGGGTCTGGTCAGTGCCTCTAATTACTATTGCAATGTTGTTATTATTAATTAATCTGCAGAGACCTCATGATCCCTTTTGGGTGGCATATTTTTAACACCCATGACTATTGCCTGGGTATTGTTTAATTTTAGCTCCACACATCAGATTTAGAGAATGATAAAATTGCCTTCCTCCTTCTGTGATGCCGACCCATCCCTGTTCTCACTTAAACTCCTGCCATTGCTTTCTCTGTCCCCCTTTCCTCTCCCCTCCCATCTCCAAGCAGTGGGTTGAGGGGGGTGCCATCACCTCTGGAACTTGCAGATTAAAAGGCAAAAATTTGACAGTAAACTGCCAATGGCTCATTTACTGTTGACGGTGAGTCAATCAAAATCCTGCTTTCTCACTGCTTCCTGGCTTTCCCATCTGTGTGAATTCATGACCCGATTTCTGATGTGTTCCACACTGTTACTTTTTTCCCCTCAGAGTTTAATTGCTTCTGTTTCACATTTGGGTGCTGAAAAATTGACAGAAGCTGCACAATTCCCTCCAGCAATGGATCCTATTTATATTGCTGTAAACTACGTTTTGCAGTGATATGATTAGTAATAAAAGGGAGAAAATTAAACAGAAATTAGCATCTCTTTGTATAAAATCTGTCTATCAATCACATTTTACTCTAAGGGTCACCAAGAGTAAAACTCTAAGCGTTAATATTATTAAAGGCCCACCCCAAAGCTTGATAAGTAAGGAAGATATCAAGTGTGAGGAAGCCCTGGAAAGGGTTGAGAAAGAGCTGTGAATCCACAGGGCCTGGGGAGGGCTGCCCCTGGACTGCTGGAGTGCTCCAGCACAGGCGGACGAGGTTCTTTATCTCCAGCAGCCACCCTGAGGACAAGGCACAGACTCCAGCCAAGCACACTCAGAACATGCTGCTACAAGTTTAGAGAGAAGATTGTGCAGCAAGTTGTTATGCTGTGAACATCTAAGGATGTCAATAAAGCTAATGTCTTTTAAAAGACCAATCAGTATAGCTGAAAAGGAGGAAAAAAAAAGAAAAACAGTAAAGCTTTTGGGCACATAAGACCATCTTGAATGACATTTCAACTCTTTATTTCTCATTGGGTTTGAAATAGAGTAATTTCTTCTTTGTCAGGAGAGTGACTATAACATTTTTGTCAATACTTTTCTACCTTTTTTTTTGTCTTGAAAACACACCTGACCTTTTATTTGCTGAATACTATACATTCAGTAAATAAAAACTGATACATAACATAATCACGTTTTGTTTACTTGAACATATTCACACAGCACAGACTACTTGATAGTCATTTTGATATTCTTTCATAGGTACTTTAATTTTTAAAAAGTTTATTAAGATTATATAGGGAGAGTCATAAGAAATATGAAGCTTAATAAACCTTGGGGCACTGATTTTTAATAGAAGACTTTCCTTTTTTAATAAGTTGTTTTGATTGGGAAACCTTTGCATAATGTGCTCTTGACTCACTCTACTGAGATACACTCACTGCCAGAGCAATTGTCAGAGCTTGACTCAGCTTTACCCAAAGCCTGCATGGACTGATGGATACTTTTAATTCTCATGAGGTCACTGCAAAGTGCTGGACTCTGCTGAGATGCTTTGTAGGACAGGACCTACAATGGAAACTCAGTTCTCCACCCTTTCCAATGTCATTAGACTTTCCCCATATAGGTGAGGATGCTCCTGAGCAGAGCAAATGCCCATTTTTATTCACAGTCTCCTTTATCAGGTAGTAGACTGTCATGTGCAGCTGGATAAAAGGCAGCATGGCACGATCTGAGAGCAAGACCTGCTGCTCAGTCACATGGTACCAGACTTAGGTACCTTGAGTGAGGATGTTATTAAATGGCCAAGCCACACAACAGCTGCTTCCAGAGCTGGAATGGCTGTTTTATGGCTCTGATCAGCTTGGTAAGAAACACCATTGTCCAGAATCCCTCTGCTAATAAACTGCAACGTGGTGCTAATACTCTGCCTAGTTCTCTCCAGCAGGCAGCTGTTCCCAGAAGGGAAGTAGATTTATTCTGCCTCTCGCAGCATACCTAGGCAGGAAGTTTGGATCTTCTTATCATTCTATCAGCCTTTTTTAGCTCTCTTTGCAGAAGGCAATTGCTGTGTTATGATGTTTGTGTATGGCTCTATGACTGTGCACATGTGTGCATGTGTCTGAGGCAGGCACAGACACTGACTGGCCTCAGAGCTGCTGCGTGTCACAGTGTCACTTAATGGCACATTGACTCTGCCAGGAGTGGTGTTGCTGCTCCCCAGTTCAGCCACAAAGCTGTTCATACCTGAGGGTAAACAGTGCTTCATCACCCTCTAATATAGCACCTCTCCAACATCCTGAATCCAACCTCACTCCAAAATGTAGAGATGGACATCCTCATTTACCTTCAACAGATGGGATCTGAGCTGTCTGGGAAGAATTTCTTTTTCCCTCCATAATAGAAGTGATGATTTTCATATTGACCCAATTAGAGATGGATGAGATGGGAATGGGATGAAGACATTGTACTGTTTGGTGGAAAATCAACACAGACCAGCATGATTCTGCAAGTATTGATACCTGACTCATGAGCCAAAGGCACATTTGTAAAGAGCTGACAGTATCACTCTAGTTACTAATAGACACATCTTTTCATTAAACTTACATTTAATGTTCAGAAATGACAGTGAAGTCAGGTTCTGTACAGAAAAATTATTCCATTAGCAAATTATCTGGTGTTTGGCTGGAGCAAAGTCTTTTGATTTTAAATCAGAAGTTCTGATTTTTTCCTCCTCAGAATGTGACCTGCCAGGAAATATCACTACAAACAGACCACAATCATGTCCTTCATCTTGCAAGCTTCTCCAGAAACTTAGCTGTGGTGGAGCAGAATTTTTTATTACCTCTCCTTCCGAATATATTCTGATCCACGGGGAAGTGGACAGCACAGGTCTGAACTTTCAAGGGCTTCAGTGGCACTGTATTCAGCCTCCACCAAGTTTTGAAGTGGTAATGGCACCTTTTTGAAAGGTCCATGTTGGATTGGCAGCTTCTGGCAATGGTTAATTTTGTGCTACTGTTTTAGAAACTCGATTTCGTTCAATTAAAGGCTGAGACCCTGGAAGTTGTTCATACATGTGCCCAGAAATTCCACTTGTGTTTTAAAGCCTGACCAGGGATGCATATTCTGGAAACAATGCAGCCTAACAGAGAAAAGACTTTTCTGAGCAAAAAAGGAAGCTGGCAGTAAAATTGGACAGGTGTGTCCAAGATTCCCTCTGTGAATTTGGGGAAGTAACTTCTTCTTTTCTGTGCTTTTTATTCCCTGCTTTTGAAATGAAGGTGATACTTCACCAGGCTCTTTTAAGGGTAACATTCACAAATGACTTATGTGCTCAATAAACCATGATTGAGCTGCAGAAAACTGACTGAGAACCCAGCATAAATCTGCTAATTAATCTGGTCCAGCTTTTGCCATTGCAAGAGTTCCCTGTGCACTAAATACTCTTTTTCAGTCCTGTACAATTAAAAAAAAAAAAAAAAGGTCTTTGAACACTGGATAACCCAATGTGACTGGAAGTGCTTCTTAGAGGCAAAGAGTAGGAACTAGGGCTCCTGGGTTCTATTTTCAGTTCTGCCACTTACCCACTATTTGACTATGGACAAAGCACCTACCCTCTCCACACTTCATTTCATTAAAAACAGCTCAAGAGGGTATTGCAAGGTTATTATTTTTCTAATTACCCCAGAGTCCTTGCATGAAAGGCCTTTCAGGAAAGAGGAGAATTTCACAGAAAATAGTAATCCGTCACTTAGTTGCCAAGAAATCACAAAACTCTGCAGACTGAACCATGAACAAGCTGTGTCATTTGAAGCTTATTTCTACTTCTGTGTGACAAACACCTGAGCAAATCAACTGTGGGAGTAAACATCATCAAAGGTTATTAGTTAATAAGTACTAATCTCCCTCAAACACTTGTATACTGAAGCAGGCACCTTCCAAACACAGGCTCCACTGCAAAAGGAATTTTGCTAAATCAAAGATGCTTTTTTCTTACCTATTACCCAATAACTTTGAGTTGACATGTGAATATGTGCTGAAAAATGCATCCTGGGACCTTCTGTCAAATCAAAATTCCTTTTGTTTATGTCAGTTGTGCCAATTCCTCCACCCCTGTTCAGAAGCAGTGGTGGGGTTTGATCTGTTTAGATGATATCACTCATACATTTAGTACTGCTCAGTTTGCTGTGACCTCCCTGCCACAGCCTCAGGGCAGTGTCCCTGTCACACAGGCCTTGGTAGAATTCTTGCACCAGAATGCCCCACGATCTGAGTCCCTTTGCCTGTCCCACACCACACTCCACTGTGTTTCATTTGTGGATATTATGTTAAAACTGGTGGAATTTAAAACTTCTAAGGCAGGTGCTTTGTCCTGTTAAAAGCTTTTGCAATGCTGCCTTTTACTGGGATGTGTTCATCTATGACAGCTGTGCTATGTCCTTTAGGATGTAAGATTCTGTACAGTAAAATGCTAGGAGCCAGCACACATTTGTTCACTTCTAAAAAGCAAAGACATCTACTATCAACCCCAAGAAGAGCAAAGGGGCAGTTAAGTGCCAGAGGACTATGATGGTATGTTATGAAATCTGGGGGAAATTTTTTAATTTGAGGAACTGCAATGCACACTGAAATCTCCTTCCCAGTCTTCCACTGATGCTGAGGGCTTCTGGATATTCAGTGCTGAAAGATAGAATATTTGCTCACCTTTGTTCACTACTTTGAGAACTATTTGTACAAATAGGATTTTACAAATTACTGCTGGAGTGGCAGGTTCAAGAAGCACTCAAACACCAACACTCAAATGCTCTGCCTTTCTTACAGACTATAGTCCTACTGAAGCTGACAGGACTACTCACTTGCTGCAAGGCAAACACAGACTTAAATAGTTATTATGTGAAGTCCCACCACAACTGAAGATTGTGTAAGTGAAGCAGTCACCCCTGACTTCTGGTCTCAGGTTGAAACACTCAGTTGCCAAGAAATGCAGGTATTTGGGAATTAACTCATCTAACATCAAATGAATTTCATTATCTTTCCACAAAATGAGATTATGTTAGTGTGCAATGTTTTTAATGCCATTTACCAGCATTAGTTTCTGCTCATGTAAGAATCTCCTTTCTTGTATATTACAGTATAGCAGAATTTGTCAGATTGCAGAGAAACTGGGCACTTCTGCTTTTGATTTCTGATCACAGCTCTACCTTCCTCCCCCAAGAAAATAGAAAATGATTAGTCATGTAGTGCCTATTGATTTAGTAGTCTTCATTTTAAAAATTATGTTTCTCAGTATTGTTCTTTTTTTATTATTATTACTGAAGCAAATTGTAACACACTGAATTGGAAATTGGTTAACTCCTTCCTATCTTTGTTTTTATAGCTCATTTTCTCTTTGATTGAACAAAAGCCATAAAGTGAGAACTGTTTTCCCTAAACATAGGAAATAAAAGACAGACTTCATAAGAATGTGTCAGGCTCAGGTTACTTGTGCCTCTCTCATTCTCACCATCCCCTGTAGTTCCTTCTCTTCCTTTCCAACTCTTTTATCATAATCTTTCTAGGAGAATATCTATTAGCAGATAGCTAAGTCAGTAGATAGCTGCTGATAGTGAGGGGACTTGGCTGATTGTCACATGAGCCATGTGTTCTATTCCTTTGACAAGGGGTGAAATAACAGCCTGGTTCATTCCCTGCCTCAGAGAGGCACGAGCTAATCTCACAGTCTTGCTTCCCCTCTTCTACAGGGATCCTCTTGCTTTTCAAGGTGTACTGAGAAAAGTGCAAAAGGAAGTCTAACTCTGCTTTCTATGGATATGTAATGATTCCAGTGAGGCAGGCTTTGCAGAAGGAGACAACATCACTCAAAAAGAAGAGACAAAGTCTGTGAAGGTCCCTGGTCTACTTTTCCCCACCAAAAAAAAAAAAAAAAAAAAGAAAAAGTTATGAACAAGAGATGGATCTCCTAGGTAATGAAATCCATTCTCTCAAATAATAAGTAATGTGTCATATAAATCTTCTTAAAATTCTTATTCTACCACCCTAGAAACCACTGCACTTCCCCTCTTGAATGATCTCTCTAGTGCCCCTTTCCTGAAATATCAACAACAATCAGGCAGTTAAGGAGATTTGGATGGGGAAAATTCAGGACAATAGAATGGCTGATCTGGATTTGTACTGGGACAAGGGAACTTAGAAAGGTGAAAGAAAATATTAATGGGCTTGGGGAATAGTGGAAGACATACAGATTTACTAGTGGATTCTTGAGGCAAGAGGATGCAAGTGCCAATCCATATCGGACAGAAATTATGTCAGATGCTGCTCAGAAGAAAGGAGTGATCTCCTGCTAGAACTCCTCATAAAAAAATCTGAGCAGTTAGTACAAAGTCTATGTGAGTTGCTGCGGTTGGACAAAGGTTTCCAATCAAACTTTGAGTGGTTTGGTCACATATGTAGGATTGGTGGCATTTTAGAGGGGAACTCTAAGAATTGTAAAGTATGGCAGAGGAATGAGAAGAGGGGGTTTGTGGCATTTGTGTGCTGAGTTTCTAATAAAACCAGACTCCAGGAAGGATGAAGGAGGAGAAATCTACAGAATGAATATTGTGCTCACTCAGTGGGGAGTCTGGGAGTGGAAGTAGTTCACCAACAGATATTAAATTATAGCGACTGTCCTAGGTATTTGTTCAAAGATTTGCTAAGCTGTTTTTCTTACTTTCATGTTTTGCCCAGTGACCTTTATTTAGCCTTTTTAACAGCCAAGACTGGGACAGCCAGGAATATATGCTGTCACTGGCAAAGATAAATAGATTCATAGAATTGTTGGGTCTGAATTGCATCCACAGCATGAGTGCTCTAGAGATACACACTTGAGCTCAGCCAGAAGTTATGGGCTTGAAACAGGAATTTTTGGGTGAAAATCTCTGGCCTATGCCATACAACAAGCCAGACACCATGACCTAATAGTAATTTCTGGGTTTAAAATCAATGTATCTATGGGAAAAAGAGCCATCTGTCCTATGCTTGGCTTTTTCTGCAAACCCAATGTCTCTCTAGTGTATCTATATTCAGCTTTCAGCAGCCTCAGGCTTGAAGGCTTTTAGCTACTATAATTCTACCACCATGTTGCACCTTCAAAGCTTTTGCGGAGAATCCTCCAAGTATTGGAGTGAGGCTAAGTCCAGTTGCAATTCCAGTTTATCAGCTCAATTGTAGGCTGACTGATTGCAATGGTATCTGTCATCAGCACAGAACAACAGACAGAGTTGATTCCTGAGAGCAAGCTGACCTGGAAACCTGTGTCACTAGGAGCTAGAAAAGGCATTAGAAATCTGAGAGATCTTAACAGCAGTCTCAGGCTGTAGCTTCTTCCATTTTGCACTTCCATACGTTGCAGTCACATTTCACCAGCACCTCAGTAACACCTCTGTAATCCATGTTCCGTGCCTTCTCCTTATGCCTGGATCCAGACTCTTGGTTAAACCAGTGATATCTCCTTGTCTGCAATGGGGCTACTTGAAATTTGCATGGCCCTAAGGGGAGAATCACAACTCTCTTCTCCTAGTCCCTCTTTCACCCTCACAAATGCTCATTTGTTATTATTTTTTAAGGTTCTAATTCAACCAAGCCATAGTTTCCACTGCCTCCGGAATCAATATTTTCTCTGTCTTTTGACAATTTTTTTATATTTTATTTTTACATGCAGTCTCCAAAAGGCTATAATTTACAGTTAATACCATGCAATCAAAGACAATGGCAGGATTCCTGTGAGCAGAGCAATCCTGGCTTTCTAATCATGGCTCTCATACTCTACAGAAAAATTACAATCCTGCTTGTGGAACAGCAAATACCTGTTCCCACAAACACATGCAGTATTTTACAGTTTTATTGAATGAGGGAAATCTGTGCTTCTCTTTGCTCAGGAAGACTTGATTACCTAAACTAACACCCCTAGGAAAAGATAAAATGAGAAAATAAGATTCCTGGTCTGGATATGTTTTAGTTCGTACTGCATTTTTGTGGGTCATTGGTATTCAGAAAGGATGCCCTCAGGTGTGCAAGGTGATTTCCAGCACCATTTTGTGATAAGGGCAGGTGTTTAGTGACTTCAGCAGGGCCCTGCCTTGCGAGTAACTGATTCAAGATGACTAAATTCACAACTCATGATCTGCTGAGTAACCGCTATACAGAGGATACAAGTGTAGCTCCTGCTGTGTTTTGCACTAAGGAGACAAGTCCCACTGAATGGGTCTGACCTAAGGAAAACAAAAGCAGAAAAGAGATAAGGGCTGCTTTGGTTTGAGGTAATTCTGCAGGACTCAAATAAAGAATAACTTTGGTGGAAGTGAGATGAATCTGCCCTAAGGCCTGGATGGACAGAGCATACAACTTCAAACTCCTGTGTTTGGACAAATGTAACCCACACAGGTATTTGTGCAAGGCTGTGAGTGCCTCTGGTGCTGGAGAGGGCAAGAGGGCTGAGTTTTGGTGAAAGGAATCTGGGTACATCATGGCATTGATGCATTTTGTTCTGCATTATTCTCTCTTAAGCATTGTCTTTCCCTACTTGTAATGGTCATGTTGGAGGACAATTACCTTTGCTAAATGAAAACGACCAGAATGTGTCAAGGGTCAAGTAAAAAGCAATATACAAAGCAGCCAGAAGTAAAGGAGTATCAGGCAGGGAGCTGTCCAATTCTTCACGTTCTGTGAGGCCAAAGACATTTAATCTGCAGCTGCAGCAATAGCTATTTCACTGGCTGTGGAATGGAGGGTGCCAGTGATCTAAGTCTTTTACAGGATAAGATCAAGGGAACACCCTCAGGGCACAACTTTAGGGTAGTTTGGTGCACTTGGGAAATGGCTGGAATGTTGTAAGAGGCTTCTATTCTCCAGCTGTTTGTTACTGTCCATCTCCCAAAGGAGGCAAGGTTTGGAGCAGAATTGCTGGGAGCTGCTTAGCCTGTTTCAGAACAAAGCCATTGACTTTGTATACTTTAGGCAACTCCTAGGCAAAACAGCAGGACTTAGCCCTCTAAGCTGCAGTGAAAGAATTCCACAATTCTTGGAAGAGGAATCTTAGAGATAAGTTGGAAGGACCAACTTTCATATCTTTGCTCCACTCGTGTCAAAATGAGGTCTTAGCATATTTGAGGGAGTTTCTGTTCACATATACTGAACTTGCTGCAGCCAATCACTTCTCAATGAACCCCAAGTTTTTGTGTTATTTGCAAGTCTCCAAAAGTACTAGATGCCATGCCATTTTATGAGTGTTCTAGTAAGAAGCAAAACTGTTTATTTTGTCTTCCACTTTTAAACAAATATAGTACTTGACCTAAAATCAAGTGGCTCCTTAGATTTTCCTTTAAATGTTCTCAAAGGAATATCTAGAGAAAACAGAGTTCTACACATCAGAACAGACTGTTCTCCTACAGCATCTCATCAAATGACTGTCAGGGGAAAAAAAAAAAACCCTGTCTCACCTCCAAAGAGGCTGTCAAGCCATGAAGATATGCTATTTCCCCCAGTGTTACTGTTCCTGTCCCAAACTCTTTCTCAATAAATGTTTACATTGAAAATGCTTGAGAATTGGGAGAATTTACGAAGAGACACAGTCAGTATATGCCCTGTTTCCTGTATTATTCCCTGGCAAATTGCTACAGACTACAGTAGAAAAGCCAGTATCAGACACACACAGAAGTCACATTAGGTGACACACAAGGGAGATGTAAATAAACTGCAGAGAATTCAGAAAAGGTGCAGCAGAGTTGTTGCAAAAATTCAGAGCTCCTAGCTTTGATATGAGTTTCAGTGAACGGCAGAGTGTATCTTTGAGAAGGGCAACCCAGGGAGAGAGGATAATGCTTAGTATATAGTGCATTCAAGAGGAACTGAAGGGGAACAAAGGCATGGCCGACAGTGTACCCATGTGCTGCAGACAGGCAATTACTCTATAAATCACAGTTAAAGGAGACCTCTGCTAGCTGGCACCTACCACAGTCCCTCACCTCTCTGAGCGTCGGCTGCTGTGATCACAGCAAAGAGAGACATTTGGCAGGGCAAAAACTGGTGAGTACTGAGACAGATAGGCCAGCATCAGCACTAACCCCCCAAGACCACAGGTCCTGAAAGAGTAGGGGCATCTCTGTAGAATGAAAATGCCTTGAAGGGACAAGTTCTCAAACTGATGCAGATTAGATGATGGGATATCTGACCTGAGGGGGGGTGGCCACAAGGGCACGATGAGCTGTTCTTGAGAAGCAGGGGCTAAACCACTTATCATGATGGTCTCATTGCAGGGAACAGTCATGCACTATTAGTGCTGAAAGATTTCCCAGCCCTAACGGCTAGGATTTTAAGAATCTATTTAACTTTGATAGTCTATAGCCCATCACTGGAAGTCTGCTTAAAGGTGTGATTGCTCTTCTTTGTATTGGAATTGCTGACAGATCCTTAACTATTATGGCGCTTACCAGCAGTAACCCATTTAAATAGAAAGAAAGAGGAGAGCATAAATGGCTTGTGCTGTTTGAATTTGATTTACCCATCAGCAGAAAAAAGTTCCATGTATAGATCCTTGCGACACTATCCAGACCATGAGTTTTCTGTGCTCTTTGTATACCAATATACTATAAAGTTAGAAAATGCATTATCCTGGGGGAAGGATGCTACACTGAAGGGAATTTGGGTGCTGGTTGTTTTTGAACTGCAATATGTGGCATTGTAATTCTGTGTCAGTGATTTAAATGCTCTGATAGAGTTGGTGACAGCTTAAATGGCTCCAGCCCCCAGCCTTCCCTCACCCCTCCTCTCTGCCTGCGGTACCTCTCTCTTATGGATGGAAAGCTGACAAGTTCTGTGCAGGAACAAAGAGGAGTAGGAGAGTAGGTGGAGAGACCAGTAATTGTTTAGGGTGGGTTTTTTCTACTCTTGTTTAAAAATATGAGCAAATATGGAGACATTCCACCTTAGTTTTTTCATGCTGAAGTGGAACTACCTGTGAATGCCAAAAGAGGATGGTTGCAAGGTTATGTACCCCATTGCCCCTGCCCTCCCAGTGGGAGGAATGGAGAGAAAAAGAGAGAGAGTAGGTGAGTAGCCCTTCAGGCTGCTTCCGTCATCCTGTGCCAGCTCTGCAGTGACAGGCTTCTGACAGGAGACAGCCGTTTCTCTAAATCAATCATCTCCGTTCTTGTTCCTTATTCCCCTCCCACCTCCTGCTAGTACACAGCGGTGCCCAGCACTCTGTGTGACAAGGGACCTTCAGGGGCTGCCTTTCCCCTGCTGTGTAACTGCAGGTTAGCCAGGGGTGCTGCTCTGCCTGCTTGTTCAGAGCCACTCAAAAACATGTGATGGTTCCTATCTGGATCCTTGGCAAGGCTGAATGCAAAGTGGGCAACTGCAAATGCCCTGAAAATGATGAAAATGATCATTGTTTCTCTTTAGATTCTTACAACAAAGGCTGCCACTCAAATCCAGAGGAGCAAGAAGACAAGTCAAGGCTGGAAAAATACAGGTACGCACCATGCAGGACTGAATCCCACTGGGAAATAAGGTATCAGAGCATCTTGTTATCATTGCCACCCCTATTAATAATATCAGTGACTTCAGGTACAACCTCAACAACTCTGGAATGGTCTAAAAATACCAAGTGATGGATGGTGCAGTACCACACTCCTGATTTACATTTGTTAGAAGCAAACAACCACAGCTCACAGAGAGTAAATATGCGATGCTGTCATCCCTAAGTGGTGGGGATAAAAAATGTATTACCCTGCTCTTTATCGTGTACCCTGCCTCTATTTACACTTTCTCTCTGTCATGCATGCTGATACGGATATAATGGAAATGGAAGGGGTATGGAAAGGGTATCCATCAGAGAGAGGGAAAGTCAGTGTCTCAGGTTAATCTTGTATCTTGAAAAAGTCAGTGGTAGCTGCATATACTTTGAATATCAGCACTTCATGAGGTCACTCCTAGCACAATGTTCATACTCAACCTCTTTGTATTAGACAGGTAGCTACACAGGTACTGGATGAAAAAAAAAAGCCTTCTGTAAGACAAAGGTAAGAGATGTTAATGAGTCTAGCACTATTTGCAGTAGAAGATTTTCAAAGCAGAGATCCATTGCATCCAACTTCAGCTACTGAAATTCAGCATCTGTGATGGATGTCTTATTATTCTTGGCTCTCTCTGCAGTCAGGGAGAAAGAAACACATCCAGAGTGGAAAGCAGACCTTCAATAGCCTCTAGCTTTCCACAGACCATATGTACAAAGAACCTAGGACAAGCACATCCTAGCTGAAGCATCTCAGTTAAGTGCCTAACTTCAAGTGGGATGACTCGAGCAATTTCACCTTGCAGGCTGCCCTCTCTGGCACTTCTGACAAGCAGATTCTGCCCTCTGGTAGGGTGACTGCTGTTGGCTGTCTCTGAATGAGAAAGAGGGGTGGGTTAGGGTTTTGTGCCTTTAGTGGAGCGACAGCAGTGACTGCCGGTGGAGGGAGGAAGCCTCAGAAACTCTGGAGAATGAATAGTATAGTCAGGGACACTCCTAGCAGAGGGTCATGTGGGGAGCTTGAAGAAGGGGAGCACACTGCTGAGGAGGGCTGCCTGGGCTGCCTGAATGGATTAGGGTTACTAACTGCTGCAGACTGAGCGTGTGGCACCTGGACTCTGACCAACCTTTGCCCAACCATAGCTCTGGGGCAAGAAGAGCTGTACAGAAAAAAGCTCTGCCAAACCACCTTAATGAAAGGACTGAAATTAGTGACACTCCCAGCTGCTTGTTTAAAATGACAGTGTTTTTATTAGGGATGAAATAGAATGGGAAAGAGAAGGAGTGTTGTGTAAAGTGTGTGCTGGCCTTTGTGCCTGCTGCTGGGGGTGTGATCAACAACACCAGCTGGCAGCTCTTTGGTTAAGAAAAAAAATAATACAGTCCTGGAGACTGCAATGTGAACAAGAGCAAGCAGAGCACTCAGCACAGGAAAAACAGCTGGCGAGGGACCCAGGCTGTGAAGGCACAAATTGCAGTCAAAGCCAATAAGAATTTCCTTCTAACACGCAGGAAGTTGTCTCCATCGCTCCAGCTTCCCCACACACTCCTTGGCCTTCCACCACCCCGCTTTAGTAGTGCAAATGCAGATATCTGGAAATTGAAAATCTTGGGAGACAAGCTGCTCATACTCCTTGGCCTGGAATACAACCATGGGGTGAGAAGTGGAGAGTGGGCTCTGCCACACACTGCAGGTTTGCACATTTGGTGGTTCATGCAAGGTCTGGGATTTGGCAAGCAGCATCCTGTGAAAGCAGGTCATAGACCAGAAAAATGCATGTGATCCTGTCCTGCAGACCCCCACTGCAATAGCAGCCTCAGGATCCATCCAGGTCTGCAAAGGTATTCCACACACTCCAGCTGCCATTTCTATCCTGCAATCTGATGCAACTTAGCTGATTTCACTCATTTCTGCCCTGAAGCTTCCCACTTTTCAGTTCTGCACCACAGAGATGATGTAAATCCAGCTCTTCCCTGCAACACCCTCAAGTGTTCTAGAAGTCATTTTATTTTGATCAAAGTCAGTCAGCTGTGGCCAAACTCTGTTATGTGTTGTTTGCAGTACACCTGTACTGATGCATTCACAGCATATTTATCACTAGAGAAGATGAGCAGCTTTTCCTCCCTTTGATTTGAGATACTAATTAAACCTATTTTTATTGAGATTGAGGGCATTCAAAGCCTAAAGACCATCTTTGTTTCCTAAAGCCAACAAGGTGAGACAGTAGCAGGCTCTAGAAAGAGTTCATTAGCTTAGGAATGAACCCCTTCTCTGACACTGACCTACTCTATGACTTTGAGCATCTTATTTTACCATGCGTGACAAATAGCAATTAAGTTGCTGCATACTCCACTAAGAAGTTGTTAGCATACACAGTGATGAGAAATGAAATGCAAGAACTTTGGAAAAATATGCTGGGAGGTCAGATCTGAGCTAGAGTGCTTACATGTATCTTTAACTGAGTGATAACACAGACTTTGAAAGAAAAAAGGTGAGTTTAAAAAAACTAAATCAAAAAATAATTGTGCAGCCTTTAGCTCTAGATAATGGCAGTGTGAGAAGTGGGATAATTAAATGATTGATATGATTTCAGAAAGAAAATGCAGTTTTTCTGGGCATGCACAAGGTTATCTGTGTCATTTAATTAACCTGCATGCAGGAGAGGAATTCTCTGTTGTTATCTCCTGATCCCAGTCCTGTGATGTCTGCTGGGTGTTATTTTTTGTTTTTGTTTTCTAAGCTAGGTTGTGGTTTGTTGGTTTTTCCCCTAGGGATCAGCAAGAGCTGAAGAGATTGCTACAGAACAGAAAAGAAATATCTTTTAAAGATTCTTTAGAATGGTACTAACAGGGGAATTCTTTATATCAGTTGTCTTGTGTGGTATACCGATGAGGTTTCTGCCTCAATTCCTTTCTTGTTGTGGGGAAACAATGTCATTTTGCTAGATCAGCAGTGCTGGTAAGGGGGAAGAGCAATCAGGCACTGCTACCTCATGCCCACGATGTCAGCGAGCACTGGCCCCTGTGAGGGTCCTCCCTCACCACCACTCTGCTTCAGCCATTGGCTCCCTCCCTTCATCTCCCTGGCTTCAGCCCTCTCCAACCCAACCCCATACCCTGCAGCCCTTCCTTTCCTAGTGTTCAGGCACTAGTCCTGAACAGGGACCTGCATATCTCTCTGCAAGCAAGCTCCACTCTTCCCTGCAGGCTGCACCTCCCTTTTACAGCTGCCACTCTATCAGGCTTTATTTTTTGTTGTTGTTCTTGACTCCCAATATGCAGCTGGAACTGTGCCTTTTTACAGAGGGAAGTATGGCAGTCTCCGGGGAGAGAAGCAGACAAGCAGAGAGCTGAGGAAAGGACTCTAACATTTGGGTCTGGGACAGTGGCCAAGGCATTCGTCTTCCAGTGAAGTTTGTCAAAATTCAGAACGGTCCCAGCCAAACCAGCACAGCTTCTTTGCTGTCATCCTTGGCAGAGATGCCAATGAACACCTCAACCATGAAGGCTCAGTTTCCTTCCATCTCCCCTGCACATGATGGAGGCTCAGCTGAAGGTGGCCCTGGGTGACATAAACCAATCCCTAAAGTAGTTGCTCTGTCCAAAACACTGATCAGTCCGATGCTGACATACAAAAACACAGGAAGCTCAGGGATTGCTGCAGGAGTGGAAGAGTGAAGTGCTTTCAAATTTGGTCTTTCTAAAACACATCCCAAGCCATGTATGCTACAAGCCAGCACTTCTCTTGAAAATGTCAAGTAACAATATAAATACTGAGAGCAATGAGTCTATATATAGTAGATAGGCATCTACAGGGGGAAAGGGAGTAAAAGAAAGAGAGGAGACAGACAGAAAGATGTGTGCTGTAGAAATGTTTCTTAGAAGATTTTGATGGTGTTCTTCTATCTTTGTCAGGAAAAACAGGAATATGCCTGAAAGCTCAAATATAAGGGACTCCCTTTTGAGCTTGAAATTCATCTCTATACCTTCCTGTTATGTGTCTACATGCAGACTAAATGTCATTGTGTATTTTTAAACCATCTAACATTGGTGCATCAGCCCTCTAAGCGAGCCACTGAAAACAAAGTTTGCTTCTGCAAGGCCCCATTTGCAGTAAAGGTGCTGCAAGGCCCCATTTACAGTAAAGGTTCTGCAAGGCCTCATTTACAGTAAAGGGAACTGGAGATCTGTTTAAAAGAAGTGATCCCTCCAATCTGATCGGAATAGGAAGGAGTTCTGCATGGAGAAGTGGCAGGACACAAGGCTGTCCAGCTCTTGTCTGTGAACTCCTGTTCTTATTTTGAGATTTTTGCAGTTTCTAAACTTGCTGATATTTGCTTTGTGACAGTACAGCAACAGCGATGCAATTCGATGGGACATGGTCATCAAGGCTTTGTGTACTAGAAGCAGATTTTGATTATTAAAAATTAAAATTTGATGCTATATCATACACATTCATATCTCCACAGATCACTTTTTGTGTTAAATGGGGCCACCCCCATTCACTGCACTGGATTCTGTATCTACAAGAAGAATGGTTTTTTTCCTAGAAAGGCTGATGAACTTAGTACAAGGGAAACAGCCATGAAGTGATTTTTGCAAGGGCACAGCAAACCAGAAGCAGAGATGGAGTTAAAATCCAAGCTTCCTGAGTCCCAGTCCCATCCATTAGAACATATTGCCTGTAATCTAAGTGTAGTGCAAAAAGCCAATTGATAAGCTTTTTACAACAGGGATGACAAAGTGGAAACTATAATCTCCTGGATATGCTGCTTTGTGGCCAGGAGAGGATTCTGTTGTAATTTTTTTTTTTTTTAACTAGAAATAGTAGGCTGCTTCCCCTTGAATAACAAAATAGTAGAAGAGGACAAATTATATTTGTAAGCTCTGTCCACAAACCCCACACAGTATTTGACCTCCTGGCCCCTTTCCTGCATTCATGAGAAGCAGAGGACCTGCGTGGGTGGTGCAGTGAGAGGCAGGGTCAGGAGCGCAGCCAGAAGCGAGCAGGGTGTGTCATGATGGGGATTCATCAGAGCTGCCTGCAGTGACTTTGGGTCAGGCTCCTGATGGAGAATGGAGTGAGCCTGAGCAGTGGTGACTTTGCTGTAGCAGGCCTGATGCCAATATTTGAGAAAGTCCTGTGTAACTGTGTAGGATAGGTCCCTGTGGAGCCTCCCGAATCTTGGCAGCCCTGCCTAGAGACCAGTGGCTCCTCTTCTTCTTCCTCCTTTGAAAAAGGTGCAGAAGGACCATCCTAAGGCAGGAAATGACAGACCAAGGTCAAGTACTCTGCAGAGCCAAGATGAGGCAATGGGATTATTTTGAAAATTCGTTTAAGAATACAACTTGTGGATATTCTAGGGATGACATCTTCAGATAAAATTATTATCTGCCCTGGAGAACAGCAGTCAGGAAAAGGATTATCAAGGAAGTATATATGAGCTGCATAGGCACATTTCACTGCCATGAGATCTCAGTTTCCAGTTCACATGTTCCCAAGGGCTATTTATTCTTTTTAAAAGAATACTTAGTCAAAACTGGGAGCCTGCAGAAGGGAAGAAAAATTGCAGATACAATCAGCTATCTCTTCTGCAGTTGCTTGCATTTACAATAATAAACAAAGTCCTGAATGTTAAGGGATGGGAGGATCCCATCCTCCAGCAGTGCTGGGAATAAGTTTTTACCTAAGACGAGGTAATTTCAGCAGAATTCCTGTAGAAGAGGTGCCCCATTAGACCGTACACCTCAAGAGCAGCATGACCCCTTGCTCTGTTTTCTGTTCTAAGACCTCATTGAAGAATTTCAGCAATTTGGCAAGCCTGCCACAGAGCACAAAGGTGGTGTGCTGCAAATGCAGGAGATGCAGATTCAATGACTACAGCACATGAGAAGGTCAAACGTGTGACACACACAGTGTGTGTGCCCTGACATTTGTGCAGTGCAGTGTTTTAAAAAACAAAAGGCAGACAGGTATAGCCTAGAGAACCCCAGACAAGGCTCCTAGAGGAGCCTAGTTCAGGCTGAGGCACCCCCTGTAGAGTGCTCCAACAGGAAAGGCCAGAGGCTTGTTGCTTCCCAGCATACTTTCTGAGTCACTGAAATGCTAAAATAAGAAAGAAACAGAAAAAAATTTTTCACAGACTTACAAATGTTTATTACCTCTCCATCTCCCAGTTCTATCCCTGCCCTTTCCATTTCCTTCTATGGCATGCCCATGACATGGGTTTCAGTGCCATGGGCAAGCTGAAGGAGCCTAAAACCCCCTCCCTCCAACCACCAGCACTCACTCTCAAGCCTGCATAGTCAGCAATGTTAAGAAAGCAGCTACAGGAGAGCATGTGACAACAAAACAAAGCTAATTTGCTGCAATGTGGTATTTAACCAGGAGAAAATAACAGAGCAGTGCCCTAGCTACCCACAACCCTCTGCACTTGACAGCAGTGACAGTGTCAGCTTCCATCTGCTGGTGTTACAGTGACACTTGCCATGCTAAACGCTGATTAGAATTAAAATGGAAATGACATCTATGTGCATTACTCTGCTATTAATCTTGATGCCCTACGTTTTATGTTGACAGTGGGCTTTTGCGGGGGGAGCCTAAAAAGACAGAGTTGTAGAGCTGGGGTTTTTTTGTAGATGTTGTTAAAGAAGCAAATGTGATTCTGAACATGAGCATAACACAGTGAATTACAGGCTCTTGGTATCTCTGAAAGAAGACAAGATTTTTATATTGCCACTTGTTAGACAGCGAGTCCAGTTTTAGAAAATATGTGTATGACTGTGTGCACAGTAAATTTTTGCCACCAAAATGGAAATCTGATGTGACATTAGCACGAGTTTATTCAAATATTTAGTGCAGGTGCCTGCAAATCATGTAGCTACCTTATGGTGTTAACTGACTGTACCATAATTGTGTACACAAGTGGTGTTCACAAATGGAGCATGGTTGATTAGAAAATGAGCCCTATGAGATGAGATTCTTCCTAACTGCAGTGGAGTGGCTGAAAGGAGAAGCTCACATTTAGGGGAAGCTGTACATTGCATAGAACACTGTTTCAAGCCTGTAGAAGGGTTAATTCACATTACACATCCTGGGGTGTCTGAGGAATGCTCCAGCAATGACACAAGCTCTTTTGACTGATTTTAGCAGTGCCCACCCACTAGTTTACATCTAAGCCTCAAAGGCAGGCCAAGAAGCTAGAATCACAGACTGGTTTGGGTTGGAAGGGACCTTCAAGATCATCTTGTTCCAACTCCCTGCTGCAGGCAGGTACAGCTTCCACCAGACCAAGTTGCTCAAAGCCTCTCCAAACTGGCCTTGAACACTTCCAGGATGGGGCATCCTCAACAAATCCTTTCTTCTGTGGTCTGCTTCCTTATTGAGTTGTGTTGGAAGTCCCTTTCACCAGAAACACTGCTTTCAGGAGGGGCAGATACTTTAAAAGCTCAAAAATCCTCTAATGGGGAGGTTATCTATCCTCCCCTACAGAACTGGAGCAGCCAAAATTTATCCTGCCTTAGATTAGTGCTTGTGTCTGACCTGTCTCTTCAAGTCAAGTGTCCTTGGTCCTCCCACAGAACCACAGAATGGGGAGTGGAAAATGTTTAAATGATTTCTGATTTTCCTGAAATTACCATCTCTTCCAGTTCTTACATTGCTGATGAAAATTTTTCTTAAAAAAAAACCAAAACCAACAAAACAGACTGCAAGGCAGTTCAGACCGAAACAAAAATAAAATTCAGCCACTTTGGGCTGAAGTTTTGCTTACACAGCAAAAGGCAGTAACAAATCTGGTGCATGACAACTTCATGAGGGAGAAATACAACTGTAAGGGCTGAGTGCTGTGCTCTCCTAGGCAAGATGCCTCCCAGAGCTGCCAGATCTCATGTACAGAGGCTTGATGGGCCAGGTCCATCAGGCTCCATCAGTGCATCCTGGCTCACTCACATCCTGATAGCTCTGCTGTGCTCCACGAGGAAGTGGTGACATGGCTACAGAATCAGAGCCATTCTCCAAGCTACCTGCTTGTCCTTGCCAGCAGATCAGATTTGGGAGAAGATGTTCTTCACTTTCCTGGTCCTGTACCTGCTGTATGAAGAATTAGGTGTTCAGGTTTAAGAGCTCCCATAATTCTATTTGCCAAATCATGGCTGAATTCCAGATTCAAATCTATAAAAATCACCGTTCTATCAAAATTTCTAGCACCTACCTTAACTCTGCCCCAAGGCCCCGGCTTCTCTTCCTTCTACAGAACATTCCCACCCAGGCTCTAGGCATGATGGATAGCTTCTCTCTCCCTTATCTCATCCCTACAACACTAAGGCATGAGGAGGGGCTTGGAGGGAGGGAAGAAGATGCCTGTAGTGCCTGTAAAGTTGAAGATAACATTTAAGCTTTGTTACACCAATGAGGCTGCGTTAAGCTCCCACGACCTTGAGCGAGAGCTGCAGCTTGGGTTCCTCTCCTAAAGACTTTAATAAAGTGAAAAATTGTTTCAATACAAAATGTGATATTAGGACATTGTTCGTGCATATATTGAGCTTAAGTCAAATATTCTGTGTCCTCAAATCCGACTGATTAATAATTAGAACGAGAAATTCTGTCTTTACTCTAATGTGTTTAGGAAAACTGATGGATTTAATTTTTTTTATCAGCCAAAAGTAAGAAAAATGTAATCTTTCTTAAAGTATCTAATACAACAATGCAGAATAATTAGTTTCTCTGAAAACAGGCATAATGGGACTGAATAATAAGTCACTTTCTGTTTTGTATCTGTCTGTCTGATGGAGGAGAGATTTACTATACAGTGTAGTGCATGATGCTGTAGGAAATACCAGGCAATAGAAGAAATCTATGAGGGGATAAAGTATTTCCAGCTGTGCATTATAAAGGAGCATTTCATCTTGTGACAAAGCCTCAGGGATAGGTCCAAATAATTATCTGGCAAAAGGCAGCTTCTCATAGGATGCCAGCTTGCCAAAATATGTTGGCCTCTAAAACTCTGATTCTGCATCTTCCATGAGCATTTATTTCAGAAGACCTGTGCACTCCAGAGAGTTTTCCTCTACCCTTTTCTTCCATCTCTTTTGGTGCTTTAGACTCACTAATGCTGGAAGGGGCTCCAGGCCCTTCTCACGGGGCAGTGCAATCCATATTCTGTAGCTGGACAAGCCAAGGCACAGGGGGATATACTGGTACAGCTAAGGCCACGCGACAGGCACTGAGATGCCAGAGCCTCGACCTGAATCAAGTTCACTGCCAACAGACTTAACCCAAAGCTCTCTTAATTGAATTGCAAGGAATAACTCAAATCTCAGGAGGAAATTGGATTGCCCAGCTGCTGTAGGTCTATTTTACTTTTTCTAAATGATAGTTTTTCTTAGTTTTCTTCTAGGAAAGGAACCAAAATGAAAGCAAGTAGGTTGACATCTTGACTCTTATCCAGGTGCATTCATGAGGTGTTCAAACCAGTCCTGTTGCTGGGCATTATCATCCTGCTGCTGTCATTGTCTGCTGCTAGAACATCATCTCTGTGCTGATTCCATTTGGACTTGACTCCAAAGGCATGTTTTAGTCTGAATCCTTTTCACTTTACAGGTGAGTTCATTTTGATTTACGCTGCCAAACCTCAACAGAATCTATTCCTGTCGGTTCAGTCAATACTTTCACAAAAAATGTTTTTCTTTGATCCTGGCTTCAGCTTCCCTTCTTTGGAATTCTTTCGAGACCAAAAAACATGTTCAAAAAAGCAATATTTCCACTGTGCTTATGACCTCAAATACACTCACATGGAGGAGGCTCTGCTATTGGATTCAAATGCATAACATTCCCTTAGCCAATTTGACTCAATTCATATGGAAAGTTCAAAGGTCCCTGTAATTCTTGCTGATTTCTCTGAAACACAATTTGTGGTACATCTGTCTTTTGATTGGTAGTGGTGAGTGGTCTCCAGTTCTTCCTCCTTATAGTAGGACATCTGAGAGTCTTCCTTTTCCCTGAGTTGTCAATGCACTGTACACAGGCCTTTACCTTGAGCTGATAGGCAGGGTGCTTTGTAGCAGAGCATGACACCTGTTTAGCAGCACACAGCAGCAGTACACAACAGGTTAGGTCTAGAAAGAAGAAATGAGCCACCTGACCAAAACCAAAGTGTGCACCTAAGCAGACAAAAGAAATATTCAGAGCATATGCAGGCACACACTGCTCGAAGAATGAATAGAGACACCTTATTTCTTAGGTATTGGACATCTCTTCAATAATAGAACACCCTCTACAGATCAGCTTTGGTTTCTATTCCATACAGATTCCTGCAAGCCTAATCCTGCATTATCATCCCCAATTCCACTATAAAGTGCTTTTTTCCCTATGCTCTTGGTATGCCACAGCCCAAACCTTTCCCATTTGCAAGGTCATCTGAGATTTACAATTTAAAGGGGTACACTCACTAAAACTAGCACTCGTTTAAACATCAACAGCAAGTTTCCTTATTAAGTAACAAGCACAGTAACCTGTCTAGGACACCTCGGTGAAAAAACTTTCATATCACTTATAAATGTCAGGAAAAGAGAAGAGAATGGGGGTCATGCAATGATCACACCTAGAAAGAAATGCCATCTCCAGGTCAGTATCCAACACCCCCCTCTACTGGATAAAGCCCAGACAGATAAATTGTGTGTTGCAGGTGTACCACAGTCTGACTTGGCACTTTTGCAGCATCAGGCATGCACCCCTCTTGCTGTACCTCTGCCTTTTCTGTACACAGGATCTTCAGAGCCTTGAGGCACCCAAGCTGGTAGAGATTCACTTGTAACTTGTTTCACGTGACAGAGGTCCTGTGAAATACAGTGGCTGGGAGAGACTTTTCACAAAGGCTCCTTCACTTTCTCACAGCCAGCAGGGTCACTCCTGGCCCAGACTCAGACTTGTTTACCCTTTCAGCTGCCCCTTACATAGGTAGCTGTTCTCAAGCTGCCACAATCAGTGTCACAGGAAAATTACCACACAACATGCATGACAAGTCACACCTACTCTGCACAAAAGGCAAGATCATGCAGCGGTGTGTCAAATGGATCATATTCGTGTATCACCCAACATGTACAGTTCATGAAAACCATCATCTCTTCATCAGCTGAAGGAAATGATAAATTACAGAGCATGCAGGCTGAGGGACTGACAAGCTGTGACAGTGGGCAGCCCATTCCCAGGGCACAAAACCAATGCCTGTCTTCCCCTACCAAGTCTATACACTTGCATAGACAGATGGAATCACTGCCTTTAGGTTTTGCAGGTTATAAACATCTCAGAGAACATATCGAGGCATCCACATCTGCAGGTTGTCCTTCCCTGCCTCTGTAGATAACTATTTGCTCTGCTGTCTCTTGAACAATTCTCCCAGCGAAGTGGAACTGCTCGAAGAGGTAGCCTAGCAGGCTGAGGCATCAGTCACTGCTGAAGATACAAGCCTGGAACTTCAGGGTCCCAGATCCAACTCCCTCCCCTGTCACTGCCTGTGTCTACTTTGGTACAAGTCATCTGGTCTCTCCGAGCTCCAGTCCTCCCTCTGTTAAATGAAACAGCAAAACTCTCTTACCAAATGAAGTATTATGAAAATAAGTATGATAAACAATGCAAGCACTCAGATAAACTAACCTACATTGATGTGTTCTAGCTTAAGCACCTTAGACAGACTAATAAAGGCTTTATGGAGCACCTGATGAAATCAATAATTTGATGTCTGTGAATTTCAGCAGGCAGTGTTAACCCCCTGTGAGAGAACAGGTGGCGTGTTCATTGCCTGTATAGCCAAGAAATCTTTGCTGTTAGACTTGTCCCTTGCATTTTGCTCTTCCCAACACACATCTTCAAATGCAGGAAAGCTCTCAATCACTGACAGCTTTGAGGCTAGCTATATCAAGAAGGTAAAATCAGATGCAAGCAGCAAGTAGAGGAAATACAATACCAAGCTGGGACAATGGAGGTTTGAGTTCAGGCCTCAGCTCATTCACAGATTGCCTGCATAATCTTTGACGAGACATTTAGTTTTAGTATGCACCAGCTACTCATCTGCAAACTGAGGATGAATAATCATTCCCTTGCCCTTGCTTTCTATTTAAAGTGTAAGCTCTTGGGGCTGAGGTTTCCACTTATTGTTGACAACTCTACATCAGCCATGAAATGTTTCTCTAAATTGCAGAAAAACTGTTACAGATACAGAATATCTCTACTGTTTGTAAACAGTCTAGCCTGGGTCTGGAATAGCCATGCACACTGAGCACAGCCAATAAGCTCCAGTGGACCCTGACACAGGCACAGCAGCTGAAGCAGAGTGCTATATTAAGAAAGCAAGATCACTTCAGCAGTAGATTGCCCCTGCATATTTGCATAGAGCTGTGCCCTGGTAAATGGGATCCCCTGGATACAGATGTACTTGAGAGGTCACTGAGTGCAGCAGTGCTGGAGCAGCTCTGTGAAAGTCAGCTCATATCCAGAAACAATGGTGTTATTAAGTAATTTCAAATGTCTGGAGCACTCTAGCCCTCTCTTACTCCTGATGAAGGAGATATATGATTACATGTATGTAGAGTGTGAGGACACAACCCCAACCAGGATGTTCAGGAAATGTCAAAGTAAAGGTAACAGAGACTATAGAGAAACTCCCACATCAAGGGTTAATCTCAATCTGATGACAGCATTGAGATACACATCACCCAAATATTCTATTCTCACCTTCTTTCTGTCTCCCAGAGACTCTTCCAGATCCCTCTCCTCTGACAGGAAGAGGTAGCAGAGCTCAAGGAATATTTGCTAGAGACCATATAGAGCTAAGGAGCTACAACTGTACAATGGATTCAAGATCAGCCCATCCATTTCCCAAAGACGGGCTGCGTGAAGAGAAGGTAGGTGAAGGTTGAAACACATCTTGTATGAGCCCAGGGTTGATCGTAAACATCATGCCATTGCTATTCCTCTAGCACAAGAGATACCAGAACAAAGAAATGGCTTCTGTGGGTGGGTTTAATTTTTTAACAAGTTACTATGTGGCTATTGTTTCAAATTTTGGGTGTTTATCCTTGCAAAGTCTGTTGCAAACACTGTAATTTTCCAGCAGCCAGGTACATTGAAGACAAAAGTACTAATAATGTGACATCATTACTTTTGTTCCATAGCAACATCCCTCCACCTCTTACACAACAGGTTATAAGTCTGTAAAACTCTGCATTTTACAGCACTATAAAACTCCTCCAGCTGTTATAAATATATCGTTTTAAGCACTTGCATTTGAAAAAATGAAACAGAAAAATACCACTGAAAAGTTCAATGCTTTTTCTTCTCCGCATTCAATTGTATTAACTTTTTCCCTGCTGGTCTTCCAGACCCACTGCTGGGCTGGCAGATTTCCACGGAAACCAGGGAACGCTCAAGATTCACATAGGCTGTTTGCTGGAACAAAGCAACTATTTTGCTGTGAGAGATGTCCAGTGGGGGTGAACCTTTAATAAAAGGACACATCTTGCTTGTTTGCCAACATGATGTGTACATGCCATCTAATGAGATCCAGGGCCATTGGCAATGGACTTGTAGAAGTGGAATTCATCATGATACTCTAAGATGGGACAATGGTTACTGGGAGAGTTGCTTCCTATCTGCAGAGAAAGGGACTGGTGCTGTGGCTATTAACTATAACTCCACTTTATGCCCCAACAAAGTTCTCAGCAAAGCGCTTAATCCCACCAGAAATCTTTAATTTTATCAGTTGTTAGGTGGGACAGTCTTCACCACAGGTGTAGCTGTAGGTCGGACATGCCTTCACTGAAGCAGGGGAAGAGGCAGAGGCTATACAGTGGCACAGATCCAATTCTTACCTAAGGAGTGCACAGGCACTACGAGGGCAGGGAGTTGGGACTGCCTCATCACTTGGCAATCTGCTCGTTTTCAGTAATGCTTGTGTTAAAAGCTTGTTCTTTGGTTTCTGTTTTGGGTATGTTGGTTCAAGCGGTGTCTATAAAATGATGAATTAAATATGCACTATTTAAAACCAACAGAAGTTTTGCCACCAATTTAAATTTGGGAAAGACACTTCAAGTCTGAGAAGCAGCCATGGAGTCTCTTTTAGGAATCCAAAGAGAGGCAAACCTCAGCCTGAACTTGTGCATTCTGTGGAAACAGAAACTACTGTAGTTCTCAATCGCCAGTACCTCCCATAGTGAAGAGATAGTGAAGAATATTGACTTTTTGTTGCTTTTGCTTTAATTGAAACACTCCAGAGCAGGGTCTGACTCTTACTCTGTACAGTGATAGGTGTTCTCAGAGCCATGATTCTACTAAAAGTGTAAAGCTGTTTCTAGAACAGAAGTAAAACCAGAATTAACTAATTGCAGGTGATTTCTACCTCAGGCATGCTCTAAGATGTGACCCTTATTTTACTGGGCTGTGGATTTCACCATCACAAATGTGGCTTCAGATTTTTTCCTTTTTATACATGCTACTATTATTTATATTTTCCTTGCCAGTGCTTGAAGCCATCATGACAGTGTATTGGGTAATGACAGGATAATTGTTTGTTTTATTGATCATTATAAACCATTCAGCATCTCTACATGATTTATAGCATTTTAAATACTCTCTCCTTTCCTCTCCATTCCCCTGCCATCGGGGCAGCTAAGTGGATCAAAAGCCCACTGGCTACAAGCAATCCAATTAACAATGACAAAAGAAAGAAAAAACTTTGGAAATAAATGAGTCCTTACACCATTTCTTTGATGGTTCCCTATTGATCCTTTCACATTGAAAAATGTGAAGCAGTTAGAATTGTGAAAAAAGGAAAGTGCAGGGGAGGAAGGAAGTGAGAAAGGGAGGAGGGAGGGGAAGGGAGGGAAGGGAGGGAGGGAGGAAGGAAGTGAGGAAGGGAGGAGGGGAGGGGATGAAGGGATGAAGGGAGGGAGGGAGGGAGGGAGGGAGGGAGGGAGGGAGGGAGGAAGGAAGGAAGGAAGGAAGGAAGGAAGGAAGGAAGGAAGGAAGGAAGGAAGGAAGGAAGGAAGGAAGGAAGGAAGGAAGGAAGGGAGGAGGAGGGAGGGAGGGAGGGAGGGAGGGAGGGAGGGAGGAAGGGAGGAAGGAAGGAAGGAAGGAAGGAAGGAAGGAAGGAAGGAAGGAAGGAAGGAAGGAAGGAAGGAAGGAAGGAAGGAAGGAAGGAAGGAAGGAAGGAAGGAAGGAAGGAAGGAAGGAGGGGAGGGGATGAAGGGATGAAGGGAGGGAGGGAGGAGAAGGGAGGAAGGGAGGGAGGGAGGGAGGGAGGGAGGGAGGGAGGGAGGAAGGAAGGAAGGAAGGAAGGAAGGAAGGAAGGAAGGAAGGAAGGAAGGAAGGAAGGAAGGAAGGAAGGAAGGAAGGAAGGAAGGAAGGAAGGAAGAAGGAAGGAAGGAAGGAAGGAAGGAAGGAAGGAAGGAAGGAAGGAAGGAAGGAAGGAAGGAAGGAAGGAAGGAAGGAAGGAAGGAAGGAAGGG
This sequence comes from Motacilla alba alba, assembly GCF_015832195.1. Taxonomy (NCBI): domain Eukaryota; kingdom Metazoa; phylum Chordata; class Aves; order Passeriformes; family Motacillidae; genus Motacilla; species Motacilla alba. The sequence goes on along the minus strand of NC_052027.1, from coordinate 16,202,686 downwards.
TACTGCTAAAGGACTTTTTCATTCGAGTTCAGGCTTTGCTATGAAGTTGTGCTCACATACCAGGGTGTCAGTGTTCCGTTGCTGGGTCAGGACTACAGGCAGCTCAGGTTGTTGGTGCTCAGCCCACAGTTGAGGAGCTTTGGGCAATGTCCTCTGGAAGATTCATCAGATCAGCTGATGGAGGTGCAGCTCATTGTCACAGCAGCCCACTGAGACACTGCCACCATGTCCCAGGAAAGGGAGAAGCTGAGGCCAACCCTTACAAGTGTAGTTTTATGCACCCATATATTTCCTGCCACGTGCAGTGGGATATTTTCATTTGTGCAAGCAGCAGAAATGTATATCTGAGACACTTCAGCTACAGTTTACCCAATGGCCACTTACTCCACCACCAAATAACCCTTCCAGCTTCCTACTCACAGTGTCACCCCATTCCTCCAAAGAAAAGCATCAGGCACCATTATAAAGACAGTACAGTACTGATACCAAGAATTTCCATGCATTTACACCTGAAATTACAGCAATTTTCTCTGTAGAACCAGAGTTTTCAGCTGCAAGATCTAAGTAGATGTCAGCATGTCATAAGCACCCTGCTATTCACACACTGCTAAACAGTATGAGGCGTCCCAGCAGATGGGAAGGGGAACGCAGCAGAGAACAGGCATATAATCACTGGAATAGGTGGTGCTTGCCTGACTTCTACTTGGAAATACCTGAAGAGACAGGAATTAGTGCATTTACATACTTAAAAAGTCATAAGAGTGTTTTGGGACTGTTGAGGAAACCACTAAAAAATGAAGAGGGTGCTGGAAGAGGTCTCTCACCCACTTACATCTTTATCTCCAAATTTATAAGGAGACACACACTGAAATTTTTATCTGTCCTTTCAGCAAATTGATTAGGAGAGAACAGAGGGGGGGAGGAGGGTAAGTTGCCCCTTGGCCATCTTTGCAGGTTACTGAACCAGTAGGTAGAAATCCAGTAATGCAGAAGAGTCAGGCAGGGGAGAAGTCCTTGGAAGAGCCCTTTATCCACCTGATGTTGAAATGTGAATGATGGAGTTGGGGCACTCCTGCGCCCATTCCTCTCTGCAGGTATGACTACACTGCAATCAGGAATGTGATTGCAGCACATACTGGCATCCTTCAGCTACTTCAGATTTAGAGAGCAATGCTCTATCCTGTGCAACATCTCTTTATTTATTGAAGACAGGAGCCCCTGTGAAAAGCCAGCATTGTGCCCCCATTTTTACTGCCATCTGCTTGAACACCTAGACACCACTGTCAGAAGGCAGGGAAGAAATTCTGGATGGAGCCCATATATTCAAAGCATACATTGAAATTCTAAAAATAAAACCTTATCATCATGCTCATTTGGCCCTCCTAGATTGGTCACCCTGGCCTGCTGTACATATACATAGACACTGGCTCATTTTGAAAATAGAGCACATCTCCAAATCACCCTCGAATTAAGGATGAACATCTCTTCACATGGGTTTACCTGACAGCTCTGAGTGAAGCCTCTATTCCTCTCTAGTAAATGTGATCAAACTTCGTCCTGATTTTTCATGTTCCTTTACATTCAAAATCAACTTTTCCTCAAGGTTTACTTTTTTTTCCTATAAGACACAGGCATGACATAATCAAGAAATCCAAACTCTAGGTGCCTGACAGAAGATTTTCTCTGAAATACAGAACTACTTTATAGCAATCAATAAAGCACTAGTGTAAACCCATGCCTTCAGTGGAAATTCCTCCAGCTAAAATTGAGCTTAGCATCAGCTAAGGTACCATCACTGGAGGACTTAACAGTACTCATCAGAGAAGAAACTGTTCTGTTATCATTGCACCGATTGTTTTTGTCTCTGGTTGCCTTTGAAAGCTCGAGTCTGGTAAGTATTCCCTGTTCACTGTCTGTTGCCATCTCCTCACCCAGCAAGAGAAAGGACAACATATGGTTTTGAAATCTTATAGAACAGACATATCTGCAAAATCTGCCTGTTGAGTACATGTAACACTTCCCAGCAAAGTGAGCTGATGCCATCAAATGGGAATAAGCTTTGGAAGGGAGGGTCCCACACGTTCATTCTCTTGGGTTCCGTAGAAGAACACCAGAGTCATAAGGAAGTCTCCGGAAACAGCACGAATCAAATGCTGTTGGTTCGAACTCAGTGGAAGGGAAATTTCAGTCCCTTGAATGGTTTCATAATGCATCAGGGCACATCACAAGCGAAGGAAACAGTCTGGCAAAATTGCATTAATTTTCATGAATCCAGCAGCCCTGGAAAATCATGAAAACTGCAACATAATGAAAGCCTGGAAGGGAAAAACCTGCCCTCTTCTTCACTGCTGGAGAATCTGAATGCGGATTCCATCAAAGGAGAGAGCCTGAGAATCCACAGCAGGAATAAAAATTAACCCTTTGGCTCATGGGACTGCAGGGTTGAGGAGTCACCGTTCTCCCAGTTACTCCTCTGCCAAAAGAGATAAACTCCTGTATGAGGGCTGCCCATCTCTATGCAATTAGACCTTAGCACTCTGCATGACACAATGAACTGCTGCCAGCAGGAATTAAAGAAGACATTTTCTTCTGTCTTCACAGTATTTATCTTCTGCCCTCATTTCTCAGGCCCTGTCTCATTGATTTTAGTAGAAATAGGATGTATGGATTGGATTGATAATGTCCTAAATGGATGAATGATGCTCCCAACAGAACAAACAAAAATGCAGTTTCTTGCCCTTATGTGAAGTGAAAAAAACAACCTCAAGTGCAAACCCCTCCCAGACTGTGTAAATGAGCTTATCCTTCCAGATATTCTCATCTCCTGCATTTTACTCAAAAGTTGGACCTCTGAACACAAAAAGCAGGAATTGTCTACGTATTACTACTACTGTTACTGAGGCAGAAGAATAACTTAATTCTGAAAACTATCTTAAATACTTCATGCCTACTTCATGCTACTGCATTATAATGAAGCCACACCACTGACTGTAAACACAGGTTACATTCTGTGGGGCCACAAAAGTTCCTTGGCTTTATTCCTACCTTTGCTAGTTGTGAAGCAGACAGCAATTAGCAAACAGCAGTTGCTCTTCCAGGAGCTTTGCTGACATCATCTCCAATGCCAGGGAACAAACAAAGCTCTTTTAGCAGGATAAAAAGCACAACATGCATTGAGGTTGTTGTTGTTAAACAAAAATAACCAAGCTAATTTCAGCTCCATTTAAAAGCATGGGAAATAATCATTGCTCAGTGAATGGGAAAAGGACAAAATCAGTACAGAGAGAAATAATTTGCAGGGTCGTGAGAGACTTCTACAAGCCATGAGTACTGAAACTATTTTTAATATTACTCAGCAGTGCCATTTAAATATCTATTGCCCCCTAGGACAAGGTTTTGAGAACCTTTCAATTTTAAGAATTTCTATATATATATATTTTTCCCATTTTCTCACCTTCATCTCTTATACCATAAATATTTACAATTAAACAAAATTATAATTTATAAAGCCTTGTTTGCCCAAGTGACTCTCCTCAGTAAATTTAGCCCCCTTGGAAGCACACTGAGAACAGCTGATCAACACTGCACTACTTGCTGTACAATAAGAGAGGAAGTAACATCACTGATTTAACTGGCATAGTAAAAGATTTGCAGATGTGCAACTCAAACACAGATAAATTAACAAACTTGCTCCTGTTTGTCTAAAGTACCAATCAGAGAGAAAGGTTTGAAGCCACAGTTGCTGAGCCACTGTCCCATGCCTTAACCACAAAACCATTGTTTTTGAGATTTAGATCTTAATCACACTGGAACAAGCCCAGAACTACTTTATAGTCTCAGTGCAGCATCCCCAGAAATACCACTGTAACCCTAAAGATAATTTTGCTCAGAATGATCAGCATCCTGCTGACCACAGCCTACCTCATTCATTTTCCTCCTGGTCATGACATTTCCCATCTTCTGGCCTCAAGAACAGCTTTTTCAGGAGCAGAGTGCTGGGATTTCTCACTGCCCCTGCATTCCAAACAGGAATGCTTCTCACGGACTGGTACCGGCCCTGAGATCCAGGTGCATGGCAGGGCCTTTCTTGACCTCCCACCTGCCCCACAAATCCAGAGTTAGACCAGACAGAGCATGACTTTGGCCACCTGGGCTACAGGAACACCCTCAGGCAGGGCAGGGTTCACAGAGCAGCTGGCTGGTCTGCAGGTGAACCTCAGCGGACACTCCGGTGGGATCACTGTCACATTTCCACGGGGGAAATATGGAGCTACCCCTCAGGAGGGATGGGCTGTCATTTCTTCCCTCAGGCAGATTCCTGCTTTTCCACTTTCAAAGGCCCTGAAAAGGAGCTCTACTCCCTTTCACACACCAAATGCGCCTGAGGACATGGGGCTGCCCTTCCAAAGACCACACCTGGATATGCTTCCTGCCCTTCTAAAAGGGCACCCTGGCTGTGCTACCTGCCCTTCTCTGGCCCTTCTTCCTCCCAGCACTGCAAAACTCAAAGAAGTCTGATCAACCCCCTCTTCTATCACAGGTACCTCCACACCTTCCACCTTCTCTTCAGATGGTCCCAGGGCAGTTGCTCTTTACAGGACTGAAACCTGCTCACCTCAGGGCTCCTGCTCTGAGAAACTACTGTACTTGCAGCCTTGGGGCTCTCCTCCTTCAAGGGCCTTTCCCCTCATGCTCTTGGGACTGACCCCTTTCAGAGGACTCTGTTCCCCTCAGGGCTCTGTTCCCCTCATGGTGCCAAGACTCACTATCTCAGGGGCTGCTCCCCTCATGGTGCCAGGATCCTCTCAGTGTTTCTGAGGGGCTCTGCTCCCCTCATGGTGCCAGGATCCTCTCAGTGTTTCTGAGGGGCTCTGCTCCCCTCATGGTGCCAGGATCCTCTCAGTGTTTCTGAGGGGCTCTGCTCCCCTCATGGTGCCAGGATCCTCTCACTGTTTCTGAGGGGCTCTGCTCCCCTCATGGTGCCAGGATCCTCTCACTGTTTCTGAGGGGCTCTGCTCCCCTCACAGTATGGCGCCCCTCTTCCCATCTCTGAGGGGCTCTGCTCCCCTCACGGTGCCGGGAGCCTCTTCCCATCTCTGAGGTGCTGCCTCCCTCATGGTGCAGCTCTCCCCTCCTCCGAGGGCCAGGGCTGATGGGGAGGGAAGAGCCCTGGGGAGAGATGAGATGCGAGGCCCGAGCACTGAGCACCGAATGCTCAGGGAAAATGACCATGTGTTTGTATAATCTGATGCAAATGGATGTATATTTATGCAAATGTGTGTTAAGTAGATTCTACTGATGCTCTGGCTTCAAATATTGGTAAGTGTGTGCTTATACCTATAAAACACCCTTAAAACTCCCCTGAAAGCTGCAGTGACCCCGTTGATGTGTTAATATACACACAGACAAGGCACTGTCTTTACTTAAGACCAGAAACTAAAGTACCTGCAGTTTAAAGCTTTAATGAGGCTGTTGGATGTATTTGATCAAGTTTTCTGGCTAAATTCCAGTGAGTATAATTATACCTCATCTACCTACCCCAGCTCTCCCACCTGGTAAAATGTTTTTCTGTTTTCTTCTGGTACGAGGTGTTAAATATCTACTATTACCCCAGACACTAATACATGGGTTAGCTGTTTCCCGTGTCAGGAATGTGCCAGTGCTCAAGCTGGAAATGTTTCAGGGAGCATGTGCTTCCCATGTCTGTGACTGAAAGGGAAATAGAAGGGTCAATTAGCTGCGGGCAATTTTAATTCGTGTAATGAATATTCTTCTCCTTGAACATTGCCTTATCAAGGCGCCCAAAGTTCTTTCTAATTTGCAGGGGAGTTTATGTTCTAAGTTAGAAATGTTTGTGAAATTGGTTTGTAGCTCAATATGTACATAATAACACCTGCATATATGAATGTATGGAAAGTGACTCTGTAGCCAGATAATCAATGGATGTTGTTAAGTTCCTGAATTAAGCTTGAGACAGAATTAAAGTGGTAAGGAAAAGCTCTGAAATTATTGTTGTGTTAAATATATGCTTTGAAACGTACTGTGAAACTGATTCAGTTATCCCTTCAGGGCTGGGATGGGTAGGTACTCATATTCAGAAAGCATCAGGAACCTTGTGTGGCAGAGGACTACAAAAGTTGTGTTGAAAGTGGCATCAGCATGGCACAGCCACTTATAAACTGAAGAGAACCTCTGTGTTGTCTCATAAATTGAAGTTGAAATAAATTGTAAACAATACTGAGTTGAGGGATTTGATCTGATTCAGAGTTTCAGAGCAAATATTAAATAGCCTAGAATGTGGATGTATGCCATGTTTTATATTCATAAGAGTGTGCTTCTATGTGCATTAATTTAGTCACATAATGAGTGACTAAAATCTTCCTTTTCCCCAAAAGCACTTTTAAAAATTGCTGCTAAATTTCCAGATATTCCTATGTGCTCTCTAAAAGGAAATAAAAATGCAATTAGAGGGAATGTTAATTTCCTCAGGACTAGAACACACAGGAGGATGGATCATTGCTCTGTGTCTGCTCCCAGTCTGCTTGGTGGGTCTGGCCAAATTGGCTCTCCGTGCTTGTTTACCTTTTCTTAAAATGGAGATCATGTCTCCAACCTTTGTACGGCATTTTAAGACTTAATGGTGAAAAGTGTTGTAGAAGTGTTAGATACTATTAAGGGTGTTCAGACTTTTCATTTAGAATTACAAAAGATAAGAGTTCGAGCATTAGGAATTAGGGCTGTACTGGTAACTTCAGATCCTGTGTCAAGCACTGTTTTTATTTTCCAGAATGGCTTACAGAGTAAACCATTCTTCAGTGTGTGAATTGCAGTTTTGTTTTCCAAAAAAAGAAAAAGGTAAATTGTTCTTTGTTTCTGGGAATTTCTTTGCTGTTTTTAGGAGATATGCTTTGGGTTATTTTCCTCAGGGAACAATTTAAATTACTTTTTTGTTCATTACAGATTTCATCTGCATATTTTCATTGTGTAAGACATTCTTCTAATTCAGAGATTTTTGCAAGCAGCATTTTATTTAGTATGTTTTTAAATCCCTTTTTTTTCTGGCTTTTGAACTTTAATACCCTGAGAACATGTTTAAAGGAGAATCAGAATTCAGAATCTACCTATCAGAATCTACTTATTCCATTGGAATAGTTCTCTGCTGTGTAATGGAAATGGAGAAACCCAGAGAATGGTGTGGATTGCCCCAGGTGAAAGAGGGCTGATTCCCCTACCTTCACTAGGTAAGCGGAAATTTCTGATCAGATCTATAGCACTTTCTTGACAACTGAGTCAGGATTTGGTGTAAGTTATTGAACGAGCAGTCATAGTCATTGACTTCTCACAAATTTCACACAGAATCCCAAAATCATTTAGGTTAGGAAAGACCTCCAAGGTCAAGTCCGACCTTTGACCAATCACCTCATGACAACTAGACTATGTCACAAAGTGCCATGTCCAGATGTTTCTTGAACACCTCCAGGGATGGTGACTCCATCCCTAGGCAGTCCCTTCCAATACCTGACAACCCTTCCTGTGAAGAAATTCTTCCTGGTGTCCAGCCTGGACCTCCCCTGGCAACAGCTTCATGCCATGGTCTCTGCTCCTGTTGCTTGTTACCCAGGAGAAGAGGCCGACTCCCACCTGGCTACAACCTCCTTTGAGGGAGTTGTAGAGAGCAATAAGGCCCCTCCCAAGCCTCCTTTTCTCCAGACTTAACACCCCCATCTCCTTCACCTGCTCCTCATAAGACTTACTTTCTAAACTCTTGCCCAGTTCCTTTGCCCTTCTCTGGACAGGCTCCAGCACCTTGATATCTTTCTCTCAGCGAGGGGCCCAGAACTGGCCACAGGGTTCAAGGTGTGGCACAGGGTTCACCAGTGCCAATTGCAGAGGGTTATCACTTCCTTGGTCCTGCTGGCAGCACTGTTTCTGATACACTCCTGGATGCCATTGGCCTTCTTGGCCACCTGGGCTCATGTTCAGCTGCTGTCAACCAGCACTCCCAGTTTTTTTCTCACTAGGCCACCTTCAAGTCATTCTGCCCTTAGTGGTAATGCTGCAGGGACTTCTTCTTATCACCAAACTGCATTTTTTTTATGTCTGGAAATATTTAATGTTTTTCTTTAATTGGTATAATCTGGACTCATTTGAACCTCAGCTTTTATGTTTTAAGAGAGTGTATTTCTAAACTTGATGATAGCAAAATGAAAAGCTTGCAGACATTTTCAGCATGTGCCATTAGACCTTGGAAGTCAGATGGAGCTATAAAGAAGCTGTGGTATATGCACACGTGTGTGTAAGGTTTTTACAACAAATGGAGTTGGTCTCCTGGAAAAGAAAAGTAAACTCAGCATTGCTGCTGAATGGTGTAGTTGTAGTTCTCTGCCTTTGTGTGGAAGTCAGCAGGATCTGCAGCTCTCCTTGGAATCCACGTGGATACTGTGGACTCCTCTGACTCCTGCTCAGGGATTCTCACTCGAAGGCTGGCAGGCAACTTCAATTCTGCTAAGATAATTTTGCTGTTTCTTTGCTGAACTAATTTTCACAGTGACAAAAATACTCTTGCAAAAGTCACATTCTTTTCTGAGATTTGTCTTGGATTACTGCAATGATATGCAGCATATTAAAAGGACTTTGCTCGTGTTGTGATTGGCCTCCATGCTGGCCAACACAGCAGGGATTGACCTTGGTTTTCTAGAATTAACAGTGAGCTTCAGGCTCTAGCAAGCCCATGTTCTCTGGCAGGGCACAAAGGGCTTTGGTAACAAACGCTCACCCAAGGTTATGCCATGACGCTTTGTTTCCTCCTTTCCGCACAGGGCTGTTCCTTAGATATTCCAAGCTATTTACTCATGGAATGATGTTGTTCCGGGGTATCATCTGTGACAGCTGGGGTTGCTGGAGTAGGGGAATGGTTCATTTCCGAGGTTTTTAGTTTCTAGGGTTTATGGACATACATGAGGTGAATCTGTCAATCAGCAGAAGAGGAGAACACCACTGCAATAGTGCTGCCCTGCAGAATTGCACTTGGAGCACCTCTGGGGTTCAGTTTCTTGGCCCCTTCTGTTGCTTTACCTCGGGCAAATTACTTTGTCTCCATCTCTAGCCTTACACACCACAACACTTGGCATAGGCCCCAAAGAAAAGCAATCATCTCCATAAATCGTCTGAGCTGTCTGCCTTCTGAAGGCATATCCCTCGTGGGGTAAAATTAGGAAGTGATCATCATGGATCATAAATCCATTGGCCTTGGCTCTGCATCTAACTTATATTCAAAGCTGGATGCTGAGAGCTCAGTTTCATGGTACACAGGGCGTGGGTTCTCTGCACTTTTCAGCTGCAAGAAGTGCATGTAGATTCCTCTGGGTCATATTCTTCCTTGTCCTAGTACAGTTTGCTCTTTAATCTTCCAGCCTCATTTTGTCTGTTTGTAAAATCCAATGTGTACCTATTTGTCTGTGGAATGCACCGGATAGACCTACATAGAGAAGCAAGTAATGTTCTCTATTTTACTCACCTCCAGGGGCCTAGAAGAGTTAATGTCTGCACAATGCCTTAGCAAATGTAAAAGTGCTTAGCTTCATTATATATTTATATATGTGCAAGAAAACTACACAAAATATTAAAACATGCAGCGTTCCTAAAATTGACTGTGGGCAAAGGAAAGATCTTCAATCTAACCTTAAAACATAATGCAAGTCATGTGAATGAATAGAGGTAGGTGGGTTTCCCACCCAATCCAGCACAAATGGGAAAGGGTCCTATATTTGGAAATAGCACAGGGCCCAGAGGGGGCTGTGTCTAGATGAGAATTCCCACGTGGAGACAGAGACACGAATTAAATTAGAACGGATATTAGAGCTCTGGGCCAGATTCATACCCTCACTGCAGCAAAGCAAACCAGAGGAACACCAGCAAATCACGGATGTAACGCCAGCACGAGCGAGAAGAGAATCAATCCACAGGTAATAAGGGCAGCATCAGTGCCTGCCTAGGGTTTCATCCTGTGCTTTGTCCTAATTATGAGCAGTTTAATGGCATGCTAAAATACAAAACAGATTTATGAGCCATTGCCATCTCCCTCTGCATTGTTATACAGCTGACTCAACAGTACTTTTGCTCCTTGGCTAGAAGGTCAGCTTAGGTTTTAGTAAGCTAGGGCTGGGGCTTGGACTCAGAGGCTCACTGCCTCCCTGAATGCTGCTGCTAGAATAAATGCTAAACTGAAATCCCATCTGCTCTCTCCATGTCCTGTCCAGATGGATCTTTAAGATCCCACCACACACCTTGAATAGAGGATAACTCTATATATCTAGCCAATAGTCTTCCTTCATTGAAATAGACCAGCTTCTATTTGAAGTCAGCAGAATTACTTCTATATTTTTTTTCTCAGAAAATCAGTATCTTTTCAGACTGGAAATAGTGAACCTAAAATGGGAAAGGAGTAATGTATAAAACGAAAGAGGCAATGTTGATCATCGAAGAAAATAAGGCCAAAGACTGGTGAGATTACTGTGGGCTATTGCTTGAAATGTATTCATTAAGTGCAGCGTACCTGTAACACTGCATTGCCTTTTGGGGAAAGAAAATGAAATGATACACAAAGCAGATGATGAGGCACAAGGTTTGCTGGATTCCCTCCTCAGTGTTGCCCCTAACAGACTGTAGGCAAGTTCTTTCATCTCTCTGTGTCTCAGTTTCATGGCCTGTAAAGAGCAATAGTAATAATTTGCTGTTTTCCAGCCTGGCTGTAAAACTTGACCTGCCACAGTTAACAAAGTGTTTTGACATTCCTGTGAAAGAGGAATGGTTTCAGCTGCCTCTTTGCTCAGAGCTGCTGATTGCCACAAAGTAGAAGGATGTCTCAAGAGAAAGATCACATAATACTGCTCTTGTTTCTTATATATCTCCTCACCTCCACCCCAAGAAAGCAGTTCTGGTTTAGACTGTTGTTTTTATGCTTGGCAAAATCACAATCACTTTCTAGCAAAACTTTATGGTTCAACTTTTTTCATCAATGTGTGCAGCTTTTTCCTTAGTAGACACTTGACTTTCAGAGGAATGTTGCAGATATGCTTTGCTCTCTGTTTTAATTGCAGCAGCTTTTCTCAGGGAAAAATTCTCACTTGCCTTAAGCAGGAGTTTTCTTGAAGAGTTAATAAGACCCTGGCACTAACCCATCTGAGAGGAGCTTGCTCATACTCCTCTGAAAAGGGAGGCCATGCCACTGGTTACTGCATTGGCAGTAATTTGTGCCTTGGATCAGTAAGTTCTTTAGTGAATTTCTCAGCTTCCACCAGAGAAGATGCTGGTTGAATAGGACTGACAGAACAACTTTCGCCCCTTACATTATCCATATATTGTCATGGAGATACTTCAGAGTGGTGACAGTTAAAACAACTTGGCGATAAGATTTTCTCAGTTTTTCTGCATGCTGGGATATAGGCATGAAGTCAGGGTGCAGGTAGAAGAGCCTCTTTCTTTTCTTGTGACATCAAGTGTGCACCATAGTGTTTGATACCTCCAAGAGACTTATATCCACAAATATCCCAAAGCCTTTTCTTCTGTCCAAAATATGCTGTTATTTTAGGGACAATGTGGGAAAGGTAGAAGTGGCCATGACCTCCACAGCCCTCTGGATCCAAGGCCTGAAATCTCAGGAGTCTGCTGGCCCCTGATCTGGCTGATAGACTGTAGCAAGCCTGCTTCTTTTGGCATCAGCACCTCCTTGCTCAGTGCCAAAGCTGCAGTTCTGTAAACAGATCTCATCCTGGAATATATTATATTGCCATACAGGCAACACTGTTCTAACTGATTAATAACAAGCAGCTTGATAGGATTTGGGGAGACACTGGAGTAATTAGTAAGATAAGGGCAGGTTTCTTTGTGATGCACTTTCACGGATGACAAAAGCTTTCCCCCTGAAGAGTTTTGCTGATAAATCTGTATATAAAAATAATGATATTAATAATAAAAACTTTTTGCTAAAATGCAAGTTAAATATTCCTTTAGGGAACAAGAGGAAAGGAAATGTTCATGTCCTGGTACTGACTGGAGGCCAGGAGAATGGAAGAGGAGAGGAAGCTGTTAGGAAAGAATCTGCTTTTCCTTCTCTGCTGACAGCAAGGTTTAGGATTTCATCTCCAAACAGGTAGCATGGTTCATCTTCGCTGGGCTGGCCATTCAGTTCTTGGAGCCTAGGCTGTCTGTGCATCACCAGGACACAATGTGCTGATTTCCTCTGGCAAGACAGTGAGGTGAATTGTTGTTCTAAATTGAGCCCTTCTCTGCCCTTCCATGGAGTTACTCCCATTTATACTGATCTGGGGATCAACAACGTACAGACTCTGTGGGGCAAGTTCAAGCATCCACACAGCTGGCTGGTGGCAGTGGGATCATAAATACTGAATATTTCTTATTCATCTTCTCAGCAGGCATAGTTTCTGTTAGCTGCTGTTAGTTTCTGTGAGAAATTCTGAGTGTGGCTTTGACTCATACAGGATAAGTGACCGGGTATAAAAAATAAAGAAAAAAAAAGGGGAAAACTAAAAGGCTACAAATATTGCTGAAGTGACAAGTGTTCATTTACTGAAAACATCTTTTAACATTGCTGGAACTTTTAAAATAATCTAATTTATATGGAACATTCCTCACTAATTGAAGCTGTCTCTTTTTTTATTAAGTAGAAAGGTTACAAAAAGTATATTGACGTTTTGAGAGTGATTCTTCTCAGGAGCACATTGACTGTTATGAATAGGATTTCACATGATGCAAGTCCCTAAATGCCTACAGTGATAGGAGGAAACCTGCAGATTCTTGTAATTGTAAATGCAATAGGCAAGGCTTTGGGCTATTGCATCCCCTTTCTGGAGATCATTGTTGTTAAGCTCAAAGTGTTGTTTAGCCCTTGGTGTTCTCATTTATTTCCACAGCTTTTTCTTAGAGCACAAGTTTGAAAAATTGAAGTCTTTCAAGAATAATCACTCTCTAAACACTTAATGCTGCTGTGACAGCACTGTCTATCACTCAAGATTTAACTTTGGAAATCCACATAACAGAGAGGAAAAAAACCTTTTCCAATTAGTCGAGACTGGAGGCAGATTAGTTCTCGACTGCTGCATTGAGGGATGCCAGGGTGTGTATTAATGGACCACAGGAGATGACTTCTGACCATAATTCTGACTGCATTGGGTGGCGCATAAAATGGCAACAGCAGCTCTGCCACCGAGAGATGCAGGACCAGCCAGTTAATGTGAGCTACCCTTGGGTGTATCTCATAGGTCTTAGTGATCTACAAACCTGTCAAGTGCAAAATATGTCATCCTCACTCTGTTATATAGATGGGGAGGTTGAGGTGTGGAAAGGTTAATAGATTGCCCAAGGTCATGCCATTCTTTTGGCAGACCTCAGAATAGCACCCATGCCTCTGTCTCTTCTTTTATGGACATGTGCATGTGTTCAGGTCTCAGCCACAGTCTGTTGGACAAACTTTTCCTCTTTTTTTAATCTTTGGGACCTAATTGACACACATCTTCATGATCACTGGTGTTGCAGAATTAACAGCCTTTAAAACCCTCTGTAGTGTAATTCTCTTCATTAGGGCAAAGAGATGGTTTTCCCCAGTCAGCAAGATTTTGATGTTTAGATCCACAGTGTAGTAAGGCTTGTAGCAGTTCTTGTATCAAGGGTTTAATGTTGCTTTGTTCAGATCTGCAGCACAGATTTCTATTCACTTTAGCTAACAGAGTATATTGTTATACTGCTATATGTAATGAGATCCTGACATTAAAGGATGCAGAATAAAGAAATAACCAGATGCACACTGTCAGGAAGTCTTTTAATCCTAGCTGTTAATAGATGATGCGGGAGGGGTGGGCTCAGTTTCAAGTCTGTGCTGTAGTTCCCTTGCTCTAGGTCAGTTGTTTCTCTTCCTGAGCTTTCACTCTCCACCCCTCATATTTTCTCCTGATCTCTTTTTTTCACTCATTCCATCAACAAGCAAAGTTTCATCAGTTCCAACTCACTCTTCCAAATTCCCATCTCCTTTCCTTTCAGTTTATAATCACCTTGTGCTTTCTTTCCCTCAGAGCCTTCTTTTGATCCTACAAACCTCATCTTCTGCCATCTGCTTGGCCCATAATCTTCCTTCTGAGAGGGACTTCTTCCCTCTGCTCTCCCTGCTAGTCCTGGAACTCTTCCTCCCACCCTCTTTGCACCTTTTTATCTTCTCACTCTAATTTTCATCCCTTCTATTACTTTACTATATTTTTTCCCAAAGATGACAAAAGATTCCCATTCACAGTATCATGCATGAGACAGAGCTGAGCAACCATAATGGCAGGCATTGCTACCAGGAATACATATTAATATTTTATTTAGACATAAAAATATTCTTTCAGAAGAATTAGATCTAAAGATTGTGGGACATTAAATAACTGAAAATTTTAATCTGATGATAGGGAAATAGAACATGGATTGAATAAGAGGCAAATGCTGTAGGGGAAAGAAACAAACAACAAAGACAAAAATAAATCACAGCAGGATGCAGGCAGATTGGATGCCATCCTTGCGCAGTCCTATCCAAACCCCTCAAAAGAACCGTATTCTGGGCCCTTTCTTGTTGAACAGGCATACATTATTTGTTTTCTTCCAGAAAATGCTTCTAATTTCTCTATGACTACTGTACTGTGATTTTAGAGGGTTATTTTTTACCTTACTGTTATGTGGTCAAAGGACATAAAGAACAAGATGTAGTCTGACCAAAAGACTGGGTTCTGGAAACTCTCTAATCCAGGTCTGATACAGACTCTTGTTGCAGCCTGGACTGATCACTCAGTGTCAATGTCCTCAGCTTCTTCAGTGTTCTGAGGCAGATACAGCAGTGCTGTTCACACTGCTGCAGGAGGGTGTTGCACCAGGACTCGTCTGCGTTAAGTGGGCTGACACTCTAGCTTTGGCTTCTCCTGCTGATTTCGATAGGAAAGGTAGTTAGTTATATTTTGCACCTCTGCTGGCTTCCAAGAAACTATTGCACTGCTGAGCAAAGATGAGCCTGCAGTTGCTGTACCTACTGTGTTGCTTTTTTTAGGACTACTACATTAGAGCCGTGGCGACCAGACAAAAAATAGGGCAGAGCTGAACCATTCCAGGGAAAAGAAGCATCACAGAGAAGACAACAGCTAAGCAAAGCAGAGATTCTAGCTTTTGTATGTCTCTAAAACTAATGTTTTAATTACTGGGCCAGATTCCCATGCACTCTGAAGCCTCTTTTTCTTAGGAATGCAAGGATTGAAGGAGGATTGAATCAAATTATTTTGGTCAGTAGGAGAGTATAATCCGCCAGAGCAGTGATACTCTGGGTTTGTTTGTTGGGGAGTTTTTTTGACTGAAGTCATAAGCAGTTTTATACTCAGGAAAGATGTGGGCAATACACTTTGGATAGTTCACTGAATGGGTATAAATAACAGACACTGCACGTGTTCTGCTTACATAAAAATAGAGAGACCAACTCAGCTGCACAAGGACCTGGTCTGTGTGCTTTCCTTAGTTCTCTGTAGAAAATATCAGTAAGGAGAGCAGATAATTTAGATATGAATTCTGATTACTGCAGACTGGACAACAACATATGTCATACAAACCCATTGAGACAGTGCAGTTTTCATTAGATTGTTTGCAGGTGGATCTGATGAGACCGAACAGAAACATGCAGGTATTTTTACTCATCTCTGAGAAGGGGAAACCCTCTTATTTAAATAACCAGTTTTACATATTCAGCACACCTTATACTGGCCCTTAGTATTGCAGTCTCTCATTCTGCTCTCCAGTATTTGCCTACTTCTTTTTGCTTCAAGTTACTACTTGAGATTTAATTGAAGCAGTCAGTCTGTGGGCAGAGCATTGGGCAGGCATTGAAGCATCTTCAGGTTGGTTCTCACCAGAAAAAGGAACAGTCTCCTTCACAGTGCCAGGGATGCACACTGAAGTAGCAGACTAACACTCCTTCAATGCCAAGTAGAATAAAAGAAGAGCACATTTGCTAAGAAAATAAACTCTAATGAATACTGAAGGAATAAAAGTATAGTCTAAGGTTAGATCAGAACATTAATAGTTGGGCAATGTGGATCCTATTAACACCATTTTATAGCAGATATTATGTCTGTCCTAATTTCAGCTGATTATAAATACAGGCTTCTTTTACATAAGAAAACTGCTGTCCAAAACTACTCTGTCCAAGCCATCATTAAAGAAGTCTCAGTTAGAGCTAGTGACTGGAGAGGATTAGGTTTGGACATGACTATTCCTGCTTTGGGGTGAGGGAATATGCCAGATGATCTCCCAAGTTCTCTTCCAGTTTTACTTTTCAAGACTCAGTAATGTCAGTGACTTTACAACAGGAACTTCCTTGAGTTTTTACAGCCGTGAAGATTGAATAATATTATTTACATTTCCTAGGTGTATATCAAGAAGCTAAATCAAGTAATATCATGAAGCCTAGCTATACAAATAATGTTAGAGCTCTGAATTTCACCAGCTTGGGTTAAAAATGACAAATCCCCATTTCTTCAGGTTTGCCTTCTGGGTTATGAAACTAACCAGTTCACGTGACTGCATGGGAACCCTGAAGACAATTAAATTCTATTTTTCCCTGAGTCTCTAGATACCTAAAAAAATACAACAAAAATTGCCACTACTGTTGGTGTGTAAAGCAAACCTCTTGATATCCATGTCAGTGAAGTGGTAAAGAGATTTAAGTTTTTGTATCTAACATCTACCAAAATGACTGTGAGGGTTTTGGCACATCAAACTTTTCTTCACAATTTATCAAGTGGTCAGAACACAGTGATCTCTGCATGCCTGTGGAAGTGTTCTGAACACTCACCTGACAGATCTAAGGCAGATTTTCTCATGCCAGTATTCCCCTATGAAGGGAGTAAAACCAGAGAGGTTTGAATCCCAAAGCCCAAGTATATATATCCATCACTGTAGCAGTTTTTAACCCTGCCAAGAGAGGTGGCCCAGAAGAGTGACATGAGAGTGACCCTCCAGCTAAGATCTTTCTCATGTCATTCCTTCAGGCACACATTTGTTTTCTTCAGACTTTCAAATCCCAGGATGCAAGCACTAAAGGTCTCCCTGCTTCCTGCCGAGCCTTGTCCATATCCAGCTCCCAGAGGGCTGCCTCCATGCAAGCCATGTTCCTGTAGGAAGCCCTTGATGAACTAATTCAATAATTGCCAAAGAACAGATAATTTTCCAACAGTTCAAGAGAGAGTGAGCAGTAATGACACCTGTTAATTACTGTTTGACTAGAGTTTTGTCAGTGAAATAGGAGAGAAGGAAACTGAATGGTCTGAGCTAATTTGCAGATAGAGGCCAGCTGCTGTCTGTGGGCTATGCACAGTTCACAGAGCTCTGGAATGAGATGTCCTCATGTCCCTGGAGAGAACCCCAATGTGAGTTTTGCAGCTTAACCTCAGCCTGTCAAGCCACATCCAGAGAGACAATGCTTTGATTTTTTTCAGAATGAGCATCCCCACCCAGCTTTAAGCAAATCTCTCCAGCATTGCTGCTCACACAGTTGCAGCAGACTACACTCTGCTCTTGTCAGCCATTCATAAATGTAGAATTGTGCAAGTACAGTTAATCGATAAAAACCCTGTAACTGAGAATATGCAGAAAGATGTCACAGCCCCATTGCAGGGAATCTGTGGGAAGTATATTGGTGCAAGAAAGATCAATGTCTGAGAGGCAGAAACTGAGTAAAGTTGTCTTAAGGAGGATGGTAATGCTGACTAAACAAATAAGCTACAAACATGCACAGTGGATGAAGGTGTCACCGGCTTTTCATTGTTGTTGTTCAGTAACACCAATTGGGATCAAGATGCCCTGAACTCAGCTCTGCAGGCTGTCCTTGCCCTGATGAGTTTACAAGCTGAGAAATCAGGTTCATGCTGACTATGTTTAAAAAATGTGGACCTAATAAATTACCAGGTTCAAATAATTTGCATTCCAGTGGGGTAAAGGAGCTCCCAGTTTGCTGGATGCTGATACCAAATTCTTTCTTTCTGCAGTATCAGTAATGGGTGTAAGCCCAGTCTCTTTGTGCCATCTACAAAATAATATTTCCATTTCTAGAGTGACACCAGAATTTTTTATATCCTCAGACCTTTTAACATGACTTTTGCTAGTTCTTTCTCATGACTCCTAACTGTGCTAATAAGCACATTGTGTAAAATGTGGCATATTTTTGGGTACACAGTGGATGAGAAGCACCAGACCACTCAGTGTGAGTGTAAAGTTTTGTTGCTTGCAACTTTTTCATGTTAGAAGATATCTCATGTGAAACCAGCTTAAAAAAAATCAAAACCAAAATTTACCAACCATGTAAGAATCACACATTCAGTTTAGTTTCAGTATTTCACAAAATTATGAGGACTGACTAATCAATAGGACAATGGTTCCAAACCAGGGTGGCAACACTCACTGAATACAAACATTCCTGACTTCCACTTCTGTGAGATGAGAGCTGAGCCCTGTGGAGCCCATTATAAAAGACAGTTTGATGGAATAGGCTGAAATAGCAAGATTTATAAATAAAACAGAATCAAGACAACTGTACATAAAACATCCCAGACCAAACTAACCTAATTGCTCCCTATGGTGAGGTCAGTTAGAGAGCTGATAAAATGAATGTGGATGACATTTCTATCTGTTTAGACATTTGAAAGCTGCTGATAAAAATCCCCTTTCAAAAGGTTGGACTCTTTGGGTGCTCAAGCTGCACAAGAGGGTCCTTGTGTGCTGAACAGAGATGAGCAATGAGGAGGTCATTCTTGTAGTCACCAGGTTCTTACAGGGGTAGGTCACTTGGCAAGACCCTCAGCACAGTTTCCCAGCTCCCCAGTGACTGAAGAGCAAGGCTGCATGCAAAGGAACAGTGGGTTTCTGATACTTATATCAAAAATACTGCTACCTTCAAAGAACCTGCTAGACAATTCCTTCAAAAAGCATGACATGTGTGAGGGGAATGGGCTAGAAAATTATTGATGAGGGGTAAAATGGGAAAAGGTGAAATGGAATCCTTGAAAACCCTGAGGTCACACAGCTGGCAGTGTTTAGAGGGTTCCAGCTCTCTCTGGGACTTGGGATTCTTGTTGGCAGGAACTAGAACAACTCAAGAAAAGAAGAAAACATATTTATATAAATGATCAGCCATGATGTTATGAAGCCTAATCTTAGCCTTGTGTGAGTTTCATACTCACTTTGGTTCAATGATGGAGAAAACTTGGACATTGAGAGCAAAAGGGGCAATTTTCCCTGGATAAGAGGGCATGTGCAAACACCCGCGTGCCACTTGAGTCTGTGGCACCAGCTTTTCTCTTGCTGGCATATTTTATCTTGCAGCTGGGGGCAGAGAATAGGAATGTGCATACAACTCAGACATGCAGGGGTTTGTTTAGTCTCCATAACCTTTAATTTGGAGTAAGAGCATGCATGCACAGCATTGAACAAGAATGTCTGCCTTCTAACCCACTCCATACTTATACAAGCCACAAACATGGGTAAGATTTAGGAACAGATCAGTGTCTCTGATATATCAGTGTCTCTGTAGAGCTGCCAGATGAGACTGGGATGTAGCAGACCTCTAGCTCATTTCCAGATGGCTAAAATGTCCTCTCAGATGGAATTGACTTTCATAGCAAAATTAACCTGGTCTGGTTTCAGACCAGTATATCTTAAAGGCGTACAGGTTTTCTACTAGCCTTTGAATCATTCAGTCCCCCCAAAAGGGAACTTTAATGCCAGTGCAGCATCTGCTGTATAATATTTATATTCAGAGCTTCCTGTGTGAAGCTCTGCATGGATGTGATTGCTGAATGTGTTGGGAAAAGGACAGTTTACTGCCTGGGTTTTATTTCCAGCTATTTTGTATTTCTATGCAAGGAGCTTATATGCCATGTTGTAAATGGCTGGTTTTCTTGTATGATGTCTCTGTTTTTTTCCTCATTCTCTTAATGGGCTTCTTGCTGAAACTGACGTTTCAGCAGCATTCCCATTATTAGTTATGATGCCAGTAAATGGAGGTCTCAGTAGTGGGTGAAATTTAAATTAGGTTTGAAGAGCATTCAAATAATTCAGTGCTTTACTTTCATTTGGTAGTTCAGCTTGCACAGTGTATGATTTAGTTATTCACATTTTAGTTACTGTGTTGATGTTGTTTAGCAAAGACCCTGTTTTGCCTGGGACCTGACTACAGCTCTCAGGCAGCCGAATGTTGTTTACTGTAGCTAGCATGAAACTAATGTTTTGTTCTCTGAGATCCTGTTTGATGTTATAAGCCAAGTCACACTAGCTAGTGCAGGAATCATTTCCATTTTGCATTATACTGCTCACATGATAAACAGCTAGCAACGGAAAAGGACCTATTTCTGAGCATAAATGATAGGTGTACTTTGCTCTGTTGGGAGTTCGTAGTAGTAGATTATCTCAGACAGGGCTTTACTTTTCATTGCAAAGAGTTAACCTAAACTGCAGTGATTGATTTGAAACACGATACAGAAGACTAAGCAATCCAAATCTGTGTTGTGAAAGAAATCTGCAAAGTTTACAACTTTCCCTTAGACATCTTCAGTCATTCTATGAACAAATCTGACCAGGAAGAAGTTTTCCTAACTGTGACTGTATGAATCTTGGTAAATATCTCCTAGTAAAGAATAAGCTTGCTAGTAAATATTAATCAGCATTGTCTAGAGACACCAATATTCTTAGCTTGTATTTCCAGATACTGACCGTAGCTCTGTGCATTTATTTCATCAGCTGTTAAATGAAGACATAAATTCCCATTATCCCAGGCCAGCTGGGGACAAGTTCCACTCAGATACTGGCTTTATCAGACCCGGTCAGCTCCCATCAGTTCCACATCTGCCTTAGACGTATGCCAGGGGTCTCATCCAAGACCCTGCACAGCCAAGGCAGCCAACACAGCCTGATGTCAGCTGGAAGCTGCAGCAGGCTCTGCTCCTCTGACTGGTGACCTGTGTGAAGGAGCAGGGAAGCTTCTTCTTGTAAGGAGATGCCATCACAGAACCTTGTAGTGTCACCACAACACCTGGTGCTGGCATGATGGCATTAATTCATGACATGGCTGAGCAATGCCTGTTTATCAGCTGGAGCAGTATCTCGGGACAATGTCTACTTATCTCCATATGTAGACTGCATCCTTCTGTCAGGTTTGAGACTCACCTGGATATAGATCTTAGATTACACTCTGATGTATGCATGGGAAGCACACAATTAAAATAATTGAGCCCAAATGATTGCTCACCTTGGCATTCAATCCCATATATCTTCTTCTCCTATCTGAACAGAAGCTTGAAACAGAAAAATTAAATACCATGGGCCAAATTACTCTTTTATGAGTATGTAAATCAGAGCGAATTCCAGTGAATTCAGCAATAGGTAAATCATCTGTCTGCAAGAGCAAAATCCCACTCCAGAAACATTGCAAAGATAGGTTTTAACCTTTACATTAGCACAAAGGATATCCCAAGCTATTAATAGGATGCATTTCATTTTTGCCCAATAGCCTAATTAAGAGCTAGCTCATACTTGAGGAGAAAAGGAAGCAATTTGATTTACAGTACCTCATGTGATTAAATCACCAGGGAAGAGAAAAAAGGATTTGAGATGGAAGGGGGGAGTTTTAAAGCATATCATTTGTGAAAACTGGAATCTCTTTCTTCTTACAACCCTTTTGCCCCTGAGTTCATAGCTTAAAGAGGATTCACTGACTTTTATTTATTTGCCTAAACTACTGATTTTTCATCTTGCAGGGTGGCTTCAAAATCCAATGTGAACTTTTTAAGGCACCTAATGATCCATTCTATTATCCCCCAGGACAAAGCTAGTTCCAGTGATTTCATGGGGAACTGATTCGGAAAATACCCTTTTTCTCTCTTGCAGTCTCCCAGGCCCTTGAATCATGTTGATATCTGGATTCCTCTTTTCTTTGCAACACTATGGTGGTAGCCACAGTCAGCAAACAGACCTGGGGTGAGAGTTGATTGGGGGAACAGATTCACACTGCATGTAGCCCAAAGAAGATACCTGTGGAACAGCTCAATTTCTGTGCCAAAGATGAGAACTCATTGTCAGGTAGTTCTAAAAGCAGTTCAGATGCACAGGATTCCTGCCCTTCTATCTAAGCATATAATACTGCCATTTTTTGAAAAAAGCCCTCCTTATTGATTTTCATTTTGTGATAAACATACTTACAAACTTTGATAGACTTGAGAAACTGTAAGCCAATACCAACAGAAAGTATCACGGGGATTATAAAATAGAGTGTTCCCAGATATTGTGGTTGCACTAATAAAGAGGCAATTCAGGATACAATAAAGCTTTTTAAACTTTGGCCATCAACTTTGGCCAGAAGTTTCACATACGTGGACTTCCATTTGTGAATCATGCATGTGATGACAGTAATGTTTTTAATCTGTGCATCTCAGTGCTTTGGAGGTGTCTAAACATTTTACTGACTGGAAAATTGTGGCACTATGTAACCAAGGGATTTGCCTAAGGAAAGACAGATCATTTCTGATATAATTAGGGCTAGAAATAAAGTCTCCTGATACTCCTAGCTTAACCATTAGACCTATTATCTCTCATAGCCTAGCGTAGAGAAAATAATCACAGCAGAACTGCTACACCCATTCTTCCTAAAAGAGCACTTCCAGAGCCTAATCTTATTCTTCACCTATCTGGAGTGTCTCTTTCAGTTCCTTCTCTAAAGGATCAAGGATGGAATGGAAATTGAGATCCTTTCTCTTTTTCAAATCACATCCTTCTACCCTCCATTGCAATACAAGCCAAAGGGAGCTCAGGCTGGTTTGAAGGCAAAAATATGCCAATCACACTGAAAACTCCACTCTGCTTCTCTGAACCACAGGCAGGAATGATCTAGCACATGGCATGGGAAAATGACCTGGATTCTGCAAAAAAGATTGCTACCAGAACAGAAAACCCTAAAGCTTTCATTAAACTATGAATCTGGCTAGAGACTTTTTTGGCAAAGAAAGAAAAAAATTAGCTGTCTAGCAGAAAGTAGTAAATATATTCTTACCTGAATGCTTATTTTTTTATTTCAAATTTTTCCACATCCATGACCTTTCCTTATATTGCCAGCATCATTACTTAATTTTCCCTGCATCCAGTACCAGGCTCTCCCGTCAGTTTGATGCATAGACCATGTTATGGCTGGTTGTGGGTGGCAGGAGCACTGGAGAGGGAAGATGTGATTGGGCTGTGCTTGTTTTTCAGAGAATATCACTTGGGTGCTCTGCTTTCAGTGATGGGGTGACACCCAGCAAAAGGTGGAATGTTTTTAGGTGACAAGAAAAGTAAAGGTGGTTAAATGCAGAATACATTCATCATTGTGTGTTGATAAGCTGAGATCATGTTATGTGTTTGGATTTATCTTTTCTCTTTTCTGCCCCCTTGCCCAGGACACAGGGGGAGGGCCTGATCCACCACTGTTCTCACTGCCCTTTTTGCTACACTTGACACTTCTGTCCCGCCAAGCACTTGCTACATTAAGCCTATGGGCATGCATGAATCATGAGCTACCTTGGCCGTAATTCCAGGAGCTGTGGAAGATGCCTGTCTTCTGGAAAAATGTTACAGCCACCCACAGCCCATGGAAGAATTAACCTTGGGAGATGCATAGAATTGCCGTAGAGACATGTGCAGTGCATCTCCTCCAGCTGTAATAATGTCCAGCGTCTTCAGAGAACGCATCTTCTGGGAAGCACCTCTTTGTGGGCTCCCTGCCCACATTTCAAGGTGTGCTTCAGAGATGATCTGACCAGTTTTCAGTATTCTCCTTGGAATATTAACATGGAACATCATGGCAATATGTTGTAGTTGCACACACTATGATTCACCATCCTTTAGCTTGGAAGTAGGGTGCTCCTCGATCTCTTTTTGATTTTTCAGTGTTTGCTGCAGCTGCCTGCTTTTGCTCTAACGCTAACTGGGATTAACAGGCCAGAGATATTTTTCTGTCATTTTGGAATAGCCTGATTGGTAGCACTGAGAAGATCAAAATGACACAAGAGACAGAGACTCTTGCTTTAAGGGAGTATTTCAGATGCGGGAACAGAGACAAGGGGAGAAATGGAACATTGGGGAGGAGAGAGGAAAAGGGAGAGAGAATTTGGCTTGGTAGAATCAGGGAGACTGCAGGAAAGATCATGGGGATTTGAGGAAAGACAGCACTGTCTCCTCATCTTTGGACTAAAGAGCTCAATAGGCCAGGTGACAAAACAGAAAGACAAGTAATTGGATGGAGGTGAGAAAAGAGAAAGAAAAATGAGTAATTGGATGGAGGATGCAGAGAGTGAGGATACACCTGCAGAGGAAAAAAAAAAGTATCTTAAACCACAAAAAAATTCACAAAAGTTTAGTTTATATCACAATATCAGGAGGATTATACTGCTTTAACTTCTACAGAATAAGCAGCACAATAGATTTGGATTATTCAAACACTGGATGTTTAGGGGCCACCTGCATGTGGCCAGAAAAAGCGGCCACGGCCACGTTAGAATGTGTCACTGGTACTAAAATATGCATGGTGAGAAAGAAAGCGAGCTGGCTTGTACATAGGGAACAGCTGTGCAGAAACTGTCTTTGTAGCACTATAGAGAACCACCAAGACCTCAGTTTGGGAATGCAAAGAGTCTGCTTTGTAAACCCAGGAACAGAGGCATGTTCTGATTTAGGGCTACTGCAGTTCTGCCTTGATGCTTACCACTTCTACCTCGAGGGGAAAAAAACAAGTGCCAGAATGATTTAAAGACAGAATATCAACCCACACTGCTGCAGGCCTGCTTTCCACATTTTGTTGCTTTTATAGTTTTAGCTCTTGTTCCAAAGAAGGACTTCTCTGTGTGTACTTCTGTGTGTGTGTGTTTCCTTCCAAAATTCATACACACAATCGATGACTGAAAATCTTAAGAAAGATATTAGTAGAATTTTTGGAATTTTGTGAAGCATACCATCTCCTACCTTCCCCCCTCAAAAAAAAAGCAGCACTTTGTAGGGGAAATTTGCTTGTCTAGCTAGATTTTTTTTTTCTGTTGCTTTTCTTTCAGTCATTTTCATTCCAGCCAAATGCAGAAGGGGGAAGACAATCTGGAATATGAAGCACACCTCCTCAGAACTGCAAGACCTTTGTACAGCCCCTCCTTTGCTACCAATGTTTGATGTTAGAAAAATTGTGTTAGGTGCCCCACATCTCAGTTTCCTAACTGTAACGTGGGAATGGCACTTCATGTTATCTCGGAAGTGGTGGGAAGATAAATCTGTTAGAGATGTGAGAGCTCAGACGTTATGGTGTGGAGATGAACGTTAGGCAAATATGCAAACTGGAGGCCCCAGATCCCTCTACATGGAGTTTCTTCAGACCCATATCTGGCAAACAAGCATGACATCCACAACCCCAAGGGAGGAGACACAAGTCCTGATTTCTGAGTGGGTCTTTAAACCAATGCAGAAGTTTAGCATGAAGGCTGTAGTGTAGCAGTAAAAGAATTTGGCTTTATGGGCAAAGAAGCACAGAGCAGTGCCAATGTCTTTATTTGAAAAACTCCCTAAGATATTGCTAAAACAGATTTTCTGTAAAATCTGTTGCATTCACAACTACAGAATGTTATGATCTTTTATAGCTACTCAAATATAATAGAGGAATCCCAGGCTCAGACCTATAAAACCTTTTATAGAAAAGCCCTCCTTTACAGATTTCCTACGTATAATTCCTGCAAATTGGCAGCTATTCTGTATCAATTGGGCTTTTAAACATTATGCAGGAATGTTGGTGATGCTGTTCTGAGTGCATAGAGCCTATTTGATTATCAGATTATTATTTTTTTCCAATAATTGAAATCTAATTAAAATATTGTTTGTGGGGGAAATTTGGAAACACATGGATGGAGTTTAAATAATTACCAGTCACAAGTTTAGTTCCAGAGCAAAGTGCTTTTTTTTATAACGTGCTTCTTTATTCTGTCTCCCAGCTATGTTGCAGCGTGCTCTTTGCTGTTTTACAAGCTGTAACGTACAATGATGGTCATTACTATTCATAGATTCATAGAATTTAAGATTGTAAAGGATGATAAGATGATCTAATCCGACCTCCTGCTTAGCAAAAACCAGACATTTCATCCAGTTACCCTTGTGTTGAGCCCAGTAACTTGTGTTTGACAAAATTGGATCTTCCAGAGAGACATCTACTCTTGATGTGAGGAATTCAAAAGGCAAATAATTCCTGGATAGTCTTTCCAGTATTTAATCACCCTTACAGTTAGAAATTCCTCAGTTCTGTACCTTGTTTCTAATTTGAATTTTCTAGCTTTAAATTCCAGCCATTGGCTCTTGTAATATGTCTTTTTCCACTAGATTAAGAAACCCTTTAAAAACCCCTGTGTTCTTGGGATAAAGGTACTTAGATATCTAATCAAATCACCTTGAGGTCTTCTTCTGCATAATAAGAAAAATGTATTTGCTTTGAAGAAGCATTTACAGGCCCCAATCACAGAGCAAGGCCCTGGGGAATTGTCAGTTTTTAGGGCTCAGTTTTTAGGAAACTGGGGTTCACTCCTCCTATGTCACAGATTTCTGGCATGTCCTTGGGCGTGTCACTCATCTCCTTTGTTTCATAGGTGCTCACCTCCAAGACGGAGCTACCATGAGTGTATATACACCACAAATACATATTCCTCCCCTGTAAAATGCTGGGGGAACAGTATTAATCTCTGTGCTGAGCACAGGAGAAGCACTTAATATGATGACAATCCTAAATCATTGTCCAACTAAACGAAAAAAAACCCATCTCATGCTCAATATGGGTCAAGGTTGAGTATCTCCTGTACTGAACTCTGAAACAAGTGTTGATTCCTGTTGTGCAGTAACCACATTTTAAATTAAAGCAATAGTGAGTTGTGACTACATTAGGTAACTGAGTGCAATGCTGTGTGACTTGTTATGATGCTGACCTCAGCTATTTGACCCTCACATTGTGCAGAAGTATCATTTGGATCCCCAAGATAAATGATCCACTGGCAGGTGACTTGGGCTTGAGTTAAATTGACTGACTGAATGCATGCTCACATTTTTATTTTTTGCCACACAAGGTCTACCTTCAGCATGGATGCAGGTAAAAACCAGAAGAAAACTCTGTCTTCGGCTGTCCCAGCAGCCTCCAAAGTGATTGTGGGACTGTACTCCATTTTATAAGCCATTCATCAGCCCTTTGCCATTGAGGCTAGGTCTTTACAGAGCTGGAAAATTTTGCAGTCCTGGATTGGACTTTGCATCTGTGTACAAATGGTAAAAAAGAAAAAAAAAACCAACTGTAAAGTCAACAGGCAAATTCCAATTACAGTTCCAGAGTAAGCTTCCAGTCATGCCTAAGGCTTCTGTACTGTGAATATCACCTAGAGTAATTGTGAGACTTACCAGTTTGATATGGAGTGCATGTACTTCATAGACTGTCTAGAAAAGGTGTATAGTGCAAAATGATAGTGCTGGAGGAACTGATGCCAGTTGTGGACTCAGATCTAGCCTTTGACTTGGAAAAGTTTGGGCAAAGAACCTGTGTGCTTCTCTAAATGTACACTTTGTGGACTCCGTAATGTCAGGCCAGCCAAAGGCCCTGAAACAAGATGCCCCATGGAGACAGCTGGGAAAGGATTTTGGAATATTTTAACCTTGTCCCTGTGCTGTTTCCCTTTCCTGTCCATATTAGTATCCACAGAACAACTCTTTGCTCTTACTTGCAGGTTTTTATTTGCTCCAGATCAAAACTCTGCAAATCTCCATGATGCTGTTTCCTTGTTTCTTGGGCTTTTGAAAACACTGTAGCTTTCCATGTCTTGTGGTAAGTGAAACAATTACTTCTTGTGCTTTTATCAATGTTAAGTGTATTCTTTTCTCCTCTTTCTGAAACAATGACATCTGGCATCAAGCAACTCTACACATCATTAGCTGAGGAGCTCAGTGTTTAAGAACCTGGAATAAGAGCAAACCTCTGAAGTCAGGATGTGCATTAGCTGTTATCATTTGCTCATTCTTAATTACCTCTTCCCCTTATTTGTCTGTCTTTAATAGTATGCCAACAACATCTTCTAACCTCTCACTCAGCAACTGATTTGTCAAGACTATAGGTATCATTTATTCCTAAGCATTTACGTTTAGCCATGGGGTGCAAAACTGCACTAGTAATTACAAAACTGTAGATCTGGACTAATTCCATGAAAGGGCTTCAGGTTTAAACTGACAGATTTGTTCTGCTGACTGCCATTCATGTAGCAAGCCAGGTAGTTGTGCCTATCTGCCTAAAGTTGAAGCTCGTGTCTGGGGATGCTGACTGCCCTTCATGGGGAATCCTGTGCAGAGCTGTGCTGCCTTAGGCATGCTGGAATCTCAGCTGCCCCACAGGAATGCAGAAGCAGAGGTGCGTCACTGTAAATTGCCAAGATGGGCAGAGTATCCTTGCTAATTCCTCTGGTCACTCAGGCTGCACAGAGGACTTGTGCTTTGCTAGGACAGTGTGGATGACTGTCCCTTTTCATCAAGGCACTGCATGAAAGCAGAGGCTGGGGAAGGCCAAACTTGATGTACCTGAAGGAGTAAGGAAAGAAACACGTCCATGAAGCAGTTGCTGACTGCAAAGGTTTGCATTTTTCCTGAGAAACGATCAGTCAGGAAAGAGTTAAATCGACACCTTCTCTGGCATTTACCTGCATTTGCAAATAAATCAGCCATAAGAACAACTTAGACAGCCTCCTCCTACATGGCTTCTCCACTAAAAGACGTGGGAGAACGCCAGTGGCGCTGCCTGTTTTGCTGCAACCCTGTCGGTATTTCAGGTACTGTGCAGAATTTCACCGGGTCCTGTGCAGATTATGGTGCTTTCAGAGCAATGTTAGGCTGATTCTGAGAACCTACACTGACACATCACAAGCTGCTCTGCTGGGGATGGCTTGAACTCCATGTTCAAGCTCACATTTGTGGCTTGGTGGTGCTTGGTGCTGCAGGTTAGACAGTGTTTCAAACAGGCCACAGTGTAGCAGCACCTGCTGCAGAAAATGTGAAGGATAATGTACATAGCAATGCTGTCTTCCCTGTCATTCTCAACAGAATACCAGCTGGAACATGATTCCACTGATTTGCTTCTCTCCCTTTTGGGACAGCACTGATTTTGAAAAATTTTGCCATGTAAGGTCTTTATAATACATTGTTTATACCAGTTCTGGATGTGACTTTTCCTTACGCAGAGCTTGGAAATTAAACTTGCAGTATTTTTAGGTTGAGCACTAAAAGGAAGCTGCTGATAAATCTGTATACATATGTGTCCCAGGAAAAGGAGCTCAGCTGGGAGGTGACAGGGTTAATCTAGCAGCACACAGGAGAGAATCAACACTTTTTTGTGCCACATAGCTTGACTTATTCCATGATTTTGGCCCTTTTCATTTAAGACTATTTCCAACCAGCTTGCTACTAGCGAACCTGTCCATGTATGGACTGCAGACACTGCAGCAATAAGTACTACACAGTCAAAAACATTTGAAATAGCAAAGCAAAACAACTTCATAGAACTAAACCAAAATGTCCAACTCAGCAGTACAGGACTGTTCTTTACAAACAAGGACATAGCATGTAAATCTTTACTGTTAACAAACCCAAACAGCCACATCTGAAAGTAATTTCTTGACATCTAGAGATCTGCTCCTACTGTAAGAGCACAAGATCAAATACTGCTCTGAAGGTTATTGGTATCAAACAAAACAATTGTAAGGATTGTTATTGGTATCAAACCAAAACAACTGTAAGCATTTTGGAGAGCCACATCTCAAGGAAATAAATCACTCTGGCTGTTCCAAATGTGTTGGGTCGATGTGCCTGTGATGGGAGTTGCTCTGCTCACACACACAGCTCCAGCACAACAGGCTGGAGCATCCAGCACTGGGGCTGCTGCATACATGCCATGCATTTGCAATTGTGGAGCAGCCAGCTGCTGGATGCCAGGCATTTGGAAAAGCACTTGATAGCCGTGGCAATACACAGTTGTCTCCCTGAGCTTTTCTTACAGGACAGAGGATCAGATTGCATAATGCAGAAAAATCCCATATTATAAAGGATATCTGGCAATGGCAATGTTGCCTCATAGACCCTGGCTATCCTGTTGAAATGGGAACCAAAAATCTGGACCCTGTGGGCTCATATATTGAGTTAAATTGTATCTGTTAGACAGATGCTCACCCAGGTCCTCTGGGAAAGAAAGTAGGGATGTAACAGAGAACAGAATTTGTCTTTCAAGAGTTTGGAAAGCCAAATTCTACACAATGCAGAGTGTTTACTATCTGCTGCTGACTCTGCCAGCAAAGGACAAGCTGTTTATCCTATTGTCGCTCTGTTTCCCGTGTATACACTAGAGATTATCCACTTACCACTGCTGAAACACACTTGGAGGTTGTAAATGGGAAACCTCTGGATGACAGGTCAGTAACTGTGATTTTGACTGTAACAGACCATGCAAACCTGGACCAAACTGTGTGGCAGGTGCAGCTGAAATACAGGATGCAAAACCAGAGCATGTTCTGAAGAGTGTGCAAAGCATAGCTCTAGTCTGCACGTGGTACAGAAGCTAGAGAGGGAATATGAAGTATTTCTTAATAATTTATTGAAGTATTAAATTACTGGACATATTAATTTCTATGTTGAACATATCAGGTCAGGGTCTGATGATTTTGCAAGCCCTATTTTCTGGTTCAGGAGTGGGTTTTACTGCTGAGTTCCAACATGAGTTGGGAAAAGTGTTTTTCTACCTCTTTGAAAAAAGAATTGTTTCTGTGAAGCAGCTTGAGCTGGATTCACTGCATCAAATCCTGAATGTACCATCACTGCTCCTCTCTGAAATTCATGGTGTGCCTGGATGTGACCACAGGAGGTTTAGATGGCAGCCTCGCTGCTCCTGGGGTACCTGGGAGTCTAAGTCTGGATCTAAGTTATTCCAAAATGTTTCCTTTATGCAGCAGAAACAAAAGGTGGAGGCAATTCCATCCATCAGCAGAAGAAAACGCCTTCTGAAAAGGAGGGCAGGAAGCGTTTCAGAGAAGCAACCTCTCCCTATCAAAATCCTTCCCCCTTCCCAAGATGGAAGGCTTTTAAACCTCTGTGCTGCAATTTGGACTTCCAGGAGCTCCTATCCTGCCACTGCTGCGCTGTTACTGTGGGCAGGACCAAGAAGCCTTTGCATCTTTAAAGCGCTGATGCCCAATTTGTGGGGCTCTTCCCTGAGAGATCTGGTCAGATCTGGCAACCTTGCCAGCATGACACCTTTTTTGGAGTTAAACAGGACGAGGTGGTGCTACTTACATATTGCCTGGTCCCTGATTGTCCAGATTAAGGCTATGTGGGGAGAAGGGCATGTGAACAGTGTTCCTGCCTCTGCCTTTGCCAGCTGTCCCTGCCTTGCCAGTGGTCAGTTCCCATGAAGCCGAACAGCTTGGGTTCGAGTTTAGGGAAGATGAAATTGTGCTGCAGCTATCTAGAAGACAGCGTTTCAAAATCCAGGCCTTCAAAAGTCTGGTTCAGAAACCCTGCCAGTTTGGGGGCTGTAGTTATCAATTCTGTTATTGTGAATTTGTGGTCGGCCCTCCCGTCACGCTCAGGAACGCTCCCCAAAGTCAGAGTGTGCTTTAAAAAGAATCATAGCTGCTATTATTATTATATTAAACATAACCGGAGATTCCCATATGCTGCCGTGCCTCCGGGAGGTGGCCCCGAAGGGGAACGCGGTACCGGGGCAGGAATGGCAGTGACAGAGGCGCGCGGAGGATGGGAAGGAGCCGTGAGGTCCCGGTTGCTCGGGGCGGGGGGGACCCGCCGGCGGGGCAGCGCCCGGGACGGGGGCAAGCGGGGCGGGGGTGGGTGCCCGGAGCCCGGCCGGGGCGCGGGATGGCGCGGCCGGGGCGCCCCAGCCCGGCGCGGAGCCGGGGGCGGCGGGACCGGCGGGGGGGCGCGGAGCCGGGCGCATGCGCTGCGGCGGCGGGGCGGCGGGGGCCGGGGCGGCGCGGGGGGCCGGAGGGAGGGAGGGAGCCGGGGCGGGGAGGAGGCTGGGCCGGGCCGGGCCGCCTATTTGAGGGAAAGTAGCGCTCGGCGGGTGCTCAGTGCCGGCCGCCGCGGAGAGGCAGCGGGCGAGCGGCCGCCGGTCGGTGCCCGCAGCCGGCGCGGCGCTGCCCCCCTGCCGAGGACTGCCGCGCTCGTCGCACGAGTGGCGGCGGGGGGAGCCGCCCCGCGGGGCCGCCTCTGCCCCTTCCCCGCCGCGCCGTTAATGGAAACATGGCGATGGCGGCTCCGACCGGCAGCGCGGCGCCCGTCGCCCCGGCCCTCTGCGGCCACCTGGCCCTGCTGCTGCTCCTCGCCGCCCCCGCCGCCCACGGCTACAGCTTCCCCCAGCAGCACACGTAAGTGCCGCCGCCCCGGCCGGTACCCCCCGCCCCGCGGCTCGGCCCGGCGCGGTGGCGCATCGCGGGGCCGCCCCGGGGCCTGCGGGGGAGCGGCGGCGGCGGGGCCGCGGCGGGCGCTGCCGGTGCCGGCTGCCGGCGCCGCGCTGGATGCGGGCGGGCGCGGGGGTCTCTGCCCGCTCCCCGCCGGAGCGGCGGGTTGAGGAACGGACCCAAAGTTGCTGGAAAGCACAAACTTCCCCGGCGGGTGCCGGTCCGCAGGGCGGCTGTCGGAGCCTTAATGTGGCGAGAGGGGGGAAAGACCAAAAAGGACTTATTTTCCAACCCCCCCCCCCCCCCCCGTTTCAAGCACACAATATGGTACCCACAACCGGCCGTGCACACCGGAGTTTGAGCATAAACTAATAATAGCTGGATAGTTCCACAGGCTATCCGAGCCGGCGGGTCTTCCTCTCCCTCCCTCTGGAGCGACTAAAATTGACTGTAATCTACTGAAAGAGAGTCGGAAAGCAGCTCGTTTGGGTGAGGGGGTGGGGGACTGGAGAGTCGCTGCAGGAAGGATATAAATAGATTTTTTTGAAGAAGAAGAAATTGCTTTAGAAGTTAATGTTTGGGAATATTTTCTAACAGGGATGGCTCTCTTTCCTTCCGTGGTAACCCTAAACCTATCCCTCTCCACACATCCACGGGAAACCTTGCTGAGATGTATTTTAAGAGGCTGTCATCTCCGTTATGAATTGCTGAGGTTTGTTGACACAAAACTGAAAAAAATCCAGACGATTCAAAGTAAAGGCTGACACCGTGTCCTTACAGTCTGCATTTCTGAAGGTGGGGGAAAGATTTCAATGACATAGAGTTAATAATAGCAGTGTTGCCCTTAACTTCGTGCTGCCCCAGTGGATGTGCACTGCTTTATGTCACAGTTGTCTTGTCATTTGTGATTTGCT
The DNA here is from genome assembly GCF_015832195.1 of Motacilla alba alba. NCBI lineage: Eukaryota > Metazoa > Chordata > Aves > Passeriformes > Motacillidae > Motacilla > Motacilla alba. The sequence goes on along the minus strand of NC_052027.1, from coordinate 16,169,214 downwards.
TAAGAATAGAAATACATTTTATATATATATAAAGTCATAGGAAGTAGTTTTGAAAGCATTTTAGATTAGTGTCTTTGATTTCAAAGTACATTTTTGCAAGCATGTAGTCAGGCCTTCTGAAAAGAAGGCTTTTCGGCAGAAGAAACAGTGTTGTTTATTTGGGAGAGCTGTAGCTTCCTGTGTTAATATCTGCCTTCACCAAAGGCACAGTTGCTTATTCCGAAATCCTTCCCATTCCGACAGATTCCTTCTGGATTCTTTTGGGGCACATATTCATATTTTTAAATATCTTTGGCCTTTAGGAGCCGATGGGTTCCCTTTTCATGCTGTCACGTAAATACAGAAATTCTTCAGAATGAGACCCTGAGAAATGTCTACCTACAGGGGGAGGCGAGGAAAGGGAACGTGCCAGTTTTCGTCCAAGTACCACAGCCTTATGGCCTGATCCAGCCTTGCTCTGCCATGAACGATTTCTGCTTCCATGGGAATGCCTAAAGAAGCAAAGGGGATTCTGTACGTGATGAAGCACAGCTCAAGTTTGTGGGATGTTTTTGATATTTCAGCAGCTTTTCATGGATTGCAAGTTGTTGCATTCGCTTATTAAGTTCAGAACACAGTATCAATTTATAGAATAAATTTCTTTTGAGTACCAGTTTGTGAGTCAAAGCTGTGTTTTCTTTCTAGCAGCAGAAAGTTTTATAAGAAGGTTCTTCTACTGAGAGAGACATAAAAAGGCTTATAAGTTGTAAATAACGTGCTTGCATTCCCTCACCCTATGATCTATATTATTCTAATAAACCATGCCAGCTTTTTAACCAAAGCAGTTTTATTCCAATTAATTTGGAGGGGTTTGCTAGAATAGATTTTGTTAGCTCTGTGCTCTCTTATCTGAGGTTTAATCATAGTGGGCCTGATCCTGCACTGGGGCAAGATAAGCAAGTGAGGCAAGATAAGCAAAAACTGAAGCTGCTGACAAAGATCCTTAATTTCTTACAAATACAGAGGAATGATCCTGGAGAGGCCACTGATTGTGTGTGTATGCCTCTGGTGGGAATCAATGCTGTCTGGCTGCATCTGGAGAAGAGACACAGAAAAGATGCAAGACCTCAACCTGACCTGCTACCTTCTTCCTTGTTCGGTTCCCCTCATGACCTGTTCTGTGAACACAGAAGAGAGGAGTGACGAATGGATATTTGATGATGATGCACAATTGCTGGGCAGTAGGTTAATGCTGTAACCTGTGGGCTGAAATGCCTGGTGAGCTCTGCCCTAGGGCTGCTGTGATTATTTGTTTCTTGGGAAGGAAATACTTAATGGGAGTAAAGAGTGCGATGGTAACTGGCACCAAAGCTTGAACAATCCCCTGCCATTGACTGTTCCCCCCGAGTTGTTACATGTTTGCACCCGTCTTGATTCTAAAGAGGCTGGATATAACTTAAATCTTTTGGGCAGATTTACCGTGAGCTAGTTGAGCTGATGAGATGTGCTGCTGAATTTTTCCCATTACCAGCTAATTTTCTCCTACTTTGGACAATGCACCCTTGTGAATGATTCAGAGCATTGATTAGAAACATGTTTGTCTTTAGAGGTTTTCCCTGTAAATCACTGAAGTCATCTTTTACTACAGGACTCTCAAAATTGAGGCTGCTTTTTTAAGCAGCCCCAGAACTGTTTAATTCTGGCAAGCAGCAGAGTGAACGATCAGGATATCTTGCCTAAGGGGGGGGAAGGAAGAAAATAAAGAACATTTTTGGTTTTTATTTTTGTTTACAATTGTATTAATTATTGTCAGTGTGTTAGTCTTGATTCTGTCCCTGATAAATCGCTGGTGTTCTACATTATCTCTCTCCTCCCGGGTAGCATGGTTTTAATCATCTTATGCTGAGCTAAGGAAAGCTCGGCTCAGCCAGTTGTCTAAAGGGGAATTTTTCATTGAGATTTAAAAAGCAAAATCCCAGATTGGAACAAGCCCATTGGGGCAGGCGTCTTAGGTGATGGCCACTGACTGACAAGGTTCCTTTTAGGAATCCTCACGTACGAGAATGTGCATCTATGTGGGCAACGGGATTAATGGCTGTGGAAAGGAAGGCTGTTGGTTGCAGTTAATTTTTCTTTTAAATAGTACACAGAGGAATTCCTGTGGCAGCATGGTAACAACCTCTGCTTGAATTTCTGAGTGGTTTGGTATGAGAGAATTGAAAGCCTGGTCAGTCAGGGAAGTCCTGTACCTGGACTGCCATTGCCTCAGGTTGGTGGAGATCGTGATGTGAGTGCTGGGGAATGTGGCTGCCAGTGCTGCCACTGGGGAGCAGAACAAACCCCCTCCTCACTTTCCAGCAAGGCTTTTAGTCACTTGGACTTGAAAGAAAATTGCCATCTGCTAGAGGGTGGAGAGCCATTTGCTTCTTGTGAGGAAGCAGGTGTGTGCAGAATTGCTGCGTGTCTGCTTGGCTTCATCAGTGCTCTGCAGGGCATCTCTGACCAGGCAGCAGAGGAGAAAGGTATGTCTGCAGGGGAAAGTGCCAGTGTGGTGTCCATGGTACAGTCCTGCTTTTCCAACAGGTTTAACACTTGTCAGATGTAGACAGTTGTTTTGGGCAGCAAGCTGGAGGTGTTACCCCTGTTCCTGTCAAATAGTGAGCAGTGAAGACTCCTGCTCAGAGCAGTAAGACTTAATATCTTCCCATCATCACTGGAAGGTGGGCCTGAGGCTGCCTCTTCCAAATTAGTTGCTTCTTTGTAGCAGATTTTGATTTGTACTTGTCATTTCACCCCAAATGAGGTTAATGATGCCGGTAGTGATAGCACATCTGGGCTAGCAGGGCTTGAAATAAATAACTCTATTAGGACTGGATGCTTTAGGGTTTGCAGAATGCCATGTGGAGGGAGCTCCTTCTCTTGTTCTACTGACCACCTGCTGTGCAGTCAGAAAATCTCTTCCAATTATGGTTTTGATGCTTGGCATTGGAACTTGTCTGGAAAGGAGCAGAGAAGCTGGGAGATGGCCTTGCTTGTCTTCTGCTGTGCTCCACTAAGCAGAGAGACAGCTCCCTGGGAGGGCAATCTACCACCAGGAGTGACTGACAGATCCTGGCCCTCCATCCCTGTGAGGGCTGAGCAGCCTCTGTGACAATTTGTACTCAGTGGAGGCGCAAATCCCCAGTGTCCCTGCAACAGCCCTGTGCAGACTCTGCTTGGTGGCAGAAACCACTTTTGAGGTGTGCAGAGGCACCCTGAACTTCCCAGAGGTAAAAGAAGAGCCTCACAAAGAGGAGCAAATGTTTTTTAAAGGCCATTTGCATTATTTCTTGCTATTTAAAATTTTTTCTCCATTCCTGTTACCATTTCTGAGTGCTTCCTTCTCAGTTCTCACATAGAGAAAGAACAGAGCATTGCTGCTTTCTTGCCTCAACACTGTAAATGCCTGCACTCATCCCCTTCAAGCTTGTGGTTTCAGGAGTTTGAGTTTTTCAACTGTATACATTGAGAAATTGTTGATTGAAATTCTCTTGAGAAAGTGTGTGGGTTCCCGCTGAAATCAATAAGGCTCCTGCACATAGACCTGAGGCTAGAAATGGGCTCCTGCTTGCTGTTTGACAGGTGGAGTTCAGCAGCTTTGTTGTAAAGAAGCTTTGTGTGTGCTTGTGTGTGTGTGTGCAACAGCCCCTGAAAAGCTGAAGGTGGTTGGGGAGGGTCTGAATGGAAACCTGAACGTTTATCCCTGAACGAGCTGCCTGGTGTTTGGCTTCAAAAGCCGTCAGAACGGCTCTCGAGGGCTCGCGTGCTGGGGCATCTGCACGCTGCAGCGTGGAACATGTGCACATGCTGTACTCGTCAGACAATGCTTCTTTCAGCCAATGAAATAGTCAAGTGAGATGAAATAAAAGCAAAAGTCATTACCAAGCAACATACTTGAGTGAAATATTCAGTATGAAAGGACAGTATCTGAACGCTTCGATATTTACTTTTCTAGGAGCCTCTTGAAAGCAAAGTGTGTTTTGTTAGCAAAATTATTTTTCCTCTCTGGGGCGTTGGTAGTAGTTTGTTGTTTTAGAGCAGTTCCTGTAATCTAGCCTTCATCCTGGAGTTTATTATTGCTGGGTTGCATGGGGAATGGGGTTGTACAAATTGTTGTTACTGGAGAGTCAGTTTCTGTCAACAAGCTATTGGCATGGTTTTCTTTAGGTTGAATTATTTGATCTTTTGCAGAACTCATGTAGATTTTCTTCATTACTTTGAAAGTTTTCCTTCAACCCTTCCCATTCTGTCTCAGCCATTTTCATTTGGTCATAAATACAATGAGAACTAAAAGGTGTTTATGCAGACCAAAGGATTCATTCTTCCTCTGTAAAGCAAATTGTTTCTCGAATGATTGACTGATGTGTGAGTGATGGGGATATTTAATCAGATGAGCTGGTTACGGGTGAAAGGGCTGCAGGGCGAGAGACACAGGGATCTCTGAACGCAGTCAGGCCAGACAAAGAGTGCACAGTCTGTGGTTTCTGTATCTATTCATTAACTCATCAGAAGGTCGTTATCCTTGCTTTTGATTAGGCTACTGTGCCACCTCCTCGGAAGCTGCTGCTCAGTCTGGTGGGGGACGGGGCAGGAGCTGTTGTGCAGCACAGCTGCTGTACAAAGGCTGTGCCAGACTGCCTTTCAGGAGAACCAGGATCAATTCTCCTCCCGCACGTCTAGTTGGGACTGAGAACTCCAGAGGAGATAATTGCTGACAGCAATCAGATTGGGTGCTAAATGCCATATAAACCATCTAGGTCAATAATGATGGTAAAGCCTTGGGCACAGTTGTCAAAACAGCAGTTGAGTTTGCCTATCTCTTTGTGCAGCGACACCACTGATTGTGCGTAGAGTTAAACGCAATAAATACAGGATGCAACATGATTTTGAGCTCTGGTGTATGTCAAAATCCCTGAAGTTCTTGCAATGAAAAGGAGTTCTATAATAAGAATGTCTCTTGCCTCCCTCGACCTTGTTCCTTCTTTCATTGTCCTTGAAAAGCGAGGATGGAGCTGTGCTTTCTGTGGACTAGGCTGGAGCTATGTCTGCACCAAGTGGGTGTGTTATGAGTCCCCTGAAGCCCTGGATAGCCTTTGGGTATCCTTGGCTTCTGCTGGTGTGAAAACTGTTCTACCCTTTCCCACTGTGACACTTGGGGAATTCCTGAATCAATACGGGTTGTGCCTACAGTGAGTATCACTGGTAGAAAACCCGGAGTGATGCAGCACAAAGGCACGTTCATTTACCTGACAAAGGTTGTCTATCTTGAATTATTTATGAGGTTTCACAGCACACTAGTAAATTTTGTAAAAGCAATGGAGTCCTTGTAATGTGAGCCTCTTCACTGCAGCTTCAGTAGTGGAGTTGTTCTGAGGAGGTACAGGAGGTGGGGGATGGAGGAGGAGGAGGAAGAAATAGGCAGCAAGTGGAGGGATAGAGAGAGACTGCTGTTTTCATGTGCAAATGATGAGGTGTGCAGAGCAATGAAGTGCGAATTAGTTAGATCATGCTGTGCATTGAAGCAAAAATCCATGTAGTGTTAGAAAGCAGCCTGTGCTTCAGGAAGGGTGGGGGGGTGGAAAGATGGGGAGCACAGACACAAGGATAGAGCAGGGTGAAAATCTCATGACCAAAGTACTGGCTGCTTCCCATCAGTAGAAATGCTGTTTGCAGGGGTAGTTTGGTTAAAGTACATACTCATTTTGGTGAGGTTTGCTTATCTGAGTTCCAGTAAAAGAAGACTCAAGCCAGAGCTGGACAGGCTTTTCTGTGTGGCATTCAGCAGCTGAAGGGGTTGGAAGTGTGCAGAGCACGTGGCTGTTGATGAGAGAGGCTTGCTCAGGATAACCTGGAACATCTGTGTCCACAGGAGCATTAAGTCAGTGTTGTCTAACACGGAGAGCAAGGGCAGTAAGAGTCGGAGTCCTGGCAGCAGTGCGTGGGCTTGCTTCAATCCCTGCTGCAACACCATTTCAGTGCTAACAGTGCTGCAGCAGGCACAGCCAGGTTCATGGTGTGGCTGCCACTGTGCACCTGATTTGTTGGTACATAGAGCCTGCCCCGTGCCTTTGGGCTTCCGAGCCTCTTGGCCTTGCAAGCACAAAGTCAGCCCTTAAACGGTTGAATTGGGAAAGAATTGGGAAAGTAATGTATCCATCTCCACTGAAGTGAGAAATGAGGATATGATTCTCCTTACAAATACCAATGCCTCTCAACTCATAACAAAGCTGGCTTCTGCAACTTTTGTCACAAGTTGCCAGTTTGCTGTCAGGCTCTGTTTCTTCTCCAGTGGGCACTTAATACTCTGCAGTCCAGAAGAATCCCATACCTAAAGTCTGAGTTCACATTCTTTCTCCAAACAGGAAAGCAAAACAAGGGGCGTACATAAAAATAATTTTTAGAGCCAACCTTGTACGAGCTACTTACCCTTCAGAAATATATAAAACTCTCAGTGATGTACTTTCTGTTGAACCAGAGATATTCTTGTATTTGAATTCTCCCATCTATTAATTTTCATGTAATATCTCTCTATTGTGGCTAATAAACACTTTCTGTACAGTATGAAACAGGGAGGATCGTGAATGCAGTGCTTTGTTTGCATTTCTAACATATATTGGGTTTTACAGGCAGATTTTTGGCAGCTGTGGCATGAACACCAAAATAGAGACAGACTTAAGCCAAGCAAAGCACCTAATGTTCAACTTTATCAGGTGTTGCAGATTGAGTCAGATTCTGGGCTGTGAGTGGTTGAACGTCTTTTTATTGCTCCATAACAAACTCAGTAGACCCAGAAGGAGCCATTTCCTCATGTCTGAGGTAGTCTTGTAAATTAGAGGTCTCTGCTAAGTGTTCACTGTAGTGTCGCATTCTTGGGATCAGTGTGTGTGGGAAGTATTGTGTAGGCTCTTGTGCTTTCAGTGCCTCTGCAGGGAGAGGGATGCCCCTTGCCCAGGTGAAAGTTAACTTTCTGCAGCAGTGTGTCATGCACACACACACCAGGGGAAGAAAAGGGTGGAAGTAAAAGCATTTAATTATTCAAGGCCAGCAAGCTGAAAAGGGTTTCAGGACAGTGAGCTAGGCATGCGTCAAAGCTTCGTGGGCACTCCTCTGCTTTCCCCTCCTCCTCTGCCTGGGCTGGGAAGGAGGGTAGATTACATGAGTATGGGAAAAAAAATCAATATTTTTCTCTTCATGCAGTTCTTATTTTTTATTTATTCTGTTTTTGTTGGCTGGCAAGTCTTAATAATTGTTGATTAGTGACCAAACTGATGACATTATTTTGCCTCCTACAGAATAACAGCACTTCAAAGAGCACAGACCAAAAGGGACCCTCTCTGTGCATAGGGATGCTCTCATGCCCCCCCTTGGCTGTGTGCTGTGGGATTTCTGATTGTGCCATTTCTGATATTAGGCTTGTTACAATGCAGAAAAAATTGCTGTTGTCAAGTCTTGCATGCTGTACTCTGCCGTGTAGGTTTAAAAGCTGAGAATTGTCTAGAAAATTTTAATGATACTGGGACAAATTAATCCCTGATATAATGATGCTTGTGGGATTATGCCCAGGATAACTTTCAGGCCTTTGTCTTTTAACTTTTAAATATGGTGGTGCTTGTGGTTGCTTCTGGTGGGATTTTTATAGTTAGGTGGAGAAAAAAAAAGCAGCTAACACATTTACTGTCTGCTGATGCTTTGGTCTCAGTTTCCAAGTAACCCCATTTAGCACCTGCCCGCCTGTTTGACCCAGCAGCAAAAATGTTGTGTTGGCATTTCTGACATCAATACCACCTTTTTACCCATCATCTTAAGGCTAAATGGAACCCTTCTGTGTCACTTGCTCCTTGCTATGTTTATTTGTTGTGATCTAGTCTTCACTGTAGAGAAAAATCTAACCAGCTCTGTCTCACCTCAGCTGTCTGCTGGGTGCTTGGGGCTCTTTTTCATGCGAAGTGGTCCTTCCACAGGTGAATTTACACCCTCACTTTCCCCCTGCTTCTCTGTGCTCCCTGCTCAGACATGAGGACAGAGCAGCTGGGTATGAAAGGGCTCTGACAGCCACATTTTGACATGAGGTCTCACTTCAACACTGTCACTGCTGAGCTTGCCCTTACCTTTTCCCCTCTTGCCCCTTTTCATGCCAGCCTCCCTGGGGCTGTGTTTCCTGGAGCAGGCAGTGTTACCAAGCCAGGGGTGAGGATGCATCCTAAGGCTGGTGCTCTGCATGGAGCACTGCCTGTAGCAACACTGCTGTGTGGGAATCTTTTTCTGCCCTTCTTCTCTTGATGCCATTCCAAGTGAATCCTTGTGCTGAAAGCACTGCTGGTTTGTGCAGTTTATGAATGTAATTATGTGTGCTGAAAGCAGCCTTGCCTTTTTTATTTCATAAGGGCCTCTTAATAAATGTCACTTATTAGGGGACTTAGGCAGCTGAGTGCATGGCCAGTTACCTTTCCTTTGGGGAGTGGCTGCCAGACCCCATCCTGTTCTCTGGAGTCACAGCTGGCTGGTGGAAGAGCAGGTTGCCAGGAAAAAAAATACAGTGTTTTTACGGTAGCTGGCATAATACTCTACTTTCATTCTTAATTAAATCTACTTATTGCTGCGTTTGTACCATTCCTGTTGTTCTCAGATCTCACTGGATAACACGAGGGCTCTTGTACATTAAGTTGCTTTCAGAGAAAACCAAACAGCTGCAGAAAGGAAAGGTGTAGTAAATGTACCTGTCCTTCTTATGGAGGAATGTCAGAATGATTGCAGTGTGGTGAAATGGGACCTGCTTGGGCTGCAGGTGAGATGCTCCAGCTGCATTACCTGAGGCCTGTGTTGGGGCCACAGTTAGCATGTGGACCTGCAGTTTCTCCATATAATCTGTGTTAGATGAAGGATTCATGTGCAAGGCCTGGTGCTTCAGAGCTGGGTGGAATTGGTGGCCAGAGCCCTGTTTCATCCTGCAGCTGCCAGCCTGCAGTCCTGAATTGCAGTTTGTTGAACTGCTCTGAAGTTGTGATGCTCATTGCACAGAAGGCCAGATCCCATGAGCAAAGTGAGAACTGTTCCAAATATATTCTATTTTTTGTGTCTCATTTTCCACATGAAACTAACCTTGCTTCCTCATTTGGCTTGGTTACAATATTTATTACAATGACATTCCTCCTCATTTTTTTTCTACCGCTATGATATTGAGGTTTAATATTTATCTTCTAATAGTTTCTGAGTAGCAGAGTGCTTGCATTACTGGCAGTGGTGTATAGTTAATCCTGAGCACAGATAGCTGTGAGAGGTCCAGACGGACTTCAGCCCTCAGTGGCACGCTTGTGAGTGAGGAAATTAGCTTGGAAATTGCTGTTTGTTAAAATTGCTTCTGTGTTAATCTTGCTGTGATACCACAGCTTCTGGCAGTATGTGGGTTAGCAAGATGGTTGTGGCCGAGAATGAGGGCAGGTTCTCACTTTAAAAGAGTCTCAGCAAAGACCTTGTCTGACACCTTTGCTCTGAAGAGGTTTACACTGAGCAGTGTGGCCCATTTTTCAATTGCCAGGCCTATCTTCCAGGTGTTTTCTTATCCCCAGTTGACCTTCTGGCCTACTTTCTGTCCACTGTGTGTTAAAAGGTGACCAACCTGTCATTCTTGGCGAGCATCAGGAGCAGAGTGTGTGTGCCTCAGGCTTGTTCCCTGGGGAGACAGGTAATTCTTTCATGATGCCCTTGGGACTGTTCCCCCTCCCATCCCCCCTCCACATTGCACTGTGAGCATCTTGTCCTGCTCTCCATCTTCCACTCCTTGTTGTGAGCACTTGCATTTCTCTATTGCTCCTTTTGCTGCTGAAACGAAGGCTTCAGAGACTCCAGTAAGTCAGTGGTGGAGCAGAAAATGCAACCAGATCACAGAATTCCTCCTCCTCTGTTCCTTTAAATGAATCTGTGCTCTTAGTTGTGGGATAAATGTTTGTTCTGCTATGTACTAACAAGACATCAGATTGAGATGCAAGAACAGAAAACAGGGGCAGGAGGATTTGGACTCCAGGGAAAGTGTCTGTCCCTTTCTTTGCTGTTGGGAGGATGGGAACTGTCCTTGTGGATGAAAAGCTTCTCTGAAGGACACTGTTCTCTGGCAAATGCCTGAACATCAAAGCTTGGGCAGTGCTGTTCTCTGTGCACTCGGAGGGCAAGAGGCTTTGCTGCTGAGTGCTCAGCACTGGACTTCTCCAAATTAAATGGGTGCCTTCTGCTGCATAAGCCCTATGTTGGCTCTTTGTACCATGTAAATTATGGATAGGCACCTTTCCCAAGAAATGCTCTCTTTAAAATTATATTTTTGTGCTGATGAGGCACTCATTTAGAATTGGATCTTATGCTTATTGCCTCCTTGTGGCTAGTGCTCACCAGTTACTGGGCAAGCTGTAGGGCTGTACCTCCTGACCATCCCTTGGACATTTAACCCCTTGGACAGGACCTGAGATATCATCTGAACATTTCCTGCTCTGTGTATGTGTCTTGGAGAGAAATTCTGGAGGCCATTAAGCTGAGTAATTTACATGCTTCTTGAGCCTGTGCCTAGGGAAATATATTTCACAGGTAATTTCAAATCTCTTGGCGTGTGGAAGAAGTCATTATTCTGAACAGAAAGGGGCTGGTGATGTCACGGGCCCCATTGAGAGGACCAAATTAGAGACTGGGATTTTTCTCTCTTACAGGAAAGTGTCCAAGACATTCTATTTATGGGGTGTTGGGATGTCAGGAGTTTTTGAGTCTAATGTTGATGCTCATGTAGAAAAGCAGAAAAGAAAATTATTGCATAATCCTCAATTCCAGTTACACGTGAGCATATTGTGTGTGAAGGCTGGGAGCAAACCTGCTCTGGGGTACCCATAGGTCTGTGAGTTTCTTGCTTTGGTGTTCCAGTGCTGTCTTCCAAGGGCAGACATGGAAGTTAGCATCAGGAGGTTGAGCTGCAGTTTTGACTCTGCTCCCAAAAGTCTGTCTGGGTTTGAGACTACTGCTTCACCTTGGTAGCTCCATTCTCCCCTCCTGAAAAAGATGGGAGATAGAACAGGACATAATAGGACACAATTGTTGTACACAATGGGAGGATTTGACAGTTTACTGTTGATCTTCCTTTTATGGGGACCTCCAGGAGAGGAGGTGAATTCTTTTCAGTGTGAAAAACTGGCTGTGGCTGGAGATGGGGAAACTGAGCCTGATGGATCAGCAACCTTTCCATGTACAGCAAATCCTGTAGCACCTTCTGAGTATTCCCAGTGTGGTTCAGACACACCATTTATACAGATTTCTATCCTTTTCAGAGGAACAGACTTGTATTACTTTTCAGAGTGGTATGTAGATGTTTTTTCCCCTGTGGAGGGAGCAGTCTTTGTCCCAGTTGGACGGGGAGAAGGAGAGAGGAGATGACCTGTGAAAGCTGGCAGCCTCATCCCTGCTGCTGTTATGCTCTGGGTGATGCAGCAGTACTGGGACAAAACTGAACTGGGCTTCATGCTTCCATTCTGTCTGCTTCAGAGCTTGTCTGGATGCCACCTTACAGCAGGAAAGGTCTTACAAACAGCTTTTAGATGTGTATCACAAAGTAGTGAGGTAATGGTATAAAACGCGGTAAATTGCTATTTATTTTTTTTAATGCTCTCCACCCCCACCCCTTTTTTCTTTTATTCCTGAAAGGGACTAATACAATGAAGAGCTTCTGCAAATGAAGGCAACTGCATTTGAAATAACAGGGTTCTGGGTGTTTGGCTGGTGAGAGATGCAATAAACGAGCATCGCTAAGTGCTTTATAATAACAATGATTACAATGCTCTCTTAGGAGCCAGGAACTCTCAGGTAGGGGGATGGTATGGAGAGGGCTTGTTTAAGGTGGGGGGTTTAACTAGATAGACATCGAGTGACAGTGATGCCCAGAAACCCCTGCAGAATGTTACATATGGTGCTGGGAGAGACTACTCCAAAAACCCCAGGAGACTTGGACTGACATGGTTTGAGGCTGAAGCAATGACAATGGATGCTCCTAAATAGCTTCTGGTAGTAGGAGGTCTTCGTGGCAGAGTTTAATGACATCTTTTCTTGGTAAACAGGGAAGCTGTTGACACAAATTCAGCAGAGTTCTGACTAGTCAGTAGTCCTCCACCAAACTCCTGGCTTGTCTACAAGTGATAAGATTGATCATTTGTGGCAAGTTTGTTTCTGATCAGCTGAAATCTGCCGTGGGCAGGGTGGATGCTGAAAGCAGTCCTCTGGTGTCCAGTGGCTGGTAAGAGTTTACCTTGTGCTGTTGGCAGTTTTGGCCACCTTTGTTTTGCTGCAACTCTCCATGAGTTGACTTGACTCTTCCTGGCAGTAGAAGTATCACCAGGTGGAGAGTCTTGAGTGTTGGGAAGCTCCTTCTTGCCAGGAGCTCCAGTCAATCCTTAATTTCCAGTTTTCTTGCTTCAGAATCACATCTCCCTCACCCTTTGAGCAGCATGCTTAGCAATTGATAAATGACTGCAATGTATGTATTCAAAACTCAGTTCCAGCCATCAAGATGTGGCACCTTTTTATTATGCTTTGCCCGATATCTTGACCAGACTCTACAAAAATGACCCAAACAAGGGGCATTGTTTGTTTTGTTCGCTATCACACTATTTGAATAGCCAGGAGGTGGTGGCTGTGAACTATCCTGAAGTCTTATAAAAGCCTGCATCAGCTTGGATGGTCCTACTATTGCTCACCAGTGATAGAGGAGCACAGGGCAACCTAAAGCATGTAATCATGAAGTTGTTTGCATGTGCTTTAGAGGGCAGTGTTCTGATGGTATGATAGAGAAGCACTGCCCAGACTGTCATCTTTCAGCCTGACGTACTCAAATGACAGCTTCACTGTTTCTCCAGGCTGAGTAAAAAGCTCTCCCATCTCCAGCCCCAGGTACAGGTCCTGTAAGTTGTGGCTGTTTTGTCTTCAGGGGTGGTTCAGCCTTCCATCTGGTGATGAGGATTTACTGGAATGAACAAGAAGATGCAACAAGCAATCTTACTTCTGTCAAGTTCCCAAGAGAGTCATGAATTATACACAGAATAAACAAATAACCTGATATGTCTGTCATTATATCATAAAGGACTTTAATAATTCATGCAGCTTGCAAAATCCTTACTAAGACCTACCCTCCGTAACCTTATCTTTGCCGTGGGGGATGGGATCTCTTCAGCCTCCACTCAGATTGCATCTGTAAAACAGGAGGCAGAGAGGAGGGAGGTTTTATCATAAAACTTCATCTGTATAATGGGTTGCAAAGTGACGTGCAAGAGTTATCAGCCATTGGGGTCTCAAGGGGTGCTGAAAATGACAAGTGGCTGCATTGGGTGAAATTTATGCAGGTAGTGTGCTCCATAAAACTGACACCTATTCACTTATTTATTAATTCATTGTGTTTCAAGTCTAGATTTGTGACAGGCTTTGAGATAAGGAGCCCAGTTCTAATCCTGTGCGACGAGAGTGCGAAGATGGTGCAAAGAAGCCACGGGCTGCTCTTGCTCCTGATGCACATCAGCAAGTATGCCATGGAAACAGAGTTCCCAGATGGAAACTGAGAGCAGAGTTTTCAAAAAAGCAGGGAGACTAGGGCATTGTGTTAGTTGGGCTCTGAAAAAAACAGCTACTTGTTGTGGGTAGGATACTGCTGGTGTCACCAGTGTTGCTCCAGTGCTGATAGCCATTGCCTTTGGCTCATCTTGTTTGTTACAGTCCTGGAGTTGGGTACTGGGTTCAAGGCTGGAAGGGCCTTTTGGCAAAAGGCTATATCCTCTGCCCTGTGGTCTGCAAAAAATACCTGTGCTTGCTTTGCCATTTTTACTTTTCATCGCTGTATTGGTGAGAGGTTGTGCACGTTTGGTCAGAAGAAATCGGTGCCTGTGTGGGGCCTTTCCCAACACTGCCAAGCAAATGTACCAGCTCACACATTCAGTGGCTTCTTCCTCTGTCTGTGGGCAAATCATCCACCAACAGACTGAGATTTTCCTCAAATCTACTCCTAGGCTTTAAATTATTCACTGCATTATCCTTTGGCCTCCAGCTCCTTTGCATATCAAATACTCCAAATCAGCTTTTTGTAAAGTTTGAAATTCAAGATATTTTGATTGGACACGCAGCTCTCAAAGAATAGTTATCGTGGCTCTTTGTCATACTGGGAGGGCATTTCAAGTGGGGTCCTGCAGGGATCTGCCCTGGACCTGCTTTTATTCAATAGTTTCATTAATAACTTAAGCAATGGAATAGGAAATATGCTTATAAAATTTGCAGGCGACACTGAGCTAGGAGGGGTTGGATGTACTTTGAAAGGCATTACCAGAATTCAAAACGATCTAAAAAAATTGAACAGCGAGCTGGATATCAGCAAAATGAAATTCAGTGAAAACAAATGCAAAGTACTGCACTTATGAGGGAGAAATGAAATGTACAAATACAGAATAAAGAACACCCGTCTGGGTGGCAGCGTGGCAAAAAAGATCTCGAGAGTTATTGTGATCACTTCGAGTCAGCCAAGTGCTGTCATAGCAGAAGGGCACATTTATTCTTCAGTGTTCAGTAGGTTCTTGGACAAGACTGGGGAGGTGATGACTTCTTCCTCATACAGCACTGGCTTTGGCTTCTGTTGGAGTACCTGACCTCACTTTTTGGCATGAGCCTTTGGAGATATAGGCACACTGTAGAGAATCCAGAGAAGGGCAACAAAAAAGAATGAAATATTTAGAAAACAGCGCAAAATAGAGAAAGCTGTGAAAAGCCGAGTTTGCCTTTCTATTTATTTTACTACTCTAAAGGATGCAACAGAATCATGATCTTCCAGGTCTCAGGAGCTTGTTGTAAGATTTTTTTCAGTGTCAGCTGTAGGTGGGATAGGTGGAAAGAGGAAATTGAGATTTAGGGTGAATAAAAAGGGAACTTGTTTACCATGTGCTGAAGAATGGAACTGGGAAGAGGTACTCTGGGGATCTTGGGTTCACCGTCAGCAGAGAATTTAAAGAACAGATTAGAGAACACTTCATGCAGAAGGCTCAGGTATTTAGATTCTTAGTGCAAGAAAGTGGCGGAAGGGGAGTTCCTGAAACCCCTGCCATCCTGCATATCTGTGACTGAACAGCTACTGCCTGTGGAGTTGGACCTTGAATGGGTAATGCTTCTGGTTTTTGATTGAGAAATCATAATTAAGGAACAATTTTCCCATTGTCCTAAATGTCAATGGTGACAAGTTGGTGGTTACTGTTGGTTTTCTCACAGATACCTACAGAAATATTAGTGCTTGAGAGCTGTTAATGAAACACAATTTTTTGGTGTAATTTTCCCCTCAGACTTTTTTCTCCTCACTCAGCTTTTTCTATGCTGTAGATTGAGAAAACTCCGCAGTTACTCTTATTTATTGTATTTTAATACATGATGGGGTGTCAAACTGGGATTAAGATGGATCTGGTAGGGAGTTTGTCACTTGAGGGTTTTTTTAGGTGCAGTTTTTTTGCAAGACATACCCTGTTGCAAAAAATTGAAAAAAATAAGCAGAGGATAGGACACAGAAACGTGGGAATCCATAAAATCAGAGGGTTTTGGGAAAGCTGCAAAAGGCAGGCCTTGGAGACAGCAGAGCTGTGATTAGAGCTAAGCAGTAGCCATGAGATAGGTCAGCAGAAAAATTATTTAAAAGTAAGGACATTAGAACAATGTCCTGTGTATTAATGCTTGTCTAGAATAACTCCCTAAGCTGCAGAAAAGTATATCTAGAGAGATATTAGGAAGTTCTAAGCTTAATAATGGAGCTCTGTGCATTGTATCTTAAGGCTTACAAGCATGTATATTATTCGAAATAAGCAAACATTGTTTTAACCAAAGGTACATGCGCTTATAGCGATTGAATTGAACCACTGACAATATGCTTTTGCCTTGTGTGATTGGTCAAGAAGCTTACAAAGTAAGTTGTAACAATAAGTTCCTCGTCTGCTGCCCGGGATGTGAGCTGTTGGCATCTTCCCATTGTCATAATCATGTAATGAGACTGATGCAGGAAAATAAAGCAGCTCAAGGCACATTCCTAGCAGTCCCGTCCTGTTGGTGATCTGTACATAGCCCCCCGGCCGGCGATAAAACAGACCCAGAAAGTTAGTGTTTGAATTGAGGAGAACAAAATAATGTCATGAAAGAGGTGAATGTAGACAAACTATCCCTTTCCTGTCTCTTAAAAGATTTTTCTTTAGGATATTGTTGTAATATTCATTTTTCCTGTCCTTCCTCCCTGTAATAATGTCAAAGATGCTTTCTTACTGCAGGGAAGACCAGATGGTAGAGGTGAATAATGTCTTGATAAATATTAAGAAAAGGCTAGTCCAGAAGGCAATTTTTTCCCACCCTTCCTTTATATAAACACCTGGGCACATACTTTAAATTAAAACATAGTCATAAAATGACAATGTGGGAGGCTTGATAATGTCTGGAAGCACGGTCAGTAAGTTATTTGGAAGGAAACAGGTGTTCTCTCTAAGTTGTATCTTCAGGGGAAAATAAAAAAGGCAACTTGTTTTTCCTTGATGGGTAAATATTTGCTCACGTGGGTTTTTTACAGCCTAGGTATGTGAGAGAGCTCAGAGGGGGCATATCCTGCACACACACACATGCACATGTGTGCACTGACACAGGCTATTATAGTTAAAGGATTAAGCATCTTGAAGGAATAAGCCAATTATAAGAAGTTCCTGCACAGCAAAAATTAGACAACACAGTAATTAATAACCTTATTAAATAGCAATATTTGGGCACTGAACCAAAGCGTATGAATCAGGGTGAAGCATTCTTGGCTGAACACACTGCGTGAAGTGTAGACACTTGTTCAGAACACACTCTGTGGAGAACCCAATAAGCTTTGGGGCAGTAGATCCACTTAGCAAGTAGTTTCTCCTCTTGTGCTTTTATGTTTCTTGTGACTCTCTCTTATTTTTGGGGCCAGGAAGGCAGCAAAAGAAAAGGACCAATTCTCCTGTTTTATCTTTTTTTCTAACATCCTCTTCTGTTCACAGCCAAACAAGCACTCTCCTAAGGCTTCTTTTCAGGAAAAAATGCCCTCAAGCAGAAAACTAATTTTCTTTCCTCTTGCTTCTCTTTTCCCAGTGCTTTTGGGAGAGGTGCCTTGCAATGAGGCTCATACTCATTAGTGGTGTGTGTAACTGCCTTGCCCACCCCTAGGTTAGCCATGAGGAGGTGTCACTGCAGCCCGTGAGGGGTCTGTCCCATGTACCCAGAGCCACCAAGGGACAGAGTGACCTTGGGCTGAGCTGCTGTGGCACGTCCCTGGTGCTGGCCACAGGCTGGCAGCGCATGGCTTGCACTGGTGGCTTCTCTGTGAGCGTCTCCAGTTTCTGTACAGAAGACCAGGAGTCTCGGGCTGCCATCTGAGGTGTGCACAAGTGTGGGAGGATGCGGGCCAAGCGCAGCCTGTCTCCTGTCTTTCCAGGCATTTATCATTTTCTTCTGAAGCTACACAGCTGGAGCGGTAGTGTAGCCTCAGACACCAACATGGACGTGCATGAAAGTCTCTGCAACTGCTTGGGTGACCTGAAGCATGGAACGTGCCCTAATCCTAAAAAAGGGCTGCTGTGATCAGTGGCAAGGCACAGGTGCCCGCTGAGCAGGATTGGGACACATGGGATGCTTTGCTTCTTGGCCCCAACTGCAACAGCAGTGATTTGCCTCCTGGTGTTCTGCTTGACACAGTAAATAGTTTTGAATATCTGCTTCTTTTTAAAAGCCTACTTTATATCAGCGGTAAGAAAAATCAAATATGCAAATTATGTAATCAATTAACATTTTTGTGGTTTTCTTTGGAGAGGCAGTGATAAATGGTGTTGTGTTTT
The DNA here is from genome assembly GCF_015832195.1 of Motacilla alba alba. Lineage (NCBI taxonomy): Eukaryota > Metazoa > Chordata > Aves > Passeriformes > Motacillidae > Motacilla > Motacilla alba. The sequence continues at coordinate 16,151,320 of NC_052027.1, read as the reverse complement.
CAAAAATCAGTTACCTCCCTTGCAAACATTGCACTCGAGGCTGTAATATATACAGGTGAAGGAAACAACCATTTTTTCAATACTAAAGATTTTTTATGGATATCCTGAATGTGTATATGACAGTTGTAGAGTTGTTGGGTTGGGAGAGTCCTGTGGAGACTCCTCAGCAACGGGAGAGCCAGCTGAGACAACAGGGATGAGTGAGATGTGCTGGGCATGTCACTGCCAAAGAGAGGCCAGGGGATAGTCCAGGCCCCTTCCATGCAGTTCCTGCAGGCACAGAGCTATTAAGTGCCATCACAAATTCCTGAGCTCCAAGGTTTTCTCCTGGCCCATGTTTCCTCACTACAGTGGACACCAAAGTGGTGCTTGGTTTTAGGTTTGTGCACATGGCTCGTAAAGGAGCCTGGTGCCTTTCTGTGAGCACCACCACAGCCGTGCCAGTGGCTTCCCAGCCAGTGCATCAGCTGTGTTCTTTATGCTTTATTTGTAAATGCCATTTCACAAGAGCAGCAGGGCACTCCTGGCAGCGTGTTGGAAGGAGTTACTGCTCCTCAAGCCCTGTAAGGCACCTGAGGCGTGCAGTAATGGCCCAGGAACGCAATGACTGCCGTGTCTTATTGCTTACAGCTTCCGTAGGAGACACGCTGCACACAGCAATCTCCATGGTCATCATGGGCCAGCAGCTTCTTTACCCTCTGCAGCCTTGCTACAGTCATCTTACATAAAACTTTAAGTGCATTAGTTTAATGGGGTTTTTTTTAATGGTAACTTTCAACCCAGTATATGACAACTGAGATGAAACCTCCAAATTTTGGCATGTGGCCCATTGCGTGCTTCTGTCTTGGACATTACCAGGGTAGAGGGACATAGTAATGGATCAGACAAGAGTTCTGCCAGTGCTTTGATGTGGGTGAGGCATGTGCTGGGTAGAAAAAAGAATTTTTGCTACCACTGGCAAAAGTTATTGGATAGCCATACTACACCAAAAAAAAAAAAAAAAAAAAAAAGAAGCTGCTTCTGCTATTACTTTTTTTAAAATCTAGAAACTGGTGTCAGCTATGCCAAAATGCTGTCCTTTTTATTTGATAGTGTAATAGGTGTATTTATTTCTTTTTAATATTGATGTCACCAGGCTTAGCTGGACTCTTTGGGAAACTGCTGGTCTGTAAGATTGAGAGTCAGGTATCATAAGACTGCACAGTTAAAGGGAACTGCAGCTTTTCTCATGAATGAAAAACCCAGTGACTTTTCTCTAAAATAGTAGTACTTCTTGGGGCGGAGGCAGGGGGTGGAATAAGTTAAAACAATTTTTTTTTTAAAACAAATCTGCTGACTAAATTTAAATTAATTGTAAATCCCAGCTCAACTGAGCGCTCAGTGTCTCTTTAGCATATGCCAACGGAGTAATATTGATGCCTCTGTCTTCCTCTCTAACTAATCCTTTCTGAAGGCTTGGCCATACGTGACATTTAAGCGGATAGGAGCAGTTGCTAATGTTGATGGATACAGCTCAAGATGGGAGGTAATTTTTCCTTGCTGTGGTGGTGTAGGAGTTCCTGGTGAGAGCTGACACAGGCAGGTGTCACTGAAATCGAGGATCTTGTACAGAGCTGGAAGTTAAGGAAAAGTGTCAGCTCCATAAGTGCTCGGTGGGGTTTCTCAGACCTGTGGCTGAGTATGAGCATATAATTGATTTTTTTCAGTTCACTGGACAAACAGGAGGAGGGGAAAAATAAATTCAATTTTGGCTTTTCAATGCCTTTTTTAAAGTGAATGCCGTGTGTAAAAATTGATATTTTTTGGTGAAAATGCTTCAGAAGATTTGTGTGTAACTTTGATACTCAGGGTAACCTGAATATACCTTTGATAAAATGACTGGGAAAGGAAAAGAAACAAAAACCCCCAGACCCAACCCTCCCCTCAGTTCTGTCTGTGACCTGGTACCTTCCCACTGGCAGCCCAGCTGAAGGCTTTGCTCTCTCTCCTCTGGCAGAATAGGGGCTTTGCCAATATCTTCACTCATCTCATTTCCTAGATTTCCCCTCCCCTGCCACGCTTCCAGGGGACAAGAGGCAATGTTGCCTCTTTGGGAAGATGGGAAATAGCATAAGTTCCATTGGAAAACTGAGAAGGCTTGGCATGCACAATTAAATCTTGTTTTCATCCACAGTCTTGTATGTTATTGACTGGCATGAATTTTGCCTCAGTAACACACATCTATCTGCCAGCCCTTCCCTCTGTCCTGCTGGTCCCTCACCCCTCGAAAGTGATGCTTCAGCTCTGCTCTGCCCCTCAGCTCAGGGCATCTTTCTGCTTTGATAATTCTGCCCAGCTTTTGGGCTGTGCTGTGTAATTCAGAGTCCTCCAGTGCCCAGCTGAAAAATAGTTGGGTTTCTTTGCTCCTTGATCTCTGAGAGAGCCCCTCCATGGTTTGGGGGTTGTGGGGGAGTGTGTGTGGGCTGCCTGGGGGATGTCTCTGCATGAAAGATGGAATCATTACGTGAACCTAACGAAAGTGCAACCTCCCCGAGCTGGTCTGCTCCCTCCCACCAGCACTTTGCCCTGCTGCTGGCCTTACCTTCTACTCCTTCTGCTCCTTCCCTCCTCTTTGTGGCATCCGTTGAGAGAGAAATGTTGCTGTGAAAAAAGCACTGAAGGCAGTGCCAAGTGGTGCAGAGGCAATTGAGTGTTGCTTTTCCAGGTCAGACAGGAGATTTGACATTTGCCTGGGCAGCGGCTGAAGCCAGGAAATCTCATTAAAAGAAGGAGAATTATCAAGTTCTGTGGATTTAGCAGTGGGTTTATTTGTTGTTGTTTTTAACTTGGTGTTATTGCTGTAGGCAGAAATCCGTGTGGCTGAGTGTATGGAAGGGTGTTGTGCCTGTTGGAAGGCCTCTCCGTGCAGGGCTCAGGATGAAGGATGTGCCAGCAGCAGCTCCCTGCCCTTCCCTCTGCCCACCGTGGGCCTGGCAGAGCCGTGCCTGGCACAGCTTGGGCTTTGCTGAAGGTGCAAAGCAGCTGAGCCCTTGGGCACTCGCTGCTCTGTGCTTGGCTCCTGCCCGTGCCCAGGTTTCTCCCGTGGTGCTGCAGTGATAATCCATTGCTGCAGTAGGACAAGACACCTTTGGCCCTGCCATGGCTCGGGGTTTGCTCTCTGCCACAGAGCCCTGCTGAAGCAATAAGCTCTTTTCTGTACTCCACAGCACTTCGACCTTGTTAATCACTCTGGGCTTAAATAATTATCTACTCCAAATGTTTATATAAGGAGAAAATAAAGCCTCAAGCCTTGCAGTTTTTGTTGTTCCTTTTTCTCCCCTCTTCTCTCTGTGGTGCCTTGTGCATAAATTTTGAAGTCTTGAAGTTTATAACCTGCCCCAGCTGTAATTCTCAAAGCGGTGTGTTCCGGGTACTCTGCCCTGCCCTCAGAGCTGCAGAGAGAGAGCAGTGAACTTAGCTGAGGCACTGATTTCCTCCCTCTCCCTTCAGTCCCTTGCTTATCTACTCAGTGTCAGGGCTCTGACTCTTTCTCTCTCTTTCTCTCCCTTTCTCTTTCTCTCTTTCCCTCCATCTCTTGCAGTATGCAGTACTGGGCCAGGAGGCTGGAGCAGGAGATTGATGGAGTGATGAGGATATTTGGTGGAGTCCAGCAGCTCAGAAAGGTAAGCTGTCTTTCTTTTACCTGTGCTGCCTTTCTTGTGGCAATGAATGTTCTCATCTGCAGAAATCACCTGTGTGAACACTTGCACTCCGTCACCCTCTCAGCTCACTCCATGGGCAGGGTCATGGCTGGCTGTGCTTCTGGTTCCTGGGCAATCAGATGCAATTATCAAGTGTGTGGGAGTGAGTGTGGTTTGTATCTGTCTGTCTCTGGGGCTGCATGTCACTGCTATCTGAGCATGTACCTCTCAAGTTTCTCCTATATGACACACTAAAAAATAATAAATTCAATGAACCTTTCCTCCAGGGACTGAAGGTTGTGTTTTAAATTTAAACTTGTGTCGGCAAAGAAGGAAATGTTGAAAGGATAATTTTGCTAGCCATTGGAAACTCCTTGTTTTTAAATATAATTTCAGGTAAAACTGTAGTTGTTGTTTGGGTACTGTTTCCAAGTGCCAGAAAACAAAATTCAGTTACTGATGCTGGCATCTGCTTCCTGCTCCCTGAGTTAGCACCAGGATGCAGAGGCTGCAGAAGCCAGACCTGCTCCTCTCCTGGCAGCAGTGCTCTGGTTGGGTTAGGGCAGTGACAGAACATCTTCATTGTGGTTTACTAGGTTTGGGATCCAACAGCCTTTGAAGCCTTCCCTGTCTCCCTTTCCCCATAACGCCCTGTTTCCCCTTGCCCACACTCTTGTGCTGACTAGCTGATTTGAAGTTGAGCAATTTGGAATAACAGTTTGGGTGTTAATCTAAAGAAAATAGACTTCTCTAGAGTGATAAATATGTTACCCCAGAAAAAAAGCATGGGTGTATTTGTGTTTTCTGGTGACAGTGACATGTTCTTCTCAGATGCCAGTACTTTATGGGACTCCTACTGTCTGTCTTGCACTAGTAGCTGTATTGGCTTAAACAAACTGCTGATATTTTATACTGTTGGTTGTAATCCATTGTCTAAACACAGAGGTCACACTATTTTCTTTTAAATGCATTTTGAAATGAGTTTACCTGAAGGCTTGCAGAACTCTTCATGGTTCATCCATTCATTTGTGTTCATATTTGAGCTCTAGAATGGTGTATCTGGGCTTTGTGTGCATTCATTTCCACTGAACTTCAGGTGGATTGATACAAACTTCAGCAGCAGCATGAAAAGCGTATACACCCACCTGGGTTTCAACAGATATTTCTGAATGTAGCCATGCATTTGTGCAATGCAGTTTTGCATGTTGGCAGGGTCTTAGAGCTGGGGATGTTTTCCAGGCAATACAACGGTGCAGCAGCCAGCATTCCCTTCAGCAGAGCACAATCATAAAAAACAAAAGGATTGCTACTACATTTTTGTACATGTCCTCTCTTACAATTTATTCTTATTAGCTTTGATTTTACTCCTTTGCATGTTAAATAGGTATATCATGTAATTTTTTTATGGCATAATTAAAGAGAAATTACACCTCCAATTTGCCAGCACTTGACTCCTATTGGCCAGTCAGTCAATTACAGGTAAGAGAGCTTCCCACTTTTCCTATTTAATTCTTCTGGTAGAACATAATGCAGTACTTCAGTGGATTAATACTGGATACACTGACTACAGAGGGATTGAAGGGGTTTTTTTTGAAATCTGTTTTGGAATCTTCTTGTGAAGGGAGGAAGCTAATTATTGTATCTAGTAAATGCATAAACCAGCTGAAGCCAAAAAATGAGCTACTGAAAATTCCACTGTGCAGCTGTTTGAACACCAGAAAGGCCTGGTGGAGGCTGTCTGCTGATCTCTAGGGGAGAACTTGGGATGTGAAGTTCAGGTTTGATTCACAGATGCAATATCAAGTGGATGATACTTAAGAACCACATCACTTGCTAGTGCACACTAGCACAGCTTCACTGATGGAAAATGGCATGGAGTGCTTCACCCTGAAGAACTCAGAGCTGTACCTGCAGGGAGTCCTTACCCACCAGCTGCACACAGGTTCATCAGGGTTACAGTATGAGAGCTGTCTATTGTCATAAAGTGGCACTGTAACCTACTTGGAGACATGGATTTAAGAAGTTAAATTTTAAAAAGTCCCCATTCTCCTGCAACCGCACTCAAAATTTAGAAGGTGAGCAGGCAGAGGGGGAAGGAAGAGCCTCTGAGGAGCTGTGGGAGCTGAAACATGGAATAGCTAGAAGCTAATTCCACCCACTGGGATTTCACAGGAAAGTTCATCATGGAGCAGGAGTAGACCCATGCAGGGTAGGAAGAATAAAGAAAAATGAGGCAAGTAGAGCCTGGTTTTTGCTAAAAGTTGCTGATGCTCTTTGGGCTTGCCATGTTGGCCTGGGACATGTCTGCAGAGGGGACTTCTGGTTCATTGTGCATAGTGATATTAGAAAAGTGCTCCGGTGTCAGTAAAGAAAGAACTGGTCCTTCTGAACTTGGTGGGGTCTGTTGTGAAGCGGTGGGTTCCACTGCCAGCTCTCATGGGACTATGAAGCTGTAGGCACTGGAGGTGGATCCATGCCAGAAATGGATCTTCCCTTTCCAGGCCTGACTACCAAAGTGACAGACCAGATAATAATAAAAAATACCCTCCTCTGAGATTTGCCAGGTTTACTTGCAAATCTTTTTTTCTTGGGTTGTTGTGAAAGGATGAAGATCTGTTCTTTGGTTATTGCCTGAAATCATAACTGTTATGGCATATGAGGCATAAAATTTATTGTCAGAAATACGGTGTCCAGGAACACAACGGTGGTGAATATTTTATCTTCCTGGAGTGCTGCCCATCCCAGAAAGAGGTTTTGTTGTTTTTTTTTTTTAACTCTTCAGTCATTTCCTTGAGTTGGGGTACTAAATGTTCAATGCCTCTGCTTCCTTCCTGTCCTGCCAGGTGGAGAGGCAATCCCCTGGGGAGATTTTCCAAGCTTGTACCATGCAGATGCTCCTTTGCACAAGGGGGCCATTTTTCTGGAGCAATTACAGGAGGGTGAGAAGCTCTGAGATGTGAAGGGGAGTCATGCCAAGGGCTCTTCTTTCAGCTGTGAGGTATCACCTTGCTTCTCTCCTGATGTCCAGACCTTGAAAACACTGAAGTGCAGATGTCCCCATTAGACAGACAGACTGGCTGTGGCGGGCCACCCATATGACTGAACACTGTGGGCTTGGAGCTGTATGGAGGACCTTGGCCTTGCTGAGATGATTCTCTGCCTGGTGAAGTCAGTGTTCAGCCTCGGGGTGCCTGTGGTGCAGCATCCTGTTGGCTGGCTGGTTCCTCCAGGCATGCCTCCAAACAAATCCCAGCACTCGGATAAGGGCATGTTGCTTTGCCTCCCTATCCTCGCCTCCCTCGCAGCTCACCAGAGATAATTGAGAGCACAAATCACTGCTAATTTAGCTCTGACTGGCACGATGATATGTGGGACCCTATAATGCTGTCTGAAGAGATTGACATTCTTAAAATAATTATTTCTAGAATAAGGAATATTATACTAAAAATACAACTCTCTGATTTCCAGAGGGTTTTTTCTGTTAGTCACTTCTTTGTGGCCACAGTGAACTCTTCACTTTGCACAACAAAAAAATATTTTGTTTTGACATTTCTTGCTACACCACGCTACATTTCTCTTTCTCCTAGTTTTTTGGCACAAGTAAAAGTTACTGAGTTTAGTCAAAAATGAATTAATATTTTGTCTTTTCAGCCTAGATGCTGCAAAACCTGCTCCAGGGTAGACTGTACTCAAGAGGTTTGCCATGCTGGTGCAGCCCTGTCCCAGCCTCCCAGTGTCCTGCTGAGCAGGGCAGGGCTGATGACAGCAGAGCTGTGTGTGCTGCTGGGCTTTGTGCCTCACTGAGCAGCTCCCTTGGATGTTGTGTTAAAACTCCTTTTCTGGATAGCTGGGCTGAGGCTCAAATCTGCCCTGGCTTGTTACCTAAATTGTGTTTGATCCTGTGTCTCCTGAGGTGAGCAGCGAGCTGGTCAGAACATCCCCTCCCCTAGTACCTGGTATCCCTGGCTGCCTCCAATGGCCTTGTTTCCTTGCTGGCAGCTACTGAGGGAGCCAAAGCCTTTCAAGTGAGAGGAGGAAGAGCTAGCACATGTAAATGCTGAGCCCCCTTTCCTGCTCTGTCTTCCTCTCTCTCTCTCCCCTGTGGCTGTCTTTCCTTAGGACTGCTTCCATAGCAGGATAGAACTCTTCCTGGAGGTGCTGTCACACCATCCTGCCACAGACAGGCTGCAGCAGGGACAGGGTGGGCAGCAGAGCTGGACCTGAGCTGCACCTGCTTCTCCTCTCCAGCCTGTCAAGCTGGTTTTGAACCCTCTTCCCTTTCCTCTGGGCAGCCATGGGAAGTCAAGGTCTGGGTCTGCCTTGCTGGTGTATGACTGGGAGATAAGGATTCTGCTGGCCTTGGTGAGGAGGAACCACTCAGTCTGTAAAGGGTGAGATGGCCCCAAACCTGAGCCCAGGGTGGGATGTGGGGAGCAGCCTGCTGGCTGAGCTGGGCAGGCAGGGAGCCTCTGCCTGAGCTGTGCTTGGTCCTCAGCATGTGTGACTGAAAGGACACAAAAAGGATAACAGGCACAGGGGAAAGGGAGACTCATGCTGTGCCCTTTGGGATGCAGCCTCACAAGGATTTTGCCGATTGTGGCACAGCAGAAGTGTCTCTGCTTGGTCCTTGTAATCAATATCTGGTTTTACTTCAGTGGATTTTCATGTCTGTCTTCTATTCTTGCTTGTTATCTTGTATTTTGTTTTGCTAGTTTGGCATCTCTGCCTGGCAGAAGTGCTGCTGTTCATTGCTCTGGGTTTTTCTGACAGGGAAGGACCCTGCTGGCCAGGGCTTGGGGCACAGTGACCAGGATGTGTGCAGGTGTCCCCACCTTTGTCTGCCTCATCCTGCCTGTCCCTTCTGCTCAGCGTTGCTTCTCTGATATATCCCCTCTTGTTTTTAAAGCACGGCCATGCTTTAGTTCAGGCAGCTTCAGGTGAGGAACTGTGATTGAGCCATGCACAAACGAGAAGTTGAATTAAAAAAAACAAGTATACTGGCAGAATTTTGCCTTGGGTCTGAAGAGCTGAAGTGGCATCTGCCTTGCGTAGTGCTGCAGTCACTAGCACTCCTCCTGTGACGGGGTCTCTGCAGTACTGAGTGTTTCACGTGGCTCTGTGAGAGCATCCCTTGCTAAACTGCTGGTACAGAGCTAGAGCCTCTTTAATGCCAGCACCAGGAGGTGAGGCATGCTCTTATCAAAGGAGCTGTCAAGGTTTTCTGTTCAACTTTTTTGATCTTGGGTAACTACTGGAATAATAATAAGTTAGCCTAAATCTCCCAAGTAACTGTAGTATTACATGATGTTTAATTTGTTCTTTTGTTTTCTCTGGGTGTAGAAACACTCATCTGGTCATTCAGTAGGGCTGGAGAACCTGAGGAGTGTTAATGGAATTTTAAATGAAGAATGCAAGAGAGTGAGAGTTCCCCTGCACAATGCTCTGGACACAGTGTCTGAGAAGCCTGTCTGCTTCCAAAGGGCTCTGTCGCATGGACCAGGCATTCACAGAAACACAGGGATGTGGTCCTTATTCCCAACATGGCAGAGTTGGGACTTAGATCTTAATCTTCTGATATTCAGTCCAGTACTATCTTCAAAACACCATAGCAGAATTCATCTGGCCTTTTCCTTCTGAGGTGTCAGCCCGTCCCCCGGAACGGGAGCTGAGTGATGCCCGGTGGCTGCGCTGTGATCAACAGAGTTGAGAGGAGTTTGAACCCAAAGCTGGGGCAACACACAAAGCCAGCTGCTTCTGCCACAGCAGCACTGAATGCCTGCCCTCTTCCAAATGCTGCCAGGGAGAAAGGACCTTACAGAGTTTTCCAACAGCTAGTGCCCATCTGGGGACTGCCCAGGAGGATGGGCTCTGTACCCCAGTGAGATGATGCCTAGCTCCAAACCCTTGGTTCCCAGGCTCATGCATAATCTGTCTGATCCTTGCCTTCCTCTCCTCTTTTCCCTCCCCCTCTCCTAGCAGTGTGCACACAGCCTGCTTCCGCACACCATCACTGTGCCCTCCCCTGCTCCTCATGTTTGATAAGAGGAAGTGTGTGATGCCAGATAAACACATTCCTGTTCCAAACTGCTTGGGTTTATTTTAATCTGCCTGGGCCGTTCAGCAGCCTCAGCACTCTGTTCAGCACTGAGTGCAGAGACAACACTACATTACCAAGGAGGAGCCTTTAAATGTCCTTAGGCTTGCAGCAGCTTGGTTGGGAAAGAGGGATCCTCTGGCAGCCCTTGCTTGGGCCAGTGTGTGCCATCGTCAGCCCCCTAACACCCATCATCTCACTTCTCACTCTTTCCCTCTACTAGAACCATATTGCATCCGTACTGCGAGATGTCAGGGAAACATATGCTCCAGCTTTTAGTACATTTGCATAATTAGAGTAATGTGTATGAATAATTTATAGCTGTATGTGGCTGCTCAGTGTGTGACGTTAGCACCCCTCACTAAATCCTTTCCAGTGGGTGGTGCAGATCCTGCACCAGAGCCATTGTGCCGATGCAGTGTGCAGCCTGTTGGCAGATGCAGGGGCCTTGCTCTGAGACATCAGGGTGTGGATATATCTGTGTATGTGGTTGTGTCTGTGTGTATATATATATATTTAGTGCAGAAAGATGGGCTTTTACAGTTCTAGGGGAAGAGCAGACTGGAAGTCTCAAGGCTAAAATGCCTTAGACTCTTAGGCTCAATACTTGCTCCATTTATGCAGAAGCTGCGAATGAAAATGTTCCGCAACATTTGAAAGCTGAGGCAGGGATTTTTTCAGCAGGACTCAGGTGTGACTAGTTTGTGTGCCAGGATTATGTGGGGCTTTGTTTTAATTGCTTTTTCAGATCATAAAACTTAGCATCTTGCAGGGGAGAGGGATAAACGTGCCTGCAGTGTGTCACAGAGCCTGATCTCAATCAGTTGGTCAATAAATAGTAGCAAAGAATTGCCTGGACACTGTCTCACTATTTACCAGCTCTTTAATGTGTGAGTTCTCATGCTGGAAAGCCCAGAGTGCCAGGTAGGTGTTCTAAAGGAGTGATCTGAGTGGCTGAATCCTGGTATTTATGTTCCAGTTAATTTTAGCTTAAACTATATTTGGTCCTTTCCAAATGTTTGAGAGCCTTGGCTGGAAAGCGCTCTGTAAACTGGAATGAAGTGCAGGCATGCAGAGTTACTGACTCATTATTATTATCCACTGGGAAACTGAGGCAGGTGGTTAAGCTGAGCAGGTCTGCAGAACCAAGGTGTGGTGCAGCCTGGACTGTTCTCCATTGTGGGTACAGGCAGCAGGTCCCTAGAGGAGGGTGTGTTTAGAAGGGTTAACAGGCAGAGTAAGTCCTTAAAGCCCTTGCTTTCAACCTTTCCACTTTACAGAATTACTTTGTAAAGATAATACACTTGCAACCAGTTGGTGAGTCTGCACAATCAAAGGGGATTGCTGTTGAGTTTTATGGAGTAATTTCTGATTTATATTGCTGTCAGTGACAAGTTAAATGAGCCCAGCATTCAACAGAGTGATGTTCAGGTGTGTGCATCTCCCGAGTGCGCTGCTTTGTGTTTTGCGTCCAAAAATGTAGCTGATGTACCCAGCCAGTCAACAACCATGTTTGTAAAATCCTCATGAATATTCAGTGAAACTCTTTGAATTGATGCTGTGGCCATTACACAGCCATATGAGTCCATGGGAAGGATGAGACCTTGGCTGATGTTTCTGGAAGTCTCCCTCATCCAGGTTATCCTGCCCTTGACTGAAGGAGCCTGTGTGGTCCCCACATTCATTCCAGCTGAAGTTGTTAACTTCAGGCTGTGTTTAAAAATAAAGCAAGGCAAAATCCATACCAACTCTGCCAGAATGCAGCATGAATAATTAGGTAGAGATCATTAAAGTTTCCCTTCTTAAAAACATACATAGATTATTCTTTAATGGAAAGTTAATTGTTTTATTATTCTCTCCAGATGGTTCTTTTCCTTTACATTCACAGGGGAATTGATATAGCCTGGAATTCAGTCTCCTGTGAGCAGAGCTGATAACCAAAAATGCAACTCTATCACTGATCAAGATACAAAGCATAGAAAATACATATCTGTATTTTATCATAGTTTCAGATTTTTCCCATTCTATCTTTTTAAATATTATTTATGGGCTTTAAGTGCCCTTTCAACTTGAAATGCTGCAGGCTGGGGAGTTTGCATTTCTCTTCCTGATAGGTTTGTCAAGCAGGCACTAGGTATTGGACACTACTGGATGCTGGCATTCTTGTGGATGATCCATCACTTCCATTCATCACTGGACTGCAGAGGAGTGAAATATGCAGTTTTACTGGAAGGTTTAAAGAAGGAAACTGTTGTTAGAGACTTGAGGTTGTTGTGGGGAGGAAGCAGTAAGATGTGTTCCATCTCCTTTGTTCACTATGTAGAAATGCAGGAGGGCTTGGGAACGTGGGGAGGCCAGGGAGGAAGTGACTTCTCAAGGGCACAGCTGTGGTTGTTCTGTTCCAGTGTGGCTCCAGCCTGGTAAACAGCAGCAGGCACTTTGCATGTTAAGAGTGTTTATTGTGCCTCATTACAGCAGATCACCTCTGACATCTGAAGTGAATAACTTGAATGGGCCACTTATTTCAAACACCCACCCGTGCCAACCTATTGGCCTGCAATGATGCTGCCAGTTTTATAGGTACTTATTTCCTTTTAATTATTTTGAGTTAAGATATTATTGTAAGGGAGGGAGAGAGAGTGGAGTCTGTTATTAGATCAGTCTTGTCTTCCTTGTAAACAGACCCACTGGACTTCAGTACTGGAGAGCTCCGCTAAAGGCTGAGAATCTGTGCTCTGGTTAAAGCTGTAGTTTGCTATTGCTTTATTGAAAGAGATGGCTCTGCTTTTGGAGGAACTGCCTCTTGGGAGACTCCAGGTCTTGGTAACCATCGAGGATCTGTAGCTTTCCAACACTTGTATCCTTTGCATCTTACTTTGACAGTTCTGCATACAATGAGCTTGAAAAGCTCGACACTCTTTTATGTCTTGGGAATAAACCAGGTTCTCTCATGATTTGGGAGGTTGTATCCAGAGCAGAGTGAAGGAAGGTGAACAGGCTAAGGAAGAAATGTAGCAGGAAGGTGATGCTAATGGTTATGGATTCTCCTGCTTCTGTTGCTCTTGGGCTGATCAATGCCAACTGATATATGTGGGGTATTCCCTCTTTACTTTGGTATATTTCGGAGGATTTCTCTGTTTCATTATTTTAGATTTATATTTGGGCTTGCTCGTTGTGATTCAGTCATTCACTGGGCTTGAGCTTTTATTGACTTTTCTCCCTTTTCTAACTGACCTTTCACACCTGGAAGCATCCAAGACAGATTTAGTATGTGTTTGTTCAGCGCCTGCTATAACCAATAGCGTCATGCTTTTTGGACACTGACCGTAGTATAAATATTAAATAGTAAGTAAGAGCACTGAGAAAAATCCTGCCTGAATGAAACATGAGATTTACTGATGCGAAGAGATGCCATGAATGAGAGGCAGGGCTATTTCTATCAGGGCAGTTTCCTAAATGCCTGGCTGATGTGGCTTGGACTGGTGGCAGATCTAAATGTCTGCATGTGTCAGGAGCCACTCCAGGGACTGTTTAAGCAGTAGCATTAGTTATCATCTGTTGGATGCCCAAGCAAAGCCTTTGCTTGGAGCTAGGAGGCAGGGAGCAGATTTTCAATTCCCTGCTGTGACTGTAAGGCCAGGTAAATAGAGAAGAAGGAGACAGCAGGGGGTTTATGTGACTTGAGGAGCAAAGAAGATTGTAATGGTAAATGTAGGATTACTTTTAAAAACAAGTAGGTCATTGAAGATACCATAGTTGGTGAACAGAAAAAGAAAAAAAGGTGGATTTATTCCTTGTTCTTCCAAGATTTGTTACGCTATAAAGCTCACATCACCGCTCAGCATGCTGTCATTTTTAATTTTGGAAGTTCTTTGTTTCTGTCAGTGGTCCAGCAAGGATGACACTAGACCTGATAGGGGCCTGGGATCTTCAAAGGAGCCTTGGTTCCCAGTTTCCTTGGGCCTTATGAGTAGGCTGGGCCTTACTATAGTGTTTGCTGGGAACATCAGCTGCTGTTCTGTTTCCTGCTCCACAGTCAACTCAAATAGTTAAAAAATTCAACTTATCTTTTGTCTTCTGCCCCTTTTGCTGGCATGCAAGAAAAACATCCATCCCCATCCCTGCCTTTTGTAGAAAGCAACAGGTGGTTACCTAACATTCAGTGATAATAATTTGCTGTGAGGTACAGACATGGAATATTCATAGCATCACTACTGGGCATGTCCAATTCTGAGTAGAAATAATACCCCCAATATGTTCTGAAGTGCTCGGCGACTTGGTGTTCACTGAAAAATAAATCCTAGCATGGTGATACCATTCTTACCTCTAGTGCATTTCATGGCTGATTATTAAAATTACTTTCAAACAAGTTTACTTTCACATCTCAAAACTGAAAAGAAGGAAAACATCCAAGTTTGGCTCTGTAAATAGGAAATTGAGGCTTGGGTGAGGAAAACCCTTATTCTGCACAGCGAGGTCTGATGGAGAGCTGGGGAGGGAACCTATGAATCCCAACTCCAGGGCATATATACCAAATGTCTTCTTTAATAACAGCTGTTCAGTTTGTCTCTTCTGGCTCATTACTACATCTATTAGCACTGAGCAGTGAATCCTTGGAAATGCAAGTGAGAGAGAGAAAGTTTCAGCTTGAATTCTCCCTTAGGAAACTTATGTCTGGCAAGTTTCACAATGGCAGCTTCTTGTTTATATTCGTAGGGCCTACAACACATGGCATTTTCTCCTTGGCTCTGCCCTCAGCTCCCTCCCATGACTGAAGTGATAAGCCATCGTCCTCTCCTTGCCTCTGCTGTTGGTGTGAGTTTTCAGGGCTGTGCTCCTGATGCAGAGCCTGAGCAGCAGTTGATTGCCAGCTTTCCCTCCTCCTTAGATGTGTGCTAGCTCTCGAACGACATTTTGAGGTGCCTGAAGCATTCTGTGGAAGAAAATTAATTGGTTTTGACAAACCACAGCAGTCCCTTGGGTGCCTGGGAGTGCAACGTTTATTGAAACCAGGCAGGAAATCAAAATGCTCTGGTGTTCACTCACCTCCAGTGCAGCTTTATTAAAAATAAAAAGTAAAAAAATTCCTTAACCTTCCTCTGGATTTTTTCACTCTGACATTTGGATCGTCCACTGACTTTCTAATAAAACCTCCTTTTTCTTTTAGAAGAGAGGTTAGTTGTTATGAAAGATGCCAGAATGACAGCCCAGGGAGTAGATGGTCTCTGTTGACCCACAGAGCAAATGCAGCATCAGGGCAAATGTACTTGCCATTGTACTTCCACCTTGACCTGTGGCATCCCAAAGGAGGGTAGGGAATTGCAGGTTTTCAGCACTTCTATACTTGACCTCTCTGCTTACACGACTTAATAAGGAATCAGACTTCTCCTGCTATTGCAGTATTAAGGAAGGCTTTTTCATCACAGGTGTAGGTGTGACAACTTCAGTGCAAACCTCAGACTGAAAGCACTCTGCTAGCAGAAACAATCTCCTAGCCCCACTCTTCCAGAAGCTGGATCTGTCTTCCTAACATATTGCTTACAATCTGATTCATTTCTAAAACATATGCTGATACCCAGTGCAAATTAAAGAAGATCCTCTTGTACATGACACACGTGTTATGTGGGTGTGGGTGCCCTTCAGTCAGCCACTGGCTTGAGGTCACTGCTCTCCTCTGTGCAGAGCTGCTGATGGGAGTCATTAAGTTGCCATCAAGTTTGAATTAGTGTTGATTCACCTCTAAAAAATAACCAGCAGTGTTCTTCACACAGCTCTGGAGGCAAGGCTGGTACGTGAGGGGAGTCATTTTTAAACAAAAGCTGGTTACTGCCCGGGTGCAGTCACAAAATAGGGTTGGGGTTAGTTTTACAGGGGGTGTCCACTTGCCAGCCTGTAAAGTGGCATGTAATTTCTGGACCGTGTCCTGCTTGATGAGGCAATCTTTTTACAGGTCTTTTGGTGTCCGTGGGCATCCCCAGTGGTGTCAGTAGAGGAAAGTTATAAACTTTCAGCCTGTAGGATCGGGTTTATCATAGATCCCAGCCTCATGGACTGGGATTCCTCAAGGCTGATTGGAAAGGATTCACAGACAAATGATGTAATGGGAGTTACTCAGCTCCTGCAGCACCTTATTGCAATCGATTTCTGGGGGTTTAGCAGGTTCTTTTTGTGTTGTCCATCACCACAAGATTCATTTGGGTATGGTCTGGGTGCACACTCTGAATGCAGTAGGCAATATGGGGTGTGTTAGGCAGAAGGTCCTGACGCCCTTGAGTGACCTCCGTAGCAGCAAGTGCCAGGCAGAGGTGGGACACCAGCTTTGTCAGTGTGATTGGAAACTCTGCGAGTTTGCTGATGTCTGGAGTGACAGAGATGGGGCAGTGATGGACAGAGGAAGCGTTTGCTCCTAAAGAGCTGTGTGGTTTGGCTCCTCTCAGTTCCTGCTCGCAGAGGTGGAGCAGGGCTGTGTGGAGGCTGTGCAGGGGACAGATGGGGAGCCAGCCCTAGGAGGTCCTTGAGAAGAGCAGGTAATGTGACTGCGGCAGGGAGGGGAGGGGTGGCAATGGCTGCTGGCTCTGCGTCACCGAGACGGTGACAACTCCTTAAGCAATTAATTAGCACAGCTGAGAGCCTGAGCTTGGTGCTAAAGGTGAGCTGCAGTTGTACCAGCAGAGATGCACAAAGGCTTTATTGTCTGGCCTGGGACCTTGCTGGGGGCTTGTCTTGGTGTTTGTTACTGCAACACTTCTACAGGCTATTCATGATCTTGTAGAATAGCTGTAGAAACACTGTCTTAAAAGTCCAGCAATGTGGGAGGCCAAAGAGGGGTCATCAGCAATCCTAAATGAAGCTTTGGCAGGTCTGGATACTGCAGGAGAATTACTGCATAGGTTTCTTCTTCACCTTTTTTTCTCCTCTAATGATTCTGCTTTCTGGCATAACAATTACCTACTTTGGATATCAATGTCTATGGGAAACTGGCTCAAGCTAAAATGGTAAATTAACTGCTTTGAAGCTTATGTCCCAGATGTCAGTAGTGATAGATTCTGTCGAGTGGTTTCTAGCTAGAAAAGACTGAGCGGTGTCATTTTTCATGGGAAAACTTCCCATATGCCTCTCCAAGAAGCTTTTCTGGGCAATTAAGTGACATGCTGTATGCAAAGATAACATGAATTCAGAGAGCTTTTGCACTTCATCTTCTGTGACGCACCATACGTGGGATGTCACTGGTCACCATGGGTTTGGCCCCTGGTCTCAGTTACTTCTGCCTGAGCAGGGTTTTCCACCCCTGCTGTCACCCATAACCAACAGGACTCCTGTGGTGTTTTTATATGAATGGTGAGGCTGGGACGTGGGAAGATCTGTGGCAGAGAAAATGCCATCCTACACGTATCCACTGAATGGCATAGTGGGCACCAAGGCCTCTCAGCTCCTGAGCCAGTGGGATGTCAGGTAACAGAGAAACAACACTCTGGACAAGGTGTAGGTGTCATGGGAGTGAAGGTTTTCATGCAACTGAATGGCAACTTCTTTTTCTCTCTTACTATAAGAGACTAATAAAGTTATTCTCACAAGGAGCACCTGTCTCTGTAGGGGAAACCAAAGTGTGCTGCTGTTCACTTACTGGGCAACATGACAATGCAGTCTGGGGGAAAACTCAGCAAAAATCACCATTTTTAGATGTATGCAGAGTGTTTCATGGCCCGTGGCAAAGGAAAGCTACAGCATGGATTGTGATTTGGGGGCTTTCAGAGTCCCCCCCAGAGATGGTGGGGGACACTGGTTGTTTCAGTCCCTGTATGGCTCCATCTCCTCCCAGGAGTCGAGCCCTCTGAGATTTTCCTTGCTTGACTCCTCTGTGCCAGCAGTCCTGAGGTTCCTGCTGCTTTGCATTACAGCCTTGTGTCAAGAAATCTCAGCTCCTGAGGTCAAGTGCTAAGCATTGGCTTCTTTATCATATATTTACTTAGGAGGATTTCATTATACTGAATCTACTAGCTTTGAATAAATTCACATGCAGTAAATTTATTCTTGCTCTTTCTGAAGGGACTTGTGTGCTAGCGAAAACTTTGAAGACAACCATTTATACCAAAAGCAATTACTTTTGTGGTAATTTTGTATGTATTTTACTGCAGATATTGTATTTCTGTTTGACTATGAGCTTTCTCCTAAGTGGCACTGCTGTGCTGGAAGTAGAGAAAGTCAGATGCTTGAATTTTGGGTGCCCCAACTTTTTCACATTGTTAACATTGAATGTATTTGTCTGTGCATTTATTTGAACAAAGTCCACTTGTCTGAATAAAGCGACAGCTTGATCTTATCAAAATCCATTTGTAGTTGCTCCATGTGAAGTGGGAAGGTGGAGTTGTTTTGTTTTCTTAGTGTTGGTTGATTTTGGTAGGGTTTTCTTTGCAACACCACTGCGTCAGCTTCTGGTTATTGGATTTCTTCAGCCATGTGGTAGAGATGGTCTTTCAGGACACTGCAGAGGGCATCTCCAAAGCCTCCTCACTCAGCTCATGAGTATCCAGGAACCATACTCTGCAATGTGGCTAAGTTGAAGTATTGGCAAAAGCAGCTTATTATATTATTTGGAATAATAAACCTGTAAAAATCCTTCTGCAAATAACTTTCAAATGTGTGATGGAGCAAAGCTGAATTATTCACCTCAGCAGCTGGTTTGCTCCATGCAAACCATAATGCCATCTACACAGGAACTCTTTCTGGTGCCTCCGTTGCGCCCCTCTGCACCCAGGATCTCCTGCAATCACTTTACCAAGTCTAAAACAAATCAGGAGGAAAAATTCAAGCAGAATTTAGGCAGTTAGGCCTGATAACCCAATAAGCCTTCTCTCCACTGGTTTGCTTTACATGCTCCGTTTCAGCAGGTAAGCCTTGGTGGTCCTTGTGATGAGAAAAAGCCATTCTTTGGGGCTGAAGGTTTGGTTTACCAGAAGTGTTGGTTGTACAGATATCAGTCGGGATAATAGCTGTCCATCCTCCATCTAAATGTGCCCGTAGCATTTCCAGAGGGCAAACATGCATGACTCCTTTTGAAAATGGACAAGGGAAAACTGGGGGAAGGTGTACTAAAGAGAAGTCTCATGGTCATATTAAAATCCAGAAGGGTGGGATTATTTTTTTCTTCATCATAAGTTTCTCCTTAACGAGATTTATTTAATTTAGAAGTGGCTTATTAACTAGTTTAAAAAAGGAAAACCAAATCAATAACCTTAAAGAAATATAGGTCCCTTTTAAATTGCAAATTCTATATTCCATGCTGGATTATTGTTTTATGGGGAGCTAGTGATATTTATACTGTACGTATCTACATATTTCACCAGAAAGCAAAAATTGTTTTCCAGGGGAAATTATTATAGAGAAAAAAATATTTCATAATAAGCTATTGCTATTACAGTATATAATATTTGTGCTCAAGCCTGAATCTGAGATGAACAAAAGATTTGTCATCTGAACAGCCCTCAACATCCCAGTCTAAATTTTGTGGCTAACTTTAACCCTTGCAATAGACAGTGGAAATCACTTAAACCTTCCTATTATTGCTGCAATGAAGTAGACAGAAACATTTATCTGAGCATTTCCATGGCATGAGAATGTTGTGGTGTTTCCTGGGCTGTTCATTATCTGACTAAGCCACTCACATCTACAGGAACCACATCCCACTTGACTTTTGACCTTTTTTCCTTGCATGGCATTTGGTTTAGGATTTAATGACAAATAAAAAGTTTACTTCTGGGTCAGTAGGTCTGTGAAGTTTCAGTTGGTCCAAATAGGGCACACACTTGAGGAGGTTTGCTGGCAAAAGGAAGGAAAGACTTTTTTTGATTCAGGTAGAAGATAGCTGCTCAGTACATCTGTGGATAGGTCCTGTCTCTGTCTTAGCCTGCTCTGGGAGCCTGGGCAGGATTTCTGTATCTTCCTGGTGCAGCAATCTATTGCTGGATTTCCCTCCCACAGTGAGGATTTCTGAATTCACATTCACTGGGTGTTAGTGACGCCTGCCACGGAAAAATCTAGGGACAAACTGCACATTGTTGGTTATTTTCAAGAGGAAACCAAAAGAAAAGTAAGCACACTGAGAGTGTTTTGTAATTCATGTTTTGAAATTGGCACTTAATAGGTTGAAATTAGCATGAACTGAAAGCAAAGAAAAACTTTGGGCACAACAGGGCTTTGCAGTACTTTTTGAGAATTCAGGGAGAAGTACATTTTGGCAGACTTCTAGTTGCAGCTTCTCATGTGCTATTACAGCCCTCTTCATGGGGATCCAGCAAACCCTGGAGAAATCACACACGTGAACCCACTTAAATCTTCCCCGTGCCAGGCTTCTAAATGGGGGTCTAAGGCTCAAGCTGCTTCTAGTTATTGTGGTCTGCCTCAGTTTAAGTTATTTTTCTCATGAAAGACTGAGCAGAAGTGAAATTGGTGCTGTAATAAAAGGTGTCCCAATTTTGTAAGGACCTTAAAAGCAGCTGCTGAGGACAAACATTAGCCTAAGAAGGTCTCCAGGGGTTGGCTTTGACGGGGGTAATCTTTCTTGTAATACCATTCCTAATGTGGATCTCTGTTAGCCATATGTAGTAATTTCTTCCTCTGTATTTGCTCTGATACATCTCTAGGGCTGCTTGTATGTGCTGTAGAATATTTACTGCGTTTCTTTCTTTCAATCTATTGTGCCGTGGTCTTGTAATATGTGTCTGTTGCAGATCTGTTCTCTCCTAAACTTGTAGTGTACTTCCTAGCTTCTCCCTTATTCCTTGTAGTAGGTTTGTCTTTTCCTCAAATGTCCTCTCTGAGCACTGCACCTCTGAGCTGAGGGTACATCAAACTGCAGTTCCAGCTCCTGCTCATGGAAGGGAGCCTCCAAGAAAAATGGGAAGAGACTACTCACAAGAGCATGGAGTGACAGGACAAGAGGGAATGTCTTCAAACTGAGAGTAGGCTTATATTAGATATTAAAATATCTTCCCTGTGAGGATGGTGAGGTCCTGGCACCGGTTGCCCAGAGAAGCTGTGGCTGCTCCATCCCTGGAAGTGTTCCAGGCCTGGTGGGATGGTGCTCTGAGAAACCTGGTCTAGTGGAAGGAGTTACTGGCCATAGCAAGGGGGTTAAAACGGGGAGATCTTTCAAGTCCCTTCCAACCCAAACCACTCTGATTCTATGTGCAGCATTGGGAACAGGAGTGAGAGGCACAGAACAGCAGTGGTTGCCTCAGTATCTTCTGATCCTTACTGGTGGGTCCTGTTCAGATATGCCTGTTGTCCAACAGATATTCAGGGGTTCAGCTTTGGTAGCTGCAGTCTCAAGTCTGTTGCATTTGGTTCTGGCCTATTTTCCCAGCCAGTGAAGCCTTCCTGTTTGCTATTTGTATCTCCAGTCCTGACACCAGCTGTTAACAAGTGGCATCTTGATGCTTTGTGATGTCTGGAGGTGGTTTAGGAATGTTCTTACTCCTACTTCTCTTTCTTTGCATCACTTTTGCTATATAGATGATACCATAATAGAATAACACTTCACAGAGGAGTCTGTTGGATTTTGTTTTGACTATTACTGCTTGATTGCATTTGTCATTGTTTTTTCCTGTTGTTTTTTTTTTTTCCTTTTTTCCATGCTTTGGATTTTTTGGTCAAATATCAAGGCATCCTAAACCATGATAGAACAAATGTTCTTTAGGAGTAATATCAGAACTCTTGTTCAAATGTTCTCCTGCCTCTGCACTCCAGAATTCATCATCCTCCCAATGCCCCATTGCAGTGTCTGTGCAGATGATTTCTTCTGTGTGCCATTTACAGCTGGCCTGCCTGTCTGGCCATTTGTCTAGAAAATCTAGACAGCTTTTAGACTGGTCAGAGGAATTCCACGCCACTGACTTAGCTGAGCTCTGGGGAACTCTCATCATCTCTGACCTTTTGTTTGCTCCAGCTCAACAGAGGGGTACGGCATTCAGGCTGGGTCTGTGTCACATCCATGGCATGCAAGGAAATCATTCTTGCATCTCTGCTGCTGTCTCTTCTGAAGAGCAGCTCACAGCTGTAATTTCTGCAGTCAGAGGGACTTGGCAAGTGGTGGATTGACAGCACTGTCCAAACTGTCCCAGACAGGGCCCTGGAGATCTCTGGGTGTCAGCCAGTGCCAGACCTCTGCTGCTTTCTTGGGAGACCTGGGGCTGTCTGCTCTCACCTGTCATCCCCTAGGAAGGGAAGGGATCCAGCTGACCAAAGGCAATCACTTTGTCAATGAGGATAAATAAATAAGGATCATAATCCAATTGTTATGGCAATTGCAATGCAGCAAACTTGAGGCAACTTTCCAAAGCTTCTATATTTATACCTCACTCATTTAAAGCAGAAGGAGGCACCAGCTTTTGCCACTTTCCCATGTCTCAGGCAACTCACATTGCCAGCTCACACAAACTTCTTGATGGGTGTCAGTAGGACCATCTCTTGTACTGTGTTTACTGGCATGCTCTGCCTCTAATTCCAGGGACTGAAGGCTGATGGTGACTTACAAAAATAATAAATGCATAATAAATAATAAAAGCCTTCTTGGCGCTATAGTTCCCAGCTGTACAGCATTGACTTCACCCACTCAGGACAAAGCTTGTACAACAGGTGGTGATGCCTTGTACCAAAACTATGGGAAATCAGAAGTATTTAATTTAAAGTCAAAGTCCACAGTCTTTTTAATGTGAAAATATAGCATAGCACAGTACTTAGGACTATGGGTGGAGGAATCTTCTGAAAGTCTGTAAGCAAATCTGAAGATTGATTACTAATTATCAAGTCCTTTCAGGAATTTGTCTTAGTTTTTTTAGGTTTCAAATTACGATAGCAAGGTAATGAAGACAAATTTTCCATAGCTGTAACTGAAAGCTTGGTACAGGTTGTACTTGAGGCAACTGGGTCATCCTTTGGTTAAATTATTAAATATTCCTGCATCTCATTACTTGGCTACAACCCAGTGAAATCAGCAGCACATCACCTGCAAGGGGGGGGGCTAATGTGACCTTAGAACTCCTGTGCAGGTGACTTGTGTGTGATCCACTGATCCCTGGCTGGTGGGAGTCCTTGGTCTCTGTCCTTCTGCCCTGTGTATCAGTCCATTGATTACTGATGCCTTGTGCAGTGGGACACCCCACAGCCAGGGGCTTCCCCAGCAGAGCTCCCCGTGCCCTTGGCTGGGGCTGCAGGGCTGTCTGGGCAGCTCTGGGGACACAAAGGTGTCAAGCCCACAGGACTGATGTCCCCCTGGTCTCCTCCTACAGACAGACCTGTGTTCCTGTGCTCACTGCCAAAGTCATAAAATCAATCAGAAATTAAAGGCCAGATTCATGAGTTCACTTCAGCTGCTCTAGTGGTACATACCAGCTGCAAATTCAGCTTTTATGCTGTTGCTACTTTCCCCAGCTTTTATGTGTTAGCAGCTTTGCTTTTAAAAGCAGTTTTTAAATGGCTTGAGATTGATGCTTAACTTCAAAGTGCTAACAAATATTGCATTGCAAATTCTTCCTTGGGCAACTCCATTACTTTTTCTTTTTTTTTAAATAATTTTGAAAACAAAGGATATTCTTCAGGGGAAAGCTGTGCTAAGGTGAATGATGTTTCTGAGTATGCACATCAGTGCCCTGTGAACGGAGCACTGCAGTGCCAATGAGTGCATCTAAACCCACGATTGGCACAATTAAGAACACCCATTATGATGTATAATTCTGTCAGGCTAAGGAGCTCTCAGGTAAAACCAAAAGAAATCTCAATTCAAAAACTAGTGCCATTCCTCTGCTGTTGTCAGAATTCATTGGATCGTGTGAGAGTTTGATATTTTTAAGATTTTAAAAATTAATTGTGATGGTGATTTTATGAAATTTTATGAAATGTAGTGATTTTATTGATAAACTTCATACTGAAAGTACCTATTCTCACTTCTTTTCATATTTTTAAGCAAAAATACAACAATCACTATCAAGGCTTAAGAACTGTAGTTAAGCAGCACATTTCAAAACATAATATATTTTAAAATACAGTCCCACATTATGTAACTGCCACACAATTTAATTTTGGATGGTTTACTCTGCATTTCAGGTTGCAGATATTGCTAGCTTTGCAGTCCAGCCTAGTGTTAAAACATCAAATTTCCTGATTCCATCATGCGTGTTCTTTCACAGTTGCTTTTAAATATTTCATCCAAAATTACTGATATACCAGCTCTGCTTTATAATGCTTTTTAGGGGACTAATGACAACTCTTTGGGATTTGTAGAGGTTTTCTCCTGTTTAAATTGGCAATTACTCTTCTCACTTAGCTCTGTCTTAAGATATATTTGTTATAACCGAAATCTTCTGGTGTGAAAAATTGCCCCGGCTTTATATCTGGTTTAGCAGGTCATTAAACAATTGGCTTTTCTCTAACAGCATCCCAACTATGGTTTTCCAAAGTTTATAAGTGACCATTTCCATATGTCTGCATAAGACAAGTATTAAACCATCTGACAAGTTAAATCAAAAATCAGACAAAGAGAGAGGGGATAAGGGAGGAGAGATTATATAACCCTCTTTACTTGAACAAGTTGAAATCTCACTGTTTTCCCCAAATAAGCAATATGCTCTGTCAGCACTACAGTACAGCATGCGTGTGCATATTCATCCCAATCTATATAGCCATACATTTGTGTAGTTAATCACGGGTGGGGGGAAAACACATTTGCATCTATGCAAATGCTCTTCCAAAAAATGGAGCAAGGAGAGACCGTGCCAGGTAATCACAGCAACTCCCCTTGCTCGGTGCAGCAGGTCGGGCACGTGAGCATCCCCGGGTGGATGAAGGAAGGGAATGTGGCCATTAATTAGTGAGTTCAGTGGCCCTTGTGCACCGTGTGGCTGTGCCTGCCCAGGGCAGCGGTGTGTGCCTGCGGGGGCAGGGTACGTGTGGCAGGCAGTGTTGTGTTGATGATGGCTCCTTTGCTCTCGGGAAGATTAACCTATTTTTAGACCAAACTGTTGGTGTGAGGCCAGGAGAAGCCTTCTATCTTTTAGATTTATGGAGGTTGCCAGGCAGATCTTAAACACTTTCTCTAAGCTGCATTTATTTGTATTTTGGCTTCGTTTTGGAGGCCAAGTTCCCTGTATCTCTTTGGATAGGACCCTTGATATTGAAACAGGTCTGGAGTCTGTCAAGTAATCCAATTCATTCAACATTTGGAATTACCGTGCAAAAAAAAGTAATTTATTTTCTAATTATTCTCTGTCTTGCCCAACCGTGCATTGCTGAAGTGTCACTATTTAAAATATTTATCTCTCTCCACTGCGTGATCTGCTCGAAGGCCAAGGAGGGGCGATGAAATAAAAGCACTCTTTCCCAACACAGGCACATTACTTTGACTTGTCTTGGGCTGTTTTGACGTCTCCCTGTAAATACATTTATTTTTCATTAGGATGTTTCTGGGTTTGTGGCATCCAGGAAAGCCAAAGCCATTATGCTGTTCATCTGTTAGAGACAAAATGAAGATAAACAAGTGTAATGAACTCCCGCTGAAGCCATTTCTCTGTTGTCTTTCCCTTGCTGCAAATGTGTGTGTGTGTGTGTGTGTGTGTGTGTGTGTGTGTGTGTGTGTGTGCAGCTTTCTCGTGCTGGCTGGATGGGGGCAGCTGCTCTCAGTGCTTCCATTCTTCATCTGCGAGGAGGATTCAGCTGGGGAGAAGGATTCAAGCTCTGAGTGTGCTGTAGTCCTCAGGTTTTGATGTTGTGTCTGGAGAGCTCTGGCCTGGGGCATCACCTGTAGCTTCTCTTGGGAGGCTGTGGGGTTTAATTTGTGATGTCGCCCCCACAGCAGTTTCCTCCATCCCTCTCCAAGGTGTTACAAGGATAAATACACTGGAGATGGAAATGTGAGGACAGAATGTCTGTGAGATCCAAGCGGGTACTGCTGTGGTTGTTGGTGGGGATTGGAGGATCATGTAGGGGATGACACTTCAATACTGCATCCAGCTCCAGGGTCCCAACACAGGAATGACATCAACCTGTTGGAGCAACTCCAAGTTCATCAGAGGGATGGAGCACCTCTCCTGTGGGGAAAGACTGAGAGAATTGGGACTGGGGCAGGCTTCTGTGTGACCTAACTGTGGCCTTCCAGGAGCTGAAGGGAGCCTGCAAGAAAGATGGAGAGGGATTGTTTACAAGGGCATGGAGTGACAGGAAAAGGGGGAATGGCTTCAGACTGAAAGGGAATAGGTTTAGATTGACTGTTAGATTACTGTGGCAGTGGTGAGGCACTGGTACAGGCTGCCCAGAGAAGTTGTGGATGCCCCATCCCTGGAAGTGGTCAAGACCAGGTGGGATGGGGCTCTGAGAAACCTGATCTAGTGGAAGGTGTTCCTGCCCATGGCATAGGGGTTGAAATGAGATGATCTTTAAGGTCCCTTCCAACCCAAACCATTCTGTGATTCTATGCCATGTTCACTGCAGGGATTTTTATTGCAGGCTGGAGAGCCTCATCCCAGCTATGGGCTAAAAACAAACTATTGCAGAGCCTGTGGCATAGTAGCCAGTACGATTGGAGGTTGGTGGGTAGGGAGTTAAAGGCAGCCAGAGACAGGAATATTGTTTGGAGATCAGGGAAAGCTTGGAAAGGATAGAAAGTAAGCTGCAAAGAGGCATGAAGATGAGAATAAAAATGAAAGCGAATATTGAGCTTCCTAGGGTGGCACATATGCTCTTTCTTCGTCCTAGTCGTTCAATTATTTCCTATTTATTTGCGCCCTCTCTCATGCGCCCATCCCCAGCCTTCCAAACTGACTTGCTCATTGAGTCTAAGTGAGTTTATGCTGAATTTTAAAATACCTCCTTTTTCTCCATCTCTAAACTGCTAATCTCTCAGGCTGAGGAATCCTGGGACAAAGAGGAGTCCGCAGAGTGGAACTCTGTAAAATTAGCTTTTGCAGCATTAATGTTTGCACAGTTACAGGCTGAAGCCCTGCACTCCCCCTGCTTGGCAGCCTGCCTCCCTTCCCTGGGGAGGCCAGCACAGAGTGAGCTGCCTTCGTCCTTCTCTTCCTCCTCTTCTTCCTCCTCTTCCTCCTCCTCCTCCTCCCTTGCCACCATCCCTCCACTGCAAGAGGAGCAGAGGGGAGAACTGGCATTCATTTGGACAAGGGTTTAACTTGCATTATCTTGGTCTTGTCTCCTGTTATTGAAATGTGTTCTCAAATACAGCGTAAAATTGAAATTCCAGTGCTGGTGTCACATTGTGGGGATGATTAGCTGGGAAAAGAGGGCACATGGAGGGATATTTTTTGGGTGAAACCAAGCTGAGACTTGGCACATGCCGTGCATTGCTTCCTTGTGCTGCAAGCCCTCAGATTTTGGCAAGCAATTTAATCTGAATCATCCATATGCAGGATAGGGATGGTTTTGGAGCAAAAGGAAGGTGCAGAGGTTCCAGGCTGGTGTAGTGCTGTGATACCCCTGCAGGGAGAGACCTCAGTGCCTTTGGCCGATAAGCAGGCAATGAGTGGCTTTGAGTGAATGGCTTTGAGCCCGGTGGCTGCAGTCACCCAGGGTCCTCCGCCTGGGTGCCTGAGAGAGCAGAACAATAGATGATGCCCTGAAATCTAGTGTTAAGCTCCTTTTGACAATTTCTTGTTCTCTCTTATGCCACATTTTAGTGTAAAAACAAGCACCTTGAGCACCTGAGCACCTTGCTCCGGTTTTTCACTCCTTGCAACTTGCTCTCTGCAAATCACCTATTCAAACACCATCCCTAATGCCTGTGCTTCTTTATTCCTCGCTGCTTCTGCTGTTGTTTATTAACTTGCTCTGCACGGCATCTGGGGAATTTGTTCATTGGAAAAGCAAAATGCAGTCGTGTTTCTGCCTAACACATGTAGCAAGGTACTCTCAGCCTGCCGGGCCTTGAGCAGGATCCAGCGCTAAACGCTGCAAACCCTCCCCGCTTCCTCTCCCGGCCCCGCTCAGCTGATTGCCTTCTATTTTTCCTTGTGGTGTTGTTATTAATAATCATATACCAATCTCCTCTGACAATCACAATCATTTCCTGGGAGAGAGCGAATCCAAGTCAACCACATCCAGCTACCCAGCGAAATGATGCTGTGTCTACCAGCCTGATGAATGCCGCTCCTGTCTGTGCCCTTTCTGTGCGTGGAGCACTTGATGATGCTGGAGGCTGCACTAGAGATTTTAAGCTGTCTATTTCTCAAGGAAACTGGCTGCAGGGAGGAGACATGGCTGCCGAGGATTAAAGGGGCATGGTGATTTTTTGGGAAATAACATTATGTCTGGCTGTTCCCCTAGGTGTGTCTGCCTGCAAGGGTCAGGTGCAACAGGACTGTCCAGGGATCTGGTGTCCTCAGCCCAGTTCTGCATGGATAAAATCTCTACCCTTAGTGACTGGCTTTGCAAATGCTTCTCGGAAATAGATTGAGCCAAGTACCTCTGCTTTCTCCTGTATCTGTGCCCCCAGTTTCCATCCTCCTGTGAGACAAAGCCCAGGGAGCTCTTGCAAACAGGTTTCTTGCTGGAAGGGATTCCCAGTGGCAAAATAGGGGTGAAAGCTTTTTCCCAGAGCTCACTGGTTTCTCAGTTATCTCCCTCTTACTCTCAGCTTGGCTCTGCAGGCTCCCAGGCTATGTGTGCTGCCAGGTTTTTCTACCAGAGCAATTTCCCTTGTTGCAATTCTTGACAGCACCACTTTTTCTCCTAGAAACATGGGGCTGCTGAATGTCTAGTGAACTCAATTGGCCTGGATGGATGGGATGAGCCAGGTCGGTGTGCTTTGAGGCAGAAACCACCCTTCCTGTGCTAAAAGAAAAGGTGGTGACTGCAACTCGCTGGGGTGGCTTGTGCTTGGGTGGGGAGGAGAGCACAGGAGGGTACTGCTTGTATGCATGGGGGGGGACTCTCACGTGGGGCACCCTCCATGTCTGCAGCTTTTCTCCAGGGTGTCTTGCTCTGCAGCCAGCCTGGCTCTGCCTTTTAGTGCAGTTCATGGAAAGCTGCCTTTTTGGCTGATGGGCTGAGCGTGGCTGGCTGTGCAGTGTGGAAAGCTGGGGTTGGCGGGCACACGTTCCACATGCAGAGGAATTGCTGGGGGCTCACTGAAGTGAGGTGCCCAGGAAGGGCAGAGCTGTGGGTTGTGTCTTGGGAAATGAGGTCAAGAAACCCTTGGGAGCTCAATTAACCACACATGACCGGGACAAACTAGGACACCGATTGCATGACTGGCGAAGATGAGAGCCCGTGGCCTGCTTGGTTTGCTCCAGGCTTAGAATGTCTTCATTTATTTTGCCTGTATTTGTCACTATTTTGTTCTTGGATTCAGAGTAGAAAGTCCTGACCTGAGCTCCCACGCTCTGCCCGTGTGACCCAGCAGTGTCTGGTCAGCAGAGGCAGTGAGTGGGGTGCAGCCAGCTCAGGGCACAGAAGCAGTGCATGGCTCTCCTGCCCTCCATGTTCTTGGTCTTTGCTCAAGCAAACTCTGACATATATTTGTCTTTTCTGTATTTCCTTGTGGATCATTCTATGAAATATTGCGAAGTGGATCCTGTTTTATGTTAGGAGCTATTTGTAATGAGATTGGAGAGAGATACAGTGTTTGACTGCAGTGGCTGTTAATTTTAATATGCTGTGAATCTCGAGGTAGCTCTTTATTCTTCCTACATTGAACTTGCACACTGCTGCTGCTACAGTCTGCATGGGGGACATGTCGTGTGAACCAAATAGGCTTAATGAGGAACAGAGGGAAAAACTCTGCCAGTATTTTATAAAACATGAGATTTATTTTCTTAGATGCAGATCACAGTGTCTAGATATTTATAGGCTTATGATTTAGTAGCTCTGAGGAAACTACCTCTGAGGAGGTAGTAAGAAGGATGGGGTGGTTGACAGAGACCTTAAAATTGCACTCAGTTCTGCTGGGCAGAAAATGTGTGCGCTGGAAAATACCAGTTCCTGCTGGTCTGAGCAAACAAAGTCCTTCACAGGTGAGGGATGGTAGAGAGCACATCAGCAGCACAGGGCCACGGATGGCAGGTTAGTGCTATACAATAGGCTCCTTAATGGTTGGGTGAGTTGGGCAGAGACTCAGTGAAAAGAAAGGGGAAAGGACAGGGCAGAGTGGTGAGGATCTGGGAATGAGGGCTTGGGAACACTCCTAAGATGCTTCAAGTAAATTCTTGCCTATGTCCTAAACCAAAATAAACTATAAAAACCCACATGTGTCTGAAAGCATGCAGGGAAACCCCACAGTGGTATCCAAAGGTTCATAGAGGGGATCTGAGCAAGCTTTTGGTGTTTACCCAGCTCTGAGGACTGGCTTTGGAGGTTAAGGTTTTCTGAGCTCTGGAGTTAAAGTACAAGGGGGTTTTAATTTTGCTGGTGTTTGGGGTATTTATTTTTTATTGCAGCTGTTTTGCTGAATGGCTGCTCTCTGACTGCCTTTGAATTTAGAGGGAGACTGTCACCACTGGTGTTCTGTTTGTCAGTTGTCTGTGAGCAGCAGACTGGAGATAGAACTGCATTTGATCGTTTGTCAACTTTTCCTTTTGTGTTGAATATCTGATAACGTTTGGTGAGCGCTCATTCTGTGTATGCTCGTTTGATCAGCTGCTGCAAAAATTGCAGGTGATGGAAGAAGAGAGGTTGGGACATGGCTAAGGCACATCTGCAGTTGAATGTTTGTCAACAACAAGGTGCCCACTCGACTTGCTAATAACAGGCATTGGCAAAGAGGTGGTTCCAGGCTTCTGCAGGCAATTACTGGTTCCCTAAATCTGTGGGCAGGCTGAAAGCATATTGGGCTGAAAGCATATTGCCTTTCCAGGACTGCTCTTGGAGGTGTGTTTCACATCAGCAGCTGCCTAAGGGGTGTCAGATCCAGAGCAGGCCTACAAGTTCTCAGTGTGGTGATGACCTACAGTGCCAAAGCCCTTGGGAAGAGTGTGCAGGACCTGGCTTTACTGCCACAACCTCTGAGGATTTTCATGGAAGAGAGACGGGAAATGTCAGGTTGCTACAGTATCCAAACTTGGTACTCTGGTGCCTGTAAAATTCAGCTCTTCCAGAGGTCCCTGCACAGAGAGTGCTGTTGGCATGGCAGCCTCTGCATTTGGAGGTCCGGGGAAAGCTGAACCCCCTCGATGGGAGATGGAGGATGCCTTTTCCTTGTCTCCTCCCCTCTGCTCAGAGCCTCCCTGAAGCCTGAGCAGAGCTGTGCTTTGACCTGGTTCCTGCTGTCAAGTGCTTCCATTTACTCTGTGAAAAAATCTTTCTGCTGTCTCTGGGACCCAAACCCCCGGGAGGAGCCCGTGACTGTGACCAGTCCTCGCCCTGCACTTGTGCAGAGCTCCCCGCTCAGACCCGGCTCTGTGAGCAGCACCACGGCAGTTATTTGTAGGGTGGGGTTTTTTCCACTTTTGTTTCTCATCAGAGGCTGAGTAGCACACTCACACAGGGCATATCAGGCCTCTTGCAGCACACTTCATTTAAAAAGCTATTTTGTAATTGCAAAGCAATACACATGCTTCAACAACCCCCTCCTCTCAAAAGCAAACAGAGAAACGGCACAGAGAAATAAAATAAAATGGTATGAGAATTGTCCATGCTTGCTCTATTCCACTGTTCATGTGCTGGGGAGAAAGAAGAGGTGAAGCAAAGTTACTAAAATGAATATATAAAAAATAAACAAATAGAAAAACAGCCTCTAATGTACTTAGCGTTGCAAGCTGTGGGATGGGGATTAGCCCCGCCTGTCCTCCCCTATAGCGCAGTGTGCTCCGGACGGTGGGACGCGGCTGCCTTTCCCGTGCTCGCCCTGCTGCTCGCAGGTGTGCCTGGCGGCAGGGAGGTGACAGCGGCAGGGAGGTGACAGCAGCGCTCCTGCCCTGCGGCAGCGCCTGGCCACGACGGGGCAGAGCTCCCTCCGCACCCCTGCCGTCCCCGGTGTATTTTTGAGGGGGACCGAGTGTTTTATCCCGCCGTGCAGCTGTGGATTAGACCGACTCCGCCTCTCGAGGGAGTCCTGAAGAGGCTCCGCCGGCAGCGCAGCGTGCCCGTGCCCACGGCGAGCGCTCTTCGGGAGCACGGAGCCCGGCCGCGGCACCGTCCCCAGCGCGGCTGCTGCCAGCCCTGCCCGCCGCTCCTGCCCGGCCTGCTGCCGAGCCTCCCGCTCCTGCGGGGCCGCAGAGGGAAGGGAAAGGTGAACCTGCTGCCGGGCTGCGCTCTGCAGAGCTGCCAGCTCCGGTTTTGTCATCCCTGCTCCGCTCTGCCTCTGCGAGTGCAGCGGGGGCATTCTCAAAGACGTTCGCTGCGGTTCGCAGCACGGCTTGAGGGGCAGGAGCTGGGCAGGAGCGAGCAGCCCTTGCCGAGCAGCTTTCAGGGCCGAGCTGCCGTGGGGGCCGGTGTGTGGTAGGATCCTGCCGCTGACGGTATCTCCTACTGCAGCTTTTTTGCAGCATCAGAAAAGCAGGGTGGAATTAGGCCACGTAGCCTGTGGTATGAGCTCTGCTTGTTGGTATTGTTAATAGCTCTGCTCAGAATATGCTGACTTTTTCTGAACAAAAGCTAAAAAGCAACCCTCACAAATTAATTATTATTAATACTTTGTGCTCTCTTAGCTATGCATGCAGCCATTCAGGGTGGTAAATACCCATTCTTGTGCTTGATCTCCATGGCTCAACCTCTCTTGGATGGCAACAAAGCCTTGTACTGGGAACGCCTGTGTTTGGGGGCAGCTTGGCAATTCTGGGGCAACAACCTCTCTCCCTCTCCCTCCTCACATAAAATACAAGTAAAATGCTTTAAGCCTAAAGGAGTTACATGGATACTATGCCAGGATGACTAAGATGAACCCAGGGATTTCATCTGCTGCCAGTTGACATTGATTCTGTGACTCCTTTATTACTCTGCTGTGAAGGCTGACTTACAGTGAAGTTTGCTCTGGCCCTAAATTTGTCCAACTCTAGTGAGGTCAGGGATTTCTTGGGATTATAAACCAGAACAGAAATTTGTGGCTAATATACTGGGTGGTAATCAGGGGTTTTTTTCCTCTCACATCTTGAGCTTTCCTGTCAGGGTGGCCATGTGTTGCCAAGGCAGTGGGAGAGGGCATGGCACAGGTATCTTGAAGGTCAGAGGTATCTTGTCCTGCTGAGCATGTTGGGAATGCAGCACCAACACACTGAGAGCTGGGCCCTAGGGAGGAAGACAGGGCTGGTGTGACAAGCACTGATGCAGTATCTCAGCCTGCTGATGTGCACAGCAGAGCGTGGCAGTGAGCAAGTGCTGTTTGCAGCGCGCAAGGAGGTGGCAACTTGGGTTGTTGTCTGCTTGGTTTGTACCTTGTGTGCTGGTTTAGGTGCAGTTATGTGCTGCCAGATTACTGACAACCACGAGCTGCAGCAGCCTGGTCCCCTTCTCTGCTGGCATCCATCAGTGCCTGTGCAGAGCCATGAACTGGGAGTCAAATACTCACCCCTCACTGGTGAAATTAGCCTCTCAGCCACCAAGTTCACCAGGTTTTTTAAAAACAAGTTC
The DNA here is from genome assembly GCF_015832195.1 of Motacilla alba alba. Classification (NCBI taxonomy): domain Eukaryota; kingdom Metazoa; phylum Chordata; class Aves; order Passeriformes; family Motacillidae; genus Motacilla; species Motacilla alba. The sequence continues at coordinate 16,117,984 of NC_052027.1, read as the reverse complement.
TCAGCCTTTCAGTATTGTGACTTCTTCCACTCCAAGTGCTACCCGTGTAATCTCTTGCACATTTCAAAGCTACTTGAAACAGCTCCTTGCTTTAGTGCTTGCCAGATTCCCCCCCAGCTGCCAGGAAGGGAGTAAGCAGCCGCTGCCTGTTCTACTTGAGAAATTCAACTGCCAAGTGGTTATTTACAGCGGGCAGAGGAATGAAAATGTTAAATGAAATCAATTGCTGGCAATGTGAAAAAAGGAAGGGGGAGGAAAAAACCCCAAACCCTTACAAAATCAGGATTATGCTGGCTGCAAGCTGTAGCCACCTTAAAAGGATTGCAGACAACAAACAGCAAAATGCCGACAACAAAGCCATGCCCGCATTAGGCCAGCCTGGTGCTGACTCTGACTTTTGTTTCTGTCTAATCTCCCTATTCTTGTCCATTTTGGTCCCTTTCTTGGCAGTGTATGGGGAGATGGAAGGGCTTTGGAAAAGAAGCTGGATTGTGTTAAAACAGTTGTTCAATCCATTTCAACATCAGGCTCCCTGCCTGAATTTAACCTGGAGCTAAATGAAAAATTAAAAACTAAATGAGCCCTATCTCCCTGATGAACATCGAATTTTGCCTTTAAAATTGGAGTATTTTTATTTCCCTTGACTTTACAGGATGGAAGTGGTGGGAAGGTTACTGGGAGAGGCTGCCAGCCAGTTTGGTTCTGACTGGATCACAATTTTTTTTTTTTAGGTGTCAATCCCTCCCTTTACATGGAAGCCTCAGGCTTCCCTGCTAAATCTCTACAGAGACAAGTGAATCACAGCCTTGCATTGGGCAGTGTGGCAATTAATCAGCCATTAAAAAGGAAGACCTGCTGTCTTATAAACCAATTAGATGGGAACTGGTTGCTTGTGTAACTAATGGAGTGGGGTTGCTAGTAAGTTAAAGGCTCCTTGTGGAGAGAGGAGCTGAAATAAGTCTCTATTACAGGGCTTTAAAGAACGTATTGAAACCACCAGAGCACCAGATCTTCCTCTAAAACAGGAATCTCAATTTGCAGCCATACATTGCAGTAAACACTGTCCCCTCTGCTTGCCCTGCAGTTGGCTGAAGAAAGTATTTTTAACTTTTGATGATGAAATGTTTTAAAGTTCTCTTTTTTCTTAAATCTTGACTGAGTTTCTGGGCAGGGATGGAGATGATGATGAGGATGAATGGCAAGAACCCCTCTGAGGCTGGGTAAGAGGGGTGAGGCAGTGCTGTGGGATGCTCTGTGCGTGCCAAGGGATGGGTTCACTGAGCCCTAGCTAACCCTGGGGCAGGATTTGGTGCACTCTCCATTAATGCAGCACCTTTTTTAGCTTGTTTGCAGGATGGGTCTGCTCTTAGGAGCTAGGCTGATGCTTTTGCATAGCACTGCCTTTGTGTTTGGGCTGGTGCTGGTGTGGGGCAGGCTCGCTGGCTGTAGGGAGGGTCTGTGTCACTGAGAGAGCATGTTGTTATCTGTGCCCTGAGCAGGGTTTACTCCAGCAGCCAATGGAGCAAATCTCAAGTGTTTAGCTGGTTGCACTGGGCTTTCAATTCTTGGCAGTTCTGCTAATGTGCTAATTTGAACTGCTCTCTCCTGAGAACACATTCAGTCTGCTGGATGCTGAGCCAAATGGAGCGGGGGGCTGACCCCAGCCTGCTACCTGGAGCTGAGTGTGGATTTCAGGAGCAGTCCTGTGCTCCACCCATCCTGACCAGGGCTGTAGGGGTGGGATTGGGCGGCTGTCCCAGCAGCAAGGGAGGAAGTGCCTTGGTGAGGAGATTCTTAAGCTGATTCATTGGTTTCCAGTTCAATTTATTCTGCTTTTAGAAGAGGTGTGATTGCTGTCATTGGGCTACTAAAATAACAAGATATATGTTTAAGTTTACCTAATATACTGTGTGCAGCTACTTAGGAACAGTGCAAACTAGATAAATAAATCATGGCCTTGCTTCATTGTGGCAATGATTTTGTGTCTGCTCCATCATAACACAGGGCCTATTAATTTCACTGAGAATGTGGGACACAGCATTCACTTACCTTATGCTTACATTTAACAACATTCACGTGCAGAATTTTAACAGATCATTCTAGGTCAACCAAGAGAGTTGTTGCTAATCCTTTTTTGCAATTCCAGTAAGCAGGAATAATTTTAGACTACATCTGTGGTAGGGAAACTGTTGCTATAGCATAAAATGCTGAAAAGACAGTTTGGGGTGCAGAGAAGGGCACTGGGTGCACCAACTTCTAGTTTTGGTTCAGAAACTTGCTTGGTGACTATAGGAAATACTCTTAACTTCTGAGAGCCTGTATCTTCCTGGCTTCCCTCATGGCACAATCTGTATTTTTTTATTTGTGACTTTTCTTGAATGCAGTATTTGCATTATTTATGTAGTTGCAGTGACTAGGGGTGTTGGCCTGCCTTGCCCACTGATGCTGCCTTGTACCAACCTCAGTACGTGGTGGCAACACAAGCTCTGCGTGTGCTTCATCAGCGAGGAGGTGCTGAGCAGCCCGTGACAATCAGCTCCTTTTGCTTACTGCTGGGTGAATTCTGCATTTCAGGGCTGATCCTGGCACCACACTGCAATGTATAAATGCTCTTGAATCTGGCCATGCAGAGAGGTCTCTGCCTCTTTCACTGCTTTGCTCTGCTCCCTTGTCGTGATCCCAAATTCCTCACCTAGCCCTTGTTTAGGTCAGGGTCTCATCAGCCTCAGTTTAACAGATTTCATCCTTATTAAACAATAAGTGTGGGCTTACAGTCAGTGGGTTGTCGTGCTTTGCTGAGTCAGGCCTTTAATTACCCCAAGCTTATGACAGATCCGCATCCCGAATGGAAGACAGGACTGCCATTGCTCCAGCACTGGCTCACACCCAGGCAAGGTGCACACTCCGTTTGAAAGGTACCTCAGCTGCAGTCTGCTGAGCCAGTCCTCAAATTGAGTTGGAAGTCATTAAGTGGAAAAGAAAATTTTTGTGACAAGTGATTTCCCTGAGCAGGTGACAAACTATAATGAAGCGGGGCGGTTTGGCTGGAAAGGTTTATGATAGCAGCTGTGTACCCTTCCTCTCCTGTGAGCAATCTGGGCAGGAGAGGATTCGTGGAAAACTGTCCATACCGCTGCAATGCAATGTTGCCTGTATGTCAGCCTTGGATTAATTTTCACAGTCTTTTCCCAGAATGTTCCTGGAGCTCCTTTGGGAACAAGGGCAGGATGGGTGACTAATTACCATTTAAGTTGCACTACTCTTCCTAGCAAAGTGCTTGCTTGGGAAAAGCTTGTGAGCAAATAGCACCCCTGGAAAATGGTGTAATATGAGGGCTCCGAGTTTTTCAGCTGCACTGTTGCTGGTTATAGCTGCACTGTTTCTTCCTCCTGCTTTGGCTGTGTTCCTGTAGGACAGGGATGTGTCTGCCACGAGCTGCTGGGTGTGCTGGGCTCTCACAGGTACCTCTAGAGAGGGAGCAATGGGCACGTCACAGCCAGGGACACAGCTCTTCCCAAAACAGCAAGAAAATGGAGAAGAGAGGAATGAGGACACCAGGATGGCTCTTCCAGTGTGGGGCAAGGTTAGGTACAAGAGCACTGAGAAGCTGATTTTAAAAACCTTGAAATGTGCAGTGTGAGAGCTGCAGCTCACAGCAGGATGCTGCAGCAGCACAAGCACTTGCTCAACTTAATGTGCAGGTAGCCAAGTGTGACAGACCACAGCCATAACACTTGGGAGAGAGGTGCAGAGGCCACGGAACAGGCTGTCCTGGCTATCCTGGCCAGGACAGTGCCTGTTTGTTTTTAATCTCACTTCTGTGCTGTGTAGATACCTAGGCAAGAGATCTTTCTTGTCTAGGGTAAGGATGGAGTGGTGCTTAAACAGGTACTATTCATAGCACACAGCTAGCCAGGAGGTTTCTGGAGTGTTCCTCTAAGGTGGTGGGTGCCTTGTTAGAGGTGAGGCTTGGAGCACTGCAGGCCAGCTGCTCCTGATTTCTTTTCTCCCCTGATTGCTGGTTATGCAGTGTGTGGGTGGGTTGTTTTTTTCTTAGTACAATGTCAACTGCTGGCTGAGCAATGCTGGGATTTGTGTAAAAGTTATGTGCTCTGATGGGGTTCAAGCAGCTCTGCCCAGGACCAGGCATGTTCTGCAGGCGTACTCACCTGTTGCAGAGGAGCCTGATCTCTGCACTGCCTTCTTGGGGTGAGCTGTTCAGGACCAAGCCCTCACCCTTTGGTCTTATGCTGGTGTCTGTTTAATGGGATTTTTTCCACAAAAGGGTAGTGATGAATTACCCAGGCTAGACACTGCTGTCTAAGGCCACCAGCTGCTGCCCTTCAGGACAGTTGGATTTATACCTCGAAGCAAGTGTTGAATTCCTGATGCACAGCGCACTGCTGAGCTGGGAACTGCTCAGTCTTGTCTGCTGTCCATCCTACACTGGGCTGAATAATCCAGCTATCCCTGCCTCCACTGCTCTTACCCAGGCTGGGATCTCCACAGCAGCACACAGGGTGGGAAGGTGGTGGGTGTTGACCAGCCAGGAGGGCCCCAGTGTGTTAATGAGCCTCCTTAACTTAACCAGCTTCACCTGGGACCCACGCTCAGCTCCTCAACCTGAGGAGTTCCATTGGAGCTCAGCTCCCTGTGCCTTCCCGAGCTCTGTTGGAGCTGTACCTGTTCCCAGCATTGTCCCTGCTGCTGGCTCCATGGGTGCACTCCAGATCCATGTTGCAGTTCCTTGCTGCTGCCTTGTCTCCTGGATGAACCTTGCAGTGGCAGTGCAGGTGGTCTGGTGTCCAGTCCTGTCTCTGACTGGACTTTGGATCTGTGCTGCAGGTAACGTGTCTCTGACTGTCTCTTGTTCCTGCCTGAGCTCTGTGGGGGGAGTTTGCCTCTGAATTGTCGCTCACCTTGCTTGGGGCTGTCCACTGGGCCTCTTTCTACCTAGCCCTGCTCAGACTTGGTGGGACTGTGCTGGGTGGGTGAGGGCTGCCCTGTGGTCATCCGTGGCTCCTGCATTGTCCCCTGTGTAGAGCAGCCTCGCTCTCTCTACTCCCTGGTAGAGTCTTGTGGCTCTAACAGGCTAATTCAGTGCTGCTCTTGAACCTTGAAGCAATCCTCTGGTCTGATTTGAAAATTCACTTTTCTCGAGCTTCCACCTTCAGAGCTCTCCCCTGTCCCTTCCTGGGGTTTCAGGGCTGCTGGTGTCTGGGAGGTGGTGTGGAAAGGTTGTCCTGGTCTGGTTCAGAGGTGTTGCCCAGGCAAAGAAAGGGTTGAAGATGTTATTTATAGGGGTGCCAAAGTTTTATGTGTGTACTGGGACTAGAGCAGGAATAGTTTCTTGGAGGCACTAGGTATGCATAGCACTGCTCTGCACACAGGGGTTGAGCATGGACTGGGGGAGGGATCAACAGGAGCAAGTGATGCCAGCTGGAGACACCAGAAGCCTTTTAAAAAGAGCTTGGAAGCAACACAAAACCCAACACACTTGCATATTCCAAGCAATGCACGTAAGCAAGACTCACTTTTACATTTTTCAGAGCAGATTAGCGATTTTCTAATTAGGGAAAGAGCTGAATATTGAGCACTGAAATGGATAAGCGACTTAAAAAGAACACAGAAAATCGCAAAGTGAAATCACTTAAATCAGCCTTGTCTCCTCCCCCCTTCATGCTTGGTATGCTGTTTATCTTGGCAAAGAGGGGGAAAATAAATTCCCTGGAGGTGGCACATACGCAGTGGTACCTGAATGCATCAGATATATCTATGCAGGGAGCTAAAAGTACTAAACTGCAGAGTTTTGAATCACTCTTCTGGACCTGCAAAAATATGAGCAAGGCTGCATCCCAGCAGACTGGGGCTTGCTCTGTCTGTTGTACCAAGCAGCAGCTGTTTCCTGAATTTTGATCTGGATCTGATCACGGATTAAGGTGATCCCAGTAGCTGAGGGTTGTTTGGCCCTTTGAGCAGCTCGATGTTTGGGTTTGTGAAAAAGCAGAACATTGTCTTGGTTGTGGTCTTGAATGAGTTCCTGGATGCTGCCAGACACAGGTCTTGAGACACAAAAAGTAGTTAGCCATGTTCTGCTATCAGAAAACATACTCTAAAGACCTGTTCTGCTTGTCAGGCCTGACCTTTTCATGCCCTAGATTCACCATCTGCAAAATGGGGAATTGCCAAACTTGGATTGCACCAGCCTGGGTTGGTGCCTAGGCTGTGGAAGGGACCAGCACAAGGTACCCTGGAGAGATACCAAAGGCAGTTTACACCAGGAAGTCTTTTCTTAGGCTCTTGTCCCAAGAAATGAAGGTTTAGGAGGGGTTACAAACTGTAAGGATGTGGGGCAGGGAGTGTATCTCACTGTGCACACAAGCAGTGCTTGCATGCTGCAGCTGCTACTGGACCATAAATAAATGTTAGTGGGCACTCTCTCTCCCAAAGCACCTATCACTGCTGCCATCCATGTGGAAAGAGGAAAGTAAATAGATTCTTGGATTGTCTTAAAGGCAGAGGGAATAGGGATAGGATCAGTCTATTGGTTTGTTGAATAAACTACAAAAAATAAGATAAAATTCTCTGCAGACACGGGTTAATGGGCTATGTTGTATTTTGCATTTCAAGCACCAGAGCATTCAAACCAAGCTGTCAAACTGGTGGGCTTGTTTGAATTAACCATGGCCTGGACTGGGCACAATATTTTTCTGACTTATTTATGCTGCAGTAGAATTTATGCCTGGTTGCAGCAGGTGTGGTGTGCTCTGCTTGCCCAGTGAGGTGTGCTCTCTGCCCCACCATGCTTCCAGTGGGAGTTACATGATGGGGAGGCAAAAAGCTGCCAAAAAGCTGACCGTGCATCTGGGATTGCATCAGTGGTGTCCCAGGGAAAGGAAGGTAGCTTGCTGGCTGGATGTTTCTGGTGTAAATCCAACCATGATCACTCCTGTATTTTAATTAGTATTTCCATCCAAAAGCCATGCATTGGCATGACTGGGTTTGCTGGCTGCTCCACAGAGGCAGAAGGCAACCCCTTTACCCTCTGTCTCTCCCCCCTTGTCTGGCCGAGGTGTTACAACACAAAAACCAGCATTGTGCTGACACTGATGCTGCTTGTGTGCTTCCCTGCTCTGTGAACACAAAAACGTGGCTCTTGGGTTTTGCCCTAAGAGGGTATAAAGTGTCAGGGAAATATTGTGCGCCCTTTTCTTTTAAATAGGGCCTTTGTACTGGCCTTAAAGGATTTGTGCATTCCCTGACAGCTGTGGGGAAGCGGAAACTTTTTATTCCATTCTCTAGATGAAGATCAGAGGTTGTGAGATGAGAGGAGAGAGGCTGGCAGTGGAACAACCCACAGGTTAATCACGGAGCTGGCATTTGGGAGATCCAGCTTCAGTTCCTACAGGGTATTTCTAAGTATTTAGCCGAAAGCAAATACATAAAGAAACTGAAGCGCACAAAAACATGAGAAATGATCAGCCCTGCAGCAGGCTCTGTTGTAGCTTTAAGCCATCTAAAGAAGTATCTTTATATCCTATGAATTGCGTTCCAGTTGGAAAACCTTTGCTGTGCCTCAGCAGTTGCCTTGCATGCATACAGAGTACATCGCTCTTATAATATAGATGATATCTTCTGGCCACTTTTAAATTAACAGAGCCTCAGGTGTAAATTCATTGTAGTTTTCATTCCTATTTCCTCTCCCCAAAGTACCTTGAGAATTGGAGATTTCAGCTGCATAGAGGGACTGTGTGGGGGCAGCTGTGCTCTCAGGTGTCCCTCGCTGTCCCGCACACCACACTGCAGTCACCCGCTGTGAGCAGGGCTCTCCGGGCTGGCCTTCATTGACTGTCGCCCACGGGGCACAGGAGGGTGTGGCTGGGCCAGTAAGGCAGCTGGAGTGAACAAAACCCATCTCCCCTGGGTTGCCCCCTCTCTCTAGAGCTGCAGCAACCTGCTCTGCCTGTCTGTTTGCTGCCTCAAACCCAGGGGCTTTCATCAGCATTTTAGCTTTCCTAATAAGTAAAAAAAATGCTTGTCCCCATTCTCTGGCTCTGAAGACAAATGGCATGGCATGGTTCACGTCCTTGTGGCTGACCTCTTCTCCCCAGAAGAAATTAACCTCACCTGGTCTGTCTGTGCCAAAATGCCCTGGGAGCCGGGGCCATGAGTGCTCTGCTGTGGATGGTGGTGGGGCAGTGCTGTGTCCCCCTTTAGTTACTGGTGCAGAAGCAGCCAGCAAGCCTTTGGTAGTGTGGAGTTCGAGGGGCAGGGTGGGTGTCTGCACACCTCTGGGAGAAGGTGCCCTCGTGGCTAGGGTGCAGGGCTGGTGCTGTCCAAGGGTGTTCCCCCTGTCTGCGGGGACATTAAGCTGTGAGGATGCCCAATGTCATTTTTCTCCAGTAGCTGAGATGCTGGCTTGCAAACATCAGGAAAAATGCATCACAGAGGAGTTCCAGCAAGGTCTTGCAACCTTTGTCAAGCAGCAGCCAACTTACCTCCCTCAGTGCCCAGGCAGGAAATAAACTTGCTAAATGAGTATATTTACCGCAAATGAATTTGTACCAAATCTTGTATGTGCAGCAAAATCCTCTTAGATGAGCATCTGATAAAGGATTAAAACTATTAAATGATTAAAAAATCCCCTCTGCCAAATGGTGAAATGTACAGATTATACGGTGCTTTGTTGTTTTGTTTTTCCCCTTGGCTTTGCTATTCCCACCCTCCTTGCCCTGTTTGAGGGGAGGGAAGAGAGGGAGAAAGGTCTCTGTTGCATCCCCTGAGGCACAAGGGGTGCCAGGGAGGCTGGCAGAGCTGGGGGAGCAGTGGTAAACTCCATCAACCTGCAGGAAGTGGGGAAAGGTTCCCCAAACCTCTCCCAGCTGCATGCTGTGTCCTGCTTTTCTGGGAAGCAGATGGTTTCCTCCTTAGTGTGGAGAGATTTCCTCGTGGGAAAGACTGGGCACAGTGGGAGGCTTCTGGAATTTGGAAGCCAAAAACTAGTGAAGCCAAGGAGCAAGACTAAACCCCACAGGAGGGCTGTTGCAGGCAGGATAACATTCCTGAGGAGTTCTCATGGGAACAGTCCTCTCCTTCGGCAAAACCCAGGAAGGACTGATTTCAGGCAGCTCCTGAGCTGGCCCTCATCACCTGGGCTGCTGTGTCTCTGGGGAAGACCATCAGTGTTTCCTTCAGCTCTAGCACATGTCACTTTGGTGAGCTTGTCTGCAGAAATGTCCTGGAACTCAGCAGCTCCCTATGATTTGCATCACCTGTGTTGCAGCTGGTGGCGCGTGACCTCAGTGACGTTGGGTGGCAGCAGACAGGGAAGTGTCAGACCCTGCCCTCTGTCAGAACTTCATTTCACTGTGACACGTGCAGGTCTCCTTTGGGTGAGCAGCCAAGCACTCAGGGCTTGCTAGGAGTTGCTTAGCCCACAGTTCTAAGGCAATAATTGGGACAGCCCTGATACCAGAGGAAAAAATTCCAAATACTGTGTTGTAGGAGGGGTCCAGCCAAAGCTCCTCCTGAAGCTCATCTTGTTCACAAGGCTCAGGTGTGCTTTGTCCTCACCCTGAACTAGAGGGTGTGAGAAGATTCCCTTGCTGTGGTTGTACTGGGTAATTCCTGATAGTTCTGGGAAAGCTGGCTGGGAGAAAGTAGGAATAGGACACAGGCCACTGCTACAACCATGAAGGTTGAAATGAGAGTGAGACATCAGCATCTCTGCTGTGAAAGGAGCTCTGCTGTGGGCTTGAGCAGAGCCAGGATTTCCCTCAGACTGCCCAGGTTTTGCTTTTTGCTGCAGAGTTAGACCCCACCAGCCACGGGCTGCTGCTGAAAGCACCTGTTTCCCTGGTGTGCTGGGCACAGGCACTGCTCTGCAGAGGATGTTTTGGGGTCAGGCTGGATGAGATAACCACTTCATTAATGTAACCCTGATTAGGCAGTCAGGGACCGCATCGGAGTCCAAGTTATTAGGAGCTGTCAGCAGCCAAGCATTGAAGTGGAAGGATGGGAGAGGAGGAAGGAGAAGCCAAAGGGGCTGTAGCAGGAGGGGTGTCAGCTCGGTATTTATGAGGGGAATAAGCCTCTGGTGTTTTATGGCCACTAAGATGCTGTTTTCTCTGGGTCTGTTTGATTAGATAGGATTATCTCAAGGGCTCGAATGGCACATCATTGATTTCTGCTCACTTTCATGGGGACATTCAGCAGCCCTGATCTATCCCTCCTAGTTCCAGACACTAAGAGGGGACTGCTGGGGGGCAGCCTGTGCCAGGAGGGGCTGTTTGGAAGGGGGGCCCCTTATTTAGCCTGACTCCAGCTCCCCTGCCCTCCTGCACTGTGCCCTCCATTTTGATTGCTTTGGGGCCATCACTTGCTGTCTCCCAAAATCAAGAGCTGGTACAATGATTCTGTCTCCTTGATGTTTCGGGGAGAGCTGGACAAGGGCAGGAAAGAAAAAGAGGCAAGAGAGGAAGTTACCAGCTCTAAGGGGAACTCAGAAGACCACAGTGTCTAGCTGGTGTAGCACTGTGGGAATGAGTCGTGGTCAGAGGGATGATGAGGCGGGGACTCATCATATTTAGGATTATTGGGGAGGTGATGGGTTTTCCAGCTTTCTGTGCCCAAGCTTTTATTTAGCATTCATTATGTATCTGGAAACTTGGTAGAAATCATACCCCAGGTACCAAACCCTCAGTAACCTGTCCTTGTGGGTGTCAGGGTGCTTGAGGTAAGGGCAGTGTGGTGCTGGCAGCAATGTCAGTGGGTAAGCCTGACCAAAGTGAGTCAAAATATTTAAAGGCTGCAACAGAGAGCAGCCTGCCTCATTTCCATGGCGTAGCTGCTGGCAGAATCCTGAAATGAGATGGCAAATTGCTTTTGTAGCTCTTGTCCATATAAATTGGAGGCTGAGAGGTTACAGAGCAGACTTTTTCAACAGGGTTATAGTCTTCTGGCCATGAGCAGAAGGATCTTTGCGCTGCAGTGGCAAAGAGCAGGGCAAGAGAAAAGGGAGTGTAAGGACAGGCTTATGCTTTATTCTAACCCATTAGACATGGGCGAAACCAGTGCATCTTCAGCAGCATTGGAATCGATTGCCATGAGGGGAATTGCAGAATATTTCGTGTTCTTTGGCACATGAGGTTGAAGGCAAGGACAGCATGGAGATGGGGGGGTTTGAAGGGACTGTTGTGGGCTCAGACAGTGATCTTTCTGGAAGGATACTGCCTTGTGCTTTGGTTTCTACTTATCTCTGGCAGTCACTGGTGGGTGGGTTACTTCTGCCTCTTCCCTGTGCATGGGGGACAGTGACTCATGAGCAGAGGAGCATCCTGAGCTGGTGGTTACCAGCATCAACAGAGGGGCTATCTGCAGGAGAGGCTGGTGTGAGCTGCCAGGGCTGGCAACACCTCTGGGTGTCTCTAGTAAAGTTCAGTGACTCTGTTCCACTTGGCATCACAGAGCTGAATAACTTAATAAGCTCGGGGGCTCTGAAAGCACTGTCCTTGTTAGCTGGTCTCCGCTGAAAGCAGGGCCAAGGGAGAGCTGGGTGAGAGGAGCAAAGCACCACAGCAAGGCAGGAGGAGGGATGTGGGTGACAGAGGGCTCCTGGGATGGGGCTGAACTGGGGGCAGAGGAGCTGGTGCAGGCTGGTCGTTGTTAGGATGCTGCAGTGCAAGCTGGGGCCAGAGTGGAGCATGGAGGAGAAAACGGCAGGACCACTCAGACCCTGGGGTTTACTGCTTCACTTGGGAACTGCAAACTGCATTAACTGCATTCCCTTTAACCTTCCACTCCTCTTTTTTTTCCTTTTTTTTCTTTTTTTTTTTTTGTAATTCAGGGGAAGTGCTAGCACTCAGCTCCTGCTGGGAAAAAAGTGCTGGAGCCCAGCGCCTGCTGGTCCCTGCTCGTGCTGTGCCCTGATTAGCAACTTGTGCTGGAGCACATCAGCACAGGGGGCTGGGCTGCTCGGGGAGCAATGGAGAGAAGGAGGGGACCGTGGAGCTCTCAGCCCTCTCTTTGAGGAGCCTTTCTGCCTGGTTTGCAGTGCTGGCAGGGCACAGGGCTGCAATATGTGCTGCTGGCTCTGCCATGTGTGCCAGCCTGCCCGTGTCCTGCTGGCTTGCCATGGCCTGACCTACCTTTCCCAGCTTGTTCTTCTGCCTGAGTTTCTTCAGCCTCTCTTGCTATAATGGAGGCATGAGCATAGGCTTCCCCTTCCTGCCTCTCTGCCCACACAGGCTGAGAAGCTGGTTTCTTCCCCTGGCTGATGCTCAGGATGCTGCCCAAGCTTTCTTCTGGTGGCGTTCAGTAGGTGGGACTTGGATTAGACAGAGGGAAAAGAGTGGACAGATTGGGAGTTAAGCTGAGCCCTGCCAAGCTCATTTCAAGAAGGCCCTGAGGTGCCATTGGCAGTGTCCAGCCTGTCCTATGCCTTCAGTGCTGGCTGAAGAATGTCCAGGATTTGCCACTGCAGTAATGAAACCTCATTTTAGGCTCCCAGTCAACCAAAGCTGGTTTCCTCTTCCCTGAGGTCTGGAAACAGTAAAAACAACTGCCAGACTATTTTAGAGCTGGCAGTATAAACCCAGAGCTCCAATGGACACCAGAAAGTCTGCATCCTATCCCTGCAAAAAAAGTTCTATCCCCAGGGAATTAAACAATCACCTGTTAAATCATTTACTCCTATCTACTGGGACTATTTGCTACCATTAGTACTAAATATGGTCCTGTGGCAACTACAGGCCACCTCCTCCTCCTGCTCACTCCCACTTCAGTAATGAAAACACTCCCTTCTCTCTCCATCCTGAAGAGTTTTAATCAAATAAACCTGGCACACATGCTCCTGAAAGGAGGATGCTCTCTGTCAGCCAAAATCTGTGCCTGTTTCATTTTCTTCTGATTTAATTTTCCAGAGATTAAGATCCTGCTCATCTCCACTCTCAGAACTTGGCTGCCTCTGTTTTGTTTGTTGGTTTTACTCTAGTGGGTTTTTCCTTTCTGTTGGTGGCTTTGTTTTGAAAATCCTGAAGCCCCAAGGGCTCTGATTCCCGGGGACCCAGCCGGCTGTGAAATCGATAGGGAGCTGAGCCTTCCCACACCTGGCAGCATCCCGCCTGCTCCTGCCCTTCGTGCCTGGAATGTGGCTTGTTGTCTTCCTCCAGAGGGCTTTGGCATTGCTGCTGAGGAGTGTTTCTGCTGGGAATGTGTTTTCCCATAGCAGGGGCTATCTCCTGGCTGCCAGCTCCTCTTGCTCTGTGAGAGGTTGTCTGTCTTTGCTGCCATCTTTGGTTTAGCATCTCCATGTAGCCTGAATGGCAGTAAAAATATCACCCTCTCGTATTAAAGATGCCAGAGTTAGAGGTGGTCCCTCAGGGCTTTGTTCAGTCCTTTTGAATATCTCCAGGGAGAGAGGTGCTACAATCCCTCTGGACAGCATTTACCAGTACTTGGTGTCCCTCACAGTGGGAATGGGGGGAAATAATAATCAATTGTTTCCTTATGGGTTGACGGACCCTCTTGTGTTTCAGAGTGTGTCTGTTGCTTCTTCCCCTGCCACTGGGCAGCACTGAGAGGAGCCTGGCTCTGCCTTCTTTACAGCCTCCCTTCAGGTATTTATAGACCCTGCTAAGATCTCCCTCAGCTTTCTCTTCTCCAGAAGAAGCAGTCCCAACTCTCTCAGATTTCCCTTACATGTGAGATGCTTCACTCCTTTAACCATCTTAGTGGCTCTTCTCTGGACACTCTGCAGTAGTTCCATATCTCCCTTGTGCTGGGATCCCAGAACTGGCCCAGCACACCAGGAGTGGCCTCACCAGTGCTGAGTGAAAGGGAAGGATCATCTCCCCTGACCTGCTGGCACTTCTAAGGCAGACCTGGGTACCACTGTACCAGGTGCATGGACACATTTAAGCCTCATGGTCAACTTGGTGTCCACCAAGGCCCCCAGCACCTTTCTCTGCAAAGGGAAAGGAATAAGGATTGTACCCTTGAAAGTCTGTGTTTAAGGCACTGGCACAGGTTGCCCAGAGAAGCTGTGGCTGCCCCATCCCTGGAAGTGTTTGAGGCCATGCTGGATGGGGCTTAGAGCATCCCTGGAGGTGTCCCTGCCCATTGCAGGGGGTTGGAATGAGATGGTCTTTGAGGTCCCTTCTAACCCAAGCCATTCTGTGGTTATTGGTGAGATTAAGCACATTCATACCCCTCCCTTCTAAGTGTGCCAGCGCTTAATTGCATCCCATTCCTCTTGCCTTGGCAGACTGATGGGTTTTAGCTTTTGCAAAGCATGGGGCTGTTGGTCTTCAGCCTGGAGCTCCATGGTTTCTCCAAGGTATATCTGATGCAGGGAAGACTGTCCGTTTGAGGGAGGAATCCTGTGTTTGTGCTGATGGAGGGGAAGTGCCCCTAAAGCTGACCCACTCCCAACTGGCCTCTGGGCACTGTTGTTTGTGAGGAGGCTGAAACACCCAAATATTTCCAGCGCTCTTTGCAGGCTGAGCAGATGTCTGGGGTCAGTGGTGACAAATTATGTAGATTCCTCCCCCTTCCCTCTCTCCTTTCTCATTTCCATTATCTGCCTTTTGTAGAGGCTGTAATTTATTGCATTTTGCAACCTTGTAATTTATGGCTTTTTTATAATTCTTTTTGAGCTTTCAGAAGTAACAGCTCCATGTACCCCAGTGCATTTCATTGTCACACTTGAGGCTTTCCCACCTCCCCCTGCACTTCCACTCTTTTCTTGTAACTTGCCTGTTTACTTGCTAAATTATTATTGTGCACTCAATAAAAATTGCATTTAAAAAGTGATAACTGAAATGACATTTAACATGGAAAGCACTTAAGCATAATTACACTATATGCATTGCATCATTTTGTGACAGTTAATGAAAAAAAAATATCTGAACAGGGTTTTTTGTTGGGGGCTGTAGAGATTGAGTACTGACATTTCATTGCTTCTAGAAACATGGCTTTTATTTTCACTGGAGGGCTTTGTCCTGGGATTTTTCTGCTTCCTCCTCCCTTGCTGCCACAGGTATCCTGTATCTGATGCAGTGGCACAGGGTGAAGAAGTCGCTCCTGGCATTCCAAGGGCTTCAAGCTGGCATAACGTGCTCAGAGTTTGATATTCCCAGCTGGAAATTTTGAGAGGGTTAGCTTATTTGGATCAGTGACTTGAGCAGCCTTGCTACAGAGTTGCTTGTGTTGGCACCAGGGCTGTGGGAAGGGGGAAGGGGAGGAGGTAGCAGCCCCGTGGTTGTCATGGTCCAATTGTGGATTCTGGGGTAACAGTGTCATCGCAGCTTTGGCTCCTGGTCGTGCCCTACAGGGATTTCTTGTAAGAAAGCTGCTGCTGGCTGTAGCTGGGAGCGGATCAGTTAATGTCCTTGCTTGATATTGTCCAATGACTTCTACAGAAAGGGGGAAAGTGTGCCAGCTCCTCGTGACCCCGTGGCTCATATCCTCACTGATATGACTACTTGATTATTAGATTACCTGCAAATCACAGCTCCTTGACCATCTGCTGTGTGAAACTCCTCAGCTCAACCCCAGCATCTGTCCAGCCTGGCCATGCAGACTGTGCTGAATTCCTGAGCAGATCAGCCTGGCTTTCCAGGTATTGTTTCTTCTGCCGTGCTTTGTCCTGTCCTTTTCCTACCTACACACTGCAAAACTTTGGCATACGAGATGTTTCAGGGGTGTTCCTCATGCCTTGCTCTTCTTCCCTTCTCCAGAAAGCAAGATGAGCTTGGCCAGACAGTCACACAGGCCGCAAACCAGCTCTGTAAATCAGAGCTGTCCCTCTCATGCAGGGAACTGCAACTGGAGATGCAGATCACAGGTCCTGCATAACCAGGTTAGTCACCCCTGTAGGAGCTGTGATCTTCTCCTTCTGGGAGCCCTGAGCTGCTTGGAAAAAGGGATGATGAGGGGTGGAGCTCTTCCTGCACCTTAAGCAAGGTGAAGGGACAAGAACAGGGACTCTGAGTAGCAGGGCACGAGAAGATCTGAAAAAGCATTTGAGATGTAGTGAGCAGATGATGGGAGCCACGGCGCTTGACATTTGCGGGCTGCATGTGAGAGATTTTTGGAGCAAGCCAAGACAGACAGTAGGTGTTTTCTGCAATTTGGAGGAGTCATCTTCAGGAGGCAGTGTCTGTGGCAGGTTTGGATACTAGTCCATCAATGGCAAGGGTAGTGGGCTTGTGGGGAAGTGAGCTAGGAAGGAGAAAATGGAACCAAGCCTTTATTTGAAAAAGGGAGGGAGGGGAAAACCCCACCATCGAGAACATTAGTGTCCATGAACAAACTCCCCAGCTTATCCAGAAACAGTGCATTGCCTTTCTGTGGTGGTGCTGTGACTTGCCCTTCAAGTTAACAAACTGTTAATCACTTTATGGGTCATTTCATTCAAAACGTTTACCAAAGCATTCTAATGTTCAGATACAGGAGGTTAGTGAACTCAGACATTTTTTGCCTCTTTCTCTTCAAATGCATACATAACTAGAAACCATGCTGAGGCAGTAATAACCAATATAACTGGGAAAGGAATCTCCTGGAGAGATTCTCTGTGCTTTTTTGAGGCATTTCTGGTTGCTTGTATTTTTTTATTGTGCTTTTTTCTGAGTTGACTTTAAAAAAAAATTCTATTGATAAAATCCTCATCTGCTTGACAATCAGTCTCATCTGGGAACTATTTGGTGTTATCTTGGCTTAATTCATTAGTAAGAATAAAAAACAGAGCATTAAAAGTGGACATCTCTATTGAGAGCACTTAATTCTTTGCAACAAGAGTCAATTATGCCCTATTGAGTAAGTGGTTCTGCATGGGGCTTGCTTGAGAAATTCCTCAGCCTGAGAGAGGACCTGGGAAAATAAAATGGAAGGAGGGCAGAACCCCACACTCGCAGGAGATGTGCAAAATGCCTGTTTTGCCTTGGACATGGCCATGGCCTGAGCAGGAGGCTGGGATGCAGGGGCTGGTGATGCCAGGTCAGATCTGCAGCCTGGCTCTGTCGCAGGGAGGGAGGGAGGGGAGCAGTTCTCCTGTGAGCTCAGCAAGTGGCTGGAACACGTTTCTCTCCTGATGGGTTTATGGCTGAGACTCTGCTTCCCTCCCCAGTTCCTCTGGTACTTCACAACAGCACTTCACTTCTGAGGTAATGGGGCTGAATGCTTCTGCACTGTGCTCTCAGAGGAGAAAACACTGAGGTTTTCTTGTTTTGCTTCTGATCCACTGCTGTATTGGGACCCTTTTGAGATGGTGGCATGTTCACTGTGCAGGTGCTCAGCACAGACCATCCCTGCCGAGTCTGGGCCCCGCTCAGGTGTGGAGCTGGGCGTGGGTTTGGTGCTGAGAACCAAATTCAGCCCATGGGACGTTGTCGAGTTTCTAATTTCAGCAGGAATTAATTCCAGCAGCCCTGTTGTCTGTGTTTTTCAGGAGATAGAGCGCAGGTTCCTTCTGGCAGTGTAAGCTGTGGCACCAGGTGTGCCAGAAATGCAGCAATGCTCACTCAGGGCATGGGGGTTTTCTGATGGTGGTGATAATTTTGATAAGTTGGAGGAAGAGACATATACAGTAGGAAAGAAAATGGCACTAAAAGGAGAAGCAAATTGTGAAGCCTGTTTCCTGCTACACTTTCTGTAGCTAAAATGCAGTGGTACTTTTAAGATGTGTATTGATCATCCAAACACAGAGATATATGTGGTCTATATAATCATCTAAGTTTTATTTATGACACAAACCCAAGTCAGCACTATTATTAATATAATTGCAAATCCACTTTTCTATTATGTGATCAACTAAACTGCATTGCAAAGCAGCCTTGGGGGTTGCCCAGCCTGGAGTGCAGTGACACGCTTCAGGATTGTGGAGTGCTGCTGCAATGCTGTGGGGCTCCATCCATGAGCCACTGGGCTTGAAAAAATAAGCTGTAGAATAAACCCTTGACATTTGGAACAAGAGGCAAAATCCCATAGCCCTTGGAAATTGGAGTTTTCTTTTTAGAACTCACTCCCAAGTTTTAGGAGGGAAGTTACAAGGTGGCATTAAAAAGCACCTGCTGCATCACCATCACATGGCTCACCATTTAAATGTCTCATCTGAAAAAACTCCCAACCAGGTTTCTTTTCAAGCAATTGAGGCTGCTTGGGTTTCAGCTTGTGCTGCTGCTGTTTAGAATAATGCTAATTAACATTCTGGGCAAAGGAGCACCGAGTGGGGAAGTGCTTATGATTTGTAAATGCCACTTTGCTCTTCTGGCGCTATCGCTCCAGGGAGAGGATTTCTTTCGTCTGATTCTTGTTTTCCCTCCTCCCTCCAACTGTCTTGGAGTAAAGCTGATGGTTGGGCACATATTTTGCCTTAAACATATGCATGACTTTTTGCTACCTGTGCAATGGTGGGTCAATCTGCGTGGACGTGAGGAGACCTGTGTGCGTGCAGAGCACGGACGTGCTGCTCTCAGGGTGCCGGAGCTCGTGGCTGGTGTGTGTGAGCCTTTTCCAAAGAAAGAAGCATGTGACAGGCTTGTCCATGCTACAAGTTTCCCATTCTCTTGATGATAAGCTATGAGGAAATGGGGATGAAATCAGAAATTGGCAACATGCTGTCAGGAGGGATTAATTTCTGTCCCTGATTAACTTTATGCTGGAACAGCAGGAGATGAAGTCTTTACCATACACGATGCAACTTTTTCTTACACCAAGTAGATCTGAATCCACCCCTGCTCCTATGCTGCCCTTGTTGTGTTTTCTAAGGTTTGGCAGGGCCATTGCTCTGGATGTGTAATGACAGGCCAAATACATTTTTCCTGATGCTGATGGAAAGTACTGAAGAAATTCTGCCAGTGTTTGGGGGTCTGGCTTGAGCTGTGCAAGAGTTTTGTTTCTGCTTGTAGAAGCTTTAATGTGCTGGTTGGTCCCTAGAGCTCTTGGCGGAATATTAATAGTCTCCTTTCCTGTGCTATCTTTCCTCTAAGGTTTCCAAAAGAGTTTGCAAAAATTAACAATAAATTCTTTCAAAGTGGGAGGTCAGTGCGGAACACAGGAAGGTGATTTGGCAATGATCACGCAGGCAGGTCGGTACTCTGTGTGTGGCAAGGGGGGCAGTACAGACCAAGTCCCCTCTCTCAGCCCTAAGTGCCAGAAAATTACCCCAATTACTCCCTGCCTGTGCCTAAAGCTTAATTAAGCCCGTGGCTGTCGTAGGGAGAGCAGGTGTGGAGCCTAAACTGCTTTGTGACAGAGCAGAACTGTGTGGGGAGCTAGGCTGTGCACACAGGTGGGTCTGGAGCTCAGCCCTGGGTCTGAGTGTGTGCTTGTGTGCAGGAGAAAAGGGCTGGGACAGCAGGGACAAGAGCCCTCAGACACTGGGGGAGAACTGAAGAAGGAGAGGACAAGGCAAGTGGGGTGCAAGTGTGTGCACAGATGTGTGTGATGGTGGTTGAGGACACCTGAGTATTTCTGGCTGCCCTGGGGTTTTTGGCTCCCCTGGCCCAGCTCTGGCTTTCACACTGTGGGTTCTTCCCTCACCCTGTTATTCCTGGGGGTAATGGGGCCCTGGGGACTGAGGTTTTTCCTCACCTGTGGGACAGCTCTCCTGTGATCTTAGCATTGTACATGGGCAGCAGGAGTGGTGCCAGGATCCTGCTGCCTGCTCCTTGGCCCCATGGAGAGCAGGAGGTCATGGATCCTACACACAAGATCCTCAGAAGCTGGTGTGTCTGGCTGGACCTGATCGAAGGTGCCCAGCTTTGATTGATGCCTGGATATTTTGAGGACTGTTTGGAACAGCATCCTGGTGAATGCTCTACCAAGGACATTGTCTAATTGTCACATTAATTGTAATTTGAACCAAAGACACATAGGTATGAAAAGCATTAACTTGTAGGGAAAGAATAAATGAATATGAATTTTTTGGCGTACAAGAGTAAAAACTAAAGTAGGACAAATCTTCAGAATAATAACAGGGCACAGCAGCACAAGGCAGAAGTGCCTGTTCTTTGTTAATTTGAGGTCTTTCCACCAAGAACATGGTTTTTAATTGCAGCAAGAGGTTTTTCAACTTAGGCATCATAAAAAGTTTTCAAATAGGATTGTGAAGTACCAGAGCATTTTGTCTTGTGAAACACAGGAATCTCCATTGCTGGATTTCTTTAAGAACAGGTCAGAGGAATAGGTTAGGAATGAGAGAACTGTGGTCATTATAGAAATTACACATCTGTGATGCCACCTTTTGCTGGGGGTGTGGAAACAGGCTGAGAATACCTGAGTTGATGAGATCTGTTCCAGCCCTATTCTCTGTGCTGCAGAGGTTTCTGAATTTTTTAGTGGAGTCTTTCCATTTGGATGTCAGACCCCTCGAGGTTGCCTTCAGAAGACAGATCCCCTGGGATCTCTATGGGTACACAGAGATGGGTACAGGTCCTGCCCCTGTACTCCTCCAAGACTGTGCTGAAAACAAACCCGGGCTGAGTTGGCCAGCTGCAGGGTTTAATGCCACTGCTGAAGTCTTGCTGGTGATGCTTTCGAGGTGGGACTAAGCTGAAAATCTCTGCTGAAATGACTTTGCAGAGGGTCACCTCTTTATTAAAATCTCCAGGTACATGGTGTATTCTTGTTACAGCTCCTGTAACCCCACTGGCTCAGGGAGCAGAAGGCGCTAGCAGGAAAAAGGATGAGTCTGGAAATGTGTGGAAGAAAGCTGTCTGGAAATCTGTTCTCTGTATCCTCTGGTGATAAGGCAAAGCTTTTTGAGCCTATTCCACGACAGAGAGGAGTTTATATTAAACACCAGTAATGACTTTCTAGCAGGCTGCCCTTTCAGTGACTAAAGGGGCTCCAAGAGAGCTGGAGAGGGAGACAAGGGCATGGACTGAGAGGACAATGGGGAATGGCTTCACACTGCCAGAGTTACATTAGATAACAGAAAGAAATTCTTTATTGTGGGGTGGTGAGGCCTTGGCACAGGTTGCTCAGAGAAGCTGTGGCTGCCCCATCCCCAGAAGTGCTCAGGGCCAGATTGGCCAGGGCTTGGAGCAACCTGGGATAGTGGAAGGTGGTCCTGCTCAGGGCAGGGGGTTGGAGCAAGGTGTTCTTTAACCCTTCCAACCCAAACCATGCTTGATTCTACAAAAATACTAAAGGACATCAGCCAGGGAAGCCTGGGCTCTTCACCACCAGTGCTTTAGAGCAGAGTTTGTCAACATCTGTTAGGTGGGTCCTGAGTGAGACAGAGGGCATGGGTTGGACAGGTGGGTGTCTTCCAGCCTTGCTTCCAGTGAGCCTGTGCCTTTACAGACATGCTTCCAGTGCTTGAGATTAGGGAGAAAAGCTTGTAAATGTGAATGTCTGAAGCGCAGAGAAAGCCCCAACACCTATATCAGAAGGTAAATCAAGAGAATTGCAAAGTTGCTGTTTCTAAAAGTTCAATGTCTTTAAAATAGATCATTACTCTGCAGAAACCTGTGGGGGTAACTGTTGACAGTGCTGACTTATGCTGGCCTAGATTTCAATTGCTTTAGCTCTAATAAGAGATTTAGTTTAATTCCATGTCAGTGGAATCATCCCAAATTTGCATCACTGCAGCTGAGAGCTGAATTTGGCCAGTGGTAGCCATCAATAAAAATAAAAGGCAGTGTTGGGTAATTGTTACTCTTTTTTTTTTTTGTGTTGATAAAAGGAAGCCTGCAAAATATGTCTGGGAGCCTTAGTGTTAGAGGCTGCACAGCACAGCCTTTTTCCACAGCCCTTCCTACAAAAAGCAGCAGCATTGCTGGCAAGGAAGATAAAGCTGTTTTGGGAAGGAGGTCTGGTTGTTTATTTAAAGTCAAGACTTTGAGGATCTTGCATCACTCACTGCAGAGTGAGGAGCTGTGTGTGCTTTGGGTGCACTCGCAGGGGATGGGGAGCAGCCTTTGCCCACCTGCAGCAGCCCTGCCCCAGGCACTTCCTTTCTCATCCTCCTCACTGCCAGGGAAATGGAGTCTGGTGAGATCCCATTTTGGGTCTCCATGAGCTTTTGTAATTTTAGTGTCCTAAACATTTAGCCTTGGGAGAAAAGCAACGGAATAAAAGAAAACAGAGTTTTAAATTGTCCAACAGCTGTGCGAAAGGCAAAACTGCAACCACATGGGGTCCAGGAGGGGTCTGAGGAGCAGAGATGTTTCTTGCTTTATCTTTCCCTAATAATTTTAATCCTCTTCATTCTCTTAGGGATGCTGGGCAGGGGCAGGGACCCCTTCCACTAGATCAGGTTGTTCAGGACCCCATCCAGTCTGGCCTTGAACACTCCAGGGATGGGGCAGCCTGTGCCAGGGCATCACCACATTCTGAGTAAAGAATTTCTTCACAATATCCACCCTGAGATGTAGGGAAATAGCACATCTTTATCCGTGACAGCACCCCTCCTAGGATGCACCCAGGGTATTTGAGGTGCAATTTTAATGCCATTGATCTGAAGCAGGTGTGTTTTGTGTGGACATAACATAAACTGGTTAACTTTTCAACAAATTCTTAAGGAAAGTAGTTGAGGCACCTTTTAAAAATACTGTTTTCCTTCCTAAAGCTTTTCTTATGTCCCACATAACAAGAAGAGAAGCCAGACTCCAGGATGAGGTTGAGGGTTTTTTTGTTGTTTCTGTTTTACTGTACAAGCTTGTATTTTTAGAGATCACGTGATGTCTGACTGCATTTGAGCATTTTTCTGAGAAGCTGTAGCTGTTCTCTCTCTCTTGTACATTAGCACAGCAGGCTCTAGGGGGCTTGTGCCCTGACCTGGCAGCAAGGGCCACGCCATCCAAGTGGCTGTAAGTGTGCAGAGAAGGGCGTGGGCAGAGTTCCCATCCTGGTTGAGATCTTCTGTCTCCAACTATGCAGCAATTTATTTTTGCAGTGCTTTATCTGAAAGGTGAAGACCAAGTTGGAAGTTGTGTGATACTGAATTTCCTTGCAGAAGAAAACACCCTCTGCAAACACCCAGGCAGGTCTGTTGCTCTGAGAGCTCCCCATGCAAGGGTTTGGGATGATGAAGACTAAAAGCTGCTTTCCAGGCCAGGAGAGGTTTTCTATAATCCAGGCTAACCGTGCATAGCCCTTTATCCCTGCCTAGTTGCTAAATTATGTATAACAGGCCCAGGTCTGCTTTGGGGCTGGCAGGGATGAAGTCTCAGCTGTAGGGGCTGGGGATCCTGCGCTGAGGAAGCTGAAGTCCCGCCAGTGCCAGAGAGGATGGGAGGTGCGGGTGCTGGGGCAGGATGGAGAGCACTGGAGCAGCTCCACCTCTCCGTTCCTGGTGGTGAGGGCTGCTTTTCCCTCTTCCCCCATGTTCTCTGTGGTACTGCTGCTTTTTAGCAGGCTCTTTAGTGAACTAGAGAGACCTCAGTTCTATGGTTTGTTTGCTTCAATTAGAGCTGACCATCCCTGAGGAGCGACTAAACTTCACATTTCCCCGTCCTGCTTCTGTGGGAGAGCTGTGAAGAGCTGCTCAGAGGGTGCTTGCTTTTTATGGGGTAGGTGGAAGGATGGAGCACAGCAGGGAAATGGCACTGAGGAGAGAGGGAGCTGGGGTTAGTAAATGTCAAGCTGTTCCCCCCGCGCGCTGGAGCGCGTCCGCAGGCGCCGGAGCAGCGGCTGCGCCGAGGACGAGGCAGGGCTGGTGACAAGGGCCAGCTGGGGCCCTGAGGGAGCCACTGCCCACGCTGCTCCCAGTGGGCACCTGGGCTCAGAGCTGTGCTCACAGAGCTCTGCCCTCAGGGCTGGTGGCATCCATGGTACCAGCTCTGGGGGTTGGTGTGGGGTAGATTTGCAAAGCCCTCTCTGAGCTGTGGCACCAGCGCTCACCTGCAGCTGCTTCCCTTTGCCTGTTCCCCTCGGGACTCTTCAGCAGGGAAAACCAGAATCTAGCAGCTTCGTGGCTGATCACGGCTTCTCCAGAAGGCCATTGCTGTGCCGGTGCCCATCCCCTGGCCCCTGCAGTGCTGTGTGACCCGCTCTGCACCAGGAGGAGCAGCACAGGCAGCACTGCCCGTCCTGGCGGGCTGTCAGCAAGGCCACTGTGGCTCTTATCACTGCCTGCTCGATTGTCCCTGACAGCCTGACATCCTCCTCATGTAATACAGACACCACGATGATTACCATCATTGCAAGGGCTATAAGCACCAGACAATGAAATTTAACAGCAGTAGGTGCAGCAGTGATGAGGGGTGAGATGGAAATCGTGCTGTCTCTGCTCTCTGCCTCTGGCCCTGAGCAGTCTCCACCTTCCAGCAGGATCTCTGGGGGCTGGCACTCCTTTTCCTCCCTGTCACCCAGCCACAATGTTCAGTGCTTGGCCTTGACCATCTCATGGTGCTCTTGTTGATCATTTATACCTCTGGCCAATTCTCCTCAAGGCTCCCACTTCATCAGAGGGGTCTGCTCTGTGTACTCAGGGCAAAAGGAAGTCTGCCCAAGGGTTCTCCTCTTTCCTCTTGACTCATACTCTGAGCTGTGGAGAAATGGTAGGACCCTGCAGTGGGTGAGATGGGACTCAAAACAGGCCAGACTGATGTTTGTCTGAGGGAGACCAACAGATCCTGAAGCTCCAGGGGAAGCTCCAGACCAGCATGTGAACAAGCAGTGCCTCTCAGGGCAGTATCCTGCTGCAGTATTGGCTGTACCCATGAAGTCCTTTGCAGGCTCCATATCTGGGTCACTGTACAATACTGATCCCAGGCACGGGTCTGGCTGCAGGAGCTTGAAGAATAACCCTGAACAGAGACCTTCCCTGCCTCACATAATAATGCTGGCTGGGAAAACCCTTTTGTTTTCCTGTTTGCTGGCCTTTGTGGGGTATGACATAGCACAGCCCCATTTCTGGGGCATGAGGGCCATCTTAGGTAGGGGTGGCTATTGTGCCTGCAGAGATCTGGTTTGGTCTTTGGCCTCCCTAACCTGGAGCACCCCAGCTTTGAGGTGGGATGCTCTGGGAGGAGGGAGGCAGCCACTCTGTTGCTGCACGTATTACTTTGCTCTTTTGCAAACATGCCAGGTTTGCACTGTGATTAAATGCTGCTGTTTGGACTGCAGCTGTCCAAACCTGGTGTATTGGATTCATACAGGGTGGAGAAAAAAATTAATTTCTGGAAAATGACTATTACCCAGATCAGATGCTTTTCCAGCAGGAGCTGGAGCACCACAGCCTCTCCCTGCTTGGCCCTGAGCAAGCCCCAGGTGGGGTTTGAGCTGTGGGTACAGCTCTGTCCTGGCCCAGTGGGGCTGAGAGCTGCTGGGGTTACCAGCTGCTCTGTTGGGGTTCAGCTTTTTGGTTGCTGTTGTCTTGAGGAAGGTGATGGGGGAGTCTTGGCATAGAGGTGATGCTGTGCAAGCACAGTGGAGTGCTGCCCCTCTGATTTTGGGGAAGGGCTTCTTCTTGGCAGATATGACATGGAGCTGGGGATAGAGGGAATGAGAAGAGAGAGGTCTGCTTTGGGCTGCAGGGGTACCCTACATCCCTGCCCTCCCATCAGAGTCCTCCCTCCTGTCCTGGATGAGGAGGCTGGAGACAGTTGGCAAGGGAGGCTGAGGAGACAATTTTTACTTTCTAGTGGTGCTTTACAGGGCTCTCTCCTGAGATTTGTTATTTTCCTTCACATTTTATCACTGGATACCTTGACCCATGGGAAGATGTTGGGCCCTCTCATGGCAGCTCATCAAATGGTGATTTCTGCACTTATGGGAGTGTTTCTGCACTCATTCCTTTCTCAGGCTGCCAAGTTTCATGGTGCTGGGTGTGCTCACAGGGAATTGGGGAGAGGAACATGCTTTCTCTGAACTCTGACAGTTCCCTGAATATATAGGCACAGAGGGAATTAAAGGCAGAGATGAGCATCATTTATTGTGCATTAGAAGCAAGGCAAACAAGTGAATTTAGAGAATGGCTGTTTCAAGGCAGTATCAGATCTGCCCCCTTGGCTGTACAGGTGCTGCTGGGAACATGTGCTGACAATTGGTTGTGTTTCCAGCTTGGCTCTTAAGTGAGGCCACTTAGCACTTCTGGGCTGGTTTAAATCATTTTTGTGGCTGTTTGTAATTGCACTATGCTTAGGAGTATTTCGGAGTAAAGTTTTCATGTTGGAGGTTGTCTTAAACAGTTGGATTTTTCTTCCCCCCACCTGGCACTGCTTTGGTTTTTTTCTTTGCTTTTATTTTTTGTTTCAGCTCAGTCCTTTCTATTGTTTGGCTGCTGTTAATATTCCCTCCCACTTCCCCCTGCTCTTGCCACTTATTAGTTCACCCTCAGCATCCACTGCTGGACTCCTCTCCACTGCCAGGACTGGATCTTCTGCTGCTGCATCCAGCTTCAGCCCTTCCCACACTTTTTATTGAGATTGCAATTCATAATGTGGTCTCAATCCCCATGCTCTGAGTATAACATTTTCTCCTCTTTGCTGCCCAAGGGCTACTCCCTCTGTAGGTAATTCAGAGGCTCTCTACAGCCCTTCTCCAGCCCAGTAATCTCAGGTTTGCCAGCCACACTGAGCAGGACTAGTACACGGGCCTTACTTCTTGTTTCACTGTGGCTGGAGCAGTGCAGTGTTTGGCTGTGCTCGTGTCCCTGCATTGCCACCCACCTGCCCTGCCTGGCAGGGAGGCTGTGAGGGGATGGGGCCTGTTGCTCAAGGCATTGCCAAGTAAAACCCAGTCTGCCAAGAGCACACAACGTGCAGCCCTTCTCCCCGAGGGTGCCGGCACAGCTGGGTGTGAGGGTACCAACATGGACTCACAAGCAGCAGCTCCTTGACTCCGAGGTCACCGGTATTACTAATTTCAAAAACAGGTCCCAGAGCACTGGATCACAGGAGAATTTCAATGAGAATTGCTTTCTAATCTTGACAAAACTAAAGGTTTTTGCCATCACTGAGGAATGTTCGAGATGTCTTTGGCCAGAAAATCCTCCCTTTGATTCAACTCAGGGAAAAACCCACAATGGGAAATGTCACCTTAGATAAGTAAAACCTGACCACGTTCTGAACAGTCCAAAGCAAAATGCTACAGTGGAGACTGTGAAGTTCTCTGAATTGCCTGGAGCCCCCACCATTCATTCCCCTGCCTGTCTGGGACATTCTCATGCACGTACGGTCACCGTTAATTTGTCTTGGATTGTTCTAATTAATGCCGGTGAACTGTTCAGCCACGAAGACTGCAGAGCTCTGCAGCTGCAGAGAGGGCTGGAGGAACAGCTCCTGGTTTCTTTTTCTGTTCTTTCCTCCCTGGTGGACAGGTACCGTTTCTGTCCATAACCAATAGGAGACAATTTTGTTTCATAACAGGAAAATCCTAATGTCAGGACTCCTTCTGTACCCAAAGCTTTCTCCTTGAAGATTGCTCCTCTTTGCTTTCCTAATTGCTGCTGCTCAGCTGGAGGTCTCCTGCATCTTCCAAGCACATGACTTTGTTGTGCTGTTACTTACCAAGGGGAGAAAAAAAGAGTGTGAGAGAATATTGCTTTGTGTCGAGCTTTCCTTGCGTAACCCTTTCTGTGCCAGTGTGGGGTGTTCTTACCTAGTGCAGGATGTTGTGCTGCAAGCAATACAAGGGGTTTTTTTTGGTGTGATGGATCTCTGTGTGAAAAAACTCTAGAAATCGTATCCTGAGCCGCATCAAAAGTGGGTCGAGGGAATTGAGTGGTTCTCACTCTCTTCTCTGCTCTGGTGAGACCTCACCTGGAATCCTGCATCCAGCTCTGGGATCCTTAACATTAGAAGCAGAGGAGGGCAATGCAGATCACCAGAGGAGCACCTCTGCTATGAAGACAGGCTGAGAGAGCTGGACATGCTTAGCCTGGAGAACAGAAAGCTCTGGGCAGACCTTAGAGCCCCTTCCACTGCCCAAAGGGGCTCCAAGAAAGCTGGAGAGGGAATTTGGCAAGGTGATGGTGTGACGTGACAAGAGGGAATGGCTTCACCCTGAAAGAGGGGAGGTTGAGATTAGATATTAGGAAGAAATTAATTACTGTGAGGGTGGTGAGGCCCTGGCACAGGTTGCCCAGAGCAGCTGTGGCTGCCCTATCCCTGGAGGTGTTCAAGGCCAGGTTGGACAAGGCTTGGAGCAACCTGGGATAGTGGCAGGGGTCCCTGCCCATGGCAAGGGGCTGGAATGAGATGTTATTTAAGGTCTCTTCCAACCCAAATTATTCTATGAAATAATTTCTTCTGGAGTCTGAGGATGCCTCTTAAATGTCTTCCCTTACTAAAGCATCTTCTTTGGAGTCCCTGTGCTCACAGAGTCACTCAGGGGTTGCCAAATTATTGTGAAATGTGGGTGGTTTGGGGATCAAAGTGATTTAGGTGAAGCCCATTTTAGACAAATCAGGTTGCAGGATTGCCTTTCGTTGAAGGATGGCAGGTGTGGAGCACGCAAGAGCAGAGCCTTGGGGAGGGCACTGGAGCCATGCTCCATGTGTCTCTTAGGGACTAAGGAGTCAGATGAGGATCACAGATGTCTGGCTTTTTGCTCTTGGTTCATGGGCCATGTTCTTGCAAGTCAGTAATCATGAAAATTCACAGAAATTCTGTTGTCTCCGGAAACCTCAAACCATCAGATCTGAGCCTTTTGTGTGCTGCCCCACTGACAGAGGTGGGATGGGTTACTCCTCTGACAGCCAGGGCTGGTGACCTGAATCCCCTGGGGCTTTTTGGGGAGAAAAAAGCAGTTGCTGGAGTAGATCTAGAATGGAGTAATGGCATATGTGGACACAAGGCTGCTGGAAGAGACTGCTGTTAGGAATTTCCTCATGCCATGGAAGAAAGGAGGAGCTTGGGCAGAGCAGGGGCCCCAGCGAGACCTGCAAAAAGCAAAGTGGAAGCCTGGAGATTAACCCCGTAGGTCTGGAGGGACTGTGCACCGCTGAAAGAGCAGCCTTGTGCTTAGTCTCTCATGTACTCCTGTGGCTTCAGCCTCAGAAACTGCTTTGTTTACCCATGAAAGGAAAAGGGAGGCTGGAGCTGGGGGATGTCTCTGCTCTGGCTCTTGAATTCATTGTCAGCTGCCTTCAGCAAGTGGAGCTGCTGTCTACTCCAGCTCATTATAAGGTCTGGAGAAAGAAGAGAGGGCAGTAAGTAGTTTGCCAGCGTTTTAGAGGGTCTCATCATGTCCCTGAGCTTGTGATGTGCCACTATCCAGATCCTGGGCATGTGCCTGCCTGTACCTTTACTTTTGCTAGCTCCACCAAGGAAAGAGTTGTGATGGTATGAGCCTGGAGGGTGCCTCTGGCCGAGCCTCTCCTTAGTCCCGGGTGAAATGGAGGAGGTTCTGGGTGCGTGTTTGTCATGTGGAAGCTGGTTGTCTACTGGTTGTGTTTGGGTTCTGCTCTGACACCCAGGGCAGATAGGTCACGAGAAATTGCTTCTGCAACCCCGGTCCTAATGGCCAGGTCTGCAACAAACCACCACTTACAGGCAGAGTCTTTCACTTGTGATGAAGCTGCAGCAAAGAGAAGGTTTTGTCCCGTGGGAAGCATGATTCAGCTCCTAAGGATCATGCAAGCTTGGGTACGTGCCAGACATGCTTAGCATGGAATTTGCAGTTAAGCGTGGAGTCTGCTACCTCCTTGGGGAGGTCCAGCTCTCCTTGGAGGGTTCTCTGTTCCCATATGTCTCCATGTCTGGAGCTGAAGGTATTTGCAAGTAGCCTGAGGATAAAGAGAGAAGCTGAATCCTATTTGCTTTGTGGTTTTTTTCATGTACCTTACTTAAGAGAAGATAAGGCGTGAGGAATTTTTTTTTTGCTAGTTTCATATGATGGCAATAAACTCTTCCTTTTGACCCTGTGTTCATTGCACCTGGGTCTGCAGGCAGGTGGAGTTGACAAGTCACAAAATCATCTGAGGAGGTGACTGAGGGGTTCATGATTGTGAAATCTTCTGGTGGGACTGATCCCTTCTTCTTGAGGCAGTGCTGATGCCAACAGCACTTCTCTTGGGTCTGGGGTTGTTCCCTGCAGTTGTATGATGTGCCTGTGGGCCATTGCTGCCACTTTGGGCACAAACATTCAAATACAGATAATTGCATTGGCCTTCAGGATAATCCTGATACAGATTTGTGCTTCTACCCACCACAGCCTGGCCAAGTTTTGCACTGGTTGTAGAATATCTCATTTCTTGAGGGTGCCAAATTACTATGCCTTGGTTAGAGATGTGGCGTTTATCCTGCTTCATGTGATCCCCTTGTTCTCATTCCTGGTACCCAGGGCTGCCCTGCTGCCCCAGTGCTGCCAGGCCCTGCACCCAGCAAGCCCTGCAGGCAGTGCCGGGGGTAGGCAGGAGTTGGGCTTGCACTTGCCAAGTTCAGCTGGTGGCTTTGGGGAGGTGGTCAGTGGGCTTTAGGGATGCCTTTGGTGAGGGAGGGCACAGCAGCAAGCATGGTGGCTCTGGCTGTGCCACAGGAGCGGTTCAGCAGAGGCAGGGATGGGCAGCTCAGCTTTTGAGTGGGAGGGTGGGATGCCCATTGCCTGCAAGCATGAAAGCAGGCAGCTGTAGAGCCAGTGGTGTGGGCAGCAGGTTGACTGCATTTCTGTTTTTTCTGGTTGCAAAGCCTTTCTTCTCTTGCTCCCCTGATTTCCAAAGCTTATATTGTTACCTAATCCACATTGCTAGAAATCTGTTAGAGGATCAGCTTTTCTGTAGGCAGACTGCTGTACTTCTCACTAATATTGACTGTCTTTTTCTCTTGCTTCCCCTCTTAGATCTACGATGACAATAAAAGCCTGTTTGAAGTCAAGGAGAATGTGCCTAGGAAATTGGTGGAGAAGGTCGCAGGGGACATTGAGAGCCTCTTGGCCAAGAAAGTCCGTGCTTTAAAGGTAAGGAGATGGGCCTGTGTGCTGATGCTTTGATGGAGATGCTTAGTTTAAACAAGAGGGTTGATGCTGGCGTAGCAGTATGATCTCAGCTTCAAAATGACTTCTGTGATTGTGTGGCCTTTTCTGTGAACTGTATCCTGCAGTTGGACAGATTCATCTGGAGCATGTGAGGCAGGGATGTGTCACATGGGGATGTCCTCGAGGTACCTTCTTGCTTTTTATCTCCTCCCACTGTCATGCAAACACCTGAAGATGCTGCCACAAGAATACAAGTGGCAGCAAAAGCCTGGCAGCAGATTTGATCTAGTCATTTAACTGGGGGTGTACTGGAAGCAGAGGGACTGCAGTGTCCCTGCTATGGCTCATGGAAGTGTTTTGGACAAGTGGAGCCTCTCCTGCAGTGTCCCTGCTATGGCTCATGGAAGTGTTTTGGACAAGTGGAGCCTCTCCTGCAGTGTCCCTGCTATGGCTCATGGAAGTGTTTTGGACAAGTGGAGCCTCTCCTGCAGTGTCCCTGCTATGGCTCATGGAAGTGTTTTGGACAAGTGGAGCCTCTCCTGCAGTGTCCCTGCTATGGCTCATGGAAGTGGACAAGTGGAGCCTCTCCTGTTTAGGAGATGATGCTCTTGAAGGGTTTGTGCCGGTGCCTGGGACTTGAGCCCTGGGAGTGACTGCAGGAGTGGGTTGCCCTCATGGGTATCTGCGCCCATTTCCAATCTACTGTGCTATTTTGTAACACTCCTTAAATGGTCTCCTTTTCTCTGTAGTGGGGGAGGGTGACCCGATCCATGGTGCTGCTCAGTAAAACCCAGGGGTGGCTATAATAAGGTGGCAGGAGGGCCATGCTCTGCTGCTGGGGCAGAGACAAGTAATTGCCTTCCTGGAGAGGGGGACAGCCTTCTCCACTGCAGAGGGGCATGGAAATTTCCTCTCCAGGAGCTGAGGTGTCCCCTCTGAAACACAGTTTTATCGAGGGGCATTGTACAATGGGCATTTGGCAGCATGGCCAGCTGGATGCAGCTTGCAGCTCGATCCACTGACAGAGTTTCTGTAGGGTGATGGACAAGGGGAAGGCTTGGAGCAGGTAACACAGCTGATGTGTCCTCAGAGGCACTGCGGCCAAAAATACTCAGTCACCTTTCAACCTGAGAGACAGGAAATGTGCTGTGGTGAGAGGAGGGATGTTGCAGTAACTGAGGTGTAACTAAGGCAGTGAGGGTTTGGAAGTGACCTGTCTCCACAGTGAGTTCGAAGTGGCTTGGAGAATGTATGCAGCAGGAATCACAGGACACCCATGTGGGTTAGGGGAGTCTCAAGACTCAAGACAGGATCTCAGTCGAGAGTGGTCAAAGTCTGGCCTGAGTGTCCAGATGGTGTGAGGTTGTCCACAGTGCCTGACAAAGCTGGTAGCTGTAGGGACTTGGATAAAGAAGATTGTTGTTTACCCAATTTCTTACTCTGGGAAGTAAAGAATGATCCTACCTGGGACTCACACCAAGTGTTTTAGCCTGAATAGAGGGAGCTGAAGTGGGACTAAAGAGGTGTAAAGTGTCAGTGCTGCATTTGGGATTG
This sequence comes from Motacilla alba alba, assembly GCF_015832195.1. NCBI lineage: Eukaryota > Metazoa > Chordata > Aves > Passeriformes > Motacillidae > Motacilla > Motacilla alba. The sequence goes on along the minus strand of NC_052027.1, from coordinate 16,085,566 downwards.
TGGAAATGAAAATCAGGGAGACCAATTTTCTTCTTAACGTGAACTTGCATCCTTGTGCTCATATAGTTTGTGTGCATTCTTGAGCATATATCATGTTAAACGTTCCAGAGATGTGCAGCACCTATAGATGCTGGAGGAAGACACAGGTGACAGAAGGTTGTAGCAAACGTGATGCACACCTGGACAGCACGTGGCTCCCAGGGGATGCACAGGGTAATAACCCTGAGTTACACAGCATGACTGTGCTGAGTGGTTCCACTGTGACATTTGAATTTCAGCTCATCAAGTCACACTGTTTTTCTTTGCCCTTTGCTCTGAGTCACACAGACTTCTAGAGAGTTTGTGCATCTTTTGGTGCTAGATCAAGGGTTGAACTGTGCCTATGGTACAAATAACCTTGTTTGTCTTCCAACCTCTCTTTCTTTTTTGTTGGGTTTTTGGGCAGGACTCTCTGGTGTGCTGTGAAGGGCTCAGCTGTCACAGGGGTGATTCTGGCAGTGCTGGTTAGGTAATAGCACATGGTGCTCTCTTCATAGTGGGAACAATGAACCCTCGACCTAAATCACTGATTCAAGAGGACTCCTTCAGAGTGCACTCTCAGATGGAACAGACTTTTACGTCCAGTTTCCATGTAAATTCTTGACATTTTGGGTTGGTGGTACTAACAACAAAATCTGGAAATGGAGAAGTTGATGGGGGAAGAGAAATTGAATCCTCTAAATTTCTCCCACATTTTGCTGAGCTCCTTTGAAGCAGTGGGGCTCCCGTAGCTCCTTCCATTCTCCTGTCTGTTTTCATCTGTCTCAACTCTCCCTTTAGTTGAATCATCTCTCCTGGAGTAATTTCCTCCTCTTCTCTCATGACTCACAAGAGTGATGATGACTTCTTGAAACATATTTTTCAGCATCTTAATCAGGTGGGACTCCATGTATTGGCAAGGGCAGGTGCGGAGGGAGAAATGGAGTCTCTCCTTGATGTATGAATTGCCCTGTCACTCGTGTGCTCACTCTCCTCAGGAGACATCCCTGTCTCCTTTGCTGCAGGAGAGAGAAGAGATGCTGCCTGGGCCTCAGTGGGGCTTTGTAGGAAGGTGCTCACAAGCCTTTGGGCACACACCATGGGTGCACAGCTCAGAGCACTGTTCTGATTAGGTGGTGATTCAGTCCAGTCATCAAAGAACCTGTTCTCCTCTGTTTCTAAGTGAAAATATTAATGTGTCTTTATTAAACTATGTGCAGAGCATTTATTAATACAATTTCTTACCTTGTGTGTTGCATTTCTAAGAGGCAAAAATCAAGCACAAGGAAACTGAACCTGTCTGGCCCTGACAGCCATGGTGCAGCACTGTGGCATGGATCTGGCAGTAACAGGACACTCTGATTTCCCACGTGCCTTTTGGAGGTGTGTTGGAGCCAGGGGTGTGTGGCAGAGAGGGTAATTGCTTCCTAAAAGAAGGCACCTACAAGGGGCTGGTTATCTGGGTGCTGTCTCTCCCTTTTTGTTCCACAGCATCATATCAGATGACAGTCTCATCATGGACCAAAAAAAACTCCTAGGGAGATGTTTTTGCAATCCCCACCTGTTCCACTTGGCGCTGCAGTATCTACACCTGGATCCTGGGCGACTTCTACCCCATGTCCCACAGAATGGCTCCTGATAGACATGGCTTTGCATCAGCACTAATTGCCTTTTCCAGTGTCCTTTGATGATTCCATTGCTTCAAGCCTGGCCTCCCTGTCACCTTTGGGTTTTGTAATTACAGCTGCTTTTTATTCCCAAGATTTAACAGGAGGGGAGGTAAAAAGATGGCCTTCAATACCAAAAATGCATCTAATTTACTTTGAATTGGAAGTAAAAGACTAAGGTGGAGTGACGCTTGAAGGAGATGACATTGCATTTACCCAGTGTACTGCATGGTGGGCAAGTTCCAGAGCTACGGGTGAGGTGTAAGGAAGCAATAGGTGTGTTCCTGGCTGGGTGGGAGTTTAGTGGGCTGCTCTTGTCCACACTCATGAGCTTGTCCTTGTTAGGGCTAAAAAAGACACTTTGTAAGACATGGAAAGGAGTGAGGTGCCATGTTACCAAATAACTACAAATCCCCCTTGGGTTTTCCTTGTGCTGGGAATCACAGCTGGCTGGCTCATGGCTTTACATCATCTGAGACTAAAACTCATCGGGTTGGTTTTTTGCCAAGCAGATTATTTGTCACTTTTTCAACTTTATTTCCTATCTCCTCTTCAGTTTTTCAGTGTGTTCAGACCCCTCTTTGCCTTTGTATGTGTCCAGAGAGATATGTATGGGCTGGGGCTTCTTTGGGAGCTTGTCTGGGAGCCCAGATGTTGGAGTTTGCTGTTGGTAGCACTGAGTGAGCCAGAGAAAAGCCATCACCTGAAGGTGTGGTTGGTGTGAGTCCAGATTCTCAAACCCGAGGGGCACTTTTCCTTTCTTTTAGAATACTATGTCAAGTGCATGAGTGATGCCTCCAGGTCTGTTCTTTCCTGAAGCTCTGCAGACTGGGGGAGAAGGAAGTTGTGATTTGATGGAGGAGGAGGCTGAGAGGTGGAAATTTTAGATTCTAGGATATGTTTTAAGATTGTTTCTCCTTTTTATATAGTTCTTGTGAAGGCTGCTTTTGGATGCTGACTGCTTCATTCTTCACATATTTAACCACAGACAATTTGCTTTGCCTCCTGAGAGCGACACATCCCACAGTTTACTGAGCAGGTTATGCCCTGAAGTGAACTATTCATATACTGTGACCAGCCTAAAGATTACTGTCTGTGCTGGTGGCCTTCCCCCATCTCCAAAAGAGCCCTGCTGATCCACAAACCATGGTCTGGATGCCTGCAGGCTCTCACACTGCCTGGGTGGTGGCATGGTTGGGCTGGTGTTTTCTCCATAGAGCTGATTTAGTTTTGCAAGTTGTATGTTGCTGGCACAATCTCTTGATTTGTTGCATTTCCTGTGGACCTCAGTTGTGTGCAGCATCAAATATGATATGTTGAGCAGATGTGCAGCAAAGTGGCATTTTGTGTACCAGAATCTATAATGTGTACTATGTACATCTGTGTGTATCTTATGTAGATGTATGTGTGTGCAACAGGTTTGGTGCCCCTTGCGTGGCTCTGGTGATGAGAGCACTAACAGCACTTAGCAGGAGTAGCAGGAAGGTTTGTGGGGTTTTTTTAATTGTATTTTTCTGAAATTTAATAGCATGTTTTTGTTGCTGTGTATTTAGCTCCAGTGTGGAATGAGCATCTGGGGGAAAGCAGGGGTTTGGCAGGAGGGCTCAGAGGTAGGAGGTTTCAAGGTTCCTTCAGCTAAGGTGTAGGAGGTCATAATGTATTTGACTCAGATTTTGCTGCAACTGGAGTAGTAAAATCTAAAGTTGGCATTAGACATTTTCTTTTGGCAGAAAAAAGAATACAAAGGACAAGACTGGGGATTTCCTGTATTTTGAAAGCATCCTGCAGGGAAGTCTGGCTGGGTTTCCTGAGGCTACAAAGCCTGGGGGAATGTGGCTGTAGGTGTTCCCATCCTTCTTTACTTTGGATCCTAAGGGAAAGAGATTGGAAGAGCTGGGAGAAAAGGTGGCTGGTCTGGAGATGCTTAGGGTTCTGTACTGCCTTAACCCTATTTTGCTGATTTGTCTCCTGTTTCCACCCCTCACCCTTGAGTTTTCCCACTTACTGGCATTTTTTCTGGCATGTTTCTTCTAAAGAGTTGATGCACTTAGTACTCGGCCATGCTTTAGGATCCTGGGATAAAGGGAGAGGTGAGAGTTTGGTGTGTAACCACAGAGTACTGACCAAATCAGCCTCTCAGTGTGAAGCTGGTCAGGGGCATTGCAGGAGGGAGGAGCTCAGGCCAGTTGTGCCTTCCGTCCTGGTTGAACACTCAGTGCATTACTGCTCAACTGGGACTAGTTCCAAGCTCCATTTGAGCCTGGCACAAGCATATATCAAGAGTGCAGAGGGGATTTAATTGGACAGGTTTATCCCTTTAACAATTCTGATAGCCCTGAAATTTCCCTTGCAGGCTTGTGGTGAATGGAGCCTTTATCATGTTTCTGGTCCCTGATAGGGACAATAAAAAGTGCCACCTGTCTGACAAGCTGCAAAAATTGGCATACAGCAAAGCATCTCTCAGCCCAGATCAGAGCATCTCCCTGCTCCCTCCTCTCTCAGCAGCAGAGGCACTGACCTCTGTCATGGCATGGGCTGGTAGAATATCATCAGGAAATCTTCTCTCCTTCACTGTTGCGGTTGCTGTCCTCTGGTCTTGGGGGCAGGCAGCAAAAGGAGTCAGCAGAAGCAGCCCTGGGTTTGTACTGGATTTCTCCTTTATTTCTGGTGGAACAAGGTCCTGCTGCCATCTCCCTGCACCGTGGAGCTGTCTGAAGGATGTTGAACCAGGTGCTCGTTGGCCAAGTCACTGAAATATTTAACTGGAGAGCTCCCAGGCCAGGAGAGGGAGGCCCTCCAGAGCTGCAGTGCACCAGGGTTCACTTTGGCTGGCAGCACGTGGTGCCAAACCCTTGTGGATTTCCCTCCTGCAGTGTGGTACAGCCCTGGCTTTGATTTGAGGGGGACGTCTGGGCATGTCAGAAGACTACCAGTGGTCGTGCTGTGGCCTGCTGGGTCTCAGCTAAGGGACACATTACCTGTCTTGCCTAGGCCGGAAAATAGGGTAGGAGAGAGGGAATAAACATAGCTCAGGTGAGCTCTGATACAGCCTGTGGGTTTGGTGAGGTGTGGGGCTTTATGCCTCATGCACTCCTGCACCATTCCAGCTGCATGGCCAAGGACAGGAGCTCTTGAACTGGTGGAGTAAGGGCAACAACCACCAATCTTGCGCATGCTGAAGTACAAACCATTTAAAGGCAGGACCTCTGCGCTTTCTTATTTCATAGTGACAAATCCAGCCTTCTTCCCACTTCTTTGGTAATTGCTGGTTGGTGGTTTTGTTTTTAATTCTATTTTTAATGTGCTCCTAATCAAATCCTGGCTGACAGTCCCCGTGTGTTTGTTTGTTTATTTATTTATTTATTTATTCATTTGTGCATATGTGTGTGTGTGTCTTCTCCTGCCTCACAATTGTTCTTGTGCTGGACCTGCTCCAGTAATCCAATTTGAATCCAATCTCCCAGGTCTGGAATTCTAATTTACGGATTGCAGAGGGGAGTTAAACAATGCCCACACACCAGGATGGGGGTTGATTGTCTAATCTAATCAGAGACAATCAGATGTTTGTAACAAGTCTATCAAACCTGTATCGGGCCAGTTTGCCGAGCGATGTAACCAGCGCTAATAGCGCTAACACGATTTAGGGCTTCCTGCACTTTCATGCAGATTACATTGAACGTTTCCCTTTCTTCTCCCATGAACACATGGCAGCAGCCCAGCCCGATGGGCTTTACAGCTTGGTGAGCTGCTGGGTGCCCTCTGGGGCAGCAGAAGTTTGCCAGGACCCAGGGGCTGCTGTCTCTGCGGCGCCGCCGCACACTGAGCTCCTGGGATGATCCTGTTTTGTGGCACACATACAAGGAATGGACTCAGTGCCACCAGTGCATCTGGAGTCACAGATGGGCGAGTGAAAACTGATGGTCCTGACCTGATAGGATGTTCAGTAAGTCTCCACAGCAGATCCCCAGCCCTGTGCATGGCTGTTGCTAAAGAACAGGTGAAGAAACCTTTGTCCTCCCTTGCCCTTGGCAGACTGAGGCTGTTGTGAGGCTGTTGTTTCTGGTACTTGCTGTAAGAAGTCTGGACAGCTGGTGTTTAAAGAAAACACCTGTCTGGTTATTCTTTTCGATGCCCTTTCAGGGCCTGAAGCAAAAGAGGAGGCAAAACCAGCTTGTGAACAAGATGTATAGCTCTCCAACCCAGAGTGGAGCTTCCTTACACTGTGCAAATAAATATTTGCCTGACTTTGCCCTTCCTGAAGACTGAAATACCCATCTGGTCCCTTCCCCTGTCAAGAGGTGAGCTGATTTTCATGCTCCAGGTCTGTAGCACGTAGCTCTGCACTCGCTGCCTCTGCCCGGGCATTTATTTTAGTTTATGGCTTCCTCCCTGTCCGGAGCACCTTCCCTGAGCTGCGGCCGGAGGATCGCGGCTCGCTGCCGCTGAGAGTCCCGGCTCACGGCCCTGCCGGCAGCTCTCGCTGGGCTTTTAGCCCGAGCAAAGCCTGCCCTCACGGCCTCTCGCTGAGCGCTGCCAGGCTGCTTTGCACGCACAGGAGGCGGAACAGGAGCTCTCTATTCCTGGGAATAGGAACTAACTTTGCGTGGAGGGTTTAATAGCTGTGCGTGTCCTGCTCCCTGCGCCCCACGCTGTGAGGAGCCCAGACACCCCTGAGACCGGGAGAAGAGAAGGATGAAATAGTCCTTAAAGGGTGTTATGTATTAGACAGAAGTTTGCATGTTGTTTTTCAATTTTTCCTGGTTTTTTCCAGCACAGGAGGAGGAGGCTGAAGCCATTGCTGTGGGCAGGGGATTTGCAGCAGTAGTAGCACTTGGCTGTCTCAGAACTCAGGTCCTTAGCTTGGTCCTTACCCTCTCAAGATCCAGAGGCCTGGCGGGGCTGTGCTCTAAGAGGAGGCATTTGGGGGTGGCTGAAAGGGTAAAAGCAGATGGGGATGACTATGGGTCTATCTGTGAAGATAGATATAGATATAAACTGGTGAGTGATGCAGAAGAGGAGGAGGTCTCTGAGGGAATTAGTGCTAGGGAAGGGAATTATCATTTAATTCCTTATAGAACAACCTTTAAACATGATTGGGAAGATATGCTTGCAATGATAGCAAAATAAAAGAAACCATGTCACTGAAAAAGGTATTTATTTGAATTTTCTTGGTTAATTTTGGCATGAGAAAATGCATTTCCATGGCCGTTTGGTACCTAGAGTTGCTTCTGCACCCTGCCCTGTGACTTTGTAATCTCTGCACAGTGGGAGGGGGTGAGAGTGGGATCTTTATTTCCTCAGGGTTGCCTGTAGGTTTTCATGGAGTTTGTGCTTCTGCACTTACAGGTATGCTCTCAGTCCCTGTGGGTTCAGCCCCTGCCCTCCATGATGCTGTACATCCTCAGAGAGCTCTGCAAAGCCCAAGATCCTGGGCAGAAAAACCTCCAACCAATTTATTCTTGTTTAATGTTTTTCCCTCTGAATATTTCAGATGCATCATCTCGGGTGGAAGACTCATATTGAATGGGAGTAATTGACCTGGGACAGTGAATCATTTTGAGTTTATTTCAGGTGGATTGAGGATTATTTTTTTAAGGGTTTCATCCTCAGGCTGAACTAAAAATCAGTTATTTGTATAGCTGTGTTTACAGGCAGGTAGAGAAGTTAAAGACTAATGAGTGAGGGGGTGGAGGCTTGGTCCTGGAGGTTAATGGACTTGCATGAAGCTTTTTTGTCTCAAGAGCTCTCTTCAAATCCCACTTTTTTTCTTTTTTCTTTTTTTTTTTTCCCTAAAGAAAGTAGACTTAGGAAGTTTCATTTCTGCAGCCCGCAAACCCCAGATCAGCTTTGGTAGAGTTTATCTCAGTAGGTCTCTGCACAGGAGTGACTTGAACAGCAGGGCTGCAGCCCCCAAGGTGCCTTGCGTGATGAGTGTTTAGCTTGGCTCTGGGCACGTGGTGCTGTGCTGGCACAGATTGTGCTCCCTGCCCTGGGATGTGCCCACCAGGACCCTGCTTTCTGTCCCACATGGATTTGCTTTGCATCCTCTGAAGCTTTCATGGAGTGAGTCTGAAATCCATCAGCATCCCGCCCTACCCCATAGCAAGGAGCTATTATATATTCCCAGAGCAGCTGATGTCCATTAAATGTTTGAGTGACACTACAACAATGTGTAAAATATCAGTGATAAGGATCTAGCAAATCTTAATAAAAAAAGAGACAAGAATGTAAATTGCACATACAATTGTGATAAAGAGCCAGAGATAACATTAAAGAGATTGTATCAATTTAATGCAAGTTTTGTGCCAAAGCCTGTCATCTGCTCTTTGAAGAGGAGTTGTTGGGAACCTTGATATTCCAGCAGACAGTGCTCAAATCATCCCAGTGCTCTGGAGCGGCCGTCCCTGCAGCCAGCGTGCTGCGTGGAAGCTGTCTGCTTGCTGAGGATTAATGGAAACCTTTCCTGCCTCTACAATAAAAATAATGTTCCTTGGAAAAAAATAAAATGCCCTTCTGCCTGCTGGCCTTTGGGTCCCTCAAAATGCAATTAAAAAGCGGCTTAATACAGCCTCGCAATGAGAAATCTGTCAGCGTTCAGAGGCACGATCTGAAGTGAAAGCAACATGAAAAGGTTGTGAGCAAAAATATTTAACTGTGCGCCTGCCTGCCTGCCTGCCTGGGGGTGCTCGTGGAGCCACCAGCTGAACCGGGACGTGAGGGGCTGCAACTGGGGTGACTGGGGGAGCTGGAGCAGCTTCACAGACAGGGCGCTGGTGAGGGCACAGGAGCTCCTCCATAACCCAGCCTGGTGTGTGTCTCTGCTTGCCTGTCCCTGCTGGCCACCTGTTTTCTGGGCTGGTGTTGCTGCTGTATGCCCTGGGTTTCTGTCCCTCTGCTGTTTAGGGAGTGCTACATCTCTGAGGTGGGCAGGTGACAGCAGTAAGGGCTATTGGAAGTACCCCACAGGTTTGATGAAATGGTAACTCCAGTTTTCTGTGCAGGGCTACCAGCTGTAGGTCAGTATTGTGTCTGCCCAAAATGTCTTCCCAAAATTTTAGGCACAATAATGGGAGTTAATTTTAAATGGTGGTTAGCTGTTTTTTTTTCTGCAGGTATGATTTTTTTTTAATCCTTTAAGTAAAGCTGGTAATTCCATAGCAAGTGAGGGATTATGAGGGCTGGAACTGAAATCTGAACACAGGGCTCCAGTGATTGCATGGTTTTGGTTCTGCAAAGTGAACTTTTGTCTTTGGCTGGCCCCTGTGTGCCACTACCGTGCACAAGGGTGGGTGAAATCCCACCCCAGCTCTGCACGAAGAGCTGCTGGAGCACCAACTCGATGGGAGCAGTGTTTCAGCGGGATGCCAGTAGATGGCACAGCTTTTATATCAGCTAATTATGCAGGGAGCCAACGCTGGTCCGGGCTGTTCCTGTGGCTAATCCTAGCCATGCCTCACTCTCCACTCATACAGATGAAGATGTCTCTGCTGGTCTGCCTGTAATTGAGGAAGTTGGATAAGATATGGAAGGTGTTGAGCTTGTCAGCATTGTGGGGCAGTGGGAAACCGTGATGGGGAGGAGGAGATACGAATCTTGTGCTCGGGTGAGTGTGGGAGCAGAGAAGCAAAATTCAAGATAGTGGAACTGTGGCTTCCCAAGTGCATTCCAGAAAGTGCTGTATTCCCTTAGTGTCGATGGATTTGACTGCTCCAGCTGTATGCATAGGGAAACTGAGGCCTGGAGAGATCATTCTTTGTCTTTGATACACCCGGAATAAGAGCTGTGCTTCCTAATTAAGTTCTGGAACTTTTAGCTACAAGGTGTCCTTCATGCGTGATTACGACAATAACATCTCCCTGGAGCTCAAAGCTCCTTCTCTCAGCTCTGCTCCTGTTTGGTGCTATTGTTCCCTGGCCACTTCAGGCTTTGAATGTGAATTTTTTTAGCAGTTTAGCAATTTTCTGCACCCTTTTGAAAGAGTAAGAGTTGAATGCATCCTAAATCTTCTCCCTGTGTGATGTTGCCCAGCTGTTTTGCACCTCCCCTCAACCAAAGCAGCCCTCTGGCCTGTTCAGGGATGAGCTTGTGGCTCTTGCTGGAGAGGCAGCCCCTGGAGTTGGGAGGGTTGCTCAAGTGCAGTAAGACAGCCCTGATATGGGGGGGAGGAAACTGCCCATCCCTTTGTGTCCCTGTCCTGGGAGATGCAGAGACCCCAGCATCAGAGGCAGTCTTTCTTTCTACCTTCTGCCTGCTGAAGAACTTCTTTTCATGACTGGAATTGATTCTTGCAAGTGGATGGAAAGGATATATCCCAAATCTTGAGGGCCTGGTGTGTACGTAGAATACAAACCAGAGTGTATGTATGTGAGGCTGTAAATAGAGTTGTCACTCTAAAAGAAATGGGGTTTCTAGTGCTTGTCAGATCATTTTAAAACCATTTTTATTACTAGATTACATTCTGAGATAAAGTTTATTGTAGCAAAAAAGAGGGAAGGTGTAGGATTTGACTGCAGATTTGAAAATGCACTCAAAACTTATGAAGAGTTTTTGAACCTTAGCTGAGGGCAGGCTGTCTACTTCAGGGTTTTCCTCCAGGGCATCTCCTGCCCAGCACATTTAAAGGATGATCTCTTGATTTTGGTGCAAACTTCGCCCTGGCGTGTCACCTTTTATAATCAAGCCATGACATAGCATGCAGACTCTGGCATAGGAGCTCCAGCTCACGAGTCTGTGTCCTGTGTATGGGGCAGGAAGCCTTCCAGGGGTCCTGAGGAACTCCATGTTCCCTCAATGTGGCTCTTAACTGCCATAAGGATTTTGTGTCAAAACTGAGGATCAATCCTGGCATGTGTTGACTTTGTTCTTCCCGTTCTCTCCCCCATAACCATTGATCCTAAAATATTTTTCTCTAGTTATATCCTTTCTCTGTGCTCTTACTTTTAGCACTACATCTGCAAGCAACAGAACACACTGTGTATGTGCCAACTCTTTTCTTAGCTATTCCTTGCAGATACAAGTAGCATCCCATTTTCTAACCCAGCCTCTTGTCTCTTTTCCTCCTAGTTGATCCTAGTGGTATTTGTCTACCTTTTGTATGTACCAGTGGCAAAATTAACAGGGTGTTGTTCTCTTGATGCAGCATGACATGACAGAGAAAACAGCAGTCTTTTCCTCCTGCCAGACTTGGGCTTCAGAGTTCTGTTAGTTTGGATCTCCCTGCTCCACCTCCCATCCTAGTTTAGGGCACTGCAAGCACGTCACAAACTGGCTGCTGGAAAAAGCAGGAGCTTTGCAAGTGCCTCCTAAACTCCACAGGTGCCTGCAGGGCAGGGGTAGCTGGAGCGGCAAGGAGAAAGTTAGCTTTAACCCTGAGACTTGCACAGACCTGCGTTTACCATAACATCTGGCTGTTAAAAAACTAGACTTATTTAGCATGCAGACTAATGCAGGAAGTCCACGCTGCCTTGACATTGGAGTTTTTCTGTCTCTCCTACTCCCAGCCCCATCTCCAACCCAGAACCTCTGCAAGGTCCCATTCTGAGTAGCTGCATTTCTCCCTCTGTGATGAGCATCCCTAAAACCTGGGCATAATAGCATCCCTGCTAATTATATCACTGCAGATTTATTTCATGGTAATATTATAGCTGGCCTCAGGCATCACCACTATCATTGGAAAACATCGAACGATCACAGCTTCTGAGCTGCCTCCATTAAACCTGGGAGAAGCGTCTGGGCCTGTTTATAAGTTTGTCTTTTGATGAGAGCCAGGGATTGATGAGCTGGTGGCTGCGAGGTTTGCAGAAGGTGCCCCGGAGGGAAGCTTCCCTCGTCAGGCAGCCATGAGGTGCAGATGGCGGGATCGCGTGCGGAATGCAGACGCGGCGGGGCAGCGGGCGGGAGCGTCACCCTCATCCATCCAGGCAGGCCTTGTCCCTCCCTGGCAGCACCACCCCATGCCAGGGGCTGCCCAGCGTTCCACAGGGGATGGCTCTGTGCTCCAGATGGGCGCTGCTGGCAGCTTGGCTGGAGGTGCTCCCAGGGAAAGGGGGCGTTTCAGGCATGCAGGTGGACTTGTGATGCTTTCTGCTGACAGTCTTGGAGCTAGGGCAGGAGAAAAGGCACAAATACCACTGCCATTTTTCAACCAAAAACAAGGAAGAAAAAGAATTCAAGAGTTTTCTCTATATATTCCTTGCTAGAAATAAAATTAATCCTGTGACCAATGTGCTGGGTACCGAGGCCTTCTGGCACGAGTGTAGCTGAAGGTCAGTGCTGTGTCCCCAGGGCTGTTCTGTTCTTGGGAGCCCAGCCTGTGGCTGCTTGCTGCTCCAGGCTGTGTCCCTTACGGAACACAGCCATGGGATGGCTGGAGGTCTGTAGGATGAAGCATTTGGTGCTGGAGAGCTGGTACCCACACTCTAGGTTTTGAAGGGTATACAAGAGTATTTCAGCATACATCCCAGTACTGCACAGGTTTGCTGTGAGCCCGTGCTTGTCTGCACCTGAAGCCTGGCTGGCAGGGATGGGGTGACCATCGTCCCCAGTCAGTGTGTTGGTCTTTCCCATGGATGTCTGTGGTCCCCAAACAGCAGATTATCACAGATCTGAGACTCACCACATGTGGAGAACATGAGGAAGTAACTTACAGCTCTTGAAAGCGATTTGGGTAAAAGTAGATCAGTTATTATTGATTTCACTCTGTCTGGCCATAAAGTCCCTTTTGGTTATGGTGCTCCAGCATGGCAATGAGTGGCCCAAAAACTTAACTGAAATGGGGTCAATAAATTACATGCAGACAAAAGGCACTTACACTCAGACTGCATCAAGTCTCCTGGTAATTTCAGTGAAACAGGCAGAGCAGAAATATGCTGATAATTATTTAAATTAGACTCCGAGCATTGAATTTTTTTCTTCAAGTAACAGCACTTCAGCACTTGTCCAGATGAGTGCTAATTTACCCAAATGGAAAGGTTTATTAAACATGCCAGCCAGTGCTTTAGTAATATTTAGGACAGCAATTTTGCTTTATTATATCTCTTAACAAAGAGGACACAGGCTTCTTGATCCAGCACCAGAGCAGTCAGGGGATGCTGGGGGAGATCCACGTCAGTTCTGCCTCGTCTCAAATCAAGGTACATTATTTCTGCTTCAATTCTGCCTCTTTGCCAAGTGCAAACCTGGGACTTGATTTGAAAAATAAACTTCACTGTCTTGGCCAGTTTGAAGGACATTCAAAATCTGGACATCTTCTGGGTGCAGGAGTCAGAGCTATGATTTGGAAACACTGAAGGATGAAATTGAGTTTGATTCAGTGAAATGGGCCCCAAGCCAGGCACTGAGGAAGATGAGCCCGAACTCTTTCTGCTGCCCCTTGCTCACTCTAGGACACACTTGACAACTGTGTTGTTTTTGGGAGGAATTTGGGTGCATGAAGATGATGCCACCCATCATTTGCCTCCCTCAGTGCTCTATCATGCCCTGCCTCCTGGCCTTGTTAGCATCATATGTGTGATTGCCAGGGCTGTCTTTCAGACTAATGATGGCTTTGCTGTTTCCCTCAGGACTCTAAATTTCTTTGGTTTATATTTTTGAGAAAATACTTCACAAATCCCAGTGGACTGCCATTCTGCTAAAACATCCTGTAGAAGTCTTCTGAGGCTTCCTGGCTGTGGGTGCAGGTGTTTGGTTCTGTGGCTTCTCCAAGGACTCAAGTGGGAAATCAAGACCACTTGCACAAATTAGAGTAATGCAGAAATGTCTTAATCTGGGAATCTCCTCACAAAGAGGATGGTTCAGTGTTGTGAATGCTTCTTACAGATCCTTCCAGGGAAATTTGCTTTTAGGCTTTGAAATTTCTCTGGGTCCTTCAGGATAAAGACCACTACCTCCTTTATGTGAGGACGTGCATGGTGTAACATATCAAAATCTTTACATTTTATCTTCCATAAATATCCTCTTGCTCTCTTTCCCTGCACAAGATCGCTCTGTTAAACTATCACACTGCAAATCTTGTGAGCGCCTGGAGCTCTGGGTGCTTGTAAAAGATTTGGCAAGAGAGAACTTTGTGGAATTCCAGATTGTACATTCTTTTAGAGTTTGGATACAGGGTGAAGCCAACAGTGATGGGAATGGGAAGATTTTGCTTCAAATCCAGGCATTTTTTTTGTCTTTGGTACCATCAGAGTAATGAGAGGAAAGGCTGTGGCTGCTCTTCTCTGCAGGTGTGGATGTTGGATATCCCACAGGAGCAACAGAGAAGTTTATCATCTCTACAGTTAAGTCAGAGGCTCTCTAATCTCCACAGAGAGCTGGGTTCACCCCAGATAGGTCGAACACCTTTGTGTCCTGTAGCACTGGAAGTGTGGAAGAGCTCCCAGGAGGAAACATGCCTTCCCTGCTCCCTAGCATGGTGTACAGCAGGGAGTTCTCTGGGGACCATCGCTGATTCCTTCTCATGCTCCAGAAAGGGCAGAGCGCTGTGCTGTCACAGCTCCGGAGAGGTGAACATGAAATTTTCAGAATGGAGAAAATGGATGGAAATAATTTGAAAGGAAACTCTTGCTCTGCATTATTCATGATATGTATTTTTTAGTGTTTGGTGTCCCACAGGGAAGTATGCTGTGGCACCTTGTGCATGGTGAGCCTCAGTGCGCTGTGACCATCAGCCAGGCTTATACACAGGAACAGGGATGTGAAGCATCTCAGATGAAGCTCTGAGCTTACACACCTTTAAGAAGTGCAGAGAGACAGTCTGGGATTCAGTTTTACTGTTCTAGCACTTTTCTTGCCACCCTGATTGGAAGTGCTTAACCTCCTCTTCATTAATCAGTTTGAATTTTATCTAAAATTCATCCTCGATGAAGGCGAATGAGAGTCTGCTGCTCTAATCTTGGGCTGAAAATGATGGCAGGGTGTGCAGGGTTTAGCAGGTGAGAGCACTGCAGCTTGGATCAGGGGGACACTGTATTTTTGGTGGCTCTGTACTAACGAGGCTGGTGATCTCAGCCATGTCCTGTGTGCTCAGTTCCCAACAAGCCCTGTAGACAGGACATCTGTGTGACATTGTACTGCTGAACCCCAGTGACACATGGCTGGGTGCCACAACCCAGAGCAACACGAGTCAGTCACCAGGTCACCGAGGCTGGCAGGGACCTGTGCAGATCACCCATTGAACCCTGGCCAAAGCAGGGTGAGCTGGAGCAGCCTGCCAGGAACTCAGTTGTTCCTGGGGAGATTCTGTGATTGTCCTGATTTTAGAATTAGGCAGGGTAAGCTCTGGGCAGTGGCTGGGATGGGACATCTCTGGAAGGCGGGTGCAGGTGGCGAGGGTGAGAAGGTGAAGAAGGCCTTGGGGCTGCAAGGCACGTATGTGTGTGCTTACTCATCTTTTCAAGAGCTCCTGGCTGCAGTGGTGCTGTCTTTCTATTAAATACATTTTTCTTCAGGAATCAAAGTCACTAAGGTCTGTTAGACTTGAAGAGCTTTAAGATAAGAACATAAATGCATCACAGAGATTTGTCTTCTTCTCTGGCCAGGTCTTTTACTGTTGGATGTTTATGTACAGGAATTAGTGGAAAACGCTGAATGGAAGGGAAAAGGGAATTCTGGAATTCTGTTTGCAGACTCCTTGGCCTTTTGGTCAGCAGTGGAAGTCATCATTTTCTAAGATTCTCTATGACAAGGACTGTTGGGAAGTTGTTTTCCTCTGGTGCTCTGCTGAAAGTCAGCCTATGGGGACAGTTACATCATCCCTGTCAGGATTACCTGGTCCATCCTGACTTGCCCACAGAGCATCTTACAGCTCCTGCCACAGGATTTCCTGAAAAAATAGACTATGTTTGTCTGAGCCACATCCCCGTGCCTGCGTGTGGAACGAGCACCCACTGGGGCAGCTCTGTTCTAGGCAGCCAGGGAGCCCTGTGGTGGCTGACGAATCCTTTGTGGCAGGATCTCAGCCATATCCCTTCCTCGGGAAGAAGCAATGACTGCAAGGTGCTCTGGAGCTCCCATCCCAAACCTGCAGGCCTTCTCCTGGCTGAGGCTCCCAGCGCATGGCGAGCTGGGGCTGCTGTGCTGCAGGGAGCTGCCGGCTGATTTCCCTGATCCCCAGAGCACAAGGGCGGGCTCTCACCAGCGGCAGCTGCCATTTACGGTGGGAGGAGAAGGGGGGAGCGCAGCCGGGAGAGGGAGATGGGTTACACTCCTACTTGGGGTGCAAAAGGAATTATAATCTCCCATTCTGCTTTATTTTCTGTTTATTTTTTCCCTCTCTCCCTAGTGAAGGCAGATAGCATAAGAATTAACCTCCAGGGACATACCAACAAGAAAAAAAACCCCATCATTTGCAGGCTCCTAAGAATAACAATTTCCCTAGCAGCAGCATTCCTGGAGAACCCTTTCTTTATTAGGATATAGACATTTTGTAGAATGTTCCAAGTGTCCAGGGTGCAAAATGTCTCTGCTGTGGATCTGAAAGGCTCTCGTAGCTCAAATCTGAGTGCAAAGTCCCTCACTGTGCTTCTTGTGGGGGTTTCAGGATTTGTTATGTGAATCTGTTCTTTAAATGTTGCTCACTTGATCAGTGTCACAGCTTTTCCAGCATCTCACAGGAACGAGGAACATGGTGAAAACCAAAACAAGCCGAATTTTGCTGCACTTCTTGAAACTGCTTGTGAACTGGGAGTTTGTCCCTGCATGCTTTTCTCCTGCCTTTAGCTTTCTGCTGTGACTGATGATGGGATGAGAGCAACTTGATGTCATAGAGCAGCAGCTCTGCAGGCAAAGCCTTCCGGCAGTCTGGACCCAAACCTTCTTTGCACTGCTGCTGCTCTGGTCTGGCTGCTTAGCAAATGCTTTCATGCTTGTGGGTTGCCTCATTAGGAGGAGGAAGTAATGATGGGGCCAGTGATGCTCTCCTCCCTTGCGAGATCCACACCAAGGCTGGTTTTGCTGATACAGCATCTTTGCTCACATTTGCATTCAATTCTTGCTAGAACAGTGCTCTGAAAACTGTTCTTAAAATCCTGGGCAATACAGCAGGATTCTGGCCTAACTTCCTGCACAAAGAAAGGTTGGTTAGATGGGTTGGTCAGGGTCTGGTGGGCTTTGGATATCTCCAGAGGTGAAGCCCCTTCACTCTGGATCCCTGTCTGTTCTGTCTAGAGACTTTCCTTCACGTCATCTCTTGCTTGGTGCCTCTTTCTTCCTTTGTTCTTTGGCTCCTTTATCCCTTTAAGCACATGGGCTTGATTCAATAACCAGCGTAACCCTCTGCCCACAGATTTCCATTTCTGGCATGCCCTGCACGCAGAGCCTGTGGTTTAGGTGATGCCTCATCTCACTGCAGTGTTCCTGCTCTAAAGAGATGACTTCTTAGCCTCCTTTCATTTATAGGAAAAAAATATTCTGTAAATAGCTACACATCCAGCCTATGGCCGTGGATTGCAATGGGGAGCTGGATGTCATCAAGCAGAGGACACTTCCCCTTGGTGGTGAAACCTCCCGTGCTCTGGTGCTGACTTGTCATCAGGGGAGATGGTGTGACCGTCCTTGAGCACTGCCACTGCCCACTGCTGGGTTGCTGAACACTGAACAGGTTGAACAGATGAGTAGTGGAGACTCTGTGGGTTGGACTCAACTGGACATAGCTCAGTGCCAGAACTCAGTGGCCCCATCTGAATGGGGACCAGGGCTTGGGCACATGATGTTCTTTTTTGTCCGTGAGAACTAAAGGGGGCTCAGAACTGAGGAAGGAGGTGGTTGGTGGTGCAGGAGTGGTAGAAGACAAGCTGTGGGCAGTATGTAGGACGCCTGCTCCTGACTTCCAGCTAAGCCAGGCTGGAGGAGGGAGTCTTGCAGATGACTTTGTTAAAATCATCAGGAGGACAGCATGCCTCCCATTTACTTTGTAGGTCTTGTGCAGGTTTCATGTGCCAGAGCTAAAATAATACATGATTTGTTAAACTGGCTTTTTTCACAGCTGTAGGAAGCAGCCCAGCCATTCAGCCAGAGCAGCAGCGAGCGCCGATCAGCATTGGCAGGGTGGGCTGTGCCAGCTGCTGTCAAGAGGCTTTTTCCAAGGAGCCTGGTGGAAACAAAGGAGTCAAAGTGGTAAAACCACCCCATGCTGGACCTCACTCGCAGAGCAGCCGAACAGGGAGGGCAGGGAAACTAAAGAGGAGCAAAACTGATGGCAGCATGTGTAGGGCAACGTGTTAGAGAAGTGGAAGAATCAATCTGACTGATCTTTCCAGTAAATTCAACAGATGCCTCCAGGCCATAGGAGTCACACCAGTATGGGATTCACCTGGCCTTTC
Organism: Motacilla alba alba; assembly: GCF_015832195.1. Taxonomy (NCBI): domain Eukaryota; kingdom Metazoa; phylum Chordata; class Aves; order Passeriformes; family Motacillidae; genus Motacilla; species Motacilla alba. Next base: position 16,067,565 of record NC_052027.1, on the reverse strand, counting down.
AGGTGAGGCATCTGATAGGTTCAGAGTATTTTCCCCAGTGGGCTGTGGCGGGGTGTGTGCTCTCTGGGCATGGTATTTCGTTTGAGATTTCCTTTAGTGCTTTGCTAAATCCAGAGCTTCTGCTGTAGTGAAGAAAGGAGTTTAAAAAAAAATAAAATAGGTTGTAAAATTGCAGAATTTGGAATACACCAGGAGCAGCCATTGTGAAGAGGAATTTTTCTATTCCCTAAAAGGTTTCATCTGCACATTCAGTCTGTAGCTGAAGTGGGTTTTTCTTGTCTTTCCTTATTGTAGTCTCCTAATTGGTTTTCTACATTCACTCCTCAATCGCTGTAAGCATTAAAGTGTGGTGTGTCCCATTAGATACCCTTTTCCATCTACATTACCTACTTAAACAAAATTCAAGTTAAGATTTTCCTTTTTCGTACAGCTTCAGCCTTTCTGAAGTGCCGAGTAAGTTGTGTGTTAGGAATGCTGGTCTTGCAGGCAGTGGCTTCCCCACCTCCCTCTCTTCCTGGGAAAGTCATGGAGAAGCAGTAGCTCATCACAGGAACACATCCTCTGCATCCCTCTCTGATTTGGTCTTTTGAACACAATTTTGTGTTGTGGTTTTGTTGTTATAAAGGGAGGATGAATGATTCATTGCTATCTCACAGCAGAGGGGTCAGTGGGTTGCTCACAGCCATATCTTATTATCATCTGGAATTTAGTGTGCCGAGGGTTTTGCAAACCATCTGTAACACACACCGCTCATTTCCACAGCGTGCTTGTAACCTCTGCTAATTATTTATAAAGGGTTAATTAAGAGGATTCTGCTCTAAACAGTGACCCAGTGTTCTTTGTTTCTGCTCCTTCAGCTAAAGTAACAACACTCTTACTGAAAACAACAGTAATTTATCCTTGAGAACAACGTTTTGAGGTGCTGTATCAAAGCTCCACAAAAAAACAATGTGACATCTACCTCCTTCCTCTGATTACTGATTTTGTAATTTTATAAAAGAAAGCAATCAGGTTTGTCTCATTATATTGGTGTTCATTGTTCAATTCTATTATCCTTTTATGCTTTTCTCTTAATGTTTGTTCCACTATTTCAGTAAGGCTTGAAATTAGTCTAATTCCCCAGATCACACTTCTTCCAGTTTTAAAATGTAGATGAAACAGATTAAGATTATTGAGTTCTGAAAATCAAAGAGACAATAAGGTAGCACCATTAATGTGCTGTTTTTCTGTTAAAATAGTCTTTTTGCTGGTCCTGTCAGCCCCTGTGCTGAAAGCAGAAGCAGAGGGCACCCAGTTTAATTAAAAGGCAACAGGTCTGCTGCAAGTTAAATGCTTTTTAATACAGCTTGTAGCTCGCTGATAGAACTTGTTGCCTGAAGATGCTGTCAGAGCAAGAAATTCAGCAAGACAGAAGAATGAGGGGGAGCTTGTTGTGAATCTGAGCAGAGGCTCTGAGTCTGTGGTGGCCGTGATAATCCTCCCTTGGCAGTGCTGCCGTTGTGGTGCTGTGTTTGTCTGAGTGATGGAAGCTTTCAAGATCAATGTGAATATCTGCAGATTGAGCTGAGGAGAGGATAAATGACCAAGGCTGTTCTTTCTTGCTTTGGGAAGATTTAAGGCAATTAGTGAAGCCAGGAATTTTTTTTCTTCTCTTGCAGACATACTCTTTAAGATATGTAGTTACAGTATCCAGCTGAGGAGAGCTGGGTCTTTCTCCAGACCATTTTCAGTCTGTGAAAGTTGGTGGGACTCCAGGCCACTTTCACTAGAGCAGTCTCTGTGCTTTTCCTGAAAGGTGCATTAAACTTTCCCATCAATGCTTTACAAACCCACCAGAGGCTGAGACCACTTAGTAGTGACTCTCTAGAGAGCCACCTAAGCATCTCCTGCTTTACTGAGCCCTAAACTGCTTTGTGTCTATGAAGTACGAATGGTGGGGAGGAGGAGTGTCTTTTATTACACCTGCCTTAGTGACTGAGCCAGGCAGCTACCCTGCCTTTTCAACTCCATCAACTGGTGGATAAAAAATACATATTTTGAATTAAAGTGGAAAGGTGAACAGGAAAGATGGGAATAATCCCATTGCTCTAATGAGAATTTTGCCGTAAGAGAGGTGTGTGTGTATCTTCAGTGCTTCTTCTCTCCTTCCACTTTGTTATTCCTTTCCAAACCTTTTTTTAAAATGAAAGAATTTCTTAAGCAGGCAGTAGTTTTTCCTGCATTTTACCCATTCTGTCTATTAAAAGAACTTGACCCCTTCATTTCCACCTTTCAGGATAACAGTAGTAAGTTGTGCGAATTTAGTAGTCAGTGTGTGGAAATTAGTGTCTATGAAATGCATATTTTATTTGATTGCCTGCATTTAAGCCTGATTGTAATGTTTGGGTGATTTGAACATAAAGTGGTATGAGAAGTATAATAATCTGTTATCAGAGGCAGACAGAGAGAAGGGGAAACAACTCTTTGTATTTTGGTAGAACACAAAGAGTTTTAGACATCATCTTTTCAAACACTGGCCTTTTGGAAATGTCATAGAGCTGAGAGCCCTGGTGCTGTTTAGCACTGAAGCTGGAGATCTCTGAAAGGGGTGAGACTTTATTGCCTCACATTTTTCACATTTCGGTAAATCCACCCCAGCAGTCAGTAAAGTTGCACCTTTCACTTGCATGCTACTGGATTCCACCAATCTTCACTGCTTCTAACAATCTGACATTCCTGTTGGATGTAATGGAGATAGAAACAGGCCTTTTGCCAACCTCCAGAACATGTGGGGTGACCTGCTAGCCCAGCATCTGGGCAGTGTGCCCCAGAGACCTTGCCTGTGGCCTTTGCCAGGACAGATTTCTTGATCCATTTCCCTTCCATAAAAGCAGGCAGCATGGTCTGGTCACAGTCAGGTGGGCTGGAAACACAGCTTCTGCCTTGGACTGTCTCAGAGTCAGTGTCCACACTTCCCCGTGCCCTCCACGTGGTTTTCCAGTGTAGTGCTCCTCACTGCGGAGGCAATTTCTGCACCCCTAGAATGATGCCTTTGCTACTAGCCCAGCAGTCTGTGGCCACAAAATCTAGACGTCAAATGAAACAATTTATTTATCCTCTAGGTTACAACACTGTTGGACTGACTCTCATCAGGGGGAGACGAGGGCACCCTGCTACCCCTCAGCTGCAATCCCATGGTGGGACAGGCATGCCCAGTGGGATTGCTCCATGCTTCACTGCTTGTGGCACGGATGGAGCCTCCAGCTTTCACAGGCATTTCATTGGAGCTGTGTTTGGTCAGGAAGGTGAAAATGCAGGCATTGTTTGTAAATCCCTAACTCACAGCTATGAAGGCGGGAGTGGCTTTGTCATTTCTCCTCCACAGTACTGAGGCCGTTGCATGTAGAGTCCCGTCTGGGTGTTGTGGCCCCCAGTGTGCAGGCACTATGGGAGAAGGAAGGAAAGAAGTGGGAGCTGTAACTCCCTGTCTTCCCTCTGCCTCTGTGTGGCAGCTGGTGATTAAATTGTCAGTTTAATGCATCCATCCATTTAACTCAAAAAATGTGCAGAGAGAGGGAAGGTGAGGGCAGATGCCTTCCCTGCAATGCAATGGCTGCCTCGCAGAATTCCAGCTTTACTGTTTCCCAGTTAAAGCCCAGTAAAGTCTCCAGTGGATGGTAGTCACAGGCTTTCTGTTGTCTGAGAAGGCTGGAAGGTCTTTGGCTTGGGAACTCTCTCCTAGGCACACACACACGTGTGAGTGTATGTGTGTGTGTTTGGATGTGCACGGACACTGCTGGGCACAGCAGGGCTCTTCCCTGGGGAACTCTGGGACTGCCGCAGCACAAACCCTCTGCAGTGTTAGTAGAATGAATGTGGTTTCCTCATCTCCAGGCAGCCATGCCTGGAGGTTTCCTTGTCCTCTAAGAAAAAAATCATTGTTGCAGTTTTAGGGCTGTGCTCTCAATCTCTTAAGTAAATTACCAAGGAAAATGGTTGCTGCTTTTTTTTTTTTTCTCGTTGTGCTGTGCTAGTTCTGTTTATGGCAGTTGTGTTGGATTTTCTTCCTTTTATCCTCTTGTTTTTCAGCATGTCTGCCTTCTTCCTTTCTCTTTGTATTGAGATTTGTCCTTTCTTTTATAGAAATTAAAATGCCACATCCCCGCTGATCTGAGACTGAAGCAAAACTGAGACTACAGAATAGCTTGTTTCTAATTGAGATTTGAAAAATATCCCTCAATAATGCTTTCAGCTATTTTGCGTGGGAATATTTTGATTACATTTCTCATGGAAAGCCCACATTCTAGCATGGCAGGATAAGAGGACAAATGAGAGATGTATTTCCACCGTGTCTGTCCTAAAGAGCAGGAGCTCGGGGTGGAAGCTGTGTTGCATGTGCACACACATGGCTGCATAGTGTGTGAGGCACGTGGTGATTAAAAATACTGTCAGGTTTGCTTACCCACAGGGCTTTTTTCCTTTGGGGTGTGTAAACTTTAGTTCTGCTGAGCTCCAGCCCTTCAGGTGTTCCCTGAGCACCAGGCACATCCACTGCCTTTGCACCTTTCGCAGTGAGAGTGGCCTGGAAGATGGGCCCAAGACTTTCAAAGTCAGGCTGCGGTTCTGCAAAAGACAACTGAGAAAAGCCTGACTTGTATTATTAAGCTGAACTCCCAGCCTGGAACAAAAGCTCAGCTGGAAAACTGGTAGGAGTCTATAAGTAAAAACAACCCACCAGCTGGAAAACGCAACTGCGGTGCGAGCGTCCAGCATGGGCGGGCGGGAGGGGAGAATTGCCAGCAGGAATATTCTGGGAGTATTCATGGAGTTAAACACGCTTTGTAATGTCAAAATGCAGACGGGTGTGGAAAGGCTGAGCAGCTAACGGCGAGCTCAGTGCTCCTAATCTGCAGTTGGGCTATAAACAAGCGACGGCCGATGTCCGTGGGCAGCTTGACTTGGGAGTGCCGGTGTCTGCGCATGGCTGAGCTCGGCAGTTAAGTGTCACCGTACAGCTGGCTCTGGGAGCAAGGAGCCGGCCAGTGACAGACAGCTAATGCTAAAGCAGCTCTGCCATTTGGGCAGGGTTCAGATGGATAGCAACCCATGAAAAGAGCTAAATTTGGGGACAGAAAAGAGCATCTGGATGCTTAACACCGTGAGGTGCTCTGTGAAGGACAGACAGAAATGGAGACTGGTGAGAAGTCTGCTTCAGACAGGGTGCAAGACATGGCATCCCAGCATGGCGATTGATGCAAGGGGTGGCAAGGAGCTGCCACTCTGCCCCAAGTCACCCGTGTCCCTTTCTGCTCTGTACAATGGGAGAGCCCAAAATCTTGTAGGCTTTGACAGCTCCCCTGGCTGCTTGTTGCTCTTTATCCTGAACACTCAAGTCCAGCATCCCACAGTGGACATCAGGGAGCTAATTTGTGTGTGAATGCAGAGTAAGTGGCAGAGCTGAGACCAGAACCTCAAAGACCTGGAATCTCCAGGGCAGCTGGACCTGAATGACAGGCTTGTGTCCCATGTTGAAAACCAGCCCCTCTGGAGCCTGCAGCTCAACATGGCATTTGTCTGCACTACCTTCCAGCTTCCAAACCCAGCCCTTGTGCATGCCTGGCCTCCTCTGCCCTCCCTGTCCGGGCTCTGCTTCCTCCAAGAGGCTGGAGGCTGAGCACTTCCATACCCTCTTTGTAAAATATTGTACTTGCACATATGGATTGCATTCTCTTATGGAAGGAGGTGTCCTTAGTAACAACTGTCTCTTTTCTTACTTCTAACTGCTCCAGTGCTGTGTCCCTCTGGGGTGCACAGCATCAGCCCTCAGTTCCTCCCTCCATTGACTTGCTTCCTGTGCTGGGTTAGAGAGCAAAGGCATGGAGTTGTCTGGACAGTGTGAATGCCAGGGGCAGGGGAATAGTGCCAGCACTACCTCTGTAGGTGCAGGGCTCGAGACCCCCCCCGTCCCTGGGGCCAGACCTTGCTCTCCTCCAGTCTCCCCAGCATTTGTGGCAGGCAGGCAGCACAGGCAAGTCAGTTAAACATTAGCTCAGCTGGGCAGCGGAGAGTGAGTGAATCCCCGATTTTTGTCTTCTTTTTTTGCCTAAAAGATCAAATTTACATTGAATAAATTTGTGTTCCACACAGTAAAAACAAATGTAACTGCTTGAGTGCGTGCGAGGGGCACTGCCTGCTAACTAGGGCACTCAGAGCAGTGCTCGCTCCTGTCAGGAGGCAGCCGGTTACTCTCAAGATTTGTTCTTTTTAGAGCAAACCTTTGCAGGGAGCAGGGGAGGAGGCAGCCACTGCAGGGAGAGGGTCGGGGCAGCAGCAGCTGCTGCAGCCCTGGGCTGGCTGTGGGGAGGCAGAGCCAGGGCCAGGCTGCCCAGGAGACCTCCCTTGCTGCATCAGGGAGGGCTGGAAGTCAGGAACCCTCAAACGTAGTGATTTGTAGAGCAAATGGCTGAAATCTGCTGGAGCTGCAGGAGTTTGGGAACTGCTGAGCATCATCAGCTTCTCCTTGAAATGAGGCCTGTGGGGCTTTTTTATCTGATATGAAGGCACTTGAGAGGAGCTGCAGGAGGATGCTGCAAGAAAAAGGGGTGTCTCAGCCACGAGGAGGAAGGGGCTAGGATGCAAAGGTGGGGCCAGCCTCATCTCAAGGCTCTCCCCAGATCTTCAGCTCTGCCCTACTTTGTCATTTTGCAGCCTCTTCTCTCCCAGCACTTCATCCGTTTGCAGCTTTGTCTCTCAAATCATCCTGCTGCCTTCAAGCATGAAAACTCTTCCTGAGGAGTGCAAAGCCACTGTGCCCTTGTCAGTCAGCTCTGCCTGGCGTGTTCACATGGGAAGGGATGGCTCTTACCTCTCCCCAGCCCTGTGTGTGTGTGTGCTCAGTGTTTCCCTGCAGGCAGGCATCCCCCAGCATTGCCCCACTCCAAACGTGGGTTTTCCTTGTGCTGAGTCTGTCTCCCTGCCCACACAGCACCTGACACGCTGGAGCTGAGTCAGAGCACTGCAAATCCCCACCAGAGAGCTGGGCTCTGGCAAGCTTTAGAAGCCTTCTGCTGGGCATGGCCGGACTGGGAGCTGGATCTGTGGGGCCACACTGGCACCCTGTGCTGCCTGCCTGAGTGAACAGGGGTTGGTCACTGGGCTGGGAGCTTTCCACGGCTGCTTGGAAGACATTTCTGCCCCTTGTGTGCTGCCTGCCTCAAGCAGAGCCCTGGGCAGTGCTGGTTGTGCAGCCGGGGAGGTGACTGGGCTGACTGGGCTTTTCATATGCTGAGCACAGCTACAGCTGGTCAGTCATCCCAGGTGCTTTATCAGCCCTGTCTGGCCTCAGCCAGGAGCCAGAGATGAGTTGCAGACAGTCATCATTTACCTTCATTCACCTTGCACCAAAGTTCCTTGTCTGTGTGCCCCAAGGCTGTGGGTGTGCAAACAGTTAAACCCACGGTACTTCCCCGCAAGCAGTGGCTACTGGGCAGCTACTGTGAGCTCTTCTCACACTGCCTGCCCTTCCCTGAACTGACCTGACTCACCAACCACAGAGATGCCCCTTGATTTGTTTTGCTTGGATGATTTTCTTCCAGCCAAGCGTACTGGATTGTTTGTTGGAGGAGCTGGCTCATGGAGGAGGCCAGCAGAAAGAGGTAAAGAGAGTAGAACCATCCCTCCTCTGCTTTAAGTAACTCTGTGTTCATGGCCAGCTGAGGAGTGACAAAGGGAATTTCACTGCTTATTAAAACAGTCAGTCAGTGATGAACCAAGAGGATGGCATCTGCTCAAACAAACATATTTTTGCATCTCCAATAAAGTGCAAGTGTGCTGCCTGTAATATAGGGCCAAGGGGTATCGTCTACTCAATTGTCCTGGTCAGAGGTGCCCTGTAGTAGATCCCCAATAAATGTAACACAGGCTTCTGAGCAGTTAGTGACTGCATCTCATCCAGGCGTGATGCCCAGAGACCTCCCCATTTTGGTGACAGTGGTTGTGATAAGGAATGAGCTCTTCAGCTGCATCAATCTTATTCCAGAGCTGTGCCTGGTTATGGAGCGTGGAAAGCGATGTGACGTGTGCTGCAGGGCTTGTTTTATTTTCTGCTTCCTTGCTGTCGCTTTCACGCCTATTTTGCACAACCTCTGGCTGCTGAAAAGATGCCAGTTACCCCTCTGGACCTCCCTGGGGCCAGGGCATTGCAGCTCTGGGAAGCAGGTCTGAGAGTGGAAGTTACATCCCACTGAGGGCTCCCTGTATCCCAAAGGTGAAAGGAGGGACTGTAGATGTTCCCAATACGTGTTCTGCACTCCGTGTGCTAGTGGGCAGGGGCAGGTCCCAACCCCAGGCCACCTTGCAAAGGGAAAATCTTCCTGAGCTCGTACCTGTTTGGCAATAAGTGATGTGGGTCCCAGCCCCTCTTCCCCAGTCCCTGCACAGTGATTTATCCTGTCTGTGATGTGCTGTGCCACGGATAACACCTGTGTTCCAGCTCAGTGAGTTGTTTGTTGGATTGATTGACTGCATGACAGAGGCTGGGAGCTCCTTTCAACCTGAGGATGCTGCAGAAGCCCCTCTGTTGCTGACCGCTGAGGGAGGGGAAGCTTTTCACATGCCAACAGTGGCAGTTTCACAGCCCTGGCTGTGTTTTCAGACTTGGCACACCACTCGGAGCTTCTGGAGGTAAAATCACAGAATCACAAAATGTTCTGAGTTGCAAGAGGTCCACAAGGATCATCAAGTCCAACTCTTAAGTGAACAACCCATAATGGGACTGAACCTCCAACATCAGCATTATTAGCACCGTGCTCCAACCAACTGAGCTAATTGTGGCTGGAGGAATAACAGAGGAATGGGGGATAACCTCATAAAGCAGAGTGGGAATAACCCCATGAAATGGGGACTGCCTGGCCCCCAGACACAGCAGAGTGCTGTCAAGCCATGGCTTGGATTCTGCCTCTGCTGCTGCCTCTTGGGCAAACTCAGACTTATTTCTATATATATAAAGGGGACCCGTAGGATAAAGCTCTCCTCTGTCCTCTGCTATGAGGATAAATTCATAAGTGACTGTGAAAATTTCCATCCCTGCTGTGAAGGGCCATGGAAATACCTGGAAAGGACAATAAATTTCCAAGCTGTGAGCGTTGCTTAACCTAAGCTGCTTTCCATGGTCTCTGCACTGCAATACTGTGGTTTCAGAATCACTCTACCATTTGTCCTTCAAAGAGCACAGCAAGAAAGAGAGTTTCTTCCCCAATTCCAGCATTTATTCTGCTGGTACCAGTCTGTTCCTCTCATTTTAGATAGCATTTCTGTGCTCCATCTATCAGACCTCTGAGTGCCCTGGAATCAATCAGGAATTCCAGCCTTGTGCCTGCTAATTGCATGGCTGCAATTTGGTGGCTGGGAGCTCTCCCAGGTGATGGATGGTGTGTGTGGAGGTTTTACTCCATCTGAGTGGCACCCCAGAAGCAGCTCAGCGTTGTGTGCTCACCAGGCTGGGGGTGAGGGTCAGCACTGCAAGACAAGCTGTGCTGTGCGCGCCTGGCTGTGACCTCACTGCTACTGGGGGGCACTGAGGCTGTCACTGTGGGAGCTCTGGCTGTCGAAGGGGTGCTGGCTTGGCTGGAGCACTGCACAGACTTGTCCGTGATGGTGATAGCCAAGGACAGTCCCTGCAGGCGCTTGATGGGCTCAGCAAGGTATAAGGAGTCAGTGTTCCTCTCTGAAATGAAGGCTGTGAGGAGCAGGAATGATCTGACAAATCTAGCTTAACCCATCTACAAGAAGCTGACTGTGATGGCAGCAAAAGCAATATGCAGCTGGGTCCATCTCCAGCCTTGTAGAAGCCAAGGTCAGTGGCTGGACTCAAAATAGCTCTAAGGTCTGCGTGGCCTCCACGACTGCCCACAGCTGCCCTGAGTGGTGTCCTGATAGCCTAGCACGTCTGGCTGGTGGTGCCTGTCCCCTGGGGAAACCTTCCTGCATCTATAAACAAATTTGGACCTGAAGGTAGAGCATGCCAAAGTGACAGGTTTACCTTCCTGAGGCACTTTCATTTTGCAGGTTTGACTTGACACGTCAGGCAGCTCCTCGGATTGTAACCCAAAAGAGTATTACAGGAGATGCTGTACTCCGGGTGACATTTTTAATCTCTCATCTCTTCCAGCTAATGCCTTTTTGCTGATCAGTTTGCCAGGCAGAGCGGCCTCGCCGGCGATGCCAGGTCTGAGTTCCTCCCGTCTGCCTCTCATTCTGCACGCGCTGCCACGCGGCTTAACAATTGTGTTTTTCATGAATAATTTGTTCTCTCCACATCAGGCAGTCTATGTCACTCTGCAGCCACCGGCTTTGCAGAGGGGAACAGCTGAGTGAAGGGAACAGCCGGCCCTGGCGAGCCTGCCCTGTGCCTTCCTGCACTCAGACAGGGCCATAAGTGATTTCTCCTTCAGAGCAGCGTCCTTTGCTGCCTGCATGCACGCTGTGTGCATCTCCCTCTCGGCTCTGCTGTCTCCAGGAGCATCGTTTCGGTGTTAAATGGTGAGGAGGACGTTGTGCCCTGCCCCAGGAGAGTGCCTGGCCCCTCTGTTTGCTCCTTGCTTGTGGGGATGCACTGGAGGGCAGTGAGGACTGAAACAGCCCTCGTCCCTGTTGTGCTTGCCTGGGAGTTCGCTCTCTAATTATCCCCCAGCTCCCAGGGCTGACATAAATTCACTTTTGAGAACAGCACCCACCCTGACACTCCTGACGTGGGCATTTTGCAGTGGGTTCTCAGCTGGGGCTCTGCCCAGTGCTGCTTTTCTCGGCGAGATTTCTTCCAGCTCCAAGTGAATCCCATTGCTGTGACCCCAGCAGCTGCTGCTTGCATGGCTTTCCTGGGATGAGCTGTGTCCTGAGGCAGCCAAAGGTTCAGCCCTCATACTTCAGCAGAGCAGATAACAGCCTTGATAAACTATATCATTTGCCCTGAAAAATTCTTGTTAGTACCTGATATTGAGAGAACCACCCAGGATTTGGATGTCGGGTTTGCTCCTTGCAGTCCTGAGAGCAGCGTCACAGCAGAAGCAGGTCAGATCCCCACGTTTTCTCAGGAAAGCCCCCCTGCCAGAGTAACGTAGGAGGCAGCAGATCAGGCAGGGGCTAGCAGAGGCTGGCAGGGCTCTGGGGGGATGCAGTGGGTCAGGCAGGGGCTGGCAGAGCTCTGGGGGGATGTCTGGAGCCCTGGCCCTTGTATACAGGCAATGAGCACAGTGGTATTTCCAAGGGACGTGGTGTTTGCCAAGCCCTCCCTCAGGACACTGGTGCAGGATTATTTCTCCCACTGCATTTTCTGACTTTTCTCCCATCTTGTTCCAATGTTTCATCACAGCTGACTTTTACAGACATTCTTCCTTCCAAAAATACAGGAACTAGGCTATTAAAGCCACCCCCTTTTAATATTCCTCTGGAGTGCCAGTGCCTGCAGGCAGGCTCCCTCCATGGGAGCCCTGTCCCAGCACTGCCTGCTCTGCTTCGGTACCTGACCCAAAATCCATGAAAGTCAAGGTGAAGATTTCCTGTGGGCCTTCTGAGCTTTCAGGCAGGCCCAGGATATAATCATGTGCTCACAGGTGGGGAAACTGAGGTCTAGAGTGCCTGAATCAGGATATGGATGTGGGAACTCAGTGCCCAGGCTCTGCACACCCAGGAGCAGGACAGAGGGCAAACCAGCCCAACTATTAGATGGAAAGAGCCGTGCTTTTGCAATCAGGAGGGTTGAGCTTCCCTTCTGCCATATCAGAGCTTTTTAGTGGTTTTGACCCAGGACTTTGGCCGGAAAGCCTTACCCCTGTATTTTTGGTGACCCTTAGGTGCTGTGGTCGCACAGCCGGATCGGAAGCTCACAGACAGACCAGCTCTGTTGGGCGCTTCTTGGACAACAGCCCATGGGCTGTCAGTTCTGTTGGCTTGTGATACTCGGTGTGTGTTTTCAAATACCAACTGGAGTTGTTTGCAAATGCCTAGTAAATCCCAAAATAGCCCCAATTTGCTGAATTTTGTGAATAGCATTCAGCCCACTCCAGTTACAATAGCAGCCTGCCTCCGTGCCTTGCCGGAGCTTTGCAGAGGTACAATAGTGAGAGGGCTGAGGAGTGAGGCTGGGCGAGCAAATGTTATTATTCCAGCTTGCTGCACAAACAAAGGATGCTATTTGTTTTCCTGGCTTCTAGAGCATTTCATTTGTATTGGCTGCGATTCTTTCGCCGCATTCTTCGGGTTTCTTTTGTGCTTTCCACTCTTTGGGGATTCATGGTCCCGGTGAAGCGTGGTCCCTCTGGGCTGGTGCTCCAGAGCTGGAGGAGTGGTGCTGGGATGTGGATCAACTCCAGCGTGTCTGCTTTGCGTGTGGGTGGGCTGTGGAGGATGTCTGTCTGCGAACATCCTTTCTGCTAACCTGCAGTGGCATGTCCTCAGTTCCCCAGGCTCCGTGGGAAGTCTGGCAGTTCAGGGGCTCTCGCCCCAAGCTCCTCTTGCTCCTCTGTTTACATGATGGAGAGTTTATCTGCTGTGGTTTCTTCCTGGAGTCCAGCAATGCGATGCTGATGAGGAATGACGGGAAGGTCACAGCACAGGGGAGGAGAGGGTGGGGAACGTGCCCTGAGCTTGGCTCTGCCTCTCCAGCCCCTCTTAAGCACAGCCTTGATGGGGCAGTGGGGACATCCTTAGCTGAGCTTGGGGTGGCCCTTCTTGTCCCCAGGATGTGTGCTTCATGTGAGACGCTCTTTACAGCTCTGTAAGGTCCTTTATTTAATTCACTGTTTGTGGTTCATTTCTCATTCTGCTTCTGGGTCTGTGGGGGTGTGTGATGAGCCTGAGCAGCTCCTCTCCCCTGATGGGGGCTTTCCCTGTCCCATGACCACACCCATAGGAAAGCACTATAAAAGAGCTTTCCTTTTTATAGCGACTGTTGGGAACGTGGTGAGCTGCCGAGGGAGGTGGGCAGCCCTGTGCTCCTCCCGTGTGTGCTCTGGCAGAACGGCGTGGCTCAGTGGGGAAGGAGGCAAGGCTGTGCACATGCTGCCTGAGCCATCGGGCTCTGCAGAGCCCAGAGGCTGCCAAGCCACAAACCCCAGTGTCAGCATGGAGATAGGCACAAGTGTGGTGGGATGGGTCTTGCTCTGAGGAAGACTCATCACAAAACCCCAGGGTGCTCGAGCTTTATGTATTTATTTGGGAAGAGAGCACTGGGTTCTGTGCTCCCTCTCTCCAGTGCTGTCTGGAGTCTCAAACAGAGAGTGGGATTAGAAAGGGTAAAATTCTTTAGAATCTTAAAAATAAGAAGAAAAGCATAGCTGTCTCTTCAGATTTGCTGCAGGCTGATGGACTATTGGTCCGCACCAAGCAGCCGCTGCCCGGCAGAGACCTCTCGCAGGCTGGCCGGGGTAATTGCAGGCACAGCGCTCAGCATTCATGTCCCAGCTCGGCATCTGTATCTAATCTGAAAATAAGTCACTATATATTTCATTAAACCAGCTGCTGCTGCTTTTATTTGCTTAGTTTGAATGATGCTCTGTTCTGTTGAAAACCAATTTGTTTTAGAAAAATGGTCTGTGTTTGCAGCCCGTGCGCTGCATGGCCCATCCTGCCCCAGCCCTCCCATGGGAGGCTCTCAGCAGCGGGGCTGAGCCAGCAGCCACCCACCCTGCAGGGGATGGGAGAGGAGGAGGTAGCCCCAGGAGTGACATGCTGTCTTGGGACACGTATCTGCATGTCCTGGCTGTGCTACAGCACAGAGACCTTGAACAGATCACTTGCAAATGGTTCAGTCTCTCTGTTCCCTGTCCGTAAAGGAGAGATGGAGCAGCAAGTCTGGAGACCCCTGGGTTGCCATAAGTACCTGTAGGTAGGTGGGCCGACAAGATTTACCTGTAATTTGGCCAAGATGAGGTGAGTGGGCTGGCTTCACCACTTCTCCTGCTGGAAAGCTGCCTGAAGTAATTGCCTGTCCTGCCGTGCTCAGCTTCTCCAGGTCTCTGTGACTGTGACACAGTCTGAAAACAACAGCAAATGAAGCCTGTTAACTTTCCACATATAACCCTGCCCCTCCTCACTGGATCAGGAAGTTGCAGGAATTACATTTTAGAGCTTCATGTCACAGCTGTGAGGGGCAGCAGTGTACTCCCACTGTAGAGTGAAGAGGAGATTCTCAGGTCCTCTCGTGGCCCAGGGGTTGTTGCTTTGCAGAGGAAGCCCCCAGGGAGGGAGAAGGAATGGGCCAGGAGGGAGCCTCCAGAGGAAGCCCCCGTGCTGGTTACATGTGTATCCCCCAACATACAGCAATTAGGAAACTTGTTTCCAGCACGCTGTTTGCAGTGACAGATTCCTGAACCCCAGCCAACGCTTCGCGAGAGGAGCTGTTGTAAAAGAGGAAATAATGGGAATCTCGAGCTTTATATAGCACTACCCATTCTCTCTCAGCTGCCTGCGGGGAGCCTGATGTCCCCAGCACTGCACATGATGGGAAGCACAGCGGGGTGAGTGGCCAGAAGGGAACCTGGCTCTGGGGGAAGGTGGGAGGCAGCATTTCTGCTGGATGGCGAGGCATCAGGTTGAAGCAAACTGGTCACCTGCTCATCCAAAACTGTGTGTGCGAGGATGCTGCCTGCTGGAGGGGGCCTCCCCTTCTCATCCTCGCATATGGAAGCCCCCTGACTGCTTGCTGTCTGTAGAGGAAGGAGGTATGGGGGAATTTTAAGAAGCTGGTGGTGATTTTGATGCCTTGGCTGTTTGGCATTTCAAATGGAAATGCTGCAAGCTTGCCTGGTTCTTGGACTGAAGTGGAGCTCTGCTGGTCACATGAATCCAGGTCCTCACAGGCTCAGTTGCCTAAAAGTCTCTTGAAAAACCTCAACCCAAATGAGCGATAGAGACTAAAACTATTTATCTTTTTTACCTAAAGGCTTTAGGACTCTCCCAACTGGCTAGGAACTACATCACCAGGAGAGGATGAGAAATCCTCCTCCTCTGTCCAAAAATGAGTCTGTCTCTCCTCACTGTCTTCTCACTCTGGTTATTAATTTCTTAGATATCCAGGTTTTTTAAAAAACTAGTCTCTCTTTTAGCCTTTCTCTGCCAAGGTAGGGCTGGGCAGGAAATGAGCAGCACAAGACAGGACTGTGGTAGGAAAACATGAGTAGTGGTGATAGGAACAGGTCAGTGAGCTTGGACTTGCTGCTGGGATGAGCTGAGCAGAACAGAAACAAATGTACAGGAAGCATCAGTGTGGGAATTTAATTTTTTTAATTGTAATTTAATATTGTTTTTTATGCTAACTTAATTTTCTGTAAGAGTCAAGGCTGGGCAGCAGAAAGGGAAGGAAGCAGACCCCAGACTGATGACAGGAAATGGTTCTGATGGTGGATTTTACCTGTGCGACTCTGCCCTGGCTGCAGAGGTGCTGTGTCTCAGCCCAAAGGCATGATCAGGTTTACAGGGATGATGAGCAGCTGAGGATCACGAGTGTCCATGGATACAGGACAGGCTGTTACTGGAAGCCTGTGGGTCTCCTGGGGCAGACTGAGAACTCAGGGCTGCAGGAGGTCTGACCAGACCTTCCCTGTGCTAGATGCAGCCTCCTGGACTGGGCTTGCTCTTGCTGCTGCTAATCTTCCCTGAAGACATAAACATTCTCTGCAGTTTTGGGAAGGGAGAACCCAATCTGATGTCGGTGTGCTGTTTCTGCCTCCCCTTGCACTCCTGCAGTTGGTGCAAGGGAAAAGGAAAAACTGGTTCAGAGCATGTGTCTGTGCCTCTTTCTGTGTCTCTTTCTTCCTTACTCACCTTTTTTGTGCACCTCAAGGTCATTGGGCTGTTGCTTTCTGCAGATTGCATTTTCTGTTCCCCCTCTTGCTATCATGCTCAGCCAAGTCCAGCTGCTGTGATTAAAGCACCCAGGCCCTCCCTGCAGTGGCCCAATGCCTCCAAGTGCTGGTTTCCTTCACACTCAGCCTTGCTGCCCATCAAGAAGCTGATTCACCCTGCAGGTCCAGATGGGCACCTGTTAAACACCACCTTATCCCAAATGCACCAGCTAAGAGCCCTTTCCAAAGGGCATCTCCCCCTTCCCCATGTCTGGTTTTACCCCGCGCTCTTCCATCCCCTCACGGAGTGAAACCTTCAGAGAACAGCAGCACAGCACGGCGTGCCCTCAATGAAAGCACATTTGCCTGTTGGTGTTTTGGAGCTGGCAGTGACAGCCATCCAGCGTGTTCAGATCGGGAGTGACGGTGCAGGAATGTGCTGTCATGCTGGGTACCGAGGGCTCCTTCAGCGTGATGCTGAGATCCAGGGATGCCTGTTAAAGAGCAGCCCTTTCTTCATCCTGACTTTGCGTGGCCAGGACAGAGCAGGCTTTGCTTGGCAGAAAGGCACAGAGGAGGAAATTGTGGGGGCTGTATTTACTGCTGTTGACTGTCAGTATGGGATAAAAGACCAGCTGGATTCATAAACTGAGTGTAACCCACCTTGGGGAGAGAGAAATCTTGGCTGCAGTGCAGGAGGGAGTTTTCATCAGGAGTTGATGAGCATGGCCAGAGCTGGTGAGATCAGAGCTCTATTGCTGATGCTGCTGTGCAAAGGGGTGATGAGATGTGAACTCTCCTCCACACTTTCAGCTCCCCAGGGAGCTGCACCCCTCACACCTGCCCTGGAACATCACTCTGGGGCTGGGGGGACACCTGTCCATTCAAAATCCTGAACTCTGCTGGCCTCTTCCCTCTGCATCCCCCTGAAGGGAAGAACTGATGGTTTATAAAAGTAAAATATAAACTGTCATTAATTCTTCTGGTCGCAATGACTCAAGTAAAAATAAAGCTGTGACATCTGTCTGAGACAGCAGCTGTCTGTCATGAGAGGAAGGAGCACCCAGCAGTGTTTGGGGAGGGTACTGATGCCAGGCTCAACTCATCCCTGTTGCTTGGGGTGCCCAGCAGCCCCCTGAATGGTGCCTGAACACAGCACAGGAGGAGGGTACCAACAGCCCTGGGCTCTCCTCCTGCAACCCACAGTGAGACAACTGCTCCAGAAGCTGCTGCCTGCTCCTCTCTGCAGCAATGGTAAAACAAATTAGCAGGAACAATCATAACAAATGCCAGCTGAGCCACCCTGCAACATAGGGCATAAATCCCAGTGCCCTTGCTGGGCTGAAAATGCTGGTGCTAAGGTTGGGAGCAGCCCCTTCAAATGCAAGCTGTCATTGGTGATGTGGAAATGGTGTGGTTGTAGCCTCTTATCCTCACTGTCTCCACTCGCAATTGAGAGCCAAGTGTTCCCTGCCCCCTCTGAGGTGGTGGAGCTGACTGCTGCAGTTTTGGGGAGCAGCACACAGCTTCCCAGAGGAGCAGCGTGGCATCCCAGCAGCACAGATCAGCTGTACCCATTGACAGATTTCCTCTCAGTAGCCTGCAGCCCCTTTGCTCCTCAGCACTTTCCTTGGATTTTTTTGAAAGATTTCCTGGTCCTCACTTCAGCTCTCATTATTAAGTGGGTGTTTTCTACCTGGTGAGTTATTTTTGTGCCTGTGCCTCAGAGTGTTCTCTGAGGAGTCAGGGCTGCTTTTGGGGGGAAAAATCAGGGCGAAGGGTGGCAAGGATTCTTTGTTACCTTTTTTTCCCTCTGTAGTGGTGAGGCTGTGCCGAGGATGGTGCTGGGGAGCGGGGCTGGCAGGGCGCTCCGAGGGCTGTGTGTGCACACGTGGCTGTGCCTGGGCTTGCTGCGCACTCACACAGCTGAGCTGGTGCCTGACAGCCTCAGCTGCTTCATGGCAGCTGCTCCTGAGGTCAGAATTGCTCTTTATGCAAGAACAGGCTCAGATTCCCAGCTAGAGAAGGTGTTTAGTGGCAACTGGTTTTTGCCCAAAGCCTTATTTGTGCTACCTGTGCCTGGAGACTCTGAGGAAGCGGGTCACTTGTTTGCCTGTCTCTCTGAACACCATCAGAGAGGATTTTTAAGAGGTAGCTCCCCAAGGATTTTGCTAAGTGCTGTTCTTGCTAATAATTTTCCAAATGCCATTTGTACTCCCAAGTAGGGTTTTACTGCAAGCATTAATAGCACAAAGAGTGTACTGTGGCTCTTTCTTGAGTTAACTACTCGAGCTGCTCAAGTTTGAAACCTAATTTCTTCTTTAATGCTGAAGTTGACCATATTTCATAACAACATCTTCATTTGAAAGGGAAATGGCATTGGGAAGGACCATGCTGGTCTGTGCTGAGCCTCCCTGCAGCCTGTTTCCCTCCACGTCACTCCAAGCTGCCATGGTGAGAGCATCAGTGGGGCAAGAAAAAGGAGTGGTATTATGAGGGGGTTTGTTTGGGGTGGGTTGTTTTTGGCTGAGAGTTGTACTGAGTCTCACCAAGTTTTCAGCCAGGCACAAAGCATGGAGTGTCGCTGACATTGTCCTTGCTGACCTGAGCTGCTCCCATCACTTCCATCTACATGTGGAAGGCTCTGCAGCTGGCAGCTCTTCCCCCAGATCCTGTCTGCAGCATGTTACAAGCCTCATCTCTGATTAGTATTGTACTATCTTATTTTTGTTAAAAGTAACAAAAATTGAAGCCCAGTCCCTGTTCTGCGATGTGAGTAGCATTTAAAGTTGATGATGATTGCAGTTCTTTTAGCCTCTTTTGTTGCACGGGGTGGTTTAGTATGTTTACCCACAGTATTTTTGGCATGTGGATTTCACAATTTGTTTAGCAATGTCAATACCATCTGGAGCATCGTCTATTTAAAGTACATTAGAGAGATGAGGAACAACCTATCATATTTTTCCATAGGGTGCATCAAGATTGGAAATGAGAGTCATTCAGAAAGGTTTAATGGGAAAGAGATGTTCATTGCACTGCACGCTTGCCTCTTATCGCGAGTGGTTACGGCTCTGGTGCCATTCCTCCTCTGCTTTTCCTGATTGTATTGTGCCACTGTATAATATCTGCCTTCAAAAGCAAACACAACTGCCTTAAAGAGAGGATGAAGGGCTGGTACCTTTGACTTATTCTCCTGAATTGAGTAGGACAGCTTGCAAGAGGTGATCAGTGGAGAGGATATCAGATGTGGCTTATGATAAAGGCTGTGGGGGCGTGTGTTCTTCCACTGCTCATGGAGATGAATGGATGCAGAGTAGGGATTTGATCCCAGTCGCTGCGCTTTTGGGATGCTCTGAACTGGACCTGCTACTGAACAGCCTTGTTGGTGGCTGTGGACCTGTCACTGGGAGGGTTATTTGTCCATGGGCTGGCACAGCATGAACAGCAAGCCCTGGCTCATGGCAGCTCCTGCTCCTGAAAGGAAGAACTCTGCTCTTACTCTGTTGTAGATTCCTTTTGTTTTGAGTAGCCTCAGGATTCAGCCCTTGTTTAGAAGCACCTTCAAAGCTCAAGGGACTGTGTGAGGGTTGGGGTGGTGCAGCCCATCTTCACAAGCAGCACAGGGGCTGCAGGGAGGGTGTCAGTGATGTTTGCTTCAGAGAACTTTGGAAATATTTTCTCTGTCCCATACCAGAGGAGTGCTGCCTCTGTTTGCGTCCTTGGGTACACACGCCAAGCCAGCAAGTCTGGCTTTACACTCCTAGTGCCAGGGTAGCATTTGGCAGGGATTAACATCACCATGCTTTCAGTTAGATTGTGGTTTCTGATCTTCATAATAGCACCAGTGGGACAGGCAGTCCTGGCTGACCCCAGCCTGCTTGGAAAGGGCAGCTCCAGGGGAAGGGACTGTAAGCTCAGCTTGGCTCTGGTGGCTGTTTGGCATCACTGAGACTCAGTGATGACTTTTTTCCACCTCTAAGGTGTGCTGGGAGAGCTTAATGCACACTCACTATTATTGACAGTGAATCATTCACGAGTGTGAGCCCTCCTTGCTATGTGCTCCTAGCTTCCACTAACCAGGGGGTTTCAGGGCAAGGTGGAGTTCCAAACGCAGCTCACATTCTGGAGACAGGAGCAAAGGCTCCAGATGAGCTGGGGACAGAGATGTGTGATCACTCGTAGGCTCTCTCTCTTCAAAGCTGGAGATGATTGTTTGACACCTCTGCAGCATGAAAACTGAGCGAATTCTGGCTGGAGGGTCCCTGTGGCTCGCTGGGCCCTTGGGCAGCTGATCCCAGCTCAGCAAGATGTGGTCCCTCTGCCGTCTCCATCACCTCTCTGCTGCTTGCACTTCATAAACCACTGCACTGCTAAAGGGCATTCTCCTGCTCTGCATCAAATGAGAGTAATTGAATTTCCCTTTCCCTTCGGTATTTAACATTATTTTCAGGTTGTGTTGGCATTAACGAGAGCCTGGCCGTGGTTTGCATAAGGATATTTATAGGCCCTTATGCAGATGAGAAGTGTTGTCTCCCCACATCATGTGCCTGGCTTGGACGAATAAATTTCACATTGTTACTTTGAACTAGGTCACCAGAAACTTCAAAAATATATTCCTCTGATCGTTTTGATACAGGTTACTTAACAAGGGAGATAAACTAGTACTTGCACACAATTGTAGGGAGAAATGGATTTGCAGAGCCCAAGGCGGTGTCGGGGCGGTGGAAGCTGTTCTGATACACGCTCTTTAAAGCTTCCTACATTTTGCCAGCCTTAGCATTTTTAATCATTTTGCTGGCTGGCATTCATCTGGTGAGAGTATCAAAGCACTCCTGCAAACGGGCGAGTGTTTCACCACAGCCATTAGTACAATCCTGCGCTTGTCAGCCTCTTCCCCTTCAGGAGATTGCAAGAAAAACTGCTTGGCGTTTTAAGCTCTGTGAGTTTTTGCTCTCAATCTAGAGTGCAAACTGTAATTAGTTTTTGCTGCTGGGTTTGGGAATGTGAAGTTTGTTCATTAGAGGAACTTGGGCTAAAGCTCTTGGCTCCAGTCCTCTCTGCCCAAGGTGCTTGCAAGGTGGGGGAAGGTGCTGATGGCCCATGGGAAACCTCCCAGCTCTTTCTCTGGCCAAGGGACTGTTGGCATCCCTGGCACAGGGAAAAGTACACATTAGCTCTTGGATATGCCCACAGAAACACTCTCCTGCATCACAGGATGCAGATAAATACCCACCCTTTGGCAACCGATTGAAATTGAGATCCAGGTAATAATTAAAATAATTGTGTTGACCTTAAACAGAAGGGTGACCCACAGAAATCTTGGCGTGCCAGCTGCACATTCATCACCTCGCAGCCAGAGGTGTTCCACATTTATTTTAGCCCTGTCAGAGTGTGGCAGATCCGTGTGGCTGGAGCTGGAATGCTCACTGGAGCAGGGGCACCAGGAGCCAGTGCTGCTGCACCTGCAGCAGGGAGCATCCCTCTGTCCCTCTGTGCTGCTGGAGGAGGATGGATGGTCTGTCCTGCAGCCTCAGCTGCTTCTCTACCGTGGCTTAAAAATGATCCAAACCAAACTGATAGAACTCCAAAAACACTTATTACACCATTGCTCTACCTTGGTTTTGTTTTGGTTTTTAATGGCTTACTGTGGTGTTCAGATAAGACTATCCAAATCCCAAATTTCAGCCTTTTTGCACAGCTTAAAGTGGGAAAAAATGATGACATTTCTATATGTATCCATAAAGCTGTGAGGATCAAATTAAGATACTATCCTGCCAGGATTTGGTCTTCAACGATGAGCAGGGCTGGTGAAGCTGCATTTGTTTTTGCAAAGCCGTTCCAGCCCATGAGCTAGCTTTGGACACGGCAGAATTATCTAGTCTTGGCACCTTTTGCCTGGGATAGGGCAATAAATCATGGCTAACTTTAGGTATTAATCATTTCTACACATCTCTGTGTGAAGATGGTACAGATTTCCCCATTGGCTTTCTTGTAAGTTGTACTGGCTGTGTGAAGAGAATATTTTCCTATCAAGGAAGCTAAATAGTTCATCTGTGCTCCTGGCTGTCCTAATATGTTTGAGAAGTCTTTAGAAAGCCCAAGAGAAGTAATTCCAGATTACTGAGAGCAATTTGTCTTGTAGAAGGGGAACGTGCCTGCATTTAACTGTGTCTCTGTATTTTGGGTCTCTGATTTTTGGGATGTAACTGTAAGATCTTGTACTCACCCTGCCTGCTCGGAGTTCCCTGCCTGCTGCAGTGCTCCCTTGCTGCCAGCCACGCTGGAAGATGACCTGAGGCAGAGGAGATGGTGCCTGCATGTGAAAGCCGTTTGTCCTGCCCTGGGAGGAGAAGATGAGTTGGATCTCACGGGCTGAGTGCCAGTCTGTTTTGTGCAGCCATGAGCTGACTTTCTGGTGGGATGCACTGAGTGCTGGACCACTCCAGGTGGGAAGGCTCCAGCCCGCTGTGCTGTGCTGGCATGGAGGTGTGTGCACCACGATCATTCCCCTGGGAACACATATCTCTAGGACCAGCTCTGATACAGCCATCTCCCAGGCACAGGGCCACTATCCCTTGTCTTTCCAGAGGAGGATTTAGTCTCTTTCCCCACAGACATGGGCAAGTCAGTAGTCGTTGCCGTGCCCAGCTCCAGCCTCCTGGGGCATGGCACAGAGCTATTTGCTTCTGTGACAAGCTGCTGAACTCATCAGGAGAAGCTCATTCCCCCCAGTGAGCTGGCATGCAGGGCTGTCCCTGCAGGTCCTGCTTTGCTCCTGGGCTCAGGGGCCTGAGTGCAGGTGGCCCAGTGGCAGAGCCAGCCCTGATCTTTGCGCTCACTGATGGGAGGGGGGCTCGTCTCTCTGACTTGTGCTGTACAAGCTAGTGCAGATGTTTTTGTTTAGAACATGTTGCAATGGGTGTTTCTGTGGTGTCAATCAAACACTGACATTTTCCCAGGGTGAAGCTTGCTGAGACAGCAGTGGTGAGCAGCAGCCATGCGTAGGAGGGCTATTTTTGCCTGGTTTTAAGCAGCTATTAAGAATTAGTCTTTCATATCCAGGGCAGTACAGTGTGGGCAACAAAAGTAAAATTTCAAGCTGCAGGCACATAATTAGGTTTCATGCCTGGGGACCCATGACAGAGAAAGTGGCATCAGCTGGTCTGAGTCCTGAGTCTGCGTCTCAGTCCAAGGTTGAGGTTAAGCATCTTGATCCAGACTCCTGTGTCCTTGTGGTGCCTGCGTCTCGAATTGTGAGGCTCTGTGGAGCCATACCTGGCTTCCCATCAGGACTGTGCTCTTGCAGGCTTACCCAGATCACGGCATCTGTGGCAGGCAGGGGACTCACGGTTTCAGGACAGCCAGAGAACGGCAGAGGGTCTGAGATGTTCCTGTGGGGAATGTCCCTCTCTAAAATAAAAATAAGAATGCTCTTGGAAAGTCACTATTTGCTGTCTTAAGAAAAAAAATGAAAAAAATCAAGAGGGCTTGCTTCCTCTCCCCAGCAGACTTTAATGAAGGCTCCTATAGAGTGTGGCTTAATGGCTGTGAAATTATCGCTTCATCTGTGTGATCCATCTCTGTGTCTGTATCAGATCCCTCTGCGCGCCTCGGCTGTCATGTCAGCTCCGCCACGCTGCCAGGACTGACTCCTCCGGCCCCCTCCCTGCTCCCCCTCACATTTAAGATAACATGGAGAGAATTTTTCAACAGACAGAGGACAGTAATCCATAAAGATGGATTTGCATTAGTGTTAACAAAGGCTGGGATAGTGACGAATGGAGGCCTTGCCTCTGTGAGGACTCTCTGCAGTGGATCACGTCCTCGTGGGCATGCTCTGGCCCAACACAAGGTGGAGTGGACTGGCAGAGGTGAGGAGGGCTGCCCTTGTCCTCCTGCATCCAGGGCCTTATTACTGCTTTCCTGCCAGCAAACAGGGCTTTGGTCCCGAGCTGTTGGCTGTTCCCATGGTGTTTGGCATGAGGAACTAGAGTGCAAACCTTACAGGGTGGAAATGGGATAGAGTTTCTGCCCTGCATCTGAACTGCTTTGCTGTAGTCACTGTAGTGTTATTTTTTAATTCTTGTTGGCTGTGTGCAGCTATCCATCTCCTGTTCAGAATAATCCTATTTGTGTTGCAATAACAATAGAATTACTGCAGCGAGCATCAAAGCCCGTGTAGGTCATAAGTGTTTTGTTTCATAATCTCAACGTGGTGATGATGATGATGACCTTTTGCTGCCTGCATTTCCATGTACCTGTGTCTCATTCTTATTAAATATCCCTGCATTGAAATCTCTTGCTAATCTAATCTCACCATGTGGCTGCTATATAATTATCTCATTTTGTAAAATATTGCATCTGTCATTCTCCCCCCCACTTTTGGAGCAGAGGGAGGGTGAGGGAGAGCAGGGAGCAAAGAAGCTGCTGGAGGAGGTAGCAGTAATCCCACTTAAGTGACAATTTGTACATTATCAGTTTGTAGTCGCTGCTGTGTGTGCCACCTCC
Organism: Motacilla alba alba; assembly: GCF_015832195.1. Taxonomy (NCBI): domain Eukaryota; kingdom Metazoa; phylum Chordata; class Aves; order Passeriformes; family Motacillidae; genus Motacilla; species Motacilla alba. The sequence goes on along the minus strand of NC_052027.1, from coordinate 16,043,239 downwards.
TAAGGACTGTGTTCCTGTTCCTGCGGGAGTCCAGGAAGGGTGCCTCAAGCAGGAAACGTGCACTAGGGTATTTTGCTTTTTTGGAGGGTTATAATAAGTTTCAGCTTGCTCTTTCTGTCCCTATGGTTGCTGCCTCAGTAAGCTCCAATACTATTTTCTCAGACAGCTCCCCAGCGAGGATGGTGGAGCAGAGCTGTTTCACTCTGACCTTCCTCTCTGGGGTGGGGCTGGGACCAGCAGCCTTCACCCTAAACCGAGAGAGAGACTGTTCCTCCCCAGAACACCTTTCAAACTTCTGCTCCACAGGAGCCTCCCATGCTGGAACCGAAGAGCTCCTGTGCTGCTCAGCTGGAATAGAGGTGGCTGGAGAGGGGCAGCAGCAGCCTGGGACCCAAAGCTCCTCACTGGGTGGTTGTCTCTGCGAAGTGGCCCAAGGCCCTTCCCTGTAGATCAGCCCTGATCAACAACTTAAAATAACGAAGAGAAGACACAGCCATTGTCTAATAACACGAAGCTGTGGGGAACAAAGAGCCACAGGGCTCTGTTTTTGTAAACCATCCCCAGGGAAGGACCAGAGCGCATCTGCTGTGGCAGGTTCTTTCTAGAAATAGCAAGTTTAATTAATCATCCTGTTTTCTTTTCTTAAACTATTTAAATTCTTTTCCCCCCCAAGGGATAATGCATTGCTGCCTTTTAAATAAGTACTGCAGTTGTAAACTCCTGCCATACTTCTGTCTGGGAGCACATCTGTCTTCTGGCTTGGAGCACATCTGTCTGTGCCTCCCAACCCATTGCTCCCACATTCTGGCACAGTGGGAAAATCTGTATTTCAGAAACGAATCACGTGGATGCTTCCAGGCTGCAGAGGGTGTCAGATGCAGAGCCCTTTATCTTCTAAACCCCCTTATCTTTTAATTCTGAGACATTTTTGTCTGACAGTTCATAAATTAAAAATGTTTCTTAGGTGGCTTTTTGCTCCCATTTCATATGTATTTCATGTAAAGACTTTCCAGGCATTTGAGTTCTGTGAAGTCTTACTTATGCAAAATGAGAAGATCTGGTTTTATGCTCTTATGGGACACACTTGGCATGCTGCAAACCATGATGCTACAATCAGTGACTGTGCGCTTTAAAAATACCAAGAGTTGTGACATTTTCCTGTAGCCCAAGCATCACCCTGAAAACACATCAGATGTGTGGATTTGTGGATTTATGGATTTATCACACTGAATTGCAGTGAAGTTCGTGTCTGACCCTGACCTCGTGCTGCTCTCTGGTGGCTGAGGGCAATCCTAATGTCATGGTGATCTCTGTGATCATGTGGTACCCTCAGTGCTGGCTAAGGACATTTGCACCAGACTTCCCAGGTGTGAGCAATGTGTGTTGGACACATGAGTTTATGGAGAGGCAACTTTCCAGCCTACCTTAAACACCTTTGCAGTGATAGACCTCAGAGATTTTGCCAAACCAGCAGCTGGGAAGATGGTGCCAGCACCTGGTTGGCATTGCCATGCTGTTGAGCCCTGGGACTTCTCTGGCACATGGGGACAGCGAGTTCTGGACCCTTTGAGTATGTGCCACCTGGCACTGCAGGGGCTGCCACCTCTTCCCAGGGGATGTGGGTGATGGTTGCTGCTCTGGGAACACAAGGGTGAGTCTCTCCAGCCATGACTGACAGTCCCTCTGCCTCTGCAGGGGCTTGTCCTGCTGGCTCCAGTGCCCATGCAGTTGAGGTTGATGCTGGTTTTCATTCTCCTCTTACTGCTTCTGTTGTTTCTGCCTCCTCCCTCCTCTCTGCTAAGTGGTCACAACCTCTGGTCATAGGTGGTTTTCACCACCACCTTGTCTCACTGCAATATCCCTTCAGGCTCTGCCTGCTTTTCTTACTGTGTTTCACCTTTTCCACCTCCCTGTATTAAACATTTCCCCCCTGTGCCCTTCCCATGTTTCTCCCAGGTTCCCAAGCCATCATCCTCAGAGTCAACTCTCCTGTCAGGCTGCTGCAAAGGCATTTTTCTCTCTTCTGTCTCTGCAAATTGGCTTCTCGGCTTCAAATTAGCCCCTTGTCACGACCTTCTGTTGTTTGCCCTGGACTTTCCCCCTGCTCCCTCTGCCCACCCTAAAGTGCATTTCTCCCCTTTGTCTCATGTCTCTGCAGCAGCCTCCAGGAACACAGAGAGTTCCACGATGCCTCCCAGAGGCAGTGGGTGTCAGCTGTGCTGTTTGCCTGCCTGGCACGCTGAGAGCAAAATCCATCTCTTGTAGGCAGCTCTTTGCACCTCTGTGAGATTTCAGGGAAAATCTATCTGCGCATATATTGATAAGATGTACAGAGCAGAGGGGACAATTGAATTGCTGTGAGTGGCACATGCATCAGTGTCCCTGACAATGCTGTAATTAGCTGGCAGAGCAGAGCGAGCCGCGCAATGAGCCCGGCAGCTTGTTTGCACACATTAGGGGCTGACTCCCAGCGAGTACCTGTCCCTGCTCTGACATTTGGGGCCCTGATGAGACCTGATGGCTGCTTCCGCCTAAAGTCACTGTCACCTTGGAGATCCCTACCAAGCAGCAAACCTAGGGACAGCAAATCCTCCTGCAGGTGCTGTTGGTCCCTGCCTGCCACAGAGCTGTGTTAGGATGGTGGGTGCCCCCAGTTCACTGCTGCCTTTCCTTCTGGCTCTCACATGGGGCTGTTTGCAGGATTGAGGGGGATCACACTTGCAGCATGGTCATAGCACCCGAAAACCTTACAGCTGGAGACTCCAGGTCCCCCTTCCTACCTGTTCTGAATTTTCTCTGTCACTGGTAATGTGTGTCTGTTATGGAGGTGTGTTTGCCTTGGACCAGAGCGGGGCACACCAGGGAAGCAATGTCCCACTCACAGGGCAGAGTCATTACAGACACATCAGGAGATGTGTGCAGGTGGGGCATGGCAAGGAAGGGTCTGCACTGCATTTGTGAGCAAAAGAGAGATGCTCTGGGGGAAATATTCCTGCTTGGGTTGTCATGAGCACTGTGCTACAGTCCCTCAGCATGGGCTTATAAAGAGCTAACCTGCTTTAGAATAAGAGGGGTGATAAGTAATTGGATAAATCAGAGATTGGAAGATACAGTGTAAGTTTTCTCAGTGCTGATCTCTGTAGGATCAGCACCGCTCGGTGTTTTTGTATGCAGGAGTCTGAGAACACTATGCCAAAGGTGCCTGGTGCCCCTGGCTTGTCCTGGATGGTGAGAATGGGTCAGTGCAAAGAGCTGCAAAGGACATCAGGGGGCGAGTGGCTGCCTGGTAAAGCAGCAGATGAAATCCAGCATTGTTGGAGGCTGAGTGATGCACGTGAGGAGAAACGATCCTTGCATCCATAAGCAATGCCATGGGCTGACCTGGCTGCTGCTGGTGAGGAGCTCTGTTTTGGAGTTAGGATTAACACTTCCATGAAAATATTGACTTAGTACCCTGTAACGATCCAAACCTCAGGTTGAGTGTAATGGATTTCTTGGAAACAAAGAGAAAACGAAACCCAGAACACGGTTATGGACTGTTGCATTAATCTACTGTGTGTCTGCGTGGGAAATTAAGACTGCCTGCAGCTCTGATCCCTGCTGCAGAGAGAGTGGGGAGCCAGGGCAGGGACAGAGCAGAGTGACATGGGCTGTGGACATCCTCATGAGCTTTGGCAATCTTTATGAGCATCTCAAAGCTGCAGAGGGGTAACCTGGGCTGTGCAGGCAGGGCTGAGCACTGTGGGGTCGGTAGGAAATGTCTTTTCCTTGCTACTGCTAATCAGTTGCTGGGGCATCAAATTAAATTAATAGATGGCAGGAGGAGAGCAAACACACGTGGCTTCTCTATGGCAGAAGGAAGGAGAACAGCGGAACTGGCTGCCAGATGAGTTTAGAAAGCTTCCAGAAGTAATTAGACAAATTTGGAAGAGGAAAATATTATTGAGAGTGTTGCTGGCACTGGCAGTGATGAGCTAAATCTCTGCATCACGGGATGCTGGAGGTCAGGAGGATTTGGGGGCATCAGGGGGTGCTCGTGTGATCATTTGACTCTCCCTGGGCATCCTCACTGGCTGTGTTTGGGGAGATGGTCCTGGACTGGCTGAAACTGGTACATCTCTGCTCTGGGTGCTGTCACCCTGCTCTGTTGGGGACATTTGCACACACTGGACAAATGGAGCAGGGGTTTGGTCGAGGAACAGAGCATTGGAGAGGCAAGCACAGCCATCTCAGGGCTGAGACAGCAGCAGGGCGTCATGCTGGCATAGCTGTGGGTCCTGCTGGGGTGAGGATGGCTGGAGATCCTAAAATCCTGGTACTAGATGGATATGAGGGTTACAATCACAAGAGAGGGAGGGTGTGGAGGGAGTCAAGCTCCCAGGGGATATCTCTGGGCAGGAGGCATCACTGGCAGGGCTGTAGGTGGAAACTGGAGCTCTGCCTGTCACCAGGGCAGCAGCCAGCATCCCTGTTAGACTGAAAGGTTTGAGCTTGTGTCTCAGAAAAAAAAAGGTCATTCATGTTCCTGTTTTTCTGGCTTTGTGAAGGTGTGTTGGGCTGTTACCTTCATGTGAAGGAGCTGGATAGCCACTGAGAGAGCTGGGGAACGAGAAATACCATCTGGTTAGTGACCATTGGTGTTCCTTGACCCAGACACCCTGCTCGGTGCCCGGCCAGCTTGTCACTGCTGCTGTGGTGCTACTGCCATTCCAGGGAGCACAGGATACCACGGCCACACAGGGAGAGGAAAAGCAAAGCAAATAAACAAGGAACACAACTTAAAACCTCTCCAAGTGTGCAGTGTTTTGTGACTAATACTAACGTAATTGCTGTCATGCTTTTTACATAATGCTTTTATCTCCCAGATAGACTCCTTCTGGTCATTAATCTCAAGGATTTCTAAGCGAGAGAGCATCGGAGAGATGCAGCTGTTATGCCCAAGTGTGCTCAGAGGGGTGCAGAGCATCCCAGAGCACATCAGGGCTGTGGGCTCCCTGTGGGGGTGTGCTCACAGCTTTGCTTTGAACCCTCAGAAATCCTGGGGCTGAACAAGGCTCTTTATGTTTTTTCTCCTTCTCTTGTGCCCTGCTGGCCCATAAACTCCTGGCAAAAGCCACCTGACAGCTCTCTCAGTGTGCCTGTGCCATCCCCATCCCCTGCTCAGCATTCCTCCATCCCTCTTTAACCTTGAGGAGCAGCACTCAAAGCAGCTTCTCCCTCTTTCCCAGCTCTCTGAGGTTCATAGACACAAGGGCCAGGAGGGACAGTTGCAGCCATCAGCTCTGACCTCCTGCCTTAACACAAGCCAGGGAATTTCACCCAGTAATTCCTGCCTCCAGCCCCTACCTTCTCTTTGAGCTGGAAAGCACCACACAGATGGACCCAGTGGCGATGTGTCTGGTTTTGAGGTCATGCTGGTCCCATGTAGGATTGTCTGCTGAGGTTTTTGCTTCTGGTTATTTTCTGTTTGGTTTTTCTGCCTGCTATGAGCTGGGTCAGGTCTGAGGATCTACAGCTGTGCTGAACCTGTTCCTGCTGCTGGGTCAGGACCTGCTTGCAGAAGCCTCCTCCTGGAAGCTTGCTCCAGGCAAGGCTCTCCAGGTCAGCGTTGCTGGAGACTCCCAGACACACAAAACAGCCGCTGCAGTGGTGGCAGAACCAAAGGAGCAGGGGCGAGGAAATCCAGGATAATTTCCAGGAAATCATCTCGCTGCCTTATTTATTTACTGCAAAGGTCTCAAAATGTCACCCGGCCCCCTGAGACACCCGGCCGTGCTGAGGGTGAGCTTCCCTGAGGTCTTGTGACTGCTCAGGAGGAGCAGCCCGTGCTGACTGCAGCCTTGCTCCAGTGCTTATTTAAGGTGACAGTGGGTAACACAGGGTGCCAGCCATGCTGGGTCCTGCAGCACGAGGATGCTCTAGAGACTGCTGCAAGCCTGAGCAAGGCTTTAACCACAAGGTCAGTTGTACCTGCTAAGCCTGAAATGATCTGCTAGCCACCTTGGCAACAAGGGCATTATATCCCTGCAACTGCCTGCAGGCGTTGCTGCTGCAGGGAGTGAGGGAGAAGGGCTTGGGGAAGGGACCATGGCCAGGATGTGAGAGCCACGGGGCACATGGGGCATGGGGAGGGCAGCTTGGCTGTGTCCCATCCCGTTTGTGTTATACACTGTACACTCCCTGGAAATCGTCTGGATTTCGAAGGAGGAAAATGAGCCAAACCCAAGCACTCACTCCCACCTTTCCCTGCTCCCCTGTCACTCATATGAATGAGAGAGTCTGAGGTGTTTTTCACCATCAGGCCAAATTTCATCTCACACTGCTCCCAGACTGTCCCCAGCCAGCCCTGGCTTGACACTGCCAGACCCAGCAGAGGCTGTGTTGGAGGGCAGTGTCCTGCTGCAGAGTATTTCAGACCTTTCTAACCTCACTGGCTTGAGACTTTTCTCCTCCCTCCACTCTGGAAAATCAGGAAGGATTTTCTTTCTTGTGTCCTTCCTCTGTTTGGAAAACAGCTGTCCCTGTGGATCATAAGGAGGGAGAGGGAGGCAGAGGGATGCAGCAGGCATCTCCCACATGCTCTGCCCATGTCCATCCCCAGTGCTGTGGTGTATCTGCAGGCTCTGGCCAGGCTGTGCTCCTTGCCACTGTCCCTGGGCTGGCAGGCACCGGAGGCAGCTGTCCCCTGCTGACAAAATGCTTCCAACCACACAGTCAGAACAATTTTGACATTTTGGGAAAGGAGAGAAATCTCACTCGGCATTGTGCATGGTTGGCAAAACTGTTGCTGACAGCATGAATAAAGGTGAGCAGCTCTCAATCAACCTTGATTTGCTATTTATTTCTAATTCAGACATATTATCAGCAAACCATCTCTCAGATGAGGTTGGAGGATTCTGGATGTGAGTGTGGTACTGTATTTGAGCTGTAATGATATTTCTGACATTTGGTGTGTTGTGAACCAGGAAGGTAGGATGCCTCCTTGGCCTGTAGGGATTGTCATGGGCATCACCAATTGCTTTTTGGGGTTTGGGCATCTCTGTTCCCTGTCCTGCAAATACAGCCCACGCCCAGGGGAGCTGAGAGCCTTGGGAGCTGTGGCAGAGCCAGGTTTCAGGCTCAGTAAAGCCCAACCTGCTGCGAAGGTTGATGTGGGAAGTGGATCTTGGGCAGCAATTTTGAAAAGAAGCATATCCAAACCATACCAGGTGAGGCAGAGAGACCAGGTCTTTGCTTTGTCTCTCTTCATTGAGTGGAGCATTCAGATATAACAACCTTTATGAGGCAAATGTCATTGGTGAAGCACCAAGATTTACTCTGTTCTTGTCAAAAGGCCACTCTGACACTGGTGCACCTTGGCAGCACGAGGGCTGTCTGTCCTGCACACAGGTGCACTGGCACACGCTGCTCCAGGGCATCCATCCCCAGGGGACCAGCTGCAGCCACCCCGCAGCTCCATCAGATGCTGAGCTTCTCTGGGATATTTTCCCAGGGGGCTGTTCAGAGCACCCCGCTTTGCATATCACTCATGATATGCAGGTGGGTTTCCCCAGAGGAGCATCACCCTGGGATGCACGGGCTTTTATTGCCAGTGAGCATCCTGAGACCATGTTCTTCCAGCTCCCCCAAATGAGGCCTTTTGTACTGATGCTTTGAATTAACTCAGGTGAAATGAAAATGTTGTCCAGCTCTGTGCATGAGATCAGGATGATCTCTATTGCCTGTTCGAACAGACAACTCCCAGGTCACTGTCAGGAGGAAGGTTTGGTTTTAGAGCAGGTAGGAGCTCATTCCCCCACAATTTCTAAGTCTGGTATTGAAATGCCCCTACAAGGCACAGTCAGGATGTAAGAGGCTGTGAACCCTTCCCATCCAGCAAATCCCTGCATGGACCCTGTGAAACCAGCAGTGCTCAGACAAGCTGCCTCTTTCATCCTTAGCCAGCATGAGGGAAGCAGGCAGGAACCATTCTGTGGCTCCTGTGCCAATCCCTGCTGGAGCAGCACCTGCAGAGATGGTGTAGACATGCCGGATTCCCATGTGTGAGTTATGGCTTCCCCATCTGTAAAAGAAGGATCCTTTCCTTTTTTTTCTCCTTATGCTGTTCTGTGTTAAGGGTTTGTTCTGTGGTGCTGCAGCTTGTCCTTGCTGCTGGGCTTGGAGGGAGAGGAAACCATCACCTCCCCCTGTGCTCTGCTCTGGCAGTGGTGCTGGTGCAGAGGGGCATCCACGGCCCCCCTGGAACTGACAGCCTGGCCCCCAGCAGCTGCTCCCTCCAGCTCCTTCCTTTCCCAGAGCTGCAACAAGTGTGTGCTCCAAGGGGGTGATTGCATTGAGTATTTTACTTCTCCCCCAGTGTACGGTGCCATATGGGAATGTACCATCAGTCAATTATGGCTTCTTTTCATCTCTAAATAAAATGATTTGTTAATTTGAGTGAGTGATCACTGTGTGGCCAGGATGCTTTTCCTGCAATGGCGAACAGCTTGCACGCTCGCAGAGATGGATGGTGAGCCAGTGCCACTGGATACTTTCTGGGGTTGTTTTCAATTTAGCTGTGAATTGAATGAGAAGAAAAACGTTTCTCTTGGCAATTTGATAGGCGCTAGCTCTTCTGACAGATGTTGGAGTTTATTATCCCACCGGGAGAATGTTTTGTAGTTCGGAATTGCTAATTGCTTTGAAGGCTTCGTGCTGCAGGAGGAGCAGGACGAGCTGTCTGCAGGTAGCGGGTGCTGCCAGCACCCGAGGACCCGGCATGATGGACTCTGTTGCCTTCCTGCTAATGGCTTTTGACTGCAGCTGCCAGCCCAGGCGCTGGCACTGCGTCCTGGCAGGCTCTGTGGGGTTTGTCAGCAGGGCTGGTGCTGACTCCTGTCCCTGGGGAGGGCTGGGCTGGGGGGAAGCCCCGCTGTGCTGGCACCCATCCCTGTCCTGCTCTCCCCCATTCCCGGCAGGGTGGGCAGGGCTGGCCAGCACATGGTGAGTGTGTGGCACCAGGCAGGCATTCCTGGCACGTGGGGCATTCAGCCCCTGGGGCAAAGCCCAGCAGCCGGTGTAGATGGTGCCTGGCAGTGCTCCCTCTGGTGCAGGTGGCACAAGCTCTGGGGCACTCAAACCAGACTGGTGGTCCTCAGCCCCCCTGTCTGTCACAATACACTGGGGATATCTGGGGGCTTTCTGGGTGCATATGGGTGCACTTCCTGCTGTGACCTCGGTGCCAGGGAGCTGCGGCATGAGCCCACCCCTGCAGCCTGGCTGCCCATGCCCAGGGCCATTTCTGCTCCTGCTTTGCTGCCCCTTGTGCTGCTCTCACAGCCAGCAGCCCGATGTGCCCCCCTCACCACCCATCAAACAGCCCAGTGCACATCCCTGCTCCTGGGGTAACCACGGGGCTTCAGGTGATGGCAGCAAGTCTGGGAGAGCCCTGCTCCCCTCCAGCCCTCCCCGTATGCTTCGGTGGCTCCAGGAGGAAGGTTTTATTCACAAAAGCTGGTAAGAGGAGCCACGAGCTGGTTCATGCAAATTGTTTGCAAGCCCATCCTCCCGGAGTGGAGCAGAGGCAGCCAGAGGTGAGCGTTTGCCTCTGCAAACAGCGCTTGGCAAACCTCAGCACGACGGGCTCTGGGAGCCCCTGCCAGCCTGGGGGACACGGGGGTCTGCTCTGCCAGCCTGGGGGACACGGGGGCCCCTGCCAGCCCTGGGGCACACCGGGGTCTGCTCTGCCAGCCTGGGGGACAAGGGGGTCTGCTCCGCCGGCCTGGGGGACACGGGGGTCTGCTCTGCTAGCCTGGGGCACACGGGGGTCTGCTCTGCTAGCCTGGGGGACACGGGGGCCCGCTCTGCCAGCCTGGGGGACACGGGGGTCTGCTCTGCCAGCCTGGGGCACACGGGTGTCTGCTCTGCCAGCCCTGGGGCACACGGGTGTCTGCTCTGCCAGCCTGGGGCACACAGGGCTCTGCTCTGCCAGCCTGGGGCACACGGGGCTCTGCTCTGCCAGCCTGGGGCACACGGGGGTCTGCTCTGCCGGCCTGGGGGACACGGGGGTCTGCTCTGCCAGCCTGGGGGACACGGGGGCCCCTGCCAGCCCTGGGGCACACGGGGGTCTGCTCTGCCAGCCTGGGGCACACGGGGGTCTGCTCTGCCAGCCTGGGGCACACGGGGCTCTGCTCTGCCAGCCGGGCCGTGCAGGTGCTGCCGCAGCTGGGTGAGGTGAGGCGTTCGGGCAGAAAGCTGTGCGAGCCGCTCTGATCACGGCAGCGCTAGCAGCTTCCCCTGGCACGGACGTAGCCTGGCTGTGCTCCTCCCTGCGTCGAGCTCTCTTTGCCCTTCCTTTGGAGGGCACCGGGCTCTGCTGGCACCCTCAGCTTTGCTGTCTGCAGTGCCCAGCGTGCCCCAGCACAGGGAAATGCAGCCTGGGGCTGCGCAGTCACCCCAGGAGTGGGAGCCATGCCCAGGGGTCCCACGGCTCCGTGAGGGCAGCAGCAGGGATTGCTCCTGGGAAGCTGGTGCATTTTTGGAACCTTGCTTTCCCACCCGCTCCTAGAGCCTGCTACAGGAGCACCCCCTTTCTCTGAGGCTGCCCTGCCACCCCTCACATCCCTCCCTGCTGCCAGAGAACCTGGCAGTCCCTGTGTCCTTCCTGTGCCCTTGGAGAAGAGAAGCCTTTGGCAGCGTGGAGCGTGGCAAGGCCGGAGCCGGGCAGCAGCAGCGGCCTCGGGGTCGCTCTGTGGTGCTGCCCACTGTGCTGCCTATGGGATCCAGGTCCCTGCAGGGAGCACGGGATGCCAGAGGCTGTCCAGGGGCTGCCCACCATGCCCAGGCTGGGAAGAGCAGACAGCAGTGAGTGCCCAGCCCTGCTCTAGCCTCGGATGAGTGCAGTTATGTGTGCTGTGCTCTCCTGATGCTGCTCCTCGGACAGAGCTTCATCACTTCCTGAGCCCAGAGCTTTGATGGAGGTGCCTGCAAGGAGCTGAGCTACATCCATCCTTCTGACCATGCTTTACCTTCCCACAGGGACTTGTGCCCTCCTTCCCTTGCTTCCCTCCCTGGTATTTTTATCTTTTTAGCCCTTAACACAAATGCAATGCCTATCATGGGTCTGGGATTTGTGTATCAAGTGGGGCCTGGCTGCAGTTCCTTAATTTTGCCTTTGACTTGCTGTCTGGGTTCAGACAAGTAACTTTACTCCTCTGTTTATGCTGCCCTGGGCATCAAGCAAAGATTTGTCCAGGCCAGGATAAAAACCCTCCCTGTGTTAATGGTGAGAATTGAACCAACTCTGGGTCCAAACCCAAACCTTGGACCTCAGCGCTTCCGAGCCTCAGGGAAGCCGGAATCTGAAACTTGGCTCCAAACCTCCAATGTGTGTCTAATAAAAGCTGAAATAATGAAATCAAGGGGTATACCTGCTCCTTTTTAACGCTGCTTGTGCCCAGCCCTTGCTGGGCTGGATCCTGGCTGGGTACCTGGGGCTGCCTGCTAGAGCCCGGCATGCTTGTGCCAGGGTCTCTGCATGGGAGAGGACACAAACACACTGGTTTTGAGTGAAATTGAGAAGAAATGCAATCTACACGTGTTTTAGTCCATGTAAGGTTTTGTGTAGGATTCTTTGGGGGGGAAAAGTATCCCAAAAATGGGACCTAAAGAAGCTGACAGAGCTAGAAATAAATTTGTCTCTGCCAGTCTCCTCCCACCCTGGTCCTGGAACTTGAGCTGTTGCTGCTCCATGGAGTGCCAGTGTCCAGGGCTGGGTTGCTTGTCTTGATGTCCCTGTAAATCACCGTGAGTACGTGCCCTCTGTCCATCCCCAGGCAGGGTGCTGGCAGGGGGGCATGGAGGCACACAAGCCTTGCAGCCCTCTTTGCCTTTTATGCTGCCAGTCGATTGGGTAGGAGGGTTCCAGACAGGCCAGGCCCTGGCAGGGCTTTCTTCATGGGGGCTTTGTCCTTTGTCCCCTGCCCTGGCTTCCTCTGCCATGTCAGGGAATGGAGAATGAGCCAAGCCACTGGCATACTCTGTGTCCAGCCATGCTTCCCCCAGCTCTGCTGCCTGTAGCTTCCCTATCACTGCTGTCGGAGCACTGCTGGGTGTTCTGGTGCAGACAGGGCTCCTGTGACCTCCAGCTCACCCCAAATTCCCTGGGGCAGCTCCTTGTGCCAGCAGCACTGCTGTGTATGGGTCACTTCCTCTCCAGGCCATTCCTGGGGCCAACCAGGCAAGCTTTTGTCAGTGGGAGGGTGACGTGTAAGGGCTGTGTCCCCCCAGCCACACTAGTGGTACCCATATCTTGTGTCTATCCCTTCCTGATTTCCCTGGGGAGGGACCTTCTTCCTGCCTGGCCTCCTGCTCCATGGGACAGCCTGTCAGGGAGGGTGGTGAGGTACTGGGACAGTAATTGCTCAGAGTTGTGAATGCCCCACGCCTGGAAATTTTCAAGGCTAGGTTAGATGGGACTTAGAGCAACCTCGTCTGGTAGAATGTGTCCCTTCCCATGGCAAGGGGTTGGAACTGGATGATCTTTAAAGTCCCTTTCAACCCAAACCATTTTAGAATTGTTATTCCATGTCAGCTGGCCTGCAGTGGGAGAAGGCTGAGGGATGGAGCACAGCCACTGTTACACCGGGCAGCACCTCTGGGAATGTAGTTTGAAATTTGTCTCTTCCCAGGGCCTGTGTGGCACTTTGTGCTGGGAAGGGCAGCAGGCTACATTCAAGGCTACAGGGAAGGTGCAGCAAATACACGCCGCTGCACAGAGCTGAGCAACGGGCACGGAGGATGAGGATGAGGATGAGGATGAGGATGAGGATGAGGATGAGGATGAGGATGAGGCTGCACAGGGGGCAGCTCCCATGCAAGGGAGGCTGCGAGCTGAGCAGGAAGGGCAGAGAGCAGCATCCCTGGTCCTTGGATGCACTGCGGGATTAGGCAGAGCTGCTGTGGATTTGTTAGCATTGTAATGAAGCGAATTTCCTTGCTCGCGTGGTATCACATGGACCAAGGGCTGCTGGAGCAGCAGCATTCCCCCAGCTCCCTGTGCTGCTCCAGCCTGTGATTCCTGGGGAGGGGCTGTGCCTGCAGTGCCGGTGTTTTCCTTAGCAGGGCGGCTGGATCTGGGCACTTAGTGCTTTATTTCAGCTTCTGTCGGGCTGTGGGGAGAGGAGAGGTGGGAAGAGAGGCTAAGAGAGAAGTGATGGAAATCTCAGCTGGCTGTAGGAGAGATGGAGAAGCAGATTGTAGTGTAGAAGTCTTTGATTGACCACAGTACCATTTTGTGGCTTTTTTCTCCCTCTCTCTGGATAAAGCTGCAGCGTGACATCCATGCCATTAAACAGGCCATGTTCAAAAGAGAAAATTGCTGCTATTTTCCCCCCTTTACTTTACTGCCATAAAAAATTGATCCCACATAGCATCCTTATTTCAAAGACTGCTAAAAAAATACCAAATTCTCATTTTGGTTTCTGACAGCTGCATAAAGCATTTTTTAAACAAAAGGGACATGAAACATGTAAAAAACCCCTCAACCCTTTCCATCCCCTGAAGTTTTTGCTCCAGAAAGATGCCCTTATTTTGAGAAGTGAGTGGGGAGAGAGAGCTCAAGTGTGACAGTATGAGAAGGGATTTGGTTTCTCTCTTGAAGCCGGTGATCAAAATTTTGACTTTGCTGGGAGCTGGACAATAGCTGGAGCAGCAAACCCCCTCGCTTCCCTGGCAGGGATGGGATGGATTTCCTACAGCAGCTGAATGCTTTTAAGGGATAATGGCAAAGCACCTACACTGAGGTGGGAAGGCAGCAGACTGGGGAGCTGAGGTCTGACAGAGCACTCGGGGTCAACAGGCTGAGCCTGGATGCTGGGGAGAAATGGGGTGTCCAAGCTGCCTCCTCCTGACCACATCAGTGCCTTGCATCTGTCCCTGCTCATCCCCTGTGGATTGGGACCTCCCTCCTGGCTGGCTGAGTGGCACCCCGGGAAGGTGATGGGCCAAAGGAAAGTGAGAAGAAGGAGTGGGAAGCCCAAAAATGATTTAAATGGGTAGCAGGTCATGGCAGTGAGGGAATGGAGCTAGGTCAGGTAAGGAGTCAGTGTTGATGGAGCGTGTGAGAAGGATGGAGTAGCGTGGGATGAAGTCGAATGTGGACCTGGTGGAAGGGGACTTCAGAGAGCAGGGTAACGGGAGGTCAGCTCAGCTCAGCTCAGCTCTCGCTGGAGGAGGTAATGATCTTAATAAGAATCATCCTATTTAAACAAGATGCTTTTCTGGAAAGACAATTAAGCAGAGAGAGTGTTGAGAAGCACCGAGCGGGGCTGCCAGGACCCCAGTGAGCAGCAAGCTGCTGCTCCCTGCTTCCCACCTGCTCTCCAGCTCCTCCACTCTGCTCTCTTCCTGATCAATGCCCAGCCTCCTGCAGCCTCTGGGCACGGGTGCAACTGGTGCCTGTCCCAGCAGCAGGGGTGGGTGCCACTCTGCAAAGCAAATGAGGATTTCCAGCCGAAAAGTTTTTCCTGTGCTCCTGTGCAGGACTTGGCTGGGTGTCCTGCAGATCTGCAATTACTGGAATGGTTCCTGGGGAGAAGCATGGTGGTGCCAACAAGGTATCCCTGATAATATTAGGTGGGACAAGGCTTGACAGAGGACTGGAGAGGGAAGGTGACAACCCAACGAGCTGTTTGAGCTGCACAGGCTGTAAAAGGTGTCACCAAATCAGTGTCACTGCAGACCCAGCCTGCTCCCTCTGAGTGAGCAGGGCCATCAGCTATGCCACCAGCTCGTCCCCATATCTTCTCCCCATGCCCATTGACATCTGTTTGCCTTTTGTGTCCAGCAGGCCCCTGAGTTATGAGGTTCTTTCCTTGACCAGCATCTCAGGGAGATGATAAAGAGGTAGATGAGCTCTCCATAAATAGCTCTGCCATTAAAAACCCTCAGCTCCTGTTTTAATGTTAGCAGGATTAGCTGTCTGCCAAAGCACAGGCTTAAGACTCGGCAGTAGGTTTTGCCCTGGTAATATGTCTCTATTTTCTCAGGCTTGATTTCTCCAGCCAGCCTGGCTCTGAATGCAATAAATTTTGCTCTTCTTTACACCTCAGCTGATGACTTATTTTTGGAGCCTGTGTCCTTGGCTAGCCAGAGACCCTTCAAAGCTAAATTTTGTACTTGCTTACTCTGAAACCAATGAGGTCCTTACAGAAAGGACCCGTGTGTAGCTATTAGGGTTGAAGGATATCACTGGTGCAGTTCTCCAGTCTCCAAATTAATCTTAGTTTTGATTAATGGCCTGGATGTAAAAGGGGATGTGCTAGTCAAATCTGTTGGGGTGCCACATGGGTTATGCAGGTAGAGGAGGGTCAGGCTGTCACCAAGGAGCCCCATGACCTTGAGGAATGGGCGAATGTGAAGAGCCTTGGATGGAAGGATGACACAGTGAATGGGTGAGCACAAGAACTGCTTCTGCAAATGGGGGACAGGCTGACTAGAAGGTCTGAGCTGTCATTGCTGGTTGTAGGGTGACCATGAACTTATGATGTGATATGTTTGTGGAAAAAGCACATGGGATGTAGGGAAGCTCACAGGGGAGCCCGACACAGTGAGGCGGGTAGTCAAAATGCCATGCCATGGGGCTGTGGTGGCCTGTGATCACCTCGCTGTGTGCCCTGCCCTAGGAATCCCAGCAGCCTGGGAGCAGCTACCTGTCCCCTTCAGCCATACCTGCAATGAGGTGACAGCTTCGGGGGGGGGGTGGAGAGATGAGGGCTAGTGGGTACCTGACCCAGCTGTGTCTGGGATATCTGCCTGTGAGCATGAGTCAGAGCACAAAGGCTGGGGGAAATCCCCCTGTTCTTGTGAGTACAGCAGGGGGGTGAATGTGCAAGGCGAGGAAGGTTGTTCAAGTTCGTGTACAGCATCAAGCCGAGAATAAATGAGAAATTTCCAGTGGATAGCTCCGGGCTGCAGACCTGAAGGTTTCCAACCACCAAAGGAAGCTGATTCCAGAAAATCACCCTACCAGCATGAGCAGAGGCAATCAGCCAACCTGTCTCCAGGCAAGTTGGTTAGCAGTTTCCAAAGGGGTCTCCAGGAAGCAGGTGCTTGGGTGACTCCAGGCCACCTCTCTGGCCACGGTGGCTCCAGCCAGCAGAGAGCAGAGCTGTGCCTGCCCCTGGCACATGCCAGCGTGGCTGGGGCGCTGTGCTGCACTGCCTGTTTGTTTTGAGTTCTGTTTAATTTATTTTTTTTTCACTGCAATATAAACCCAGTGGGTCTTTAAGGCCATGCATGTGTAGGGGGATTTGCTGATGGCTCATCTTTCTAGCAGGCTTTTTCAGCTGAATGTCAGTTTATTGCTTTTGCAAATTGTCTTGTGCCTACACAGAACCGGCTGCCTCAGCAGAGGGCTTTGCCAACAGCCTGCTCTATAAAAGGGTTATTAGGATAACAAGAAAGAAAATAGAAACCTTTGCAGAATCATAACAGTATAGCGTAGCCCTCCCCCTCCCCTCTCCCAATTTATTACCCTCAAGTGCTTCTGAGTCGGACTTAAACCATTGTGCTGCTGAGTATAAACAGCAAGGTTAAAGAAGCCCAGACAGGAGCAAACTCTTTGGCAATTATCTGGTCAATGGCAGGGCACCGATCTGTAGTTCGGTGTAAACATCATCAGGAAAATATGCACAGTTTACAAATTAAAAAGCAATTGCATTGTCTCGAGCCATGCCAGAAGCCTTCTGGTATGATTAGGGTCTCACTGGTGGAGCCAGCCAGAGCATCCTTTGGGTCTCTGTCTTCACTCCATGGTCACAGGAGCCTACTGCTGGATATTTCTGTTCCGTCTGCAGTGTTTCTGTACCTGTCTGGGGGACACGTTTTATCAGATGGATTTGTTTTCAAAAAAACCCACAGATTTCACCAGTAAAAGGGAGGCAGGCAGAATAAAGAAGAAAAAAAAAGCCAAAGTAATCTTTTTTGTGAAACTTTTAAAATTATATTGTGTTTTTCTAAGCTTTTTGGAGAGGGAAGCAATAAGTGAAATGTCCTGGTTGACACACTGCAGATTTGGCTTGTTTGTTGTTTTTCTAACTTTTAGGGTCAATTTTTAAAATAAAAAACCTTTTTGGTGCTCCTCTTCTCCTTGTTGCTTGTTCTCACTGTTGGGCCTTACAGCTCCCTCTGCAAAAGGAGAGTTGTTCTCTCTTGTTTGAAGCCAGCTGGGACAGAGATTAAATGACTTTATGAAGCTCACAGAAAGCCTGAGCAGAGCTTGTGTCTCTGAGCCCTGAAGTAGCAAAAGGCTGGACCCGGCTGCCTCTTTTTGTTGCCTGATCTTCTTGGGGTTTGAGAGTCTTTATTGCTAATTTTGAGCTATGCACTGAAGTGCTGAGCCTTGGGGAATATTATGATCTAGTAAGGATTTGCATGAGTTGCAGGGTTGGACCCAGAGACATGTGGGGCAGTTTGATGGGTGAACACAGCACCATAACCAGCCACCCTCTGAGTTCCAGGAGTTTTGGAGGTGACTGTCCATCTGTGTTCATTTAAACCAGGCCTTTTGGTGGAAAGATGATGGAAGTCACCTCCTCATCTATCAGTTTTCCTCTCACTGCTGGTCAGCCTGAGCTGTGTTGAGCAGAAGGGCCCCCATCCTGCCAAAACCAGGACACCATCTCACCTCAACTTCTGTGGGTTCCTGCTTCTGTTTTTCCTGGCCTCACTGTTTGAATTCTGCTCAGCTCCATCTTTCACTGGCCCCATTCACTGAGCTTCTTTTCCTTCCCTGCTGCTTTCCCACTTTCTGCCAAGGCCAGGAGAAGCAGTATTGATCTCCAGGTGGAGGACAGGGACAAAGCAGGGCTCATGTGCCATTGGATGGAAGTGACAATGGGACTGAGCGATGCATTCCCATAGCAGTGCTTTGATTCCACTGCTCATGGCCTGTGAAACGAGGAACAAGACACCAGCATTGTCCTGGATGCTGCTGGGCTGTGGCAGGCAGGGCAGGGACCTCAGTGCCAGTCACTCTCCAACATCCTTTGCTTGATCACCCTCCAGGACAGCTCCAGTGGTGGGAGCACTCCCTGGGGCATTTCCTCTGGAGATAACAGATAACCTAGCAGCTGGTACCTGGGTGGGTGTTTGTGGGAAGAAGCCTTGCTTGGGCCACAGGGCTGAGCTGCCAGGGGCTCCCAGAGCTCCTGGCTCCAATCATCTGCTACAGCAGCCTGGTCCATGCATATGGTGACAGCCCCTTGAATGTATGTCTGAATTGCCAACACCCTCCTGAGTGAGCTCAGCCATAAGAGGAGCTCCAGGGGGGTGTCTTGTTAGGGGACCAAAGTCTCCAGAGGAGACATCTGCCCTGGGCATGTTTCTTGATGCAATTTCTCTGAACTGCTGAGCATTCCTCTTCTTTATGATTATTATTTCTAAGTGGAGAGAAGGACCTGGTGCCTTTGGATTGTGTGTGCAGAGGTTTTTTTCTTTATCCATCAGGTCCCTCTAGCTAGGCTGGGGAAAACAGTTCAGGAGCTGCATTGCTTTGGGTGCCTCAGCCAGGAGTGAGCCACCCTATTCCCACATCCCTGTTCCCAGGAAAGATCTGTTTGGCTCTGCCCCAGCCCCTGCCACCTACACCACGCTCCCAGCAGGCCCAGGAGGTGCGTGATCATCGGTGGTTACACCAGGCAGGATAAGCTGCTTGGCTTTGCTTAAGCTGGGAATCAATAGAGGATTAATTTGTATTAAACACGCGCTGCAAGGGAGGGTTCGCCCTTCTCCCCAAGGTGCTGTGGCCATGGATGGGACACAGGGGCCACTGACAGACAGTCTGTACACATCACTCCCCAGCACTCAGCCACCAGGAGCTGGTGAGAGGAGTGCTGGTGTCTAGGGAGAGCACTGGGGAGCTGGAGTAGTGCCAGCACTGGGCTCCCGCTGCTCTGGGAGCACGGGGAAACATCTACACTCTCCTTCACATGCCTCCATGCAGGGCTCCCATGGGTGCTCTGCCTCCAGCTGTGCTCTGTGTTTATGGGGCTTTTAAGGTGATTCCTGTCATCTGCTTCGTCTTTTGAAGCTCTGAGCCAAATGCATTCCCACTGACACCAGCGTGCTTCCGTGGAAATGGAATGTGCTCCTTTTGTGCCATGGAGACATCTCCACCAAGCTTGGTGCAGGTGTGCCTGGAGAAGTGAGGTCACTGTGCCAGCACCTGGTAGGACTTGAGGCTGCATCCTGCTCCTCTAGGACAAGTTTGAAAAGGGACTCTTTCTTGCATTCCCTTTCCTAAAATTGCACTTTAGAGCCTGTAAAAATGAAGAGCAGAGCTGAGAGAGGCCATTTCCACTTCATCCTCCTGCAAAGGCACCTGGCAGGAGAGGTTGCCAGGACCCCCTGCAGCCTGCTCAAAGGTAGCCAACCACACGTGGAGAGCTGCTCAGGGTTTGGTGGTTTGGTTTACCAGCCAGGATTGTAATCTGCACAGCAGGAGTCACCTTGGCAGCCTGACTGGCCTCACTGCTCCCACCTGTGAGACTTGGTCCCTGGGGAGCAGCCTTAAAGAAAGGCTCTGGTGTTTGTGACTCATGGGGTGTCATACCCCACAAGGACAGTGCCCCAAAGCTGCCCCAGCTCGACAGAGAACTGGGGAAACAGCAGCAGGGTATGCCCAGGCTTCAGGACAGAGACAAGGGCAGAGGTGCTGAAGCATTTCCTACAGATCAGCTGTTGGTGTAAGTGACCCAATAAGGGATTCAGGAAAGACTCGGTTGTATGGTTATTATATCCAAAACTATAGGGCATTTGGAAGGAAATGAGACTGTGATGGTTTTTTTCTGTCCTGTGTTTTATGCTGATTCTGCGTGTGCAGAGTAAGGCCTGGAACCAGCCAGGGGCTGCTCCCTGCTCCTGTTTCCCTTTGGTTTGTTTTCTCAAGAGAGGACAGGGAATAAAAATGTTATTTGCTTTTCTCTGAAAACTCTTGACATTTTTCACATAGCTCTAATACCAGAACTAACCTTTCCCTTGGGTTTTGTTGGAAGAAATCAGTTATATTGGATGCCTCGGTACCATAGTTCTCCTCTCCCCCTGATTCCTCCCTTTAGGTATGTTATTTCTTCTCCCTGTTATTTTTGTACCCTCTCTCTCCAGCAGCCATTCCTGGTGGTGTTTGGGCTCGGGCAGTGTCCTCCATCCCATGTCCTACCTTGAGAGTGTCCCAGCCCACGAGATTGTTTTGGAACAAGAGGGTGTGTGGGCAGTATCTTCCCACATTCCCATGTTTGATGTTAAATGGCAAGTGGGTCACCTTCAAAAAAATGTGACACACATTTGAAAAATGCAAAACTGAAAGGGAACCCCAACGAGAGCGATGGTGGGGTTTGGGTTCAGCTTTTCAAAGGCACAGGCTCGTTCTGCTTGCCTGGGTCTGGTACTGCATCGAGCACCGGCTCGGAGCACAGACCTACCGCAGAGAAACCACACACGTGTGAGCTCTCCCCCTCCCGTGGCTTTGTACATACATTGTCTCCTGGGGAAATGTTCCATTTTAGGAAGCAACTGGAAATGTTTCTAACAAATTATATAAAAATCAATAGACTCCCTGCTGAAGGGTCTGCCTCCTGCAGGGGTGAGGCAGAAGAAGGCATCTCGGTGCTCTGCTCCTGCAGCTCCTGCCTCTGCACGATCCTGGTTGACAGCAGGTTACTCCGAGAGAAATGACAACACCCTCGTGTTCCAGTTTATAAGGTAGCAATCAGATCAGGTCAGGTTTATGATCCACCTAGCTTATTACTATCTCCATTAGTAGCTGCTAGCAGATGTTGGGAGAGGAGGATTATTACTCTCGCAATGCATACTTAGCTGGCAGATTATTGAAATTTCTTTCTAATCCTAAGCAGTTACTTGGAAGGTATAAATCCTTGAGTGATAGCACTTACATTCCTCTGTACTTTGATCTTGGCTAGCATAACCGATGATACTCTGATTAATCTGATTTCTGTTCCCTAAAAAGGTATCGTGTCCCTGGTATCTCGAGGCACTGAGTTCCAAAGGGAACTGTGCTTCTCATCATCAGATCTGGACTTTGAAATAATTGAGCTCAGAGGTACCTTCTCTCTTACGTGGGGATTTATACTCCTGTGTCCTTTGAAATTCATTTCTTCCTTTAAGTGAATCAAATCCCATGAATGTTATCAGTTTGCCCCAGCACAAGTTCCTCCTGTGCTCCCAGCAGCCATGTGCTCTTCCCTGGCCCACATCTTACCTTGTCCCCCTGCTGGGCACAGCAGAACCACGGGTGGTGTCACAGATGAGGGACACACTGATTCATGGCCTGCTGTTAATATGACAGCTTTATTTTCCACTTCTGAGAATAAACGAGGATCTCTGGACCATCACCTGCACTGAGATGTTTGTGCCTCCCTCTCTCTCTCACATGGTTTGGGTTAATTTGGAGCTGCATCAGTGTCCATGACAGATCCTGATTGTTGTTCTCCAGCAGTACCTTGGATGTGCTTGCCCTGGATTTCCTTTGTCTATATGCTGTTGAATTCCCTGAATGAGCTCCTTCCAAAGCCACTTTCACACGTATCTACTCCCACCTGATGTTTTTCCCTCCCTGCCTTCTTCTCAATACATATGTATTCCCCACTTAGGATGCTCCACTCTTCTCTTCTACAGCAGCATTTGGATCCCTGTGCATTGGAAGACATCCTTCTCCTTCACCTTCTGCTCCGTCACACCCTCTTTGTTTCCTCTTCTCAGGACTGACCAGGCTCAGCTAAGATCTGTTGCACAGAAGAGTGTGCTTGACCTTTGTTTGCTTTTTAGAAGGTGAAGTAGCCCCTGCAGCTGAGCAGGGCTTTATAAAGCCTTGAGCTCCTTCCAAGGAGCTAAACAAATGCACCTTTAAAGGTCCTTGGAAGAAAAGCTTTACCACGGATTTTCTCTAGTCCAATATCCACCCTCCCCTGCACTCAGACTTTTTTTCTCCTTTCCTCCCACCTGAACAGCAAAAAAATTAGGACATGATGGGAAAGGTTGAAATGGATGGCAGTGGTTCTCTAGACTGCAGACTTGGCATGTCTCAGCCCTGCTGGGGTGTTTGAAGGGAAGACAAATACTGATCTCATAGCACCTTGTGCAAACACGGTGGTGTAACCCTGGCTCCCTCCTCGGCACCGGCTGCGCCCCGGCTGGCACTGGCTCGGGGTCTGGTGCCTGGCATCCCAGAGGGAGGCAAAAGGAAAGGTAGAAGGACCAAAGGGAGGATTAGAAAGCAAGGGCCCATTTGCAGATAATTCAAGCAGAGGTTGTTGGTTTTTTCTGGAGAAGATTAACATAAAACCTGCTAATAGCCTTCAAATTTGTAAAAGCCTGCAGATGCTGGGCAGGAGACAATGATGAATCCTCCCTCCTTCTCTACACCTGCATAATTTTTAAATCCCTTGGTATCTTCCCTTGTGATCATCCCCTTTTCTGGAGATTCCATCTCCCCTGCGTAGTGTGAGCCAAGGGAGCAGGTTTACCTCTGCCCCACACTGTTCTCCAGCACCCTGGAGCCACTGGCTGCAGGAGCTGTGTGGTGCAGAGAGGCTCAGCTCAGAGATCCCAAAGGTTTAGCAACCCTGACTCAAACACCAGATCGAATTGTATTTATCCTGCATCTCATGATTTTGAAGGTCATCTCCCAGCCAGATGAGAGGAGCGTGAAGGGTGTGGATTGCGCTGCCGGAGGGAACTCGTGCTTGCTGTGGTCACACTGGCAGCAGCCTAGCAGCAGTGTGGTTCAGTGGCTCTTGCCTTGCTCTGGGTTTCAGTGCCGGTGCTGTGCTGGTCACACCAAAGTGCTGCCCTCTAAGCCAAGGATGTCTCCAAGGCTCCTCTCTAGGGCCCACCAGGGTCACAGCAGCAACTACTGCAACCTGCTTCAGCCTTAGAATAGGACATGCATGTGTCCTCATGCCTTGAATCATCACCTCCAGACTTCTTACTCTGCTGTAAAATCTTGGAAAGCTGGGATATCTTGAACTAGAGATTTCTTCCGGTTCCAACATTTTGGATGTTTGTGCACTGAATGACAAACAACTGAGTCTCCCCTGCAGCCAATTCAACAGGGACAGCAATAGGATGCAGCACCTGCGATGGTCAGGTGGGATCTGAATGCTTTCCTTCTGCTTTGCCACTGCCCAGCTCAGCCTTCAGCAGGGACACATCTCTGCAGCACTTATTTATATATTTTCCCTCTCCTCGTTCCTCAGAGAAATCAATTCCATTCCCCACACAATGGTGAAGGCCTTGAGGAGATATTGATCTGTGGCAGAGCCAGAGAAAGGAGCATTTGTGACACAGAGATGCTCTTTTGTAAGTAAAAGATAATTACCAGATCAGGGGGACACTTGCTGAATAGGATGACATTAAATAGGCATCAGGGTGAAGGGCACCAGGGCTTCGGAATAAAGCACTGGAATAGTGCTGTCCTCCCCGTCAGCTCCAGCTCCTCCCCCCTGCTTCCTTCTGCCATTTCTCCTGTTCCCCACCTCAGCCCCTCCTTTTGTCCCCACATTCCTTCCACTTTCATGTCTCTGTCCTTTCCCTTGGTTCCTGATTGCCCTGTCTCATCCAAATAAGCACCCTATAACACTGCCCCAAACGCAGCCCCTCCTTGCTGGCTGGGGCTCCCAGCTGCAGCAGAGATGCACTCGGAGCAAGCAGGTTCCTGTCCCCCAAACCAGGGCAGCAGAAGGGCCTGCTCTCCTTGCCTTGCTTTTGCTGGTACTCCCAAACCCTGGTTTATTTATGTCAGACCTCTTCAGCGGTACTGAGCTCTGTAGTAATGAGTGATGATTTTGGTAGTTTTGAGATAAGAGGTCTTGTGTGGGGCAAGGGATGTCCTCTGCCTTGAAGTGTCAGCCAACAGGACGGGAATAGGGGTGACTGCTGCAGGGCCTGGAGCCCAGGTCCTGGTTTGTTCTGGCTCAGGAGCTGGTGGTGGTCTCTCAGCATGCTGGTAGTAGCATGTGTGCTCAGACACCTAGATTGCTGCTGGGTGTGGGGACCGTGCCATAGCTGTGTGGGTGAGGATAAAATCAGGGCTGGGTGTGCTGGGAGGGTCAGTACCTCCTAGAGCAGGAGCAGAGCTGCCAAAGGGATGCTTGAGAGCCTTGTCTCCATCTGTGCGCCTCCTAGGACACCATGGGAGGCTTTCCCTGTGGGAGCAATGCCTGACACTGCCATGACTGATGGCCCAGTTTGGCTTATGGAAGAGCCACAGTTGATTAGTTGCCTGGGCTCTCCCAGGCATTCCCATCAGCTGTCAGCTCCAAGGTTCACGGTCCCAAAGCAACAAGGGCCTTGACACAAGGTGCAGTCCCAGATATCCCATTGTCAGGCAGCTTTTCTACTTTAACTCAGTGTTGTGGGGGCACTTGAAGCCACATGGGGATGTTGGGTCACAGGGCTGGATGACGATGTGGTTCACTGATGACTGGGAGAGCTGCTGCCAACTGTATCTCAGAAACTAGCACAGCTCTATGTATGAAAAAACAACCCACAACTCAAAATACTACATTGTAAAATATCTGGTTTTATTTACACTTACACTGGTTGTATTGGCTCAATTCCTTGCAGTTACACACTAAATTATTTATGCTGCATTTTTCAAGATTAGTGTAAGAGGAAAGACCATAAGGTCATGGGCTCTGCAGGTCCAGGAGGAAGGAGAGAGGGTCCTGTGCCTGTGGGGGACATTGGGAACTGTGTGTCCCATCAGCCAGCACTGACTCACTGTGTCACATCCAGATGGGTCATGAAGTCTGACACTGCAGCCTGAATGTCAGCTAGGTCTGGGCTCCTGCACTCCTAAAAAGCACAGAGAGGTGCAGTCACCACCTGAATATCTGTGTGGGCAAGGGAGGCCTGGATGCCCTGGTGCTGGAGGTTTCTTTTCATTCTAGCACATTTCCAAACCCCCCTCTCCAGCATTTTGGTTCCCCCAACACATCCTGCCTCTTACCAGCATGGAGTTGAAGATAGCTGAGTGCTTTCCCTGGCTCCAAGGGTGAAAGGGCTCTGGTGTCTGAGGGTGTGAGCAGATAACAGCCACAGCTACCTCCAGTCCTCCCCTTCAGCAGGTGTGGGGCTGGCACCTCTGGCTGGCACTGCTGCTGTTATTGCTGCCTGGTTCCTGCTGCTCCCCTGCAGCACCTTTGGGTTTTGTAGCTTTGGATCCTGTCAGTGAGGTGCAGGGCTGGGCAGGGTGCTGGAGCATGAGCTGTGATTTCCATGCCTCTGTCAGCTGCTCTGGAGCAGCCCCATGTCTGGCTGTTATCAAATGTCTCAGAGTTATTCCCTGCAATCGCCAGGCGAGACCCGGCTTCACAGCCTGACCAGCAATGTGCAAAGCACCAGAGTAGGGCATCTTGTGCCTTTAAAATCAAAACCAATAATAACAACACTAAAAAGACTATTACCATTATTGAATAAAACACCAACAATTTTAAAAAAAAGGAAAAATTTCTTTTAAATATTGTTGCTGCGTTTCCAGCTGTTCAAATCTTCTGTATTTAGTTATCGTAACAACAAAGTGCTGCATCTGATTTGAGCAGCGGGGAGGCAGCACCATTATTCAGGAGGATTTTAAGCAGTTGGGTTTTCTTCCTCGCAGTGGTGCTCTCTCGCCTGTTAGAAGTCCCTTTGTTGCCTTGGCACCCCTGCCCGTGGTGGCGGAGATGGCACCGCGCACTGGCGGAGGGCCCTGCCAGCGCTTAGCAACGCGGCCGTGCCAGGCGGCCCGGGGAGCCGGGCAGCGCAGGAGGCTGCCAAAGGCAGGCCAGGGCTGCTCCGAGCTTCCCCGGGGAGCTCTCACGCTGCAGAGTTCATGGGGGAGAAGGAAATCAGAGCGGTGAGACCCCGGCTGCCGCTGGTGCTGCTGCTGCAGGGAGCACAGGGCTGTCAAAGGAGGTCCTCTTGGCTGAGCCAACCCTGGGGCAGGAGGAGGTGGGGATGCTGCTGCCAGGGGCTGCCAGGGGCTGCCAGGGGCTGCCAGGGGCTGCCAGGGCAGAAGGGAGTTGTGCTGTGTCAACAGTTTGGCTGGACCGTAGAACTGATTACATTGGAGAAGAGCTCTAAGATGAAACTCCAGAGTCCAAACTCTAACCTGACCACCACCATGTTCACCACTAAAGCATGTCCCCAGGTGCCACATCTACTGTCTGTTAAATCCCTCCAGAGATGGTCACTCAACCACTTCCCTGGGCAGCCTGTTCCAGTGCTTAACAACCCTTTCAGTGCAGAAGTTTTTCCTGATATCCAATCTAAACCTGCCCTGACACAACTTGAGGCCATTTCCTCTTGTCCTGTTGCTTGCTGCTTCAGCAAGAAGACCAACAGCCACCTGTCTAGAACTTTCAGGTAGATTAAGAGAGTGAGAAGGTCCCCTCTGAGCTTCCTTTTTTGCAGGCTGAGCCCCCCCAGCTCCCTCAGCCTCCTCATAGGACCTGTGCACCAGATCCTTCCCCAGATCCATTGCCATTCTCTTAGTGTGATCCAGCCCCTCAGTGCCGTTGTGATCAGGGCCCAAAACTGACCCCAGGATCTGATGTGTGGTCTCATCAGTGCCCAGCGTGGGGGGACAGTCACTGCCTGGTCCTGCTGACCACACTATTGCTGATCCAAGCCAGTTGCCATTGGCCTTCTTGCCCACCTGGGCTCACGTTCAGCTGCTGTCACCCAGCACCCCCAGGTCCTTTTCCACTGGGCAGCTTCCCAGCCACTGCCTGACCTGGCTGCAGAGGTACCCAAGGCAGCATGCACAGGCTGAGCATCCTGGAGGTAGGATCCCCGTGCTGGCTGCTTGAGCTGGATGAATGACCTTACAAAAGGGACGTGGAGACCTGTGGCTTGCTTCTGTTTTGGGCAACAAAAGGTTCTTGTTGCAGGTGGCCATGGGGTGCAGCCAGGTAACATGGGATGGGGCCAGGCAGCCTCCCTGCAGCAGCATGTCAAGGGCAGCTTGGTTGGGGCATCAGGGATTCATGGAGGTGAGATGATTGCTGAGAACTTGGTTTTGTCACCCCACATTGGTGGGGATGGAGAGGAAGGTGGAGGCATCTGGTGTGGGAGACTGCAGCAGAGGCTGGGGAGGCTGAACAAGCAGGAGCAGGATGAGGACAAGGACACGGCAGATTTCCTTCCTATCACAAAATGCTGTTTTGGTACCATCTCCCCAAGGTGGGGTGGGTTGTCAGAGATGTGCAAAAGCATGCAAAGACTCTCAGAACCATTTTGAATGGCCTTGATCAGCCGAGTGGAGACAAACTGCTACGGCTCTGGAGACCAGGGGGGCCGGTGAGCCCAGTGGGAAGGACACACAATGAGCCTGTGTCCAGGGGACAGCCATAGCAGAGCCTCAGAGGAGGTGGCAGAAGTGGTACAAGGTCACAGTGTCTGGCACAAGGTCAGCAGGTGGCCAGCGCTGACCTGGTCCTCACGCATGGCGTTTCAGGTGCTGGGCCACACGAAAGCTTTGCAAACAGGAGTGACCACAGTGTCCCCGGGCCCCTCGCCACCGCGGCGCGTTCCCCAAAAGGTTACCTCCAACCAGAGGTGCACTGTGGGTAATGAGATGCAAATTGATAGCAAGACAATAAGACTGTCTTGTGAGCCCTTCGACAGGGGCCAGTGTTTAAAAGTCAGCCTGATTGCCTCGCTGGCAATTTGCATAGCATTAACCAGAGAGATTTTCTTTTTAAACTTGAACTTTTTTTTTCCTAGAGGTCACCTCAAAGTAATTACAGCTCTGGCAGTCGCTTCATGAAAGAGAACTCTGTGGCCGTGGCTGGAGTGTGAGGAGGAGACTTACCCAGAGTGGGGAGTGGGGACACCTGTTCATGGGAATTGGGGTGGGTTTTAGTGTGTGCACTGAGATAATTCAATAAGAGAGTCCTACTGGGTGCTGAGCACTGCATCTGCTATTGGAGACACCAGGGCTTAAGTCCCAGCACATGAAAGGGATCAGTCCCCTTTGTTGTTCTCTCCAGTGCACATACAGCCTCCTCCCGGGCCTCACCTGCTTTGCTGGGCTGGAAGGGGATAGGGGGACCCTGTTGCCCACTTGGGATGCTGTGGTGAAGTATGTTGGGAGAGCCAAGCCCTGAGGTGTTTGCAACTTTCTTTCTCCACAGTTCAGTTCAAGTGGGGATTTCAAGCTTTTTTCTTTGAAGTCTTTGTAAAAGTGACTGGAGACCTCAGCCAAGGAGTTCTACAGGAGAGTGGTGTCAGACTGCTGGGAGCACGGTGGCTGGTCTGCTCTGACCTAGGCCATTTACTTTGACAGTTGAACTCTTTGGATTTAAAGTGGGCAGGTGTCCCTTAGTGTTGCAATTGGACAAGATGATTACCTCAGGTCGCTTCCACCCAAACTGTTCTGCTCTGTTCTACTCCACTTTGCTGTACTCTGGCTTTTAGCAGGTTGATTGCTTAGTGCAGATCTTTGTAACCCATTTGGTTTGACCAAGGTGAGGAGCAGTGCTTTCCTTGGCAGCTCTGCCAGCACCCCTGAGGAGCAGCCGGGAGCAGCTTGGAGGGAGATGGGGCTGCCCTCTCATCCCCAGCAAAGTGTCTGCCCAGCCTGCGAGCAGGCGTGAGCTCTGCAGAGGTGCAGCTACGCTGCTGCAAATACAGAGCCAGGCAGTGCTCTGACAGAGCACCTCTCATTACCAGGGCTGTCCTCAGACACGAAGCACGTGCTCCGTGCTCAGCCACCCTGTGTGGACATGGGATGGTCGCTCCAGATGGTGTCTGTTGGGTGGACGGGCTCTGCCGCCGGCTGTGCCGCGGCGCGAGCGGTCCCTGCAAGGCAGCACATCCCTGCCGTGGGAGGCAGCGAGTCGGGGTGGTGATGTGTTGGAAGAGCCAGCTGGACAATTTTATCACCATTAATATCATTTGTAGTTATGCAGGCAATGGCTATGATACAAATAATTAAATCTCATGCTTCAGAGCATCAGCTGATGGCTTGCTGCAGTCAGGAGTGAATCTCCTACGCAAAGCGCACGCGAGTGATTAACTCTGTTAGAGGGGTTGGTTTAGATCTCCTTCCTCTGGCTTGTTGCTCAGTTTCCTCCCTCCTGGCTGCAGCTGTGAGGCTCAGCACCAGGACATCCCTTTCTCCCTTCACAAAAGCCCTGCTGTTGTAGGATGCTGGAGATGCTCAGAGGAGATGCCATTCCTCCTGCCATGGAGGATGCTCAGAGGAGATGCTCAGAGGAGATGCCATGCCGGCTCCTGCCACCTGGTCTGCAGGTAAACCTGCCTGCTGGGGCATCCTCTGCTCCTGCCCAGGACCTCCAGGCCATGTGCTCATTTTCCTCCCACCTTCTAGCAGTCCTTAGATCCTGAATCCTTGGGATCTTTCTCTCTGGGCTGCCACAAACCATCAATCATCGCCTGCTAAGCCAGTGTGTGGCCATGACCTCATCTCACAAAGTTCTTCAGCCTCCTCCTCCTCATCATCACCTGGAGAGGTTCCATTCTCCAGGCTGAAACCAGCTGGATACACACACATCCTTTCCTTTCTCTGTGGCATTATTTTACCTGTCTTCTAGCAAATTATTTGAGATGTTTGCCTGAGAACAGAGCTCACAACACTCCTCTGGGTTTGTCAGCAGCTCTGGCACCCTTGATGCCTTCTCCATTCCCTGAGCAGCCCCTTTGCAGGACAGTATCCCAGCCAAACCTGGAAGGATGAAGATCAGCAGTGTGATGGCACCAGGTTATTGACCAACACTGTCTTAGCAGGTCACTGTGGCACAGTTCCTTCTTGGCTGGGAACAGCAGAGCTGTTCCTGTGACTCTGTGCCTCGTCAAGGGAATCAGGGTGGTAAAACTGAGCAGAGAATATTTTTATATTTTTCCTTCTAAGTTTTTTTTTTTCCTCTTTCCCTCTTTTTTTTTTTCCATTCCTAAAGATTGAGTATAATCAGAGCTAATCAGAAAATTATGAGCTGTCTGATTGCTGATTAGATTCCTAATGTTAATATAGTCAAGAAGCCTCTCTTAGTGTTGTATTTTAAGGGAAGTGTAAAAATAACATCTTAGAAGGAGCAAGCCAGAGCGGCTGGAGCAGCAGGAAACCCTGCACTGGCAAAGGAGAGCAGGGTTCCACCGCTGGCAAGAATTCAGGCCAGCAGAGAGGGAAGGGACAGGACCTATCTGAGCTGTACCCAGGTGTGAATGGGCTGCAGAGCCTGGGAGGAAGAGCATAAAACCAGCTCTTCCCACAGGTTAGTTTTTGGGCACACCCAAACCTGAGAATTTTGCTGCTGCACTCTGGAAGAAGGCATGCAGCTTGCTTGTTTCCCTTCCCAAAAAAGAGAATTTTCACAGATTATTTAGTTCATGCATCTCCCAGCATCATGGCCCTCCTTACCTGCTGCTGCAGCCAGGGGCAGCCTCAGGTGATGGGTAAAGGGGGTCTGGGATGTGCCCAACATCCCTGAGTGGGACCTGCAAAGACTTGCTGATAGTGGTGGAACACTCCTTGCACAAAAGGCAGGGGTGAGATACCCTCTGGGGTGCTGGTGAACACAGAGAGGATGCTACTGATCCTGGTGGGACTCGAGGGAAATCCTTGTCTGCTTGTGCTTGGCTGAGCCATTGCAAAAATCTTCTGAGCCTTCCAGAAGCAGATTTAGAGGGGGAGACACTGCATGGTGATGGCCCAGGACTGAGGTTTTGCCCTTTGTCTGTATTTAAGCACTGAGGATCAATCCATGGGGCTGATGCCTCGAGCAGTGCAGTGGAGCTGCCAGCCCTTTCCTCCCCTTTCTTCCACAGTCGCTGCCAGCAGCAGCTCGGCACTAACTCCAGGGCTGAATGCAGGTATTATGTTCTGGCACACCAATGTTCCTGTTAATAAGCTCCTCACCATTCACAGGGTGTTTTACTTTGATTCATCCCAACGGCAGTGCTGTATAATGGACTATATACTGTAATTGTCCCCCATTGTCACCACTTAATAACTTAGTATGATGTTATCGCAGCCATTCGCAGGCTCTTTTGCAAACTTTGATGAATAATATTTTGTTCTTAAGGAATTAAAAAAATTGAGGGAATGGTGAAAAGAGGCAGAAGTTGGACAGAAGTCTGCTCTAATTGCAGAGTGGTCTTAATAATAGAAATGTCCACAGCATCCAGGCTGCTTTTGTTTCTGTGTCTCTGGGAGCATCCGCTGGGCCAGCCGGGATGGAGCTGCTATTAAATACCATTTATTTTTTAAAACATCTTGATCATCAGGAATTGGCTCTGTGCATAGGGAATTTATTTTGCTTTGCTTGCTCTCGACAAGTCTGAGCTCAGACACAGCAGATGGGATCCATGTTCACTTCCACAGGGATAGGGGATGTGATATCCATGGGGTGATGCTCATGGGGTGGGTGCAGGAGCCATGAAATGATGGGCAAGAGAGTGCAAATGTTGGTGTTCTGCTGTGCATGGCTTCAGCATGGCAGCAGCCTCAGCATCTGTCAAGATATTCGGGGAGAACTTTGGGCTCAAGGTGGAGCAGCTGCAGGTAGAAGAGCTGTGCTGGAGGCTGGACGAGCATTTTCTCCACATTTGAGCTCTCTGGCTGCCTCTCCAAGTTAGATGTGCAACATCCCACCAAATATTTGTGACTCCCAAGCATTTGTCAGCTCTGAATCTTTATGGTACCTGATTCCATGTCTAGCAGGGGAAGGAAAAGTCCAGAAGAGATCAAACCCTGAATATGATGAAAAGAAGGGTGGGGAGGTGGATGCCTGGGCTAGAGTGCCCTGGGTGGGAGGCAGGGAAGGGCTCCTCGGCATCAGGTAGGAACCTAAATGAGTTTTTCCCTGTAACACATGTCCTGACCTTTTTTTTTAAAATGAAATCTATTTTATTAATTTTTTTTATCAAATCCGTCCATGAAACATTAAAGATATGACTGTGGAAAAGGTCAAGGAACGTGTAGTTGTTGAAAACTTGTTCCACTTGATGGCTTTTCCCTTAGGGAAGCTCCTCCATGCCTTCTCCTCCCCCACCTCGGTCTTTAAAACAGAAAGTGTCAAGTTGCCTTGAATTTTGGGTTTAACAGAAACAGCAAAACGTGTTCCTGGAGCAGGACAGTGGAAGGGCACTGCAGGTTCCCTCGGGGAGCTGCTGCATCAGCCCAGCGCTGGCACAGGGAAAACCTGAGCTGGGAAGGATCTCTCCCCACAAACACAGACCCCAAAGAGGGTTGTAGGGTCTCCATCCGTGCTGGAGCCATGTGCCTCAGGGAAGGGAGAGGCTTCTCAGGGGGCTGGTCTGCAGTGAGCACATATCTCAGGCAGAATTTATAAAGACAAAGCCTAAGAATTGTGTGTAGTGGCAAGTTGTCCTGGTTCCAGGACGTGTGCTTTGAATCCTTTCTCCTTGGCTTAGGTCTCTGTTTATTCCCCATGGGAATGGAAGGCAGTCACGCTTGCTGCAGGAGGGGAAGAAAGCTGAGCTCTCCTTACAGGGGCTTTGTTAGCACCAACACTTCCCAGCATCACAGCTGCCAGATTTGCAGTAGGCAATGAGAGTTGCTCTCCTTGCACATGCAAAGAGAAGGACCAAAGAAAGAAATTAAGATGATAACAACAGAGTCAAAAGAAGGCCTGTATTGAAGTTCTTTGGGCAAGTTATGTTACAGGTCGCATAATATCAGAAGTCAGTGTAAACCAGAAAATGGGGAAGTAGAGTGGATACATCTGCCAGGGGCTGGGCTCGGTGTGGAACACACCAGACCCCCTTGCATCCATGGTGGTTGTTCTCTTCCGTTTGGTTCCTTCTTTCATTGTAACTGAGGAAGCTGGGCCATAAATGGGGTTTGCTGGGCTGTAAAAATGCAGTGTTGAACAACACTGAAATTTTAGGCTCCAGACAAGAGAGAATAGGTGAATGGAGGGCAAAAGCAAAGCAGCAACCATCCTGCTCCATCAGCATAGCCTGGATTTGTCCAGTGGTCTGTAAGCATCAACAAAGGGATGGGGACTGAAGGGAAATACTGTGTGGGCATTTGGGGCTTTGAATAAGAATGCACAGCAGTGGGAAGGCACATTGGGACATCTTGACCAAGAGCAATGAGGTCTGAAGAGCTGGAGCTTTGAGCTGTGCCAAAGAGCAGGAGGCTGAAGGGCCAGGAGAGAGGGAGTGAGCACCTTGATCTCAAAAAAGGGTGTCCCAGCGGGATGAGAATGGGTCCTGGCAGCCTGGAGGCTGCCCCTTGCCCCATGGAAATGCCAGGGGGAGCTGGATGAGTGTTGAGGTCACTGTGAGCTGTCACATTGGGAACAGCCATTAGGTGGCCTTCTGAACTTGCTCCCTTCCACTTCCCTAAAACTTCCCACCTCACCTGGAGCCACTGGGGCTTCTTTGTCTGAAGGTTTGAGCAAAGCTGGTTCCAACTATTGTCCTTGTTTTTAGAGCAGAATACCACTAAAATGTCCTTTCTATGACATTTTGCACTGCAGTTGCTTTTTTTTGGTGTTAAAAACTGGCAATGTCAACGACTCTGCTTGTGTTCCTATCAGAGTACCAATGGAGGCTGAGGAACTGCTCAGTGTGTCCGATCCCTCTCAGCGGCAGGAGAGTGGCTGATGGCACTAGAGGACATCAGAAAGATGTCACATGTGTCCCCGGAGGGTTTCATGTGGGGAAGTTTTGTGGGTTTCTCTCGGAGTTTGCCAGGGTTATGGGGTGGGTGGGGGTATTTTGGGGCACTCCTGTGGGAATTTGTGCACGCCGCAAACCTGCCGTAGCACACAAAGCCGGGAGCAGAGGAGCTCTGGCAGCAGCGGGAGGTGCCACATGGAAATCCCCGCGCGGCAGCGGATAATAAACGAGCGCTTTTTACAGCTCGCACATCACGGCGCAGCAAGAGGTGATGCCTTAAAATAAATCGATTGTAAGTGGTTTCCAGTACAAACTTTCAGCAGCCTCTGCTTGAGTGAAAGGCACAGAGCTAAAGGGGAGGATCTCAAAGGCACTAAAGGCTTCATGCCCATGGAGCAGGGAGTCAGGGGTCTGCCAGGATGCAGGCTGCATTTGGGGTTTTCAGGGATGCCTCCTGCATCTCACAGGAGCTTCTGTGGTGTTGGCACCATATGGGGAGCCACAGGGAAGGGAGAGCCACTCCTTGAACAACTTCTCATCTTCACGTGGAACTTATTTGTCCAAAACTCCAAAACACGCAAGGACAATGATAAGGAAGCTTTTTTTTTTTTTTCCCCTTTGAAGACTCTGGCTGCTAAGACCTGGCCAGGCAAATTCCTCCTTCTCCTGCCTGTGACAAGCTGTATCACTTTCTTTTTTTTCCTTTATTTTCAAAAAACCCTGTTCCTCTGAGCTCTAAGCAAAATTGATTTTTAAGTGCAACTATCTCTTATAATTGCTGCTGAAACGCCTTGTGGTTATTGTAATGGATTTTGAACTGTGACAAGTCCTTCTTGATGACTGTAGCAGGAGGTCCACAGGATATTTGAGTGTGGTTTAGGGAGCACCGTTTGTTTGAATATTTGGAGTGTATTTGGGAGGAGATGGGGCTGGAGCAGTGGGCTGAGATTGTGACCAACATGCTGGCCCTTCAACACTGCAGAAGCTGAGCCCGCCCTGGGACCCCCTGCCAGAAGGGACCGTCTCCAAAAATCCTTTGTGGGAGCCATGTCCCTCCAGTCACCCATCCCACGGGAGCCACAGCACACTGGCTTGGGGGGAAAGGAGATGGAAGGAGCCCAGGGCAGCACCATCTCCTCCTCCACAGCTTGGTGAATCGCCTGCTGTCACATTTCCCAGCTCTGACCTTCCAGCAAATGCGTCTTGACCTGAATTATTTCTAGTCATCTGAAACTTTATTGTGCAGCAAGCAGCTGCTTGTCACCCAGCAGGAGAGTCCCCAAGCCCTTCCAGTCGTGGCAGAGCTCTGGCAGACGTGCTGCACCGTGCCAGGATGCGGTGTTTGTGCCCAGCAGCTCACCTGCCCTGTCACTGCTGCTCTCTCCCAGCACATGGCAGGACCATGGCAAAGCAGCTGTGGGTAGCAGCACCCACCAGGCTTTTGGCCTGGCAGCCCGTCACTGGCAGGCTTGGATTGGGAGGGACAGCCCTGACACTGCTGGGACACATCTGTCCCACCCACAACCAAAAAACAACTCTGGAGTCACATTTCTCAGGTGGTTTGTATCCATCACCCCTCTGGGATGCTGCTGACATGCCCCAGCTCTTCAGCACCTCCTGGGAGCTAGCCACCAAGATTCCAGCTTCATCCCAAAAGAGACTTTCTTCTTTGACAGCCAGAATTTTAGATTTTACTGGTCTGACTACCGTGGAAATGGTAGGAACTTCCATCAGGAACAGACTGGGCTTTCTCTGCCTTGCTCATCTGGTGAGCTGGTGCTCCAAAAGAGAGCAAGAGGTGTGAAACGAGCACCATGTAAAGTGCTGGCATGGACAGCTTGGAGAACTGTGCTGCCACAGGGCAGCTCAATACCCCTGCTTGGCTCTCCTCTGGCTCAATGTTGGCATCTCAGAGCAGAGGCCCCTGCTTTCCTCTCCATCAGCTGCAGAAGATGCAAAAGGCTACTGTGACTGCAAATGAGCGGCAAAGGGGATGGAGGAAAAGGATTTTTCTCATATCCTGAGCAGAGCAGACAAGTGTGCCTGGTTTGGCTTCCCAAGGGACCACCTGCATCCCAAAGTCAGGTATCAGCACATTCCAGCAGGACTTGAGCATGATGATATTTAGCAGTGCTGTTTAAAGTCATCTCTAATGCAAGAGCAAAGTTTGCTGCCATATGTCCAGGGTGAAAGGCAGGAGCATGCAGGATGAGGCAATGCCTGTGTGGCCAAATGCTCCTTCTGCTGACTCCACTCAGAGGAAAGGGACAGTGAGAGAGGCCAAGCCTGCCTGCACCTGTTCCTGGCCTCATCTCTCCATCCTGCCTCCCACAGCTCTGTCTCACTGCTGATGGAGGTGGGGACAGATCCTGCACCCTGGTGTGAGCCCTTCCTCCCCCAGGAGGGATGGGGCAGGAGCCAAGGAGGGTCTGAGCGGCTGAGCTGAGGCTTTGCTATTGCTGGCCCCCAGGGGCAAGTGTCCCCTGGGTTTGCAGGGCACAGTGCCCCTGCCCTCCTCTTCCCCTCCTGGGTGACAGGGAGCAGGGGCAGAGCTGCTCTCTGTTTGTGATTTTGGAAAGCAAGTATCCAGCCTCATGGAGCACAGGAACTCCAGGAGAAGAGTAACAGAGAGAGGCTTTTCTGCAAGGGGAGCAGAGCTGAAGAGAGCACCAGGCACAGTTTGTGCTGCAGGATGCCTGGTTCTCTGCACTGTCCTTTTGCCCTTGGTGCTTTGCTGTTTGTGGAAAGTTAAGCTCTTCTGGAGATCTGAGCAATATTTTGGGCTAGGAGAAACACCCTGAGCAGCAACACTCTCCCTTTCCTCACCATCCCTGCAAAGACACTGGTACCTCTCTTCTTGGGACGTTTTACTCCTCCCCTCCCTGTGGTTCTTGGGATAGTGCTGGTGTTTCCTGTTGGTAAAAAATTGTGGCCCTGGAGAAGAAGGAGAAACAAGAAATGCTGAGAGGGGAATGAGAGCCACATGCTGCCAGCCTGCAGAGCCATGAGTTACTGAGGTGCTCAGTAAAATGAAGGAAGCTGTGGCTCTGGGGCTCATCCCAGGTCCCCAGTGCCAGATGCTGGCTGTGCTACTGCCACATATTGAGTCTGCAGCAGCTCTGGCTCTGGTTTAGCTCCAGGTTTGCACTTGTGACCTCACTGCTGGCAGGGCTGGCTCTGCAGAGGTGTCCCTGCTCCCTGCCCTGCCAGACCCCAGCAATGAACACCAGCTGGTACAGAACTGAGGTCTGGGAGCCCTTGGAGGATTTACCACGTGCTCTTTGCTAGTCCCTGCGGCTTTATTTGCCCTCCCATGAGCAGGAGAACGTCAGCAGCCAGTGCTGGCCGCAGCCCCATCCTCCCTGGTGCACAGGCTGGATCCAGGCACAAGGAAGGAGAGATGGGCTCTATCCATCCCTCTCCTCCCGCACAGCCAAGGGAGTTATTGACAAACAAGTTAGTGCTTTGAAAGAAAAATGCCGCAGCATATTTGGAGCTGCTCCGTGATCAATACCGAGCCGTGGCTGAGCCTGCTGCCGACTGGATTTCAGATGATGGCTGGGGGGGTAATAAGAGCCCTGGGATCAACTGTCTCGGAGATTATTACAGGATGAGATGCTTCGCTGCTTTACAGTGTTTACTCAAGATTTATATTCCCTCTGTGTACATAAGGGGGTTGTTGTCTTTTGTCGCTGGTTGATCATTTTTGGACGGTGACGTGCACGCCGTTGGTAGGGTTTGCTTAGGGGTGAATTCCATGAACGTGATGGGGATGAGGGGGAGAGCTGGGGTGGAGGCACCCTGGAGGTGGTGGCAGGAGGTGGCACCATGAGAAAGTGCCCTCTGCCCTGTTGCATGCAGGCAGGGAGGATGGAGACGTGAAGCACATGGAATGGGCTTTTGCTCTGCAGGAACAGGTGAGGATTCAGGGCACCCTGTCCATGGAAGAGGGGCTGGTACCAGAGGAGAGGGCTTGTGCCATCGTCGTTCCTTTGTTATGGAGGAGGAAGAGCTGCAAAACCAGCACCTGGGGGATGTTCCTGCCTGGAGCTTGAGTTCCTCGGCTTTGTCATGTGTCTTTGAGTTCACCTTCTTGCCTTAACCTTTCACTAGCATCTCCCTGCCTTGGAGGAGGGCTGGCAGGTGTGACGCTGTGTGGCACTCTACCAGGGCATTTCCCTGCCTTGGAGGAGGGCTGGCAGGTGTGATGCTGTGTGGCACTCCCCTCCTGGTAGAGCAGGGCTGTTTGAATCTCCAGCACAGATCTCCCCTCCCAGCCGTGTGCTGGGCTGCGGGAGGTTAATGCAATTCAGAGCCTTGGGCAAGGCGCTGCGCTGAGGATGATAAGAGCCTCCCTGAGGGAGTTAAAGGAAGGCTTAGCAGGAGTGCCTCTCCCTGGAGCAAACATCCCTAGGCACACACAGCTGCTGCGTGATGGGCCATGGCTGGGCTTCCACACCGGCTGTGGGGAGAAGCCAGAAGCTCCATCCCAGACTGCCCGAGGAGCATCCCCATAGGCTTGGGGCACCTGTGTGGAGGCTTGGACACAGGGGTGGCATAGCTGCTGTTACACAGGGCTGCTCAGTCTCCTTCTGCAAAGTGTTTGCTGTAATCCTGTTTTATAAATCCAGCCTTGGTCTTTGGCCTCCCTGAGCTCTGCTCTGCTGCTTCCCAAGTTAAACCCACTGATCTGACTGAGGCAGGAGCAGCCAGGGCATGCTTATTGCCATGGCGGGGCTGGGAGAAGAGATTTAGTAAATCATTGGACCAGTTTCCTTTGGAAAGAGTCTGTGTAAAAATATCAGAGCAGTGCAGGATAGCCCCAAGTGTGACGGGAGAGAAGGGGTGGCAAGGAGGAGGTGAGCATCATCCTTGGGTGTCTGCTCCATCAGGGACGATCCTCCTGCATGCTGGCCCCTCAAGCAGTGGGGATGCCAATAGTAGGGACGGTCCCCTCCACTAGAGAGGAGGTCGTGGTCCCTGCCTGTGCCAGCTCCGGTGCTCCAAGTGTTCCTCACTCCCAGCAGTTTCCCCATCAGATCAGCTGTCCCCAAAAGCTGCTGCTGGGGGTGAGCACACGTGGCTGAGCCGTGCTCAGGGTGGGGTGAGTGAGCTTGTGGGGGATTGGGCTGAGTAGCAAGGTCCTGGAGCAAAGCCAGGGAAAAGCAACGGCCATGTGTCTGGAGCAGCCATCCTCTGGGCAGACAGATGGTCTCCCAAATTGTTGCCCCTTTCCTTTCCTGCCCATCTTCTGGGAGGAAGGGTGTGTGCCCAGCCGTGCCACCTTGGCTGCCACCTGCCCATCCTGGGTGTCCCCGAGGCTCCTTAATCGCAGGTGAGCTGCTGTGCTGAGCAGGGAGCTGCTGAGGCCCGGCCCTGGCGAGCAGAGAGGGGCTCCACGTGGAATACAAATGAGTCTGGGGCACGATAAGCCCATGCAGCACCTTCCCCCTCACACAGCCCGCTGTCTGTCGGGATCTCCAGACACCAATCCCCTGCAAATCTCCTGCTGGCCTTTCATGACCTTCAGAGTCGTTTCAATTCAGTGTTTTCAGCCTCTAAATCTCCTGTCCTTAGCCCTGGGTGACTTCTGGGGAAAGAACCGTGCTCCTTAAAGTGCCAGGGCAGTCTCTGCACCACAGCCTGCTGGAAATCTGCAGGTATTTCACACCCATGCTTTATTTTTGGTAATTCCTCTATTTTTTATTGCTGTTTGAACCCCACAATTGACAAGCCCAGGTCTGAAATCTAGAGAGGTTTTGGTGACTGCTCTGTGCCCTGCCAGGCTCCCCAGTGCACTGCCTGCCTCCTGGGCATCTCACAGTCCCTGCACGCAGCACACCTTGAGCTGGTCTGATTGATCTGTAACACTTGAAAAATAATGGTTTAATCATTATTAAGGATTAGAAATAATCCTTGAGCTGTATTGATCACAATAACATTATTCATGATGAACTCATTTGGCATTAATGGGGACGTCCTGCAGCAGTGTGTGGCTCCAGGCAGACCCGTCACCTTCCCTGGGGATCTGTCAGTGGGGTTTCTGGGAGCAGCAACAAACCCTGCCCTAACAAACACCTCCAGGAGCTGCTGTCCCAGAGAGCCCCCTTGGGGGACCCGTTGTTACTGGCACAGTTTTGGAGGGTCCTGAGTCCAACAATCCCCCATCCTGTCCATGAGAGCAGCCCATCTCCAGGCAGGGGCTGGATGGGCTCCCTGTAGCACCAGTCAGGGATGTGACAGGATGGGACTGCTCCCACGGGAGCCCCACACGGCGCCACTCTGGGGCTGCCCCCTGTTGCAGAGGAAGGATGGCTGGCTGCCTGCTCGCCTCCTCTCTCCTCCCAGTCACCATCTTGCTCATGGGACTGAAATGTCTGTAGTGAGGAAAATGCTCCAGGAGCAACAGCTGGAGGGCTCAGGGGACACTTCTCCTGGGTGAATAGCCAGTGGCAGCCAGGAGCCAGCACAGCACCCTGCTGTGGCTGTGCCGTGCTGCTGCAGGCTCCTCCATTCCTGCTATTTATCAAACAAGAACATCTGGGTTTCCTTTTTTTTTTTTAACCAAAATTGTGTCTGGTTTGACTTTGACAAATTGACATTTTCCAGAGGAAAAATATCTTCTGTCGAGGTGTCGTTCCTGGGTGTAGCCGTCCCTTACTGCACCATTTGCAGCCCTCCAGGCACTTTGCACAAGGCAATGAATAGTTAAAGATGTCCATAAATCTCACCCCTGCCCATAATAAACAAACACACTCTTATCAAGTATAGAAAAATGCATATTTCATCACCACTGCCTTAAACGCAACTCAGAATAAATGCTTGTCTTTAATCAGCCATCTCAATATATAAACAGAGCACAAAAGCTTGGAGGGGATGAGGTACAGAATTGGGCCACGGATTTTCTAGGCAGCTCTTGGGGGCAGGGATATGGCCGTGCAGGTGAGACCATGAAAAACTGCCCTGAAAATTCATATCACTTGGCTTTTCTGTCCAGCCACGTGTTGTTTCTCATTCCCTTCTGCCTGCCGCTGGAGCCATAAGGATTTTTCTTCAATGCTCAGCTGATAGCTGATCTTTCCCCTTGGATGCTGGCCACTGAAAGCAAGCACTTTGATTTAGAAATCAAGATTAAGAGAAAGAGAAAAGATTAAACAGGAAAGTTTCAACCAGTACGTGCTGAGATTATGCAGTGATGGATTCGTGTTTCCCTGCATCTGATAAGAACAAGCTGCATTTTCAGGCTGGGGAGGGCCAGATCTGTGATTTCTTTCACCTTACTTTCGAGTGTCCGTGCTTTGCCACACTCACAGCATCTGCTGCCACAGCCCTGCTCAAGTGCCAGGGCTGGGACTGCCACTCTCCTGCATGGGCAGTGGGGCACTGTGGCGCCTGGGGGCTTCCTCTTCCCCAAGCATCCTATTGGAAGGATGAGATATTTTGCATCCCTGTGTGCTGATGGGAGTGCTGGAGAAGCTGGTGACAGTGGGGACAGCTGCTGTGACCTGTGGCTGTGCCCAGGGCTCGTACGTGTGTGTGCTCTTACAGCTGTTCAGGCCCTGGAGAAATAATTTCCCAGGGATATCACTGGACTTCATTGCTGCCCCTGTGGGCTCCCACCAGCTTGACTCATCCCTTATGAGCAAAGGAATGCTTTTCTATCCTGGGATTTGTGGTTCATGGTGTGGAAGTCGTGTGTGGAGCACTGGGAATCCTGAGTTCGTTTGTGAATCTCTGTGGTGCTGCCCAGGTGGTGATTTGGGGTTATTATTTCACCCAAGGTGCCACCACACTGTCAGTGCTCCTTCCTCCTCCCAGCCAATTCAGGGGGTGAAAACAGCCAGGGCTCAGCTCTCTCCCCATGCTCTGGCTGCCAGCAGCCCTTGCATGGAGCAGAGCATGGCCATCCCCCTCCAGGGAAACAGATCTGCAGGGAAATGAGGAGCAGGCGGGCAGGAGCCTGTGCTCTAAGGTACATCTTCGCTTGGTCTGTCTCCTGACTCTCTAGGGAGCCCTCTAGGGACTGCAGCAGCCTCGAAAGCCTCCTGGCCTGTTAGCCCGGTACGGACTGGCCCCTGGAGCTGAGAGCTGGCAGTGTGTATTCCCTGGGAGCCCTGCACAGCTGATGGCTGGTGGGCAGCAGGCTGTGCTGGCTGTGGCAGGACCGGACATAAACCCCGTGCCGCTGTTAGCAGTGAGTGTCCGGCACCCAGGGGTCTGTGGGCTGGCTCAGGGCTGCCTCCCGCTGGGTTTTGGTGCTGATCAGATGGTGCAGCCCTGGCAGGCAGCTCCCCAGGCAGCTGCCCACAAACCAGGGTGCCTGGGGCTGGTCGAGGGATGGAGGGAAACGTGCTTGTTTTGCTCTTGGATTTATTTTCTTAGTGATGCCGAGAGGATCCTGTAGAAAGCCTGGAGCTCTTGCCCTGTTTATTCCCTTTGATTCCACAAAAGGCCAGATTGCAGCTTCTTCCAGACACTGCAATACCTGGAAGTACTGCCCAGTCTCCAGCCCTGCCCTGCTGCACCCTGTGTGCTGGTGAGGGGTCTCAAGGCTGAGCATCCAGTGAGGGTGCCCTGGTGCTGAGCATCGCCCCATCCTGCTTCTGGCAAATCCTGCTTCCTCTGGTTACCCAGTGTGGCCATGGGTGTACAAAGGGGTTAAATATGGGTGGGCAGCGCATTGCACCTCTGGGCCCTAGCACTGGGGCATTT
This sequence comes from Motacilla alba alba, assembly GCF_015832195.1. Taxonomy (NCBI): domain Eukaryota; kingdom Metazoa; phylum Chordata; class Aves; order Passeriformes; family Motacillidae; genus Motacilla; species Motacilla alba. Next base: position 16,000,876 of record NC_052027.1, on the reverse strand, counting down.
TGAGGGGGTTTTGAGGCATTTTTGAAGAGTCTGCCCTGCTGTGCTGTGAGTACAGAGAGCTGGGTTCAGCCCTTGCCCTGTGCAACGCGAGCCTGCCCTGCTCCGAGGGGATGCCGGCAGCTGCCGAGCTGCAGCGGCTCAGCAGTGGCAGCGATTCCCCTGGAGATACGGGCTTGCTCCAGGAAAGGCAGGAGCAAGGAGGAAAAACTGTCTCCCTGTCCCTGGAACACCCTTCCAGGGTGCTGCCCACAGTGCCTCCTCCCGCCCCCTTGCCCGTGCAGCAGAGGGGTGGCAGGGTGCTGCGGGGCATTGGGGTGGCCCCCGCGCTCCTGGGCGGGAGTGGGCAATGCCGGGTGCTCTTGCTGCCCCTGGGCTCATTTCTCCTCTCCCGCTTGTTTTGCAGAGACTTGCCAACGCGGCGGAGAAATTCCAGAAGGCTCACCACTGGCAGGACAACATCCGGGTAAGGCTCCGTGGCACCCCAGCCCTGCCCTCCAGTGCGCGACTCGCGGCACAGCCGCCACCGCGCCGTGCCTCCTTGCCCTCGTTCGTGTCCCCGCCGTGTGTCGCCGCTGGCTGCGCCGTGCTCGGCCCGCCCCGGCCCCACCGCCGGCCACGCTAATGAGAGCAAATGAAGAGATTTTGAGCTCGTTCGCAGCCTCGCCTCAGCTCAGCACCGCGAGGAGAAGGCGGGAGGTGAAGGTCGAAGTGACGGCTCAGCCATGAGGGCAGCGGGCTGAGGAGGCTCCTGCTCTCCCCAGCGCTGGCAGCCGCCGGGTTTGGGGCTGGGGCCTCGCGCGGGGTGACAGCAGCGGTGGCTCATCGGTGGCACATGCCAGCAGTAGCGGCGGGGGCTGTTCCTGGGGAAGGAGCAATCTGGGCTGGGAGAGGGAAAACGCGGGTTTAATGATTGCATTTGACTTTGTAATTCTGGCGGTGATAGCACTCAGCGGGAACCTGAAGGATTCTGTCTGGAAATGCTCTCAAATTATAACCATAATACAAAAGGAAGGAAAGATTGTTTTTCTCCCAGTGTGAATGGAGTCTGCAATAAAAAATACTCCTGAGCCACCCAGCCCCTTCCTCTTGGCTAGGGCCACATCCTGCCCAGCCCTGAGGAACCTCCTGCGTCCTCTGAGGGGACAGCCTGGGGACAGCCCCACTGCCAGGCCACGCTGCTCTATTTTGGGGGGTATTTCACAGTCTGAGCTGCTGCTGCTCACACAGACCTTTCTGCCGTAGGTGATGGTGGCCAGGGTTTGCTGGGGAGAGGAACAGGTGGAAGGAGCAAAAGAGAAGGCAAGGGGTTGACCTGCTTGGCTTTCATTTGCCATGTGGCCAGCGTGGGGTGGGGGCTGGTGGCTGATTCTGTGTCCTACGGGCACCCAAGGAGCAGGATGAGCTCACAGGGGTCTTCCTGTCTGCATGAAAGCACTGGTGAATTGCTGTCAGCTCTTCCCAAGAGGGCAGTGGAGAGAAGGTGAGGAGGATAATGAGATTTGGTGCAGGCACCTGCTGTTACCAATGCCGGTGCCACGCCAGGACCTTGGCTTGGGGCTTCCACGGAAAGCTCAAAGAAGTGCAGGGCATCTTCATCCCTAGTGTTGACCCAGTCTCACATGTCCTCCAGGGTCAGGAAACATCCTTGAGCAGCGCCTGAAGCTTGACTGTGGGCAAGCTGGGTGCCCCAGGGACGTTGTAGCTGCCCCGTGCAGCCCGTGCTGGGCTGGCACCCAGGGTTGGATGCCTTGTGACCAGGGCATGTGCAGGACAGGCAGAGGTGGCACAAGGTCACTGCATTTCGTAGCAGTGCTTGGGGCTTTTGCTCATCCTCTGGAATGCAGGGATGGGCTCCTGCTGCAAGGGGCTCTTTGCAGCCACAGAGAGCTCCTTCTCCAACCAGACCTGGCTGCCTTCCACTGCCAGGGGAATAACAGCAGGACACAAAACACGCTGGGAAAGGCTGTAGCGCTGGGAAGCTCTTGGCTCATATTGCCATTCACGGCACAAACCTTTCAGAAATCCACTTTCATAGAAAAAAAATATTTTTAATAGCACTGTTTGCAACCACTTAATCAAGGTAATTAGGAGCGAGTCACCCAGAAACAATGTGCAGTGATGCGTCACCGCAGAGCTCGGCGCAGCTTTATCAGGACAGCCCAGGCCTGGCTGGGACACTTGATGGACTGGTCCAGCTCTGTGCACAGCCCCCAGGGTGCTGGGCATCAGCCCTGCCTGCCTCAGTCCTGCCTCCAACAGCCCCAGCTCCTGAGCAGAGCAGAGGGGTGAAGGGGCTTTGTACATCTCATTGCCAGGGTTGAGCCTCCTTTTGCTGCCCTTTATCCACGAGATGGCCGGGCAGGGTCAGAGCCGTGTGCCAGCCCCGCTGCCCCTGGCTCTGCAGCTGCCCCCGCTGCTGGCACGGGCAGCAGGCAGGGAAGGTGGCAGCACAGCATCCCAGCTCCTCCTCTCCTCCCTTCCCTCCCCGCAGCTGGTTCCTGCTGGCTGCAGCTCTCCCCTCCTCTCCCAGCGTGTCGCGTCCTAACCCCGCGCCAGAGTCGATGACAGATTGCGGCGAGCACGGTTATTTTTGTGTTCCCATCCAAAGGCGCCGGCAGATGCTGAGCGTTTGCACTGCATTAGTGCTAATGGCAGCCCCATTAAACCTCACTGCAGATGGGTTGCTATGGAAGTCCAGGGGAAAATGAAGCAGGAGCAAGAGCCTGAGCGGCTGGGAGCTGCTGCCAGCCATCACTCACGATCCGTCTCCACGGGGAAAGTTCCTTTCTCCTTGCTGTTTTCTGGTGTTTCCAGCCACATGCCAGCCAAGCTGGCCTTTCTGGAGCTGAGTTCAGCCTTCCACCTCAGGAGGCTTTGCAAAGTGCCTCCCTGTTCCCTAAACAATCCCTTCATCCTGTCCTGCTTCATCTCTGCTCCTTGTGGTCGACCCTCATGTCTACCAGCTGTGCCAAGCTGGGGCTGTGTCCCCAAATAAATTCTGGATATTGGGACCATTTTCCTTGGGCAAAAGTAGCCTTGGCTGCAAGGTCACCCATATTCTGGGCACCCTCATGAGTTCCTTCAAGCTTGTTTTACTCCAGGGCTGGGTGGCAGCTCAGAGTGGCATGGTGGGCAGGGATGTGGGCAGGCTGTGGGGAGAGACTGTGCCCTTTCCTGCCTGCACTGTGAGGGTCTCTCAGGGATGCACATTCACCCACTGGAGAAGGCTGGTAGAGCTCTGGAAAGGTGAGAGCTGGGCCCTGTTGCCAGAGTGGGCTCCCACCATAGGACATGGCAACCACTTGGCACTGGTACGGTAGGAAACCACAGAAATTTCCACATTTGCAGTGGCCTGGCCTACCAGTTTTCCCAGTGAGAATCTTCTTGCCTACAGGCTTCCATTCAGAGATCCACTGGGATAGTCTGGCTCCACTCCATGCAGAGCCATGAGGGTTTGTCCTTCACGGCACATCAGGGCTGGCCCCCTGCTTTGGGTGTCCCCAGTCCTATCCCCTGGCAGTGACAGTGATTCTGAGCCTGCCCTGTGCTGACCATCCCCAGCAGCAAACAGAGGTGCCAGGACTGCAGCCCACCCTGCAATGCAGCTTTCAGGTTTCCATCCTCTGCTTGCTGCCCTGCTTGGGCAAGGGACCTGCAGAAGTAGAAGCAGAAGTAGTATAAAAATGCTGAAAGGTCATGCTGTGTTTTTTGCTGCCATCCTTTGTATCCATCCTTACTGACTAGCTGCCATGTGGCCTGTCAGACATCCCAGCCAGCTCCACGTTCTCCCAGCTCTTTTCCATTTGGGTTTTCTGCTTTCCTCCTGAGTTCCTTGGGTTCTTTTCCAGACCTTCAGCCCCACCCCAGCAGCATCAGCAGGGTCTCACGTGTCCCACACGCTCACAGTGTGTGGGAGTGGGGGCCATGCTGACCTGGGGCATGCTGTCAGAGGTGCAGATCTGCACTGCCAGCCACAGAATGCATCCCAGGCCAACATCACCATCATCATCACCATCATCATCATCGCCATGTGTAGGTCTGCTGGGGCTGCCTGAGCTATTTGTGCCTTTAGGGGACTCTCCAGTGCTGCAGAGATCCATCCCCACGTTTATGTGCGCTTGGCAGGATTACATAAATTGCCTTTAAAAGTTGACTTCTTTATAAGCCATTTTCTGCTTCATAAAATGTTTATTACTGTTGTTTTTCTCCCAGTCTCCTTCCTCATTGCATTTTCCATCCCTATACTGGGAAGCTCCCCTCTTCCTCTGCCTGCTGCCCCTCTGCCTCCCACCTCTCCCCACCTTTTGATGTTGGAAAGGGCCCTTTGAAGGGTCAGAGCTCAGCAGCCCCTTTTTCCTTGGAAAACAAAAATAGCCATACATTGAGCTGTGGATGTAGGAGCTGCTGGGGACAGGGTTTAACCACTGGGTGGTTTTGGGGAGTGGTGACATTTGTGGAGGTGGCAGGGGGATCACAAGTGCTGGACAGCCCCATGCTGCTGCCTCCATCTGTAACCCCTGCCTGCAAGCACATGAGGAATAACAAAGCCCAGATAATTTCAAGCTCCATTAGAAACGAAACTCCAGGGAAAAGGGGATCGCTGTTTGCCAAATGGGGATGGACAGGAGCAATAACAGGGACCGTGCTCCTGACTGCCCAGGGAAGGTGCAGGATAAAGCAGAGATACATGGCAGCATGGCTGGGTACCCAGCCATGGCCGTGCAGCCCTGGGTGCTGCATCCCTCCAGGTGCAGGATCCTGCCCCATCCTGCTGCTGCACCTGGCACTGCTGGGTGTGTGTCTGCGGGGGAGCAGCAGCTGTGCTGTGCCATGCCGTGCCATGCCATGCCGTGCCATGCCATGCCACACATGGGCTCCAGCAGCTGCTCCCATGGGCTGGGCACGGCCATGCAGGCAGGGCTTTGTGTTCAAAGCAGCACCAGAAGGGTGAACGCCAGCTCCTTATCCTCCTTTCATTTTTCTCCTCCTTTAATTACAGATCCTACTTATCGGCTGAGAACAGAAAGATTGTCACCGTAACCTTGCACTTGCCCTTGTAGAAGGTTTACCTAAAAAGTTAGAAAATAAAATCAAATACTCTAATTTGCAGTCGTCTTGCCATTTCAAACCCAGTTTTCATTACAGCACAGAAAGTGCATTGAAGCTGTGTTTATAACCCCCTTTTAGATAACAAATCACATTTTCTTTTGGCTGGCGAGTGTGTAGAATTGATATTTTTTTTTTCAGTTTAATGGGTTTGTGTGTTCAGGAATGATCTCCATCAGCTGAGAGTCTTTATTGTGTTTGATATAATGTCAGCTTTCATTACGCTCGGAGAATTACTGTGCTATAGCACCAACCTTGCTCCTGTAGCGCCGGTCTGGCCGAAAAGCAGAGCAAGAAAATCATTCACAAAACCCCCGTGTTGATGCTGTTCTCTCTTGAAAACCAAGGATGGGGATTGAGGGGGCTTGCCCAACCTCCCCACTCTGCAAGACCACTGTGCCATCCATGGCTTCTCCACGACTATGATACTTTGGTGTAGATGTTGCTGGCTTTCCTCTCAGTGCTGCTCTCCCATCCCATCCCATCCCTGGAAGGGCAGGGGGTCTCCAAAGCCTCTCTGTGTGTGCTGGCACCCCTGTGGTACCCGGGTGCAGTGGAGGGGAGCAGCAGCCACACCTCGTTCGAGGCAGCCTCAGAGGAGCAGGACAGACAGGAGATGCCACATAAAGAAGAATAGCTGGTGAGGTGTGATCAGATAAAACATCTTCTTGGGGAGATGAAAAAACTGTTGACAGGTCACTTAAATATTTCCCCAGCTCTGTCAGAGAGGCAGAGGGAGGAAATTGCTTTTAAAAAAAAAGATGCCAAGGCAGATTATGATGACTGTTTCCACCTGTCCTGGGTAATGCGTACGGCCCCTGATGGCAGATGGGATGCAGGGAATTCACAGTGCTGCAGGAGAAGCATGGGCCCCACCAGACCCCTTCTTGGTCTATCCAGCAGCCTGTGGTGGCTGGGGCTAACCATGAATATTGTCCTCTTCTGGGGACTAAGAAAGGATTCATTGTGATGCATATGTAAAATAATAGCTCTAGCCAGTTGAAATAAAGGTGTGGCTGTGATTGCAGATAGGAATTTCTCCCAGAAATTCATCCAGCCCCTTTGGAGCCTGTTCCTGGCTGTGGCCCTCACACCAGCCTGTGGCAGGTGTAGCAGGAACACCTTCTTTGCTCTGTTGTTCCCCAGCCCTGTTGTTCCCATTGGGCTGCTGTGCCCATGGCAGGGCTCAGACACCTCAGGCTGAGCACTCACCTGACTGAGACCTACAGCCCCAGCTGCCAGCCAGGACCAATTGACCAGCACACACCAATCCCCAGGGACAGCATTGGATGGCCCCATCCTGCTCCTCGTGGCCCAGGAGGGCTTGGCAGGGTGATGCTGTGGTGGGGACGTGCTGTGTCCCTGCTCATGCTCTGCTCCTGCTGCCACAGCGCAGGTGTGAGGCTGCAGGAGCTCTGTGACATGCTGCAGGATGTCCTCTGTATGAAAGGGGCAGCTACAAGCAAAAGCTGTTGCTATTCCTGTGTGCTTAACGGTTCAGGGACTTGAAGAAGTACCTAAATACTCACTGTCCTCTCTACATGCTGATGGCAGTGGAAAGGGGGGCTCGTGAGCAGAGCCCCCAGTGCTGTGTGGGCACAGCAGCTCCTGCTTGCTCTCTCCACCCACGGGTCTGACCAGCACAGCTCTGGTCACCTGGCTTGTCCCCACATTGGTAAGCTGTGGGCTGGGATGCTGGTCCTGCCACCAGCTCCATCCAGTGGCTGGAAAACAGGCAGGTGCCAGCTTGGGATCCATCTTTTCTTCCCCACCAGCCTCAGAGTTCCTCCTAACTGCCTGAAGGCAAACTGCTCCAGGATTTGGCTCTTCCAGAGCCAATTAAATCTTGAAAGAGATTTGCTGACCACAGGGGTCACCTGTGCCGCTCAGAGAAATGAAGCCCACAGCCTGAGGCTGAGAGAGACTGAAATCAATGGGCTGCAGCAGGATCTGCTTGCAAAACTGCCCCGGGGAGCTGCAGCATCCCCAGGGCATGTGATTAGCAGGGTGACCCTTACAAGAAGACAGTGAGCAATCCCGTGGAGTACTACAGATCCTACAGGTCCTCGGGAGAAGGATTAGCCAGATGAGGTGATTTTATAGGAAAGCTCTATAGGGGAGAGTGAGCCACAGCCCTCCTGCAGTGTCCCTGCCAGCTGTGTACTCCAGCTGGATGGCTGGAGCAGGGAGCTGAGGTGTTTTAGGGTGGTGGCAGCTCTGTCTGTGATACAGTTTGATTGCCACCTCCGTAGGTCGCTGACTTGGAGGCTTGGGCCAGCGCCCCTCCCTCCAGACATCTCCAGGCTGCAACAAGATAACAGCACTGAGCTTTTCAGCATTATTTTTTGTTGCTGTAATTGTTTTAGGCAAAAAAAGAGATCTATCTGGATGCTTGTAGACAGCTGTGTCAGGGGTTGGAGGGGGAGTGCCCCTCACCACCCACCTGAGGCACCTGTGTGCCCCTCCTTGTCCTGGGCTTTGTCTCATACCTGTTCTGCTGGGGTGTGTCAGGGGAGCACCGGTGCCAGAGCAGGGTCCTCCCTTGTGCCACTGGCAAGGCTCCAGCTTGCAGCTCTCCAGAAGCTCCCAGCCTGCGTTTTTAATCAGCTTTTTGCTTGGTGTTTTAGTGTGAAAACAGTGAAGGTGTGGGGCACAGGGCACCTGGGGAGGGCTCAAGGGGGTGAGGAAGGAGCCAGGGTCCCTGGGGTGACCCTGGCATGCAGCATCCCCAGGGCCACCTCCAGGAGGTCCCACCTCCTGGAGGAAGGGTGAAGCCTTGGCCAGGGGCTGCAGTAATGCTGAACCACGAGGGTTTGGTGCAGGTGGTGGTTCCTTGGTGGCTTTGCCGGAGAAGCCTGAGCCATGGCTACAGGGACAGTTGCAGATCAGTCTGGGATTGCGCTGAGCTCCCAGAGTGTTGCACTTTAGGAGCTGAAATAACCCCACACTTACCCACCAGTGACACAGCCATGCAGTGCCATCGTGCAGGTGGCATTTGGCAATTTAGGTACAAGAAAATGGACAGTGGTTAACACATCATGGAGCCACAGCTCAGCCTCCCCTGCGGTGGGAACCAGTGTGTGCTTCCTGCAGGCTCTGTTGCAAGAGACAGGGACAATATTTTGCCTCAAAATCCCTTGACGTCTTCACCCCCTTGTTTTCTTTATTGGTATTTATTCTGAAAGGCTCTAGAAATACCAGTGCTATTTACACAGACCTGGTGCTGAGTTTAACATGGACCAGAGGAGGAGAGGATTATGTGAAGAAGGCAAATGTGGTTTAAAAAAAATATTTGGGAGCAGAAATTGTAGGACCCCTTGTTGCCTCTTGGAACACCCGTGGCATCTTTTCAGAGCATCTCTGAGGGCTCCCTCCCTCCTTCCTAGAATAGACACAGGCTTCCAAGTGGCCAGGACACAGATGCCCTACCAGCTCCCCCACTGTCCCTTGGACCCCATGAAAAACCTCCAGCCCCCCAGCATCAGCAGGGCTGTGGCAAGGATTTTGGAGCCTGCCATCAGGGCGCATCTCAGGGCCAGGGCCACGCCGGTGCTGGCTGTCCCGCACGCACAGCCTGAGCGTGGCTGAGATCTCACCCAGCCGCTCCTGCGGCTGTCAGGGCTCGAAAGAGGGCACCGTAAGGGCTCTGTGATCCCTGAGGGAATCGGTGGGAGGGACATCCTCACAGGAGCTCTCTGCCTGTGCCATGCCCTGTGCCGCGGGAGCGGGGAAAGCAGGATCAGGGGAGCGGCTCTCCTGCCCGAGCATCATCACCTCGTGCCCTCTGCGCCGCGAGAGCGGGACCTCTGCGGCTGGGAGGGGAATCGAGCTCTTCGGAGGAGCCAATGGCAAACAAAATTAATAACAAAGCACCTTCCGGATGGCCGTTGTTAGTCACACTCACTCCTGATTAAAGATCATTAAACATGAAATTAGCTCGTTTGTGTTACGGGTCTCCCGGGGGTTCCTTTAATTAGCAAGTGCAGATGGCCGCGGCCCCGGGAGGCGGCGGTGCCGGCGAGGGGCAGGGCCGTGCGTGGGGCCGGCAGCGGCGCGGGGAGGCCAGCTGAAGAGAAATTAATTCTTTTTTTTCCTTTCTTGTTGTTGCAAACCCCACAGCATTTCACAACAAATCACAGATAATTAATAAGTGTGTTCCCTTAATGACTGGGCTTTTTAATAGCAGAAATTGGAAGATGCTGCGTCAATTTTTTTTTTTTTTTTTTTTTTTTTTACTTTCCCCTCCCGGTGCTGCTTTATCGCAATCTCCAAGAGTCACAGAGATTGTAAAGGGCTGGAACTGCCCTTTACAATCCCCATCTTGGGGAGACACCGCCTGCACAGCCTGCCAGGGTCCCTTGCTGTTGATGTCTCCAAGATCAGCTTCAGGGGCTTTCCCACCTCTTGGGAAGCCGGGAGAAGCCACTGCAAATCACCCTGGGGAGCAGTTTTGTGGCTAATAGGGTGATCCCGCTGCGGGGCAGTACTGCCAGCGCTCGGTGGGGCGGCTGGTGCTGCCTGCCCGGAGAGCTGCTTGCCTGTGCTGGTCCCGTTCTCCATCCAGCAGGAGCCCATGCCCAGGCTGGGATGGATGTCACAGTGCCGCCGTGCCTGGCACAGGGCTGGGTCCGGCACTGCCCAGAGCAGGGGCAGGCAGGACAGGGATGCAGTCAGTGCCATTGAGGCTTTGGCCGTGTTTCTGCTCGGGGCCAGATCGCTCTCCTCGTTAGACAATAGCAGCAGTGATCACCCCGGGGCGCTGCCCGTGCCGGGAAGGCGGGCTGGCTGCTGATGCTGATTGACTGGCAGTCGTGTCAGCACCACGACGCTGCCGGTGTGCCGGCATCACACTCGGTCCCGGCACGCTGGGAAGAGTCTCTGAGTGCCCTTTAATTACCCTTTCTACTGGTACACGGAATGCTGTTGTGACAGCATCGCTGCTCTCCCAATTGCCTCTTCAGGAATTTTATCAGCTGTCTCACGTCTTGACACTCTGGGAAGAGGAATCCAAGCAGACCTTTCTACTTAAATAGGTTCTAAATACCCCAAATTAACGATGTGCATTTCTCTGTGGGAGCAAGGACACTTTTCTCCCTGCTTCTGCAGTGAAGGGAGGGGGCCTGGGTGGCTGCAGGGCCATTGCCTGCCACGCTGCGTAAATCCAGCTCTTCTGTGGCTCCTGATGTTTGAAACAGAACCAAAGCACCCTGGCTGTGGGCACGGGGCACAGGCTTGCGCCTGGTGTCCGTGCAGAGGCTGCGGTCACGCCAGTGTCACTGTCACAGGGCCGTTGGCCCTGCAGTGCTGTGGCTCAGCAGCAGCTGTGAGTAGAGGGAAGCATGGCAGGCCGTGGCCAGTCCTTGGAGGGTGGATGTGGAGGACATGAGGTCCTGAACATGTCCCAAGGACAGCATGGGCTGGGAAGGGTTCTGTCCCCAGCAATGTGGTGGCTGCCAAGAGCATGAGAGAGGTGCTGAAGAGACAAGACTCCTTTCCCACCCTGACCTTGACCTGCACTAACAGCTCTCCCCTTTCTCTGCAGGAGGAAGACATCGAGTACTACGACTCCAAGGCCGACACTGAATATGTAAGTGCTGTTTCTGTGGCATCTCTGGCACAGCCACCACCCTGACCCAGGGCTGAGCCCCTCGCCAGTGTGTCCCAGCACGGTCCCAGGGGTCATGGCACAGCATTTGTCACAGCCACTGTAACCAGATTCTGCAGCGGGCAGCAAGTGCCCGGTGTGCAGCCGTGTCCCCCCAGCTGAGTCGTGGTGACATCTGGCCACGAGCACCGGGGCTGGCAGCAGGCAGGTGGGCAGGTTGCTCTGCTGCCTGCAAAAGTTTCTAAAATTAAAGCTGGCATCTGAAATTCAAATGAAGAGCAAACCTTTAATTAGAGACTGAATCTAATTCTCTGCCCTACTCGGAGCATAGCCATCCTGTGATTTCTGGCAATCAGTGCTTTAACTACGGGCCTGTCAGCTCCCATCCCCCGGAGAGAGCCGGCGTTTGCCGGCTCCTCCCCGTGGTGACAGTGACGGTGACTTCACTCGGGTGCTGTGCCAAGGGCACAAGGAGCTCCCCCAGCAGTGCTGGCTGCCCTGGGGCACCCCGCTCTGCCCTGGGGCATTCCTCTTTGCTGCCAGGTCACCCAGCTCCCACACTGTGCTGTCAGGTCAGTGATGCTGTTGGTGTGAGGCTGCTGAGTCTCGGGTTCTCTGTGCTCAGAGTGACCCCGAGAGTCCCAGCCCGATGGTCGAAGGAAGAGTCGGAGTTCTTCGGCTCTGGTTCACAAGGTTGTTTATTATTTCTTATCTAAAACATTTTCTCTCTGATCTGCTGAGATCTGTTCAGCAGGTCAGCCAGAGGCACCTGCCCACCTCCCGGGCTGGTGTTGTCTTTTACACTAAAAACTACATGTACCATATTTACAACTATGTTCCAATACCTATCACTTATGTTAGACAGTCAGCTTCTATTCTGAACCAGTCTAAAAGTGCCAACATCACCCAAATCATGGAGGTTAGGAAGAAGAAAGAAGGACAGGGCACGCCCAATTCCCTCCATCTTGGGACCTCGAACCTCCATTCTAAAAATCCCCCAAATTCTATTTTTTACCCTGTGACAACTACTATTATGCTACTTAAACTTTTGTGACTTGTAATTCTTCATACAAGGTTGGTCATTTGCTCCATGGGCTGAGATCCAAACCCCCGCTGTCTGTGGCTGCATGCCAGGGGCTCAGAGCCCCCTGCCAGGGGCTCGGGCCATCCAGGGCACCCAGAGGGGTGTCCTGGGTTCCGACAGCTGAGCAGAGTCCTTGGAGCTGACCAGGAGCCCCAGGCACAGCAGGCTGCAGCCCTGGGGACAGCCCCAGGCAGTGCTGGTGCACCGGGACTGCTCCTTGTCCCCAGACAGACCTGGCAGCAGATGTGCCATGGAGAGACAGTAACACAGCGAGAGAGAACATGGTGTTGGCAGCAAACCACTTGCAAACCACATGGCCTCATCCAAAAATAACACTCAGGTGACCCGAAGAGCATTCAGAAGGCCCTGTGCAGAAGGGAAGGGAGCATCTGGGCTTGATGGGGCCCCACCAGCTTGGGTGACATGCTCTGCACTGACCTCTGTCTCTGCTCTCGACCCACCTGGGAGTCTATGCCCCAGAGCAGAGGCGGGGACAGGCTGGAGTAGAGATGGATGGATGCCTTCAAAGCAGAGTTACTGACTAACTGCCAGCGCCATTGTCCCCAGGCAGTGACAGTAAGAGGACTTCTTGGCAGGGGAAGCAGCCACTGCGAGTCTGCGAGGTGGGATGGAGAGGTCAGGCAGATGCTGGGACCAAAGTGGAGGGCACTTGCTGTCCTGAGCAGATCTCCCTGCCCACAGTCCCACTCATTTACAGCCAAGGATGCAGAGGAAGTCTCCTGTGCCCCCCCTCACCCTGGGGGGAGCAACCAAAGGAGGGAGGAGAGGATCCTGCCATGGCTGCTCTGGAGAGGATGGAGCTAATGGGCTTAAAATGCATTAAAGGGGATTTTGGATAGAAGTGAAGGGAAAACTGGCTGGCGGTTGAGGCAGGAGGAGACAGCCTGGGGAGCAGAGCAACTCCCAACACAGGGGATGAGGAGCAGGACTAATGCATCCATCAAGCTGGGCTGGGCTTTTGCTATCACTGCTGCAGGGCAGGGGACAGAAGCTGGATGTCCCCATGCCTGCTGTTGCCCTGGGTGTCACACCCCACCATCCTGGTCACATTAGGCAGGATTAGGAAACAGGAGGCATCTCAACCTTGGAGCTGTGCCCGTGGAGCCCTCCCAGCACAGGGGGCACTGGGGAGAGGCTGTGCACAGTGGCATGGCACAGTGTCCCTGGGGACTGCAGGGCCCTGATCCCTGATCCCTCCCTTCCCCAAAGGAGCTGACATATCAAGGAGGAACAGCCTTGCAAATCCATCACCAGCCACATCAGCTTTAGTCCTGCTCTGGGGAGATACCAAGCAAAATTGCAAAATTGGGGGTGCCCTATTGTTGATGTATGTGGGTTTGGCAGGGAGGGCACTTCCCTACCTCTGCTGCTGCTTCCTTACCAGTGAAATCACAGCAAATTTAATTCCAACAAAAATAATGGGGGGAAAAAAAGAAGATGCTGCTGAGGTAAAAAAGGAGAGATGATACCAGAAAGTCTGAATGGAATGTAATACTGCTCTTTCCATCCTTTCTTTATTTAGCTTCAATTTTTCTATTTAAATGGAGCAGGATGCAGCTGAGCCAGAGTTGGTGCTGATGGACAATGGCTGCTGCCCATAACTGGGGCTTTTTCACAAGCCTTACACTGGCTTCAGCTGCAGTGAGGAGGAAATGAGCTTCTTATTCATCTTGCCTGCACCTCAGCTCCACTATCTGCCCAAACAGATTTTGGATTTCCTAGTGGTTTTTAACAAATGGGAACATCAGAAAGTTTTCCCAGGGGTCCCCATGGCTGTCAGAATGTTTGCAGAAGTGAAGTTTTCACCTTTCCCAGCTAGCAAGGACCATGGGGTTTATGTGGGGAGAAGTGTTGAAATCAGCAGACGGTCTCGGTTGGGAGTCATGGGCAGAACAACACAGAAATAAATTCATTTTCCATCTTTTGTGTTGTGTTCGTGGCAGGGGATGATGCTTGTCAGAGCTGAGCCTGGGACATACTGTACTCAGGTGGAAAGCAGCCCAGCTGTGTGAAGGCATCCTGGCCCCAAGGGCAGCCTCCAGCCCCCGGCCACCCACCTCAGGTCCTGGGGAGGGTGAGAGCGAGGGGCTGATGGTGGGAGGCTCCGTGCCAGTCTCATCCCCTCTGGTGCAGGGGAGGTGGGACTGCCCACTCAATGCTCACCCCTCTCACTGCTCACCCTGCTCAGTAGATGCAGAAAAAGGGGAAGGAGGGGAGGGAAAAAAAGCCCCTAAATGTCAGCAGCAGTAGATGAAGGGTGTTGGAAAATTTAATCTTCCAACTTTCTCAACTAATGTGACATTTGGATTTCCTCACGATAAGCTATCAGCCCCAGAAGTTTCTTTCTTTTGCCTTTTTTCTTCTTTTTTTTTTTTTCCGATTTTTTAACTTCTCTCCTCTGGCTGGTAATTTAAAAATAAATGGTCTAGAAAGATCTCTAAACAGTACCTTTGGCAAAGATTAAAAAAAGCGAAGGGGGATAGGGGAGCAGGCTGGCGGGAGAGGCTGATTGTTATTTATAACCTGGGCTGCTGTAAAAGCAGGAAGGTGGCTGGAGAACACATCATCTCCCTCCTCAGCATTAAATTACTGCATTTCAGGAAAAACTGATATATTTAGGGAGAAAGACCCTTCTGCACAGGCCTGGAGTTTCTCAGCCATGTGTCGGGGGCTGGCATTTATATCCATTATTAGCAGAATCACAGCATGTTGATATCAATATTTCGCTGGCCTTCCCAGACTGAGCATGGATGGGTGCCCCTGGGAGATTGAAAAGGCTGTGCTGGGATTCTGGTGTGCTCTCCATCAGGCAGTGTGGGGCAGGCCGGGGGAGGGAGGGGTGCTGCGGCCGGCTCAGCCCTGCGTTTGTCACCGGGGCTGCCATTTAAGCAGCCATCATTAGCTGTGATGGCTGGTTCCCATGGAGATGAGCAACGGACGGGGGAAGGGGGGGCTGCATCTGCGGGAGCTGCCGGGGACGAGATCGGCATCGCTGCTGCGCCAGGTCACATCCCCGGCTCCATCCACAGCTCCACACCTTGGGGACCACGACAGTCCTGGTGCCCAGGAGCAGGCTGGCTGTCCTCAGCCCCACGACAGTCCTGGTGCCCAGGAGCAGGCTGTCTGTCCTCAGCCCCACGACAGTCCTGGTGCCCAGGAGCAGGCTGTCTGTCCTCAGCCCCACGACAGTCCTGGTGCCCAGGAGCAGGCTGGCTGTCCTCAGCCCCACGACAGTCCTGGTGCCCAGGAGCAGGCTGTCTGTCCTCAGCCCCACGACAGTCCTGGTGCCCAGGAGCAGGCTGGCTGTCCTCAGGCAGCACCAGCCTGCATGGGACGGGGGGCAGCTGATTGCCCAGAGCGTGGCAGCCTCCAGTGAAGCTGTTGGGTGCTGCTGCTGGGGGTCACTGGCTGTTGGGTCATCTCTGGGTTTTGTCCTGTCTGTCATTTTGGGAGACTGAAGAGAAAATGTGACTGACAACCCAGCTGTGAAAGCAGTGGAGGTGGCAAAAGCTCTCAGGGCGTGATGACTTCTTGCTGAAGCAGTAAATATGTATCAGATTGATATATTGCCATGGAGTCGATTTCTAATGGTGTGTGGCAAATAATATATTCAAACTGTAGCATCTATTTGTGTTACGTTGTACATACTGTAACAGATAAATAGATGTTTCCAAGTTCTTTTGAAATGTAATGATGAGGAATGCTGCAAGATCTGGCTGGGGGCCTGCCGAGATGCTCACGGTTAAACTGATGTAAATTTGGGAGAACTTGAATCATCTGCTTTGCTCTAATTTAAATTTAATGCAGGATTTCTTCCTTGGCCTTCCCAAGATGTTTGTTTGTATCCCAGATGCTCCCCTCCCTGCCTGGGCTGGTGACAGCTTCACCTGCCTTCATGTGGCTGGAAATTAACCCCTTTCAGGGGCCAAATTCATCCTGGCTTAAACAGAAATAACTCAGTTGAGGTTGGGGGATTTATGGACAAAGGGCACATGTAGCTTGGATAACATCAGCCCTTTCTGCAGGTCTGTTTGCCATATAGGTGTCAGTGATGCATGAAGTGCCCCATGTATAGATAGCCGTGTATTTGTCCCCAAGATCTATACACGTGCCTCTTCACAGCTCCATGAATGAGAGCAGCCAGACAGCACCAAACCTGGCAGCATACAAATTAGCCCCTCAGAAGTGGGTGAGATCACAGAATAATGACAAACAGAGGAGCAGTAATTATATACAGGAGTTCCAGCTCCGAGGAAGTGGGGAATAGCCAAGCCAGCGTGAGGGAAAGAGGGAGGGTTGGATTTTCCACCTGCTGGTGGTGACAGGGGCAGTGGATGGGCTGTGGCAGGGTGCCCTGCTGATCTGAGATGGGGAAGGATGGGGAGCTGTCACCAGGAATTTGCTGGGCTGAGTTAAAAAAGGGTTTAGTGTCAAAGTGGAGTTTTTGGTGCTGCAGATGCCCTCAGGCCACGGCTTTATCCCAAAGCCTGTTTGCAGCAGGCACCTCTGTATCGCTGTCTGGTGCTCAGACAGGTTTGCAGGGATAAATATTGTGTGTGCTTCTTCCAGAGGGCTGAGCCCCATGGGCAGCAGGCTTGGGGCCAGATCCACTCTCCGGGTAGCCCACGGCCTGGCACGCAGCTGGAGTGCCAGCTCTGCTGCAGTGTTGCAACTTTGCAGGGGCTCCAGCAGTCAGTTTTTTTGCCTTTTCTCCAGATTTACATGAAATTGAGAGCATAATCTGGATTTTGATCTCAGAGATGTGGCTCCAGGGAGTTGGGAACAGTCCCTGCCTGCCTCCTGCTTGGCTAGTGCAGCTGTAATTGAGTTCAGCATCTTTCTGGGCAGTGTGGTACACTCACAGCCCATCGGCTGGAATTGAACCCAAACCTTGCACGTCAATCCTGTTACTCTCCTGAGCTGTGGCGAATGGTTTGGCCACCCCTCTCAATGTCATGGGAATGTCACCACCTTAGTGGCCGGCTGGAGGTGTTGCAGGGGAGGTGACATTTCTCCATGTCATCTGTGAAAGGGAAACAAGGAGGGGGCCAGGATGGGTGTTAAACGAGCTTCATAGTTTACTTCCCAAACCCATAGTTTTCCTTTAAATATATGGCTTTTCCCGTGAGAAATTCAGGTCTTTGTTCCCTGGGTTTTGTCAAGGGTAGCCTGGTCCATGGGAGAGATGCTTGCAGTGGGCCACAGACAACAGCAGGATGGGACCACCCTATTCCTTGTGTTCCCTGGTGCCATGGTTCTTTGCTGTGGACAGCGTGGGGCATCCCTTCAGGTGTCCATTCTAGTTTGCACACTGTTGCCTGTCCCTGCCTGTGGATGGTGCAGGCAGCTCTGCAGTCCTGCCCCTCTTCAGCAGGGATGTAGCTCCAGGAGCACAAAGAGCAGGTGCTGCAGCATCCTCCTCTCCCTCCTTCCTACCCTGCACATCTCCCAGCTGGCTGCAAACAGCCTTCCCCAGCTGCTGGGCTCGTGGCAGGGATGGGCAGCTCAGAGCCAGCACCTTCTGGGTTTCTTTATTCCTGGTGGGGTGGCAGAGGCAATTTCTCCAGCTCTGTAGTGAGTCCACCCCCATTCCCGCTCTTCCCCACAGGGCCCCGTGCTTCAGCTCCCACCCTGTCCCCTGTCTGCAACCACCCAGCTGTTCTGCCTGCACCAGCTCAGCCCTGCCTGCCTTTCCAGAGGGATTTTACCCTCAGTGCCATGCTGGCAGCAGGGCTGGGGAATGGAGAGGAGGGCTGGGAAGGTGAGGGAGTGTGTTCCAGCACCAGCAGTGGGGAATTCTCCGTCTCTCCACCATAATTAAATATTGTTTGCATTGCTTATTGACAGAGCGCTAAGCTGCACTCCGTTTTAATTTGCTCTTTGATAGTTGCTTTTTGCTGCTAATTGATTTTCAAGGCCTTTTTTTGATTTTTTTTTCTATGTCTGATTTAATACCTGCTGTGCTACCAAAGCTGGAGAGACAAGGGGTGACCAGTGCTCGCCTTTGAGCCCACCCGCTCCTGGCAGGCCAAATCCACACGAGATCCAGCAGGGCTGGTCTCCCCCACAAAACATTTGGTGACGGGCTTCAGGTGGAGGTATTCCCACATCCATCCAGGGCTGGAACCCTGGGTGACCCCATGCACTCTGCTCCTTCCCCAGGACGACCCCGATGGAGAAGAGATCGAGAGGGAGAAGTCCAACTCCTTGAAGCTGGAGTTCACTGATGATGACAACTTCAAGACCAAGGTTAACTATTCATACGCTGCCGTGCAGATCCCCACGGACATCTACAAAGGCTGTGAGTGCCCCTCCTCATCCTCTCCAATTCGTGCTGCCTGGCTGGACATCCACCTCTCCTGCCTGGAGCACTGCAGCCCCAGGGACCATCAGCTCTGGGTGCCCCAGCTGGGTCTTGGTGACTGGCTCCCAGAGAGGCAGGTAGTGAAACAAGGCAGTCACCGTATCAGGATCAAGGTGACAATGTGTCTCTCCCCAGGGACTCTCAAGAGCTCAGCACAGGAAAAAGAGGCAGATTGGGGATTAGGAGTTATTAGGGAAGGGATGGGGAGCGAAGGAGAGGTGGCAATTATGGCCCAGGGTAAAGCTCAGCTGTGCCCACACGGCTCTGATCCTCCTGCAGAAGAGCCCAGCAAAACTTGAGAAGGCTCAAGGCAGGCACCAGAGACTTTCAGAAGGATGGAGCAGCTCTGTGCAAGAGCAACTACAGAGGCAGCACCAACCTGCTTGTAGGGAGTACAAGCACAACCTGCTTGTAGCCCAGACATGGCTGGGCAGTGGCAGAGGGTGAAGCAGGGATGCTGCCTGTCTTCAGCCTGCTTGGGGCTGAGGTCATGAAAAGGGAGAAAAAGCAGCTGCAGTCGCGCAGGAAGGCAGCCAAGGGTGACTGCAGGACAGCGTGATGCCACCTCGTAGCTAATTGAGCCTCTGCTGCAGGGGGGGTCAGCCCTGTGGCCGTGCTCCTGTGGCTGCCGCAGGGCACAGGCTGCTCCAGAAACAGGGATGGGCTGGTGGGCCAGCCCGGGAGTGGGCAGGGATGGATGGATGGATGGATGGATGGATGGATGGATGGATGGATGGATGGATGGATGGATGGATGGACGGACGGATGGACGGACGGGCGTATGGCACAGGATGTGCCACACCAGCTTCAGCCCCCACCTAGCCCTGTGACGGTCCCTGAGCTTTCAGATCTCTCCGGTACCTCGCCCTGCTGCGGTGGCACATGGTGACAGTCGGTCTCCATTTCCCTCTAGTGGCTGCTCGGCTCCGAGCTGGGACCGCTCCCAGCTGGCGGACATCCTCCAGGCACCCGCCGGCCGCATCCTGCGCCCAGCCCCGCGCCCTGCTGGCATGGGCGTCCCCAATTGCCCCACACCACCCGGGGCACCACTGTCCCCACACCTGCGTTTCAGTGGCACTTGCCGAGGGCGCTGATGGTGGCGATGGCCGCGCTCCCGTTCCTGCCCCGAGCGGAGCGCTCCCGGTGCGCGGCTCGTTACGGGCGCGGCCGCGCTCGCAGCCGCACCTGAGCAGCGATTTCACCGCGGAGGCAGCGCCGGATTCGGAGTTTGTAATGAGTTTTCTTAGCCAGGCAGCGCAGGGCGGGCAGCTAATGAAGCACATCGTGCGAGCCGGGTGGGCTGCGCAGGGTGAAGTAACTCGCTCCTCCTCAGCCCCGCTCGCCAGCCAGGCCGGAGCCCCGGCACGGCCACAAAAATCACCCAGCCCGCCCTGGAACATGAACGCGCTCCAGGGACTCCCGGCTGCTCGGAGAGGGGATGTGGCGCTGGGGGGTGACAGTGCAGGGACTGTCGCCAGACCGGGAGAGGGGCTGCAGCCACAGGCAGAGTGTGTGGGCACAGGGATCAGGCCGGGTCCGGCCACACCAGGGTGCTCCAGACATCCAGGGTGCAGGGAAGGGTCTGCAAGTGCTGCTCCACAGAATGGTTTGGGGTGGGGGCAGGGCCCCCCCGTCCTGCCGGGGCCAGCAGCGAGCGAGGCGAGTCCCCGCAGAGCTGCGGCGGGAGCGGGGCCCGGGGGGAGCGGCGGAGAGGCGCTGGCGCTGGCTGGCACGCTGATTAAAGCCCGCGGCGACGCCCGCCGCCGTCACCCCTCGCTACACACACAAATTACATCCTATATGTGTTTTATTTACTGTGCCATTTTTAATTAAATATGCAATCGCTCGCGGGCAGGGCGGGGCTGGGCTTATTCTGATGGGAACAGGGACAGGGATGTCACCAGTGGGGCTGGCAGCTCTGACCTCCACCGAGAGAGACAGGAGCCATCTCAGCCATGGACACAGCTTCATCACTCTGCACACGGTGAGAGAGTAGGAGCTGTATTGGTCACTGGGATGATCCGGGGGCTACATTCGTGCCTACGGGAGGTGTAGGGGCTGCATTCGTGCTCAGAGGTAATAACAGGGCTGTGTTTGGCACAGGGACAATATGAGTTGCATTCAGTACAAACAGCTGGTGTGGCTGATGGCCCCCAGGGTCTGGGTGGGTAGGTGCTGCCAGGGCTATCGTGGATGGGTCAGGGCCCAGCCCGGTGCCCAGCTGAGGCTGGCAGCACTGCCCAGGGCTGCTCCAGGCAGGCAGCAGCCTGGCAGCCAGCTCATAGGCACTTCTTCTGGGAAAAACCACGTCCTGTGTCAGAGCCAAACAAGAAATCATCCAAAGTGCCCAGATAACAGCACTGTGTGTGGGCACAGCGCTGAGGAATGGCTGGGGAGATACGGGTAGAGTAAATCATGGTTTGAAGGCACAGCTGCCTGAGGAAAAGACAATTCTTCAGCAGTCATCTGAGATAGAGGGATCCAGGATTCATCCCGGGAAACCTACCCACATCCTGCCAGTGCCTTGGGACCACAGTGAAGGCTGGAATGGGTGATGACAGTGTTTCCAGAAGGGACAAGTGTGGGAGGAAGGCTTAGGAGAGCTAAATTTACTGCTCAAATGCACACTGGCTCCCCTGCAGCACCATATTGGGTTGTTTTGCCCAATACCAAAAAGATGGGGTGCTCCTGAGAGGTCTTGCACCCCAAAAATGCATTGAGGGTCTCCCAGGAGGGATCAGTGCCTGGTCTCAGGGTGCTGCTGGCTCCTCGCTCCTGCAGTGGCACCCACCAGTGGCTTCTCCATGCTGCAGTCCTGGGGCAACCCAGCACCACAGATCATCATGGGATTTCCCTCCCACAGCATATGGGGTCCCCCTGTGAGCACAGGGAGGTGCCATCCCAGCTCCCTGCCAGCCAGCCAGCCCTATTCCTGCCACACCACATGGCCCCCCTGCATTCTGCCAGCCCCCCTTGATTAATCACAGGCTGGGGCTGCCAGCAGCTTATCTTGCGCTTTAATAGCTGAATAATTTAGAACTGCTGCTTGCCAGCATCTTAATTGCTTTTGTGTCAGGTGCAGGGCCAGTGGGAATGCAGAGTGGGCCTGAGAGGCTCCACATGGCCCGTGGGGACACCAGCCTTGGGTTTCCCAGCCGGTGACTGTCCCCAGGGAGTGAGGCTCACACAGGGAGTTTTGCTAGGAAGGGAGTGGAGATGGCAGGCCAGCTGTCCCCAGTGATGGCTGTGTCTGCCCCAGAGCAGATGGGGACAGTGAGCACTCTGGGGAGCTCTGAAGAGTGGCTCATTTCTCTGGGGACAAGGGACAGCAGGGTGGTGCTGAGCCGTGTAAAAGTGAGGGGGTCGAGGGGATGTAGGAGAAGCTGGAAAGCCCCCATGGGCTTCTTCTTGGGAAGGGGCAGAAGGGACACACCTCCTCCCTGCCATCCCCTGGGGACACCGCAGTCCCCATCGCCCCTCAGCCCACCCCCAGCTCCCCTGCTCCCTCCCTCCACTCACCCAGCCTGTCTCTGTGTCCTGCAGCCACCGTCATCCTGAACGAGCTGAACTGGACACAGGCCCTGGAGGATGTTTTCATCGAGAACCGCAAGGAGGATCCCTCCCTGCTCTGGCAGGTCTTCGGCAGCGCCACCGGCGTCACCCGCTACTACCCCGGTGCGTGCCAGGGAGGGCTGGTGGCAC
This sequence comes from Motacilla alba alba, assembly GCF_015832195.1. Taxonomy (NCBI): domain Eukaryota; kingdom Metazoa; phylum Chordata; class Aves; order Passeriformes; family Motacillidae; genus Motacilla; species Motacilla alba. The sequence goes on along the minus strand of NC_052027.1, from coordinate 15,978,994 downwards.
ACGGGGGCTGTGACACGGCAGCCGAGGCCCTTCTCACTGCTCCAGGTGGATGAGCGCTCCCCTGGGCCTCGTCTGACACACGTAACTGTGCCGTGCCAGAACCCATTGGTGTGAGCTCCCCACCTGAGCCTGCTGCTTCCTCAGCGCGGGGCATCTCTCTACCCTGTCCCCCATGTCCCCCTGTCCCCCCCCGGGACAACCCTGCCTCGCTCACTGCCTGCCTTCTCCCCACAGCCACCCCATGGAGAGCCCCCAACAAGATCGACCTCTATGACGTGCGCCGGCGGCCCTGGTAAGGGGGTGCTGGCTGGGAGGAGGGTCCTGAGCAATCAGCTCCCTCCCCTTTTCACTGCATTTCGGCACTGGCAAAGGGACACCGTAACACAGGCAGGGCATCTGAGCTGTGGTGCTTGGCTCCTTCTCTCCTTCCCTATTCCTGGAAAAGCGGAGCAGGATGGAGAGATAAATCCTTGGGTGCAGATGAAAGTGTGGAGAGAGCCCTATGCCCCCTCACCACAGCCGTGGCTGCTGGCACTCAGTCCTGGCCAGCAAATGAAATAACAACTGGCTTGGGAACCGTGAGCTGGGAGGATGGGGAGAGGAATGGGCAGGCAGCAGCAGGCTGTGGCTCAGTGATAGCTGAGCAGCCTTTTAGCCCACAGCAAGGGAGCTGGGATTGAATGGGGCTCCCCTTAGCCCAGCTGGAGGTGCTGGTGTGGCAGTGCTGGTTATCAGCTGGAGCTAGGGGAGCGACAGCCCCATCCTGCCCACACCTGCTGCCCAAAACTGCAGTCATGGAGAGGAGAGTGGGTACAGGCCTCTGGCACATGTCCAGGGAGCCCTGTATCCCAATGGATCATCCCCCTGCCCACACTGGGAGCTGCCCCCTCTCCTTGTCAGAAAATTAATGGCCCTGCTACTATGGTTAATTGCCTTTGATTGCTCCACATTAATTATTAACTGTTCCCTGACGGGGTGTCTGTGCAGGTTATTGCAGGGCAGGGACTGTAAGGCTGTTTTGGGGTGGGGGCTGCTGATGAGTGTGTGGGCTACTGAGCCCAGCTAAGCTCAGCTCACTGCCCACTAGCTAAGCTGGCCACCTGGTTGTCCCCTCAGCCATGGAAGAGAAGCAGCAGCACTCTTCATGCTGGGGGCCAGCACACCTGGGGGAACCCCCTTTGGGGCCTTCTCCTGCTCTCAGTGGGGCCCCTTGCAGGACACAGCCTTCACTGCTCCAGGGCCACGATCCTGGCCGCAGCCACGGGCGCCACTCGCCCGCCTTCCCTCCCCTGATGAATGGCCCCATTAGCCACAGCCGTCTCCTGCCGAGCCCGGGGTATTCATCTGAGCCGGGCAGCCGGAGATGGATGTGCTGCCACAGCCCATTACGGGCAGCATCTTAGTCGGGCTCTGTGCCGCCCCGGCAGCAGGGCAGGCTCCTGGAGCCCCCTCCCATGCCGGCAGGAGGAGCCCCGTGGGCAGCTGCCGGTCCTGCACCCCAGCACGAGAGGAAGCTGCTGGGGGATGCTGCACCCGTGTCAGGAGAGCGTGCCGGCATCCTGCATCCCACCCGGGTAATCACTTGTAATTAGGGAACATCAGGCCCCGGGATTAACAATCACAGCCTGTCCCTTCCCCAGTCCTCCCCAGCAGTGGTGAGTAATTGATACTAATAACACACTAATTAATTCACCCGAGGCCCGATCCTGATCAAGCCAATAATGAGGTGCCCTTGGCCTTCAGCCAGGGCAGGATCAGGCCTCCAGCAATGGCATGGTGAAGCGGGGCCGTGCATGGCCATGTCTGGGGTGGGATGGGTGCTAAGCACTGTGCCAGCCCCTCCCGCACAGGATGGCACAGCACGCCTGGGAGCAGGACCAGTTGTTTCAAGGGGTGAAGAAGGGTTCCCTAATTGTTTTCAGTGAGGAAGATTTACGTAGTGTTATTATTTTTCCTCCTTGTAGCTAAAAATAACCTAATCAGCCTGGCCTTTGAAGCTACCAGGGGGGTAAATAGCATCTTAATATGGATGTGTGTGTCAGCATAATCAGCACGCAGGAAAGGGCCCGCGATGATGGAAGAGTTTAGCATTTAGAGCTCATTAGGCTGACACAGTGTGGAGCAGCAGTCACTGGCCGTCTACTGTGCTGTGCCACGGGAGCCACGTCCTCCCTGCCACCTGCCCACAGCCACCTTGTCCCTGCTCCTTGCCATGGGGTCACCACGGCCCTGGCTGCCCGGGGCTCCCAGCACAGCTCCCCAGGGCCTGTGCCCCGCAGAGTCAGGGTGCCCCCGAAATGAGTCGACCCTGCTGACCCCACTCTGTACCCCACAGGTACATCCAAGGTGCCTCCTCTCCAAAGGACATGGTCATCATTGTGGACGTGTGAGTACACGGTGGGGGCCATGGCTGGGCTCAGGCCAGGATGGTGACACAGCTCGCCCAGGTGTCACTGTCCCACCAGTGGCCGCAGGCAAGCTGTGGGGGGCGGCACAGCCCTGTGCTCCCTTGCTGCCAAGCCCCCAGCACCCCTGTCCCCTGCAGGAGTGGCAGTGTGAGCGGCCTCACCCTCAAGCTGATGAAGACCTCGGTCTATGAGATGCTGGACACCCTGTCAGATGATGACTATGTCAATGTGGCCTCGGTGAGTGCCATGGGGCAAGCGGAAGGGCTGTGTCCCCAGGCACCTCCCAGCTCCCCAGCACAGGACCCCCTTTTCCCCCACACACACCTGGCTAAGGGCTCTGCAGACAGAAATGCCTTTCTTTGACTTCTTAACCACCCACCTGCACGTAAGCAAGGAAATGGCTGCTCAGGGCTCAGCACGCAAAAGCTGCTCCCATCCCGGGGCATTTGGCAGAGATGTTCCTGCATTATCCCAGCCAGCCACCTCCTGTCCGTCACCAGCCGCTGGCAGCTGGCACCCCACGGCAATGTCACCAGCTCGTGGCCTCACGCGGCACAGTGGCCATGCCAGCGCATCTGCGTGTCACTGGCTGCCCCGCCCCCGTCTGGCCACCAGCCCCGGCGCGAATTAGCGCGTCTGGCCGGGCTGTGTTCGCTGGATCGCCGCTCCCCTCATGAACGGGCCCATTGCCGGTCAGTGGAGCCGTGAGGGAGAGGCGCAGCTGCTCCCGATGCCGGCGCAGAGCAGCGCAGCACGGCTGCTTGCACAAGCCGGGCTCCTGCAGGAGTGGGGGTGCAGATGAGCACCCGCTGCCAGCACCTGCACCGCAGCCCCGTGCTGGATTTGTCCCGAGCCAAACTTCAGCCTCAGCCCTGCCTGGGATGTGGGACACATCTGGGTCACCTGCTGCCCGTGAGAGCTGAGGGTGATGAGTGGCTCGTGCCTGCTGGTGTCTGTCCCATCCCCTTTCTGTGACCCGCTCCCCTCCATTTCACCTCGCAGTTCAATGAGAAGGCAAAGCCGGTGTCGTGCTTCAAGCACCTGGTGCAGGCCAACATCCGCAACAAGAAGGTGTTCAAGGAGGACGTGCAGGGCATGGTGGCCAAGGGCACAACAGACTACAAGGCTGGCTTTGAGTACGCCTTCGACCAGCTGCAGAATGTGAGCTGGGGGCTGGGCTGGGGGACAGGGTGCACCTGTGGGTGCTGGGGACGGTGGGACAGCTCCGAGTGCCTGGCTGCTGCCCTGTGCAGAGGGCTCCTTGTGCTCCTTCTCCATGCTGGGGGAGGCATCCCACCTCCAGGCGTGCTGTAGCCAAGGTTTTGCTGGTGCTGCTCCCTTTAGGGTTATTAAAAGTTAGCAGGGCTGGGTGGAGGGGCCACACCAAAGCAGACAGCATGCCAGAGGCAAGGTGAATGGTGCTACTAGGTGCCCAGTGGCATTAGCCACGACATCATTCCCCAGCTGGCAGTGTCCCTCCTGCCCATGCAGCCTGGTTGTCCTCGCCCCCGAGAAATGGGCTGGGAAAAGAGGCGGGTTGGGGCCAGCCCTCCTGGCTGCATCCAGCCCTGTGCCCAGCACTGCTGGCCCCAGGTGTGGCCTCAGGTGCTGTGTCTGCCCCACAGTCCAACATCACACGTGCCAACTGCAACAAGATGATCATGATGTTCACGGACGGCGGCGAGGACCGAGTGCAGGACGTCTTTGAGAAGTACAACTGGCCCAACAAGACGGTGAGAGGCCATGGGTCTGTGTGCTGTGCTGGGGCTGCTCACCATGGAGGGAGATGGCTGTTCTTGCTCCGTTGCTGGCTTCTGCTCCGTTTGCCTCCTTGCCATCCTCCCTCCCCAACAGCCTGCTCCTGCATGGAGCCACTGCCCTGCTGATGGGTTTGTACCTGGCTCCTACCTTCCCGTGGGACCCGGCACACCGTGGGATGCTGGGGAGGGAATGGGGCTGGTGGGCTCCCTGAATGCTGGCCCTGAGGGGAGCACACCCCAAGCATGGGGACAGGGCTGCTGGCAGGCAGATGAACCAGCAGGAAGGTCCCAGTTGCTGCTCAGTACCTGGAAACCTGTTGGGTGGGGTGTTCTGGCCCATGTATCACCTTCAGAGAGCACAGACCCCTCTGGGAGCAGTGATGCCACAGAGCAAGGACCACTGAGGTGGGTGACTTGAGCCAACAGAGTGATTCTGGAGGGCAGGACTGGCTGGGGCCAGGCAAGGAGACAGGGACTCCCTTGCCAGCACAGCCAGCGCTTGCAGGAGTCTTCTGCCCACTTGCTCTCACTCTGTGGGCCGTGGCAGGCAATGCCACGCTGTCCTGGGGAGGTTGTCACTGGCTAGAAGCACTGAGTGTTGAAAACAGGGCTGCCCAGTAGATGGCCCTCAGTGCACGCTCTGCCACAGGTGCGGGTCTTCACCTTCTCCGTGGGGCAGCACAACTATGACGTGACCCCGCTGCAGTGGATGGCCTGTGCCAACAAAGGTAAGCGGGGCTGGCACCCAGCGGGCACGGGGGCTGCCGGGTGCTGGGCTCACCCCTCGGCTCCAGTGGGTGCCACTACCAGCAAAGCCCTGGAGGAAGGGGCAGCAGGACAGCCAGACTGCTGGACAGCTGGATCTTCAGCTCCCTTTCTCTTTCTTTTCCAAGGTTACTACTTCGAAATCCCCTCCATCGGCGCCATCCGCATTAACACGCAGGTACAGCCGGGAGCCGGGCAGGCAGAGCCCTCTCGGGCTGCCCTACTGGGGGAGTTCAGGCAGCCCCAGCCCCAGTGGGGAGAGCCCACAGGCTGGCAGTGAGTGTGGCAGCAAGCTGGGGAGCTGAGCTGAGCCCTCAGCCAGGCCCTGCACTATTAAGTAATTCATCTTCTGCAGCTCCCCATGGACCTGCTGCCTTTTGAGTGACTAATTATGAAACATCAGGCGTTAATCAGCACAGAGCAGAGCTGAGCGTGGGCAGGGCCAAGCCTGGCAGAGCTGTTTGTGTCTGCCCCACACCTCCTCTCACTGCCTCTTTTCTGCCCCTTTTCTTTATGGGATGCACACAAGGTGCTGTGAGGGCAGGTGATCAGGGCAGGGCAGGGCTGGCATTGTGGTACGGGAGCTCCCTCCCTGCCCAGAGATCTTCCTTGGCAAGGTGAGACAGGAAAAGGGAAACCTGCCCCAGAAGAAGATGGCAGCCAGGGAGACAGTAGTGACATGGTCCAGGCACGATGGAGCAATCCCAGCCCTGGGAATGGCTGGGGGGCTCTGGCTGGTGCTGCCTGGGGAGCCCCTGCCCTGCCTGTGCATGGCCAGTGGAGAGCAGCACCTTGTTTGCATCCTAATGGGCCTGTAGGGGTCCCAGCTGGAGCCAGTGCCCCCAGGTTTGGCAGCTGCCAAGCCCCCTCCCCAAGCTCAGCCTCACCCCATTAACATTCCTGGGGTGTGCTTAGGGACAAGGGTGTTGCCAGGCTGGAGCAAGGAGACATCTGGCTCCTATGGTATCCTGTCCTGTGTCCTGTGTCCCTGCAGGAGTACCTGGATGTGCTGGGCAGACCCATGGTCCTGGCTGGGAACCGAGCCAAGCAGGTCCAGTGGACCAATGTCTACCAAGATGCCCTGGTAAGGACCCCCCAGCCCTGGGGTGCAGGGAGGGACCCCCAGCCCCAGGGTCCCACACAGCCCCGTGTGCAGGTGGGATCCCCACCCCTGGATCCCATACAGCCCAATGGGGCATGTGGGAGGGGACTCCAGCCCCAGGGTACAGCTGGGGACACTGACCCTGGGGTCCCACAGAACTCCAGGGTGCAGGTGGGTGGGGACACTGGCTCCAGGGTCCTGAACAGGACATGCCCGTGTCCCTTGTCAGGGGAGTAACCCCCCTCTGCTGCCCACGCCCAGCCCTGGGTCCTGAGGCAGTGAGGGGCCGTGGGACATCGTTCTGTGCTTGTGCAGGGGCTGGGCCTGGTGGTGACAGGAACACTGCCAGTGTTCAACCTGACGGAGGACAGCAGTGACAGGAAGGTAGGAGACTCTGCTGCCCCTGCCCTGGCTGCACTGGGAGCTCTGGTGTGGGGCCACTGTGGGGTGGGGAAGGTGCCCCGGTGATGTGTGTGTGGCTGCAGGGGGGACACTGGCATCCCTGGGGTGCTGCCTGCTCTGCACCACCTCCCTGCAGTGACACCAGGGGTGACTGCCATCCCTGGGACCCAGAATTACCTTGGCTGGCTCTCACAGTTCAGCTGGGACAACTGAGAGCTGCAAGTCCCTGGGGGGTGCATGAGTGTCCCGTGGGGGCTCCTGGGGGGCTGGTACATCCCACTGTGCCCCTGCAGTATCCAAATCTGATCCACACATCCCCAGAGGAGAAGAGGTCTGTCCTGCTGCTTCCCTGTCCCCAGGCTGGTGGTGGCAGGTGACAGCCCTGGTCCCACCCGCCTCCATCCTGCATTTCCTTCCAGAACCAGCTCATCCTGGGCGTGATGGGGATCGATGTGGCTCTCAATGACATCAAGAGGCTGACGCCGCGTTACAATGTGCGTGGGGGCCCCTTCCCCTCTGCCCCCCTGCCCTGCAGTGCCTGATCCTGGTGTGGAATCCCTCTGATGGGAGCCCCAAGCTGTGCCCCAGCGCTCCAGAGCACCTCCAGCAGCACTGGCACCTAGCAGGAGCCATGGGTGCAGGCAGGGACTGGGACAGGTGGGAGAGCAGGGATCAAAGCTGCAGGATGCTCTGGGACTCAGTGCAGAGCCAAAACCCTTGGAAGGTCAGCAGGGAATAAACCTACAGGCCTGGGGAAGGGAGCAGTGGGAAAAATCCAGAGCCAAACTCTCACCCCAGGAGTGGCAGATTGCCTTGTCCTGAGAATAGAAATGAATGGATGGAATGGGCTGAGCCCTGGGGGTGACATGGGGCGAGCTCTGCCTGCGGAGGTGAGGGTGATCACACCAGCACAGTGCGCCGTGCCACAGAGCCACCTGGTCAGCCTCAGCCCTCCTCCTGTCCTCCTGCAGCTGGGGGCCAATGGCTACGTCTTCGCCATCGACCTGAACGGCTACGTCCTGCTGCACCCCAACCTGCAGCCCCAGGTGAGCAGGGGCCCGAAGGGGCAGCCATGGGGATTAGCCAGGCCCTGGGGGACACATGGCTTTCCAGGGTCCTTGGGACTGAGTTGTGGGGCTTGTGATGAGTTAGTCTGGACTCAGCAGTGGCTGCAGGAGCCCTGAGCCCTTCCCTGGCTCTCCTTCCTGCAGATCATCAATTTCCGTGAGCCGGTGACGCTGGACTTCCTTGATGCTGAGCTGGAGGATGAAAACAAGGAGGAGGTGAGCAGACCAGGGGCAGCTTCTGGGGCACAGGCTGGCCCCCTCATCTGCAGTTGCCAAGGGCACTCAGCCCCTCCAGCCTGCTCTGCAGAGTCTCATCCTCGGGGTCCTGGCACAGCTCCCATGGAGCCACAGTGGGCGGTGGGGACAGGAGCTGGGTCACTGTCCCTTGGGTGCGATGAACCTCCCCAGGTTGCTCGCCCTGCACCCCATGGGTGCCCACAGGTGCGTGGCTGGGCTCTGTGGCCCTCAGCTGCCTCCTCTGTGTCCCACAGATCCGGAGAAGCATGATTGATGGGAATGATGGGCAGAGGTTCATCAAGACCCTCATCAAGTCCCTGGACGAGGTAACACTGCAGGGGCAGGGCGTCACGGCTGGAACTGTCACTGTGCTGAGCACCCAGAGCCAGCAGTGGGGATGAGGGGCTGTGTCTGGCTCCGGGCTGGGAGCCAGGGCCCTGTGGCACTGTGCCAGCAGAGTCCTGGCAGTGCCCAGCCTGACTGGCTGCCTCTGACCCACAGCAATACATCGACGAGGTGTTCCGCACCTACACGTGGGCTCCCATCAAAAGCACCAACTACAGGTGAGTGTCACGGCCAGTGCACCCAGACTGCCCTGCCCTGGCTGGAGCCACACCAGCACGGGCCTGGGGGCTTGTGCCTGCAGCTCCCAAAGTCCCCGAGGCCACCAGGGACGTGTCCCACGGGCTGTGAGGTTGCAAATGCAGTGCCACGTTGTTGCACACAGCAGTGATGTGCTGGAGGGCACTCCTGAAAGGGCTGCTGGCCAGTGTTAGGCACGGCAGAGCTTGGACGCAGCCCCCAGGACTCCAGACAGGCTGCAGGGCCGGCATGCAAGCGGCCAACAAGTGACACCTCTGCCACCCCCTGTCTGCCCAGCCAGGGGCTCATGCAGGGCCCTGCCTGCTCTCGGGTGGGTGACAGTGACATGTGCCCACCCTGCAGCACAGGCAGTGTCTCTAGAGCCAGAGGAGAGCAAAGTTCTGCATTTATCACCCAGTTTGCTCCAGTTTGGATCAGCAGATGTGTAAGAAACACCCTGACATCGTCATTTCTCAACTCACGCTGCCTTCATCCTCGGAGGAGCCGTGTGAGCCCCTGTTGCCCAGTGTGCTCTCCTCTTCCTCCTCCTCCTCACCACCCAGCTCTGAAGGGGCTGGCAAGGGTCACAGCCACTACCCACTGCTCTGCAGCAGGAATATTTCCTGGATTTCTCAGGGATGCCATCAGCACGCAGTGCCACCAACACTGAACAGAAAAAAGCCATCACCCTTTTCCAGACACCTGTGGTTTGGGGTCCACCAGCTCTGCTGTGCTGGCAGCAATGCCCAGACTGTGCCCCTGCTGCCAGCACAGAAGGGTTATCTGAAGGACTGCTTTAGGGAGGAAGCCCAGATCCCAGTGGCTCTGGTCCAGGTGTTCCATTCGATGAGAGTCAGGAATGTGGTCCTTGCTCACTTATTCCTGGCAACACCTGGCACAAACACTGTCAGCAAAGGCCAACGGCCACTGCAGCTGGCACCAAGGAGTCCACTTACCTCTGGCAGTGTGCCCTGTGGGTTAAGCAGCCCCAGCACCACCTCCTCCTATCTCCTTTCTCACCCTGTCCCACACCCTGCATGCCAGATTCCTGGCTGGCAGATCACTCTCCTTCCTGACTTACCTGGTTTCTGGTGCCTGTATAATGGTTGTCATTGGTCTCTCCAGTCTGGGAAGGCTTTGTCCTTTCTTTCATGGGCTGTGTCTCTTCGTGCCTTCCTCCCTCACAGGGATGTTGTGTTCCTCTTCCACATGCACCTCCCTTGGTTCCTGGGCTGGCACATCCTGCCAATCTCAGCCCTGGCTAGGAAGATGTGCCAACTTCTGTGCCCATGTGTGCCCCCAGCACAGCCCTGGGTGCTCTGGGGATGACCCTGGATACCCCAGCGTGACCCTGGGTGCTCTGGGGATGGCCCTGGATACCCCAGTGTGACCCTGGGTGCTCTGGGGATGACCCTGGATACCCCAGTGTGACCCTGGGTGCTCTGGGGATGGCCCTGGATACCCCAGCGTGACCCTGGCTGCTCTGGGGATGGCCCTGGATACCCCAGCGTGACCCTGGGTGCTCTGGGGATGACCCTGGATACCCCAGCGTGACCCTGGGTGCTCTGGGGATGACTCCTGCTGGCTCAGGGCAGCGCTGACTGCAGTTTCTGGAGAGAAGGAAGCAGCAGGCTGTGCAGGAGGCGAGTGGGGCTGCTGCCTGCCATCGCCAGGGTGGAGCTGCTGCCAGCAGGCGCCAGGCAGGGACTGGGAGCTGGCCAAGGATTCTGGGTGGGTGTAAAGCCTTACACCAGGTGTCTGCTCTCCCTCTCCACAGCCTGGGGCTGGTTCTGCCTCCCTACAGCACCTACTACATCCAGGCCAACCTCAGCGACCAGATCCTGCAAGTGAAGTGTAAGTAGCCCCGGCTGTCCCTGCCGCCCTCTCACACTCCCCCTCACCCCACGCCAGCCCGTGGCTGTCGGGGGAGGGGGGGAAACACAAACCAAAGCTTGGGAAAGGTCATAGGGATCACTGTGAGAGGCAAAATAAAAACTAAAGCTAAGAGAGGCGTGAGTAGAGGTGAGCGCACAGAGGGAAAGCGAGCTGCCTGCCCGGGCTGCCCCGGGGGCCGGGGTTTGGTCCCTGTGCTTTGCCCCCACAGCCCAGCCCGGGGCTGCAGGCAGGCACAGGCAGGGAGGTGCTGCCTGTTCGCCCCCCGGGGACGAGGGATGGCGCTGTGGCAGCCAGATCATTTGCGAGCCTGGGGAAGTTTGCATGGATCTCTTTGATTTCCTTTGGTTTATTACGATACTTTGGTTTCAGTTTAAGCCATTTATTCTTTTTATGAGTTTGGTTTCGGTTGGTTTCGATTTTTGTTTGGAATTAATCTGTGTACGTGTGTGTTAGCCTGGCCCCCCTTTCTCTCTCTTTCTCTTTCCCCTGACCCCCAAGCCTTTTCCCCCCCTCAGGTCCACGCTGCTCCCAGGGACCCTCTCCCCCATGGGAGAACTGGACCCTTCCCCTCTCCCCTCCAGTTCCCCGTGTGGCCCAACCCCAGCCCCGCTCCGGATCCAGCCCCTGCCACCCCCTCCATCCGTGGGCAGGAGCCCTGTGTCCCTGTGGGGACAAGGCCAGGCTGTCCCCATCCCCGGGAGGGGGGATCCCCCCATCCTCCCCAGCTCTGCCCACCGTGCCGTGCATGCCCCCTGACTCAGTGAGGACATTTTGATATCAAGACTGTTGCAACTGTTTGCTACTGATTCTCATTTTCCTTTGGAGTATTGAATATATATCTATATATTTCTCTAGTTATATCTTTGCATTTTTTTGTTCTTATTTCACCGTGGCCTTTTCTTTTCCTTTTGTTACTGGGTTTTTCTTACATTTTCTTTTCTTCATGTTGTTTATTGCAAGAGGTTTCCTTTTGGTATGATTATAGTACACAATATTTTTATTCAAACGTCGATTGAATAAAATATTGTTTGTGCCCCCCTTCCCCCTTTCCACCCAACCCCTTTTTTTTTTGTTTGTTGTTTTTTGTTTGTTGTTTTTCTTGCTTTCTCTCTATGGTGGATTCACACAGTACCAAACATCAAAATGAAGGGCAAGTATTTTCAGTCTCAGACCACTCACCTTCACCACCCCGTCCCCTGCCCCGTGTCCAGTCCCCCCCAGCCCCCTGCTTGCCCATCTCCCTGCCCGTTTGCCACGCCGAACCTGCAAACTGCCACCAACTCGCCCTTCCTCCCTTCTCCTTCTCCTCTTCCTCCTCCTCTCCTCCAGTTCCCCCTTTATTTGAAAGCAACATGTCTTGTTCTGTTCATGAGAGCTTTGTCACGAAAATCCCACTCCCTCCCTGTGCATCACTCCCGAACCTGGTTCGATCTCGTTCAAGAGCCGATCTTGTATGAAACTGCCGTTTTCGACCCACGAGGATTTTGTAGCTAGTTGGATGCCCTGCTCTTCCTCCCCAACGCTGCCCCTTCTTGCTCCTCTTCTCCCGCTCGTCTCCTCCAACTCCTTCTCCCCTTCTCCTGGCTCCTTTGCTTCCTCCTCTCCAAGACAACTCAACCTGAAAGGGATAGGGCTGTGCAGGGAGAGGGGGGCTGTGGGGTGGGTGCCCAAAGGTGGCAGGGATGGAGGACAGGTGGGGGACCCAATCCATCAGCCTCTGGGACAGGCTTTTTTGGGGAAAGCCTACAAACAGGAACCCTCTGCAGAGATGGGACGGGACCACCTGGGGCAGTGCCTCCCAGCTGCACAGGTGATGGCAAGCCTGGCCCCAGGGGCACGCGGGATGGCTGAGCCCGGGGTGCCACACTGCCCGCCCCCACAGTTGCTCAGTGGCCGTCCCCCCTGCCCTGGGGACCAGCATGGCATGGTGCAGTGTACTGTACCGCTGAAGGTGCAGTGTCCTGGTGCCATCTGTGCCCCTGGGAGCAGCCAAGGTTGAGCCCAAGGTCCCACCGAGGCAGGCCTAGGTGCCAGAGTCGGTCTGCCCCTGCAGTGGAGCAGGACATCACCCATGGGACACAGGATTTGGCCCGCATTCCCTCAATGCCAGAGGGGCCTCCTGACCCACAGCACCCGCACAGCCCCACAGTGGGCCAGGGGACACCCGGCACACGTGGTCCCCATGGGCCCTGCCACCACTCTCCATCCCACACGGCACCCACCAGCAGCCTGCCCGGCAGCACCCCCTCCCTGGCACAGGCAGCGGGCTTGGGGGGGCACTGCAGCGCAGGAGGGGCCATGGGGGACAGGGCCAGGCAAGCAGGACAGTGGGGAGGTGGAAGTGTCACCCTCAGCCCTGTTCAATCAGCCTTGAGTTGCCTCCTCCCAGCGCCCCTGTGATGGCAATGCTGATGGACCAAGTACGAGTGTTTGTACTCCTCCTCCTCCTCCTCCTCTTCTTCCTCTCATCGGCTTGTACCCAGCCCGTGCCTCCAGCCCTCAGAGAGCAACAGTCCAACCTCTGGCTGTGCCGTGCAATGCACCAGGAGCTGGCGGGAGGGCAAGGGGGTGGCGGTGCCTATCATGGGGGAGATGTTATCCCAGGGGTGTCCCACAGCACCCCTCCATGCACCCCCTAACCCAGCTCGCCCCCACGAGCTGAGCCCTGCATCCTCTGTCTCTTCTGCCGGGGGCAACCCCAGAGACCCCCCAAAGCTAGCGGGCCGCACCCCCGGTTAAAGCAGAGCGCTGATCCCCGTCCCCATTGGGGTGCCACCGCCCCGGGGAGGGAGGGGGCAGCGGAGCCCGGCAGCGGAGCCCGGCAGCGCATTGCACGGCCCTGCAGCAGGGTGGGAGCCTCTGGTTGGACTGTCCTCGGCAAGGTTCCCCTCTGGCCATGTTGATGCCTGAAAACTCCCTTTATTTTTTTCTCCCGACAACCGAGTGTTCTGGTGATTCTCTCCGGCCAGGAGCGCAGCATGTGGTTCCCTGCCCTCGCCCACCACCCCTCCCCCGAGAGAGAGACGTCCCCCCGCCCTCCCGAACATGCATATATATATATACATGTGCGCACATATATATATGTGTGTGTGTCTGTGTGTCCCTGCGTACCGGCCGCGCGTACGCCTTCAGCCCGCCACCGAGCAAATTCGAGCCGAGATGGGCAAACCTCTCCTGATTTGGCTCTAACCTTCCTTCCCGTGCGGTGCCAGCAACAGCAGAACGGCCTTTTCCTTCCTCTCTTGTTACCAAGAGCAGCAAATGCCTTTTTCTTTTTTTCTTTTTTTTTTTCCCCTCCCCTCTCTCTCTCTCTCTCTCTCTGTCCGTCTCTCTCCCTCCTGGCCCCCGGCGCCCCCGTCCCCGCTCCCCGCCGGATAACCTTCCCTTTCTGTTGCAGATTTTGAATACCTGCTGCCCAACAGCTTTGAGTCGGAGGGACATGTGTTCATTGCTCCCAGGTAGCTTTGCGTGTGCGCTTGCCGAGGTGTGCATCCGCCCCGGCCCCGCTGCCGCCCCACCATCGCCCCCATCCTCGCCTCATCGTGCCTTGTCCCCGCTCCCCGTGCCCTGTGGCTGTGTGTGTCGTGTGCCCGCTCGGCCGCGGGGCTGCCGCCGGGACCCCGGCCCCGCCGCGCCACCCGGTTGCATCCAGCAGCACAGTATATATATATCTATATATATATATGCACCCGGTGCAGCCCGACCTCTGCGCGTGCATATATAGGTATAGTTTCTGAAAATCCGGCCGAGCGACGGGCCGCCGGCGGCATCATACAGTCGTGCTGGCTGCGGGGGGGGAGGTTTCGCCCCAAATTTGGGATGCCCAGGGGGTCTGGGGACATGAGGAGAGCATAGCGGACCCCTGACGGACAGATGTGTCCTCTGCCCTGGGCCATGCCGCCCAGTCTTGTCACCTAGCAGGGATGAAGGGCCATCCTTCAGCGGGCGGTTTGGGGAGCCCCACGGCTCTGCCAGCACCCCGCCCTTCCCATCACTACAGCGCAACCTCTGACCAGCCCTAATTAACATCGCCAGCTAATCACCTATCTGCTCATCGGTCGTTACGGCAGCTAAACGTCCTGTTAAGGGACGCTTTGCCAATGCAGCTTTTGGGGATCGCAGTGGGTTGAGGTCCAGCACGGCCACCTGCGGGTGCGCCCACCGCCCCGGCCCACAGCAGCAGTCACTCGCACAGCCCCGGGTGAACAGCCCGGAGTGTGCAGTCCCTGCGCGGCGCTGGCTTTTTGGGGAGCCGAGTCCCCAGGCCCTCTGCTGGGCAGTAGGGGTGAAGTCCAGGACACACGGGAGCCAAAGCAGAGCGTGGATGAGAAACAGGAAAGCTGTAATTGAAATGTGGCCGTGAGCACACCGAGAGGGTGGATAGGGAGGGCATGCCCGAGCCCAAGGCCCCAGGAGTGGGGCTGCACCCGCGGAGCTGCTCAGGCTGCAGTGCCGGGCTCCGAGTCTGGTGTGGGGCTCTGCAGACGCTGCAGCTGGAGAGAGCAGCGGGCGTGGCAGTCAGGGCGAGCCCTTCGGTATCCCCAGGGCGGATATGTCCATGAGCGCCCCTGGTGCGGTGGGCGCTGCCCGGCGTGGGCAGGGGCAGGGAGGGGCCGTGTGCCGGGCGTGCCTGGCACCCAGGGCGACTGTATGATCTGCTGCCGGCGCTGCCGCGCCCGCGGGCCTCTGGAAATTTTCAGAAACCGTATTTCCCCCGTCCCCCGTGGGTGTGTGAGTACCTGTATCTGTGCGTGTCGGTGGAGATATTTAGGTGGCTGTTCCCCCCCGAACAGGGGTTGAGGGGCCAAGCCGAGCTGGGCAGGGTGCTTCACCTTTTTCAGCTGCCCTGGGGGCATGCTCCCTGCCACCCTTTGCTCCATTTGTCCTCTGAATGACAGAGTTTTTGGCAGAGTCAGGAGCTTGGCGAACGGGTTGTGAGTGGGGGAGCCCTGAGCACCCTGGCACTGTTCACAGCCACACTGCTGAGGATGGGAGGCTCTTGGCACACTGGAGTGGCACAAACCTGTGCCGCCCAGTCAGAGTCTCGTGGTGACCAGCAGGTTACAGCTGTCCCTGACATCGGTGAGGCTGGGACTCTGTGCTCAGGGTGTTCCAGACTGAAGCAGGGGCATGGCACCCACCATCCTGCCTGTCCCAGGAGTATCTCAGGGCCAGTGATGCCTGTGGGCACGCACCCATCTCCACCAGCCCGAGCTCAGCCAGCACCTGTGCAAAGGGCACAGGTACGGCCTTGAGTGCCTGCCTGGTGCTGCCAGTGCAGCTGTGGAGAATCCCAAGGCAAATCCCTGCTGGCACCCCCAGTGGAGCCCCAATCCCTGGGGTGCCGCAGGGGCAGGGCAGGGTGGGCACAGCCCCGCAGGTAAGTACGGTGTCAGAGGCACCAGTCCCACCACTAGCCCCAGCAGCATGGGGAGAGATGGACTTGGTGTTGTACCATTCTCGGCAAACCAAGGTCCATCAAAGCTCGCCCTGGCAGAGGTGACAGCGCCTCAGTGCCTGTGGCAGTGACAGAGCCCGTGACTGGTGTGACACTTCTCTGGTGGCACCGCAGGCAGCAGGGGCTGGGTACCGGGCAGTCTGCAGAGATGCCCGCAGCCAGTTCCCCTGGCAGGGTGACACTCCCAGGAGAGGTGGCACGTCACCACCATTGTGTCCCTGTCAAGCCTGGGTGCTGGCAGCACAGTCAGCTCCCGCCCCGCCGTCCCCGGGGGAGAACTGACCTTACCTTTTCCATCCCCACGAACGACAAACCTTGTCCCCCAAACCCCAGAGAGTATTGCAAAGACCTCGACTTGTCGGATAACAACACCGAGTTCCTGGAAAACTTTATTGCCCTCATGGAAAAGGTGACCCCAGACTCCAAGCAGTGTGAGTAGCTGGGATGGCTGCTGGGGGTTCTGCTGGGGGGGTGGGGGCGGATGGGGATTCAGGGGGAGATGGAGCAGGGGATAAACTGTGCTGGGGTTGGGGTCCTGGGAGCTGCTGCAGAGTGGGTGCTGGGACAGGGCTGGGGATGTGGGTGGCCCTCATGGGGTCAAGTCTCACCTCCTTCTCCTCTCCAAGGCGACAACTTCCTCCTGCACAACCTAATCCTGGACACGGGTATCACACAGCAGCTGGTGGACCAGGTCTGGAAGGACCAGGACCTCAACACGTAGGTGGAGGGGAGATGGCCCAGGGTGGGCAGCACCGTGTTGGGACAGATGAGGACTGGGATGGGCTGTGGAGGCAGGGGCAGAGCAAAACCCCACTGATGGATGGTGTACCTGGCCCCTCTCCTTGCAGGTACAGCCTCTTGGCTGTCTTCGCAGCCACCGACGGGGGCATCACCCGTGTCTTCCCTAACAAGTGAGTGTCTTCCCTAACAAGTGAGTGTCTGCCCTAACAACTGAGTGTCTGCTCCTGCTGGGCCATCTCTGGTGGGACCAGAGATCGCAGTGACAGTCATGGCTGTGGCTTCTCCCTGCCAGGGCTGCAGATGACTGGGAGGAGGAACCGGAGCCCTTCAATGCCAGCTTCTACCGGAGGAGCCTGGACAACAAGGGCTACATCTTCAAGCCACCCTACCGAGATGGTGAGTGCCAGCTCAGGGATGCAGGGTGTGGCCCAGGTTGCTGCTGGCTCCATGTGTACCCTGATGTCACCCCTGCCTTCCACAGCTGGCTACCGGGGGCTGGACCTGGAGAACAACACCATCGGGATCCTGGTGAGCACCGCCGTGGAGCTCAGCATCGGGGGCAAGACTCTGAAGCCCGCAGGTAGGCAGGGAGCTGGGTGCCCTGGTACCTGGCTGGGGGGTCCCTGCAACCCCTCCAGGCTACAGCTCACCCTGTCTCCCCACTGCCCCAGTGGTGGGAGTGAAGCTGGACCTGGAGGCCTGGGCTGAGAAGTTCAAAGTGCTGGCGAGCAACCGGACAGACCGAGACCAGCTGGGCACCCGCCGGGTACGTCCTGGGGGCTGGCACAGCCAGGGAACAGGGGTGGGGACAGGGCAGGGATGGAGCTCTGCTTGCTGGGAGCACTGCTGGGACATGGTGCTTGTGGTTGGAATGGGTTTGTTCCTCAGGGTACCTGTCCCCAGCCTCTGGAGACACCACCCTGCACGTCCCCTTCTGGCTGGGAGGACAGCTCTGGGGGGGATGACCATCCTGCTAATCTGTCCCTCTGACCTGCTTTTGGTTGACAGTGTGACCCTTCAAGCAGCTGTGAGATGGACTGTGAGGCCAACAACAAGGTGGGTGGTGGGCAGGGGTGGGGGCAGCTGGTGGGGGTGTATGGAATGGCTGGGAGAGGTCCCTGTCCCCTGCTTACTCAGCCTGTGCACCCACCCTGTGCCATGCTGCTCCCCAAGCTCAGCCAGACCCAGCTCACCTCACAGGGATGAAGGTCTGGGGGTTGCTCCATGGGCTGTGGACCCCCTGACAGGGCTGTTAAACCCCCAGGGTGGGTGGTGTCTCCTGCTCCCTGCACCCAGCATGGGTGCTCCTGGCACTGAGATGCTTCTGAGGCTTGGGGACTCTGCGCTGGGCCCCCCTGCCTGACAGCCTGCCACCCTCCCCTGCTGGTCCTGCCTTGCCCTGGGCATGGCCAGGGCTGGATGACACTGCCCTCCTTTCCCAGGACCTCATCTGTGTCCTCATCGATGATGGGGGCTTCCTGGTGCTCTCCAACCAGGAGGACCATTGGTACCAGGTGAGCGGTGCCCGCAGCTCTCCTGGGCGTGGAGGCCAGCGAGGAGCTGAGCCCTTGAGCTCGTGGCTGTGACACAGCCCCACTCGAGTCCCCTCCAGGGGAGGCCATGCCCGGGTGGCATTTAGGTGCAGATTCAGTGTCCCCATTTCAGGTGGGCAAGTTCTTCAGCGAAGTGGATGCCAACCTGATGTCTGCCCTCTACAACAACTCCTTCTACGCCCGCAAGGAGTCCTACGACTTCCAGTCCGTCTGTGCCCCCGAGGCCCCCAGCAACACGGGCGCGGCGCCCCGCGGCGTCTTCGTGGTGAGCACCACGGGGACGGTGCATTCCAGCTGGCCTGGGAGCTCAGGGAGCCATGAGTGCGTGCCCAGTGCCCCTCATGGGCCCCTGCTGGCTCACTGCCCCCTCTTTACCCACAGCCCACTGTGGCCGATCTCCTGAGCCTCGCCTGGTGGACCTCAGCGGCAGCCTGGTGAGTCCTGCCATGTCCCCTCCCTGGGGCCATTCCCACAGGGCAGTGACGCTGGGGTGTCCTCGGGGCTGGGACACCTGACGTGGCCGCACTGCTTCCCCAGGTCCCTGTTCCAGCAGTTCCTGTACAGCCTCACCTACAGCAGCTGGTTCCAGACGGGTCAGTCCTGGGGAGCTTTGAGCTGGGGGAGGGCAGGGCGGGGGGGGTTGGTGGCCTTTGGCCCACAGCGCTGTGCTGGCACAGAGGAGGTGGTGGGGGACGGCATGGAGGCCAGGGAGACGAGCTGCATCATGAAGCAGACCCAGTACTACTTCAGCACCGTCAACGCCACCTACAACGCCATCATCGACTGCGGCAACTGCTCCAGGTGGGTCCGTGCCCGCTGTCCCACCCCTGGGCAGGGCTGGGGACACGCCCGAGGCTGCCTGTGCCAAGGGGCCGGTGCCACAGCCTGGGTGGGGGCAGTGGGAGATGCTGTGCAGCATTTAGCGGAACTGCGATACCCGGAGGGGGGGACAGTGGTGTCCCCGTGGGCTGTGGGTGATGGCGTCTCCAGGGATCCTCTGCGTGGAACCAAGCCCTGGAAGCCCCTCAGCATGGGGATGGGCAGGGAGGTGGAGATGAGGATGGGGATGGAGGCCAGGCAGGGAATGGGGATAGGGACAAGGATGGGAATGCAGATAGGCATGAGGTTAGGGATAGGGATGAATATGGGGACAGGGATGGGGAGGAGGACAGGGGCAGTGATGAAGTTGGGTCTGGGGAGGTGCTGCGGGTTCAGCAGGGCTGGCACTGGCGGCTGGGGGCTTGGGACACAGGGTAAGGGGGGGTCCCACTGCCTTCGCACCCCAGGCTCTTCCATGCACAGAGACTGGCCAACACCAACCTGCTCTTCGTGGTGGCTGACAAGCCCCTCTGCAGCCAGTGTGAGTCTGTCAAGCTGCTGCAGGCAGAGGTAAGAGGTATCCTTTGATGTCTCAGCTGCATCCCACAGGGATGTGGTGGCAGCAAGATGAGGGGACACATGGGGTCTGTGGGACAGGCAGCGGGACCTGTGGGGTTGTGGAGTTTGGTGGGGGTGGAGGGAGCTGGCTCATGGCCAAAGGGGCTGGGGGTGCCCGAGGAGCCCCCACTGCCCTGTTCCTGCTGGTTTCCTTGACCTGCCAAGCCCCCCCGAGGGACCCCAACCAGTGTGAGCTGGTGGACAGGCCCCGCTACCGGAAAGGCCCCCACATCTGCTTCGACTACAATGCAACAGTACGTGAGGGCTGGGGCAGCTGGGGGGAGCAGAGCTGGGGCTGGCCCTGGAAGGGGTGGGGGCAGTGGGTATCCTCTGGGGGGGCAGAGCCATGGGGGTGTCCCCTGGGGGTGCTCCCCTGAGGGAAGTTTGCGCACTGGGTTCCTCCTGAGCAGGGAATGGAGCTATGGGGGGATCCCAGGGGAGCCCTGAGGGGGAAGTGGAAAGGTGAGAGTCCCCCCCTGCGGGGAACAGAGCCACGGGGTGTCCCCCTGTGGGGAACAGAGCCATGAGGGGATCCCCGGGGGTGCAGTGCTGCAGGGGGACCCCTCTGATGGGGGTTTGGAGCCCTGGGAGAATAGGGAGGAGGGCTCAGGAGCTCTGGGGTATTCCCTGGGGAGGTCACAGCTGTGAGGGGTCCCCAGGAGAGCAGTGCCAGGAGTGCCCTCCTGGGGGAAAGAGCAGGGCCACGGTGGTCCCGGGGAGGGGAGAGCAGCAGCAGGGATGGTCCCGGGCTGTGCTGTAGGGCAGGAGGCTCTCGGGGCTGCAGGGAGGTGGCAGATGCCCCTGCCGGGGCAGTGGGTGCCCCTGGGGTGCCGAGGCACCGCTGGGGGTGCCCCACGGCCCCTCTCTGTTCACCCACCCAGGAAGATACCTCAGACTGCGGCCGAGGGGCTTCCTTCTCCCCCTCCCTGGGGGTCCTGCTCTCGCTGCAGCTGCTGCTCCTCTACTCCAGCACCAGCCGGCACCCACTGCCCCCGGCCGCCTGCCTTTAGCCCCCCGGCCGCCCCCGCCAGCTCTCTTTTCTTTCAACTTCCATCTCCATGCCCCTCCCCGGCCCGCTGGAGCGGGAGCGACGTTCCCTCCGCCGCCCCGGGGCCCCCCGGTGCCGCCCCGCTCTCCCCGCCGGCCGCAGCCAAAGAAGAGCCGGGGGGCGGGCAGGGCTCCCGGCAGAGCGGGGACCGGGACGCTGCCCCGGCGTCGCGCCCTCCCGGCCACTCGGACTTGGAAAAGTGGCATCGGTGTCCTCCGCCCGCGACCCCCCCTTCCCATCCACCTCGCCTATTTTTTTAGCCTGAAGATTTTAAAGCAGATCTTTCTACATTCGAGTTTCCAACATTTTCACCTGGAGACCGGCGGGGTTTATTGTCAGCAACGAGGACACATGGGAAAACAAACAAACAAAAAAGGAAAAAAAAAAATGAAAAAAAAAATGGGGGGGGGAAGGAGAAAAAAAAAAAAAAAAGAAAAAAGAAAGAAAGAAAGAAAGGACTTGACTGTGCGGGTCAGTATCATTTGTTCTGGCGGTGCCGGCCCCAGGGCGTGCGGGGCAGCTGCAGCATCCCTGCGGGCTCGCCCCTGCGGGCTGGGGCTGGCAGCGGGCAGGGACAGGGCTGGGGACAGTGGCCTTGGCCTGCGGCACGATGGAGCCCCGGCCCCTGCGCTGGGCTCAGCCGTCCTCGGGCACAGATACTGGGGTGAAAAGGAGGAGGGGGGGAAAAATGTATTTTGTTTCTTTTCCGTTCTGCAGATCACTGTGAATCCTGCCCGCTCAGCCCTGCCCCCCCCAGCCCTGCCCGGACCCCCTGCCCTGCCAAAGAACCCGCGCTGGCCGGGGGCGTGCCGCTCGTCCCCTGGGGCCACCCCTGTGTCCCCGAGGGGTCGTGCCCCACGCCCCACCGCGGGACGTGCCACCTGTCCCCAGAGGGGCCGTGCCACATGTCCCCAGAGGGGCCGTGCCAGCCCGTGCCTGTCCCGGGGCGCGGGGCCGTGCCGGGTGCTGCTGGCTGGGACGCGGCGGGGCATGGGGACCGGGGCTCACGCCGGGGCGCTCTCTGGGGGTGTCGCCCCCCCATTCAATCCACCCTGGCCGCTCTGCCCTGGCACCCTCAGACCCCGCTGCACCCCACAAAGCCAGCCAGGAGAGGGGCCGGGGCTGGAGGGGCCCGGAGCAGGGTGACAGCTGTGACACCGGGGTGCCACACCCGCCCCCCCTTCCCCAACCCGCTGCTCCCGGCAGTGCCGGGGGTCCCTGGGCAGCCCTGGGGACCCTCACCCCCCCGGGGTACCCCGCTCAGAGCCACCCCATCAACCGGGTCCAGGGGAGCCCTCTCGGCACGGCCACCCCGGGGGGCTGGGGAGGGCGCCAGGCGCTAATTAGTGCTGGGGTTAATTAATGGTCATTCTGCTTGTAGCTTTTTCAGTGTGTGTTTGGTTACTGTCTCTGGGAACCGTGTTTGAACAGATGGCTCTGTGTTACCGGGAGTGTGTGTACTTCTGTAGTCTAGTTAGGTGCTCTGCCAGAAAACCACCACTATACATACCTATAAATATATACATATATAGTCTATTTTACGTTAAAAACCGATGAGACAAACGGGCGGCGTGGCCCCGGGTCCCCCGTCCCGCCGGGGTCGCCTCCTGCCCTGTCCCCACCCAAAAGCTTCTCTCTCTGCTCATTCAAAGGCATTGGGTTTTTAATTGATTTTCTTTTAATTTATTTTTTAATTTGTTTTGCTTTCCTTTTTTTTCCCTTTTTTTTCTTTTTTTTTTTTTTTGTTTTGTACAGAACAGTTGGAAAACTAAAAAAAAAAAAAAAAAAAAACCAACAAAAAGACAATTTGTAAGATATCGTGCGTGTGACTCCTTGTAAAATATTTTCAAATGGTTTATTACAGAGACTCAGTTATTAAATAATGTTCATATTTTCACTTCACAGGCAGTGGCTGCGTCATTGCCCGGGGCCTGGGCACGGCTGGGGGGGCACAGCCCGTGGGGGGCACAGGATAGCGGGGACCCCTGCCAGGCGGGACAGTGCCCTCACACCTGCTGCACCACGGGGGCAGGGACACGGGACAGGGACGCCGCAGAGCCGCGGGCTCGCAGAGCGCCACGCTGCACAGGAGGGGCGGGGGCACAGCGGGGGCTCAGCGCCCCCATCTTCCCGTGTCCCCGCAGGACTGTGTCACCCTTCCCACGCCCTCCATGCCCGTGTCCCCCTGTTGCAGGGGGTCAATGTCCCTTAATGCCTTCTGTGTCCAGCCCACCCGTGTCCACATCCCCATTTCCCGGGGTTTCTGAACGCACCCCCATGACTGTGTCGTTCACGCCCCAGAACCGTGTTCTGCCACTCCTCTCCCGCCGCGTCCCCCTGTGTCCGTGTGCCCCCCCACGTCCGTATCGCTCGTTTGTCCCATGTGCTCCCGTTTCGGCGTCTCCCCGTGTCCCCGTCTCCCCTCGGTGTCCGCGTTTCCCCGTGTCCCCCGGCAGTGTGTCCCGTGTCGCCCCGCGCTGCCAACGTGGCCGGACTACAAGTCCCGGCGTGCCCCGCGGCGCCACGGCCACGCCCCGCAGCGGCCCCGCCCCGGCGCCCCCGTTCCGCGCGTGCGCAGCGGCGCTGTTTGTCCGCGCCCGGCCTGGCCCAGCGGAGGGTCCGAGCGCGGCCTGGCCCGAGGCGGCGGCGGAGGGACAGACCGGGGCCGGGGCCGGCCGGGGGCTGCGCGGGGCCCGGCGCGGGGAGGCGGGCGGGTGGGGCCGGGCAGCCCCCGCGGGGCCGCCCCGTCCCGCCCGCGGGGCCGAAGATGCGGCGGTACCTGCCGGTGGCCCGGCAGCACTTCCTGGCGGCGCTGGCCGGCACCAGCGTGGTGGTGAAGTCGCTGAGCGCCGCCGTGGTGCTGCTGTACCTGCTCTCCTTCGGGCTGGACACGGCCTACGGGCTGGGGGTGACGCCCGGCTACCTCCTGCCCCCCAACTTCTGGGTGTGGACGCTGCTGACGCACGGGCTGGTGGAGGAGCGCGCCTGGGGGCTGGCGGCCAGCCTGGCCACGCTGGGCACGGCCGGGCGGCTGCTGGAGCCCCTCTGGGGCGCGCTGGAGCTGCTCGTCTTCTTCGCCGTGGTGAACATCTCCGTGGGGCTCCTGGCGGCCCTCGCCTACTTCCTCACCTATGTGGCCTCCTTCCGCCTCCACTATCTGTTCTCCGTCCGCATCCACGGCGGCCTGGGCTTCCTCGGGGGGGTCTTGGTGGCCCTCAAGCAGACGATGGGGGACAGCACGGTACTGAAGGTGCCTCAGGTCAGAATGAAGGCTGTCCCCATGCTCCTGCTCCTTCTCCTGGCTCTGCTGCGGCTCGCTGCCCTCGTCGAGAGCAATGTACTGGCCTCGTACGGCTTCGGGCTCCTCTCCAGCTGGGTCTATCTCCGCTTCTACCAGCGGCACAGTAGAGGCCGCGGAGACATGAGCGACCACTTCGCCTTCGCCACTTTCTTCCCCGAGATCCTGCAGCCCGTGGTGGGTCTGGTGGCCAACCTGGTGCACAGCGTGCTGGTGAAGGTGCGGTTGTGCCGCAAGACCGTCAAGCGCTACGACGTGGGTGCCCCGTCCTCCATCACCATCAGCCTGCCGGGGACGGACCCCCAGGACGCCGAGAGGAGAAGGTACCCCCTGCCCTGCCCTGCCCGTGGGGATCGTGTTTAGGGACAGCGAGGGTACGGTTTAAAATCCAGCCAAGGAGGAGGGGGGGAGATTTACGTGCAGGGGCGCAGGTGGGGCTTTCTCCATGTGGTCTGCCACGAAGGTGGTTAGGAGCACTTCAGGGAGCTGGTGGGACAGCTCTTCCTGCTCTTCCAGGATAATGTGGAGCAGCAATGGAAAGGCAGGGGAGATCCTGGGAAAGGGGCAGACGAGGTTAGGGGTCCCTGCAGAAGAAAGGGATACAGTCTGGGGGGGGGGGGGTGACAGCCCATGCTTGCGGCAGCCTTCCACCAGTTCATCCTGGCCCAGGGGAGGGCAGCGAGTCAGCCGCACACCCCAGCTCCAGCACAGGCAGCACTGGACTTCCTGACTCCTGGCAGGAGGGTTTGGACAGGGTGCTGGCGCTCCCTTTTCCCTGCCCTGCTTTATGCCTTTATTCCCCATTCCCGGAGCTGCCCTCCTGCTGGCAGCCTCCAGTTGCACCACGTAGCATGAAAACTCCGTGTGAGCAGTCTGGGAGCCGGAGTGGATTCCTGTGGAGCAGTCCCAGGCGCTCCAGGTCTTCCCCAGCAGTTCTGAACCCACCCTGTCCTGCCGGGAAGAAGCCAGGGGCTGAGGGGCTGACTTGCCCAGTGCCCCATGGGGCAGAGCCGTTGACCCGGGGCTAACCTGCCCCCGTGCCCTTGTCCTGCAGGCAGCTGGCCCTGAAGGCTTTGAACGAGCGGCTGAAGCGAGTGGAGGACCAGTCAGCCTGGCCCAGCATGGAGGATGATGAGGAGGAGGCGGCAGCAGCAGCGAAGGCTGACAGCCCGCTGCTGCCCGACCCCGGCACGGCCGGGAAGAGCCCCGGCCAGGAGTCCAACCTCATCAGCTTCCAGGACGCCCCGGCGCAGCTGTGACCGGCCCCCTTCCCGCCCTGTCTCCGCTGGAGAGCTGCTAATCCCCCTGGCGTCCCCCGCGGCCCGGGCGGGGACTCCTCCCGCGCCACAGGCAGGGGGATACCTCATTCCAACGCTTCGCTGCTGCTCGCGGCCAGCACCAGGCACCCGGGACAGTGACACTGCCACCACCGTGAGGACAGGGATTCCTGGAGCCGCTCCCTCAGCCGGGGCAGGCCGTGGAGTCGGTGCAGGCAGCGGGGCTGTTCTGGGAGATGGACGCGGGGCTGATCCCTGCCCCAAACCGCTGTGCTGGCCCTCGTGGGATCGAAGTCAGCTTCTCCTCTGTGCCAGGGCTTGGCCAGAGAACTCAACACTTATTTTCTCCTTTCTGAAGGTAGTTTTGTCCCTAACTGAGGCAGTGGGAAGGCTGGTGGGTTTCTCTTCCGAATGTCTTTCCCGTGGGGAGCCTCTCCCCACCCCGGCAGGAGCTCGCCAGAGCCAGTGAGAAGTTTGTTGGGGAGGAGGGGACAGGACACTGGGCAGGAAGAGGCCACCCAGCCCCTCACGGTGGTGCTCCAGCACTGCCGGCTCCAGGCTTTGCGAGGTGGGGATTCTCTCCTTCCTCTCCTGCCCCCTCCCCCTGTGAGGAGCTGCTGCCCTTGGCTGCTCCCCGGCTAATCCGTTTGCCAGATTACACTAGAAGCTGGAATTAATTTTACAGTGGGACTCTAGCTGCTTCTTCTGGCAGCAGGTTTTCTTTCCTGCAGGTAGAATATGGGCTCCCCCTTTCTTTTCCCTCCCTCTTTGTTGATGGAGTTTTTTTCCCTGGATGGAGAGGATGCTCCCTGCGACAGCCTCCGCAGCTCCTGATCCAGTGGGCAATTCCCAGCCCTGGATGCGGAGCAGCAGTGTCATGATTATTTTTTTAAAGGACCACACGAGAAGGTTTTGTCAAACGGGAAGAACATTTGGGTATCAATAAAGAGTTCTTTGGAAGCGCTGGCTCCTGCAGCAGAGCGTGGGCAGGGTGGGAGACCTGGCCCGGAGCAGCTCCTGGGGGCTCTTGTCAGGAGGCTGGGAAGGGGTTTCTTCCCTTGTGCTCCCAGCAGGGAGAGATGTCTGCTGCACCCCAAAAGTCATCCCACCCAAGAAGTAAAGAGGGCTTGTTGCACTCTAGCTGCCTGAAATTTTTATTGAATAAAAGCTCTGGATACAGAGGAATTTTTCAGCCTGGGAGCCGCTCCCAGCTCTCCAGCCCTGCCGGGAGCAGGACGCGTGCTGGAAGGAAGGCTGTTGTGCCAGCAGGGAGGTTTTTCCTGCCTTCCCAAGGGTTCATCGCCCAGGTGTGTGCCTCCCCCCGTGCTCACACTGTTCCCTATGACTTGCTGACTGCGTGTTCACAGCCCGGCTCAGTAATTTGCTCTGTAAACCGACCCCACCCCAGCAGGCCGAGCCCAGCCCACGGGGGAGGGGTTTGTGCGTGGCAGTGGGTGTCCAGACCCAGGGCCTCGGGGCAGAGCTGCCCGCTCTGGTCCCAGGAACTGCCCGTGCCATGGGGACACACGTGCTGCTGTACCATTGCTGGGGTGCCACCACCCTGCCCCAGCCCTGCCGGGGCTGAAGCCACAACCGTGTCCTGTGCTTTCCTGTCAAGCTGCCCCCGTGGCAGGAGAGGCAGCGTGGGGCCTGCTGCAGCCTCCCGTGAGAGAGGGACTCTGCCCTCCTCACCAGGATGGCTCCTGGCCTGTCTGCTCCAAAGCAGCCCTGCGTGGGAAGGGAAAAGGAGCAGGAATCCTGAGTGAGCCCTCCATTTCCCAGCACTGAGCACCAAGCTGCCGCGGGGACTGGCAGCTTTACCTGTGCCGGGGAACATCCCCACCGAGGCAGGGGTGAAGTGTCACACATCTAGAGCGGCTGCTCCCCAGGGACAAGACGCTACGGACAATCCAGGACTAACGAAAGACGAGTAGGTAGAAACCAAGTTCCAAGGAGACCCTGTGCGAGCAGGGGGGCTGCCAGCTCTCTGCAAGGGGAGACCCAGCTCGCTCTGGGAAGTTCAGGTCAGCACCAAGCCCTCAGTGCTGGCTGCGCTTGCGGTACAGGTACGCGTTGCTCACCTGGTTCATGATAACCAGGCTGGTGACGAGGGGACACAGCATGGCGAGGTACCACGAGGCACCGGTCACCGTGGTGGTGAACCAGAGGGAGCACATGCCCAGCATCAGGCTGGCACAGCCCAGCAGGTAGCCCACCAGCCCCGAGGTTGCGTGGTACAGCTTCAGCTTGGCCAGAGTCCAGTTCTTCATCAGCTTGGGGTAGAGCAGGAGCACGCCCCCGGCGCACTGCCCGCCGGCGTACAGCACGGCCAGCAGCCCCGTCAGCCCGTGCCAGGTGACAAAGTGGCCCTTGCCGTTCAGGTGCTTGTTGTAGGTAATGATCCCCAGCCCCAGGAGCGCGCAGAGCAGGGCGAGCAGCTGCAGGGCCCAGTGCACCCGCACTCGGACCTTACGGGAGAAGGAGCGCAGCAGCGACGTCTCCGGGGAGAAGATCAGCAGCGCTTCCGTCATCAGGAACGAGAACTGGAGGGCAGAGGGCAGCGGCACTGGCACCGGCCAAACGCCCCTGCGGCTCCCGGGGCTCGGCACCCACCGCCCGGGGCTCAGCCTCCCATCACCCGGGGCTGGGCACCCACCGCCCGGGGCTCAGCCTCCCATCACCCGGGGGCTCCGGGGCTGGGCACCCACCGCCCAGGGACTCCGCCGGCACGGCCCCCGCCTGCCCCGCGGCAGCGGGCCGTGCCCGGGGCAGCGGCACTTACCGCGAGGGCCATGAGCAGCGGGTGCCAGGAGAAGAGACCTGGAAGGGAAGCGCAGGGTGAGGTGAGCTGAGGTGAGCTCAGACATCCGGCCCTCCCCGCGCCCCGGGCCCCGGCGGCACTCACTGGATCCGGGCCGCGCCAGCACGGCCACGGCGGCGGGGAATCCCAGCGCCACGAGGTGCGCGGCGGCGCCGGAGGCCACGCGCAGCGAGCGGTACAGGCGCGACTCGGTCTCGGCCGTCAGGGCCATGTTGGCCGGGCGGGCGGAACCGCCGCTGCCGACACGGCCGGGCCGCGGCGCGGGCTCCGATTGGATGAGGCGGGCTGTCCGTCAGCGCTAAGGCCCGCCCCGCCGCGCTGCGCCGCCGCTGAGTGGCGGGAGGTGCTGTCGCTCAGTGTGAGGGCCCGCCCCGCCGCGCGGCCCTGTGATTCCGCGGGAGCGGCGCTACGGTGGCCGGCGGGGCTGCGGCCGGGGCTCGCTCCCGCCATGGGCGGCCGCATCGAGTGCGTGTTCTTCAGCGAGTTCCACCCCACGCTGGGGCCCAAAATCACCTACCAGGTGCGGGGCGGGCGGCCCGGGGCCCGCAGCGCCGGCCCGCGGCGGGGGGCTGGGACTGGGCCGTGGCGGCGCCCGTGGGGGGAAGGGGGCGCAGGGGCAGCGGCGGTGGGTGCTGCCCGGAGCGGGACGCGGCCCCGCTGGAACGGAGCCTCCTGTGCCGCCGCAGGTCCCCGAGGACTTCATCTCCCGGGAGCTGTTTGACACCATCCAGGTGTACGTCATCACGAAGCCCGAGCTGCAGAACAAGCTGATCACCGTGTGAGTGCGGGCAGAGCCCCGTCCGTGCCCCGGAGCCGCTGTCCCGGCGCTCGGTGCGGAGCGCAGCTCGGTGCTGGCCCTGCCTGCGCGCCCGGCTCCCGGCCCCGTGGCCAGCAGGGTCACTGCGGTGCCCCCGGCACCCGTGCACAGGGTGGGCGGTCACATTTGGGGGTGGCTGGTGCTGCAGCTGCTGCTCCGCCAGCCTTAAATCCAGGAAAGCCAGGCCAGTCAGGAGGGTGTGCTGCTTTCCGAAGGAGACTGTTTCCTTTTCCGAGGGCTGACTCTTTCCTCCCCACCACCCCTTCAGACTGTGATTTGCACTCCGAGTATGTAGGGCTTAGGAATCATTTTTCCTGCAATATAAAGAGGCCCCTACCTGCAGAGCCAACTGGGAGCCGTCCCTGTGGGGGACTCGAGGCTCGCTGAGGGCATAGGTGCAGGTCACGGGTGTCCCCACAGGACGGCCATGGAGAAGAAGCTGATCGGCTGCCCCGTGTGCATCGAGCACAAGAAGTACAGCCGGAACGCTCTGCTCTTCAACCTGGGCTTCGTGTGCGACGCCAGAGCCAAGGCCTGCGCGCTGGAGCCCATCGTGAAGAAGCTGGCTGGCTACCTCACCACGCTCGAGGTGAGGCCTGGGCACGGCCGGGCTGCCTCCCCATCCACCCACAGAGCGTGGGCCCCTCAGCACGGTCCTGGAGCAGGCTGGGGCCACTGGGCATTGCTGGGACAGGGGCTGGTTTCACAGTGAGGAGGGGATCGTGTTGGTTTCCTACAGATCAGTTCTAAACAGGAACAGGATCTGGGCTCCTGTAGCCAGTAATCCTGTGGGGAGCAGCTGACTTGACTTTCTGCTCTCTTCAGCTGGAAAGTGGATTCATCTCCAACGAGGAGAGTAAACAGAAACTGGTTCCCATCATGACCATCCTGCTGGAGGAGCTGAACGCCAAAGGGAAGTGCACCCTGCCCATAGGTACGTCGAGGACAGGGCCGTGCTGGGAGACAGCTCGGCCATTCCCTGCCCAGGTTGGCTCTGCCTGTGCTGCTCCCTGCAGCTCCCTGCCTGTCTGTGCTTGGATCTGGAGGTGTCTGAGCCAGCCTTGCCCTACCTGGCTCCCGGGGACGGGTGGGATGGGGTTGTGGGCTGCAAACACCTTGTTCTGTGTGCCATTGTGGTGTCCTGGGATTGATGGTTGCAAGCTCCTGAGGGAGCACTGTTTTGCACGGAGATTGAGCCTCCCCTTTTCCCGGGCAGATGAGTCGAACACCATCCACCTGAAGGTGATTGAGCAGCGCCCAGACCCCCCCATCGTGCAGGAGTACGATGTCCCTGTCTTCACCCAGGACAAGGATGACTTCTTCAACTCCCAGTGGGATCTCACCACGCAGCAGGTCCGTGTGAAGGGGATCTGTTTCCAGACCATCGGGGGAGTTGGGCTGTCCTGGAGATCCCCACGTTTATGAGCAGGTTTTGGTGCTGCCCTTGGCTTTGTGCTTGGGCCTGTGAGCAAATCATTCACCAGCGCAAGGTTAAAGCGCACCTGGGGATGGAGCCTGCCCATGCCAGGTGCTCCCAGATCCAGGGCAGCTGCCTGGGCTTTGGGCTGATGCCTCACGGCTCTCTGCCTTTTACCTCCTGCCTCCTCCCCTCCCAGATCCTGCCCTACATCGATGGATTTCGGCACGTCCAGAAGATTTCGGCGGAGGCCGACGTGGAGCTGAACTTGGTGCGCATCGCTGTGCAGAACCTGCTGTGAGTGCCTGGAGGGCTGCCCGGCCCGAGGGGGTGGGGGCTGCCAGGGGGCTCCTCTCACCTTTCCCCGTCCGTCTGCAGGTACTACGGGGTTGTCACGCTCGTCTCCATACTCCAGGTGGGTCGGGCCGTGGAGCGCGGGGCTGTGAGCGGGATTTGGGCAGTGCCTGGGGAGGGTGAGCAGCGGGGTTGGAGTGGGCTGGGCTGTCTCTCAGAGCTGGAGCTGAGCAGAGCTCCTTTTCCATCCCCTCCAGTACTCCAATGTCTACTGCACCACCCCCAAGGTCCAGGACCTGGTGGATGACAAGTGCCTCCAGGAAGAGTGTCTGTCCTATGTCACCAAACAAGGTACAGTGACGCTGCCTGGGGATGCTGGCCCAGGCAGGGGGACAGGGCAGCTGAATGGTGACTTGTCCTTGCAGGGCACAAGCGAGCCAGCCTCAGGGATGTCTTCCAGCTGTACTGCGGGCTGAGCCCTGGCACCACCGTGCGAGACCTCATCTCCCGCTACACCCTGCAGCTCCAGAGGGTGGACGAGAGGTCAGAGCCCTCCTGATTAGTCCCTGAGGGCAGTGGTGACACTGGGGGTGGCAGAAAGAGTGAGCGGGAAGTAGTCAGCCCTGTGTCTGTAGGGTAGGAAACGTGAGGCAGTGGTGGGGCGTGTGGAACAGAAGGGAATGTGGGGAGCTGGGGCATTCGGCACTTCGACATCGTGGTCCCGTCTCTTTGGTCCTTGTCCCCAGGAGGCTTATCCAGTTTGGTTTGATGAAGGGCCTTATCCGGCGGCTCCAGAAATACCCTGTCAAGGTGGCCCGGGACGAGCGCAGCCACCCAGCCCGCCTGTACACGGGCTGCCACAGCTACGACGAGATCTGCTGCAAGACAGGTACGGATCCGTAGGACCCACGGGATCCTCTGCTCCGTGTGCACCCCGGGGCTGGTGGGAGACACGGGCATGTCTGCCTGCCCACAGCTGGGCACTGGTCCTGGGTTCTTGCCCCTTTGGGAGCCTTCAGACTGCAGGGAGACGGGACTGTGGGCCAGGCTCTTCTCCAAGCCAGGCTGCCAAGCCCATGTTGCCAGGGGCAGGGCTTGGGGACTCCGCCCAGCCCTCTGACACCCCTGCCGGGCACCCCAGTGACACCCCACTGACACCCTACTGACACCCTACTGACACCCCATTGTCTTACTCCCCAGGCATGAGTTACAAGGAGCTGGATGAGCGTCTGGAGAACGACCCCAACATCATCGTGTGCTGGAAGTGACGCAGCGACAGCCCTCGCTAGAGCTGTGTCCCGTGACGCGTCCCCGGTGTGTCCCCGCTGTCCCCGCCACGTGTCCCCGCTTGGCCGCGGCCGCTCCTCCGCGCCGCCAGGGGGCGCCAGAGGCCGCCCCGCGCCGCTGCTGCGGCCGGCCCGCGGCGAGTCCTCCGCGCCGCCAGGGGGCGCCAGAGGCCGCCCCACGCCGCTGCTGCGGCCGGCCCGCGGCGAGTCCTCCGCGCCGCCAGGGGGCGGGGGCGGTGGCGCCGTTGCCACAGCGACGCGGACGCCATGGCCGCCGAGCCCGGGCCGCTGCCGCCCGCCGAGGCCGAGGCGCTGGTGCGAGCCCTGCGGGGCTCCGAGCTGCGCGACATCGGCGGGCAGGGGTGCGGGGACACGGCGATGGGGTGTCTGTGGGGGGAGAACATGAAAGAGGGGCTTTAAATTTGGGGGATCCTCTTTGGGGCTGTGGGAGCACAGGAGGGGGCCCAGTTTGGGGCCTTCCCAGGGGCCGCAGTGGGGGTAAGGAGGGGTTCCCAGAAGGTTTTGGGTAGAGAGGGAGGAGTCCTGGTTTTGACGTGACCACAGAGGGTCAGGGTGGGGTGAGGTGGCAGAAGGGGCTGCGATTCTGGAGCGGGATTGGAGGGCCCAGGGTGAGGAGGGGTCCCAGATCTGAGTGTCTGTGAGGGCAGGGGTGATGGAGAGGCTCCCCCTCCTTGGTGTCCCCACTGAGGGTGCTGCTGGGAAGGCAGGGCTGTCCAGTGGGGCTGCAGCCCCAGGCTCAGAGCACAGTGTGGGGCTGGGGGTTACAGGAGCAGGTTTCCCTGCACGAGGGGCCCTTGCCAAGGTAGTCACAGAGCTCTGTGGCACTGGTGTCCTCGCTGGCTGCCCCGCAGATGGCTTCGGCAGCACGAGTACGTGGAGAAGCTCAACATGCACGGCATCCTGAGCGCTTCAGCGGGCCAGGAGCAGCTCCTCACCGAGCTGCTGGTCACCCATGCCAAGGTGAGCCTCCCTGGGTGCAGGAGTGATCCCCCTGCTGGGCCTTCATCCTCCAGCTGGGCTTGCCCTGTGGGCAGTGTGCAATTTTGGAATAAAATGCCGAAGAATCTGTTGTGACTCTGGAAAAGACGTTTGACTTGTGGTGTGCCAGTTTTGTTTTCTAAAAAAATTAAAGGTCAAGCTGTGGTATTTCTAGTTGCTGATGTCTGGTTTCTCTCTTGGAGGTTGTTTTGGTTTCCTTGATGCGCTGGTCCCTCTGGTTGCACATCTCTGCCCTATGCCTGAGGGGTCCCAGTCCCAGGCTGTGAGATTGCCTAGACCTGCCAGCTCCTTGGGGTCACCTTCCCCCTCTGCAGCTCCAGGAGCTCTGCCCTGTTGTGAGAAGCTGCTGCTTCTGAGCTGGAAGAGTTCAGAGTGTGCCCCAGGGCCACCCTCCTCCCTGGGTGACCTCAGTGTGGCTGACCATTAGCCACAAACTGGTTCCCCCTGCAGCCCTGGTCTGAAAGGCTTCACTTCCCCATCCCTTCCCTGTTTAGATTCCTGTTCTCATTGGGGAGCTGATCTCTGTGGAGATCTGGAAGCACAAGATCTTTCCCGTGCTGTGCCGGCTGGAGGACTTCAAGCCGAGAAGCACCTTCCCCATCTATGTGGTGGTGAGTAGAGAGGGTGGTGGCAGTGAGCCTGCACATGGGTCAGGCACAGCTGTGCTTGAGAATAAATGTCACCCTGAAGGTCTCAGAGCTGAGGGTTTGCATCTCACCAGGCTGAGGTGGGCAGTGGGACACAGTGGGAAGTGCCTGCTTTCCCAAAACCCGTACAAGCCCATGGCCTTGCCCCCAGGAGGGACAGGGACTCGCTCCCAGGGAAGCTTGGCTTTGTGGAGAGCTGTCCCCTCTCTAATCCCACACGGGGGCTTGCAGGAGTGCTGGGTGGAGCAAAAGCCGTTCCTGGAGGCAGCTGTGCTCCTGGCTGTGGCTCCCAGTGGCTCCCAGTGCTGCCCCCACTCCCAGGCAGTGATACCCCTGGGGCATTGTCCCCCTCGGAGCACTGCTTTTCTCTAGCCAGAGGCTCTCCAGTGTTATGTGCCTCTGGGCTAACAAAAATGCAGCTTTTTATTACTGAGCTTCTGGGACCAATGCTCCCTTGGGCCATTCTTGGCAAGGGGATGATCTCCAGATCTGGGCTTCCTTGCCGAGGGATGCAGCCCTTGACCTAAGGAAAATCTGCCTGAGGCTTGGAAGTTTTAACCCATTTTCAGTCCAGAGTAACACTTTGCAGGGGCAAGGTGGTATCTTCCCTGAGCAGCCGATGGCCTCAGGGCAGCTATCCCATAGTTCCCAGTCCTGGACAAGGCTGTCTGCCCCAGGCCCGGGGCCTGGAGGAGCACAGCCCTGCAGAGCACTGCCCCAGCTCAGGCACTGGCTCTGTTCTGGTGCCAGAGCCTGCAGTTCACCTGAGGGCAGTGGTTGTCCTGGCCCTGCAGCACTGGCAGAGCCCTGCCTGCTGGCAAGTGTGGCTCTCCATTGGCGTGTTGAGGTGTCACAGGCAGGTCACCATAAATATTAACATGAACCGCATGAACTGGAGCTGTATGGAAGGTTGCATCACTTGTATTTTTCTCTTTGGCCACAACTACCCAAGCAGCTTCTCAGAAAAGCCCTTTCCCTTTTCCCTGTCCCCAGTGCCCATGTCCCCAGTGCTGCTCCAGTGCTACTCACTCTTGCCATTCTCCTCCCACAGCTGCACCATGAAGCCTCCATCATCAACCTCCTGGAGACAGTGTTCTTTCACAAGGTGAGAGATAGGTTCAGCTTTCCCCAGGTGGAAAGCCCCTGGGTGGAATACTGTGGGCACTGAGGCTGTGTGAAACCCCTGTGCTTGGGAAGGAGGTCTGCGAGTCAGCCGAGGACAGCATTCTGGATTTGATCGATTACTGCCACCGCAAGCTGACCCTGCTGGCAGCTCGGAGCACCAAGGCACCGGCAGCGACCTCAGCAGAGCTTCGTGCTGAGCCTCTGGCCAGCCCCTCATCCCTGCAGGTGAGGAGAAAGCCCTGGAGTTCCCTGGGGACGTGTGTGCTGAAGAATGTGGGCAGAGGCACCGGGAGGCCTTTCATGGGTTGCAGCCCTGGCACCTCCTGCCCCTCTCAGGGTGTCTGGTGCTTCTCTGTGCCTGTGGCTGCATCCACCCCCCTCCACTCTGCAGCCTGGCTTCTGCCCTGTCTGGTGCTAGTGCCAGCCTGAGGCTTCCTGCAGGACATGCTCAGAGCTCTGGGGTGGGGCACGCTGGAGAGCTGATGGGCAAAATATTCAGTAGAGGGGTTTGGCCATTTGCTGTTGCTCTTGGAAGCTGTGTGGATATCTCTTTCTGCCAGTAGAGCCAGCCAGGGTTAACCACCAGAGAGTTCTCCTAACAACCAGGAATTGTCCTCATGTGCTTGCCCCAGCTTCCTTTTTTCTCTGAGAAGCCCCTCCTGTGAGCTGGCCCGGGCCAGCAGCGATCCCAGAGCTTTCCCAGTCAGGTATTCCCAGGCTGACACACACACACCTTCCCGGGGCAGGAGCTGTCTTTGCCTCTGGTGCTTCCCTGCACCTGGAGCTGCACATCAGGAGGAGTATCTGGAAGAACAGGGTTAAAGGAAGAGCCTGAACCTCCTCTTGCCTCTATCCTTTGGCTTGTTGCCCAAGCACATACTTCTCCTTCAGAAAAGGGAAGGAAGTGGAGGGATCTGGAGCACAATAGGGATGTTTTCCAGGAAATGTTTTCCCAGCTGGGGAGGGGAAAGGGGTGTCTCTGTTACTGCTTTTGACACGAACATAAAACCCCAGACCTTTTCTAGCCAATAGGATTCTCAAAAGCACTCATCTTCCAGAGAGCCTGGTTTCCTCTGATTCATTCCAGCCTCTCCTGACCTTGTGTACAATAACCCCTGTGAAAAAGCTGTTCCTGCCATCTCCTGGGCTGTGGAGCCTGTTGTCCTTTGGAACTGTGTATGGTGGTAACCCCTGTTCTGTTGTACCCTCAAAGCACAGGCAAAAGATAGTCCCTGTCTCCAGGCAGCAGAGATGAGGTCTGGATACAAGGAGGAGCTGTAGGACAAACCTCACTAGGGCAGTTTGGAGAGGAAGGAGGCAGGGAAGAGCCCACAAGACTCTCTTAGAAACGTGTGGGGCACCAGTACAGGGAGCCCGGAGCTGCTTCCCACAGAAATCTGGACGGCAACTGTGCAGTGGCTCTTTGGAGAAATACAAGAAGCTGAGGTCAGAGCTCTGCACCAAGTGTGAGCTGCATCTGGGGCTGGAGAGAAGCTCTGCCTGAGACAGGGAGAAGGACTTGGCACCTCTGAGAATGGCCCTCCCCTGGTGTGGAAAGAGGCCGAGTCAGAGGGTGCTGAGGATGGGTGGGGTGTCCATGCTGTCTGGGAAGGGAAGGAGCCTGTGTGGCTGGAGAGCACGGCACCGGGCTGGGATAACCACAGGCTATATTCTAGTTGGCTGTTCCCAAGCTGGAGGGAAGAGGCAGATCCAGGAGGAGTGGACACAGGACTGCAGCTGTACCAGGGCCAAGTTTCTCCCTCCTCTTCCTCCTCCTCTGGTTCCACTGCTGATCATGCAGCTCCCCCCTCCTTCAACCCTCACAGGTCTCCGCAGGGTGAAGGGCCACAAGATGGTCCCAGAAAGGGAGAGAGGCAAAATTTGGGACCAGCCTCTTTCAGGGGGTGTTCTCGTGCAGGAGCACTGCAGTTAGTGGCCACCTACGACGTGTTAGGGACAGGGACATGGAGGAAGAGCAACTGCAGGCTGCAAGCACTTCTGTGGCTGTGCTGCAAACAGGCAGTGCTGGCACAGCTGAGACAAGAAACTGTTTTTCAGGGCTCTGTTTTCCTACCCAGACTGTGGTTACCAGTGCAGTCAACAGCCTGCCTCTCTGTAGCTCCTGGAAATGGGGCCTGAAATCTCAAGGCTGATCCTGTCCCTCCACAGGAGCTGCAGAAGCAGGCAGAGGTGATGGAGTTTGAGATTTCCCTGAAGGCCCTGTCCGTGCTGCGGTTCATCACTGACCAGGTGGACAGGTAGGAGCCCAGGAGCAGCAGAGGATGTGTCCAGCTCTCCGGATGGGATTTCTGTGGGGTCACAGCGGGTGCCTGGACCCCCTTCAGCAGTGTCCACAGTGCCAGTGGCACTGTGCACTGGGAGGCAAACACAGCAGCAGTCCACCCTGCTCCATGGTACTCCTGGGAACTCAGAGCATTGTTTCTTTCCTGCCTCTCCCAGTTGCCTCGGGGAGCATTTGTAGATACAAATTCTGGCATTAATCTGTGAGTGCTGTTTCTCCCTTTCTGTCAAATCTCCAGTCTGCCCCTGAGTGCACTGACACGGATGCTGAACACCCACAACCTGCCCTGCCTCCTTGTCGAGCTGGTGGAGCATTGTCCCTGGAGCTGCTGGGAAGCAGGTACAGATCATGCCCCGTGGTCTCTAGGACACCGTGCTGGGACGTGCATCCGCTGAGGGATCTGCTGTAGGAGCCCTCACAGAGCTGTTCCCCCTCTGCCCTCCCCTGCAGCTCCTCGGTGCTCCCTGCCTGAAGCTGTTCAGCTGGAGAGCAGCTGCAGCGCAGCTGGGGACCCAGCGCTGCTCCCAAAAGCTGATCCCCACACAGGGCTGGGTCTCTTGTGAGTGATCACAGCCAGCACTGGAGTGTAGCACCTCGGCCAGCCCCACGTGCTCCTCTGAGGAGTGTTCTGGAGGCAGAAAGACCAGAGTGCCAGTCCCAGCTTCTCTGCACCTTTTGGGGCAGCACTCCCTAGAGCCAGACGTGGTCTCTCCCGGGCAGCAAATATTGCCCTGATTCTGCTGCTGGTCCCAGAGCTTCACTCTTGCCAAAGGCCCCCGGTCAGGCTGAGCCCATTGGCCATCGTCCCCCACCTCTGCAGCCAGGCACGCCCCCCGCAGCCCCCCGGCTCCCCCTGCCTCCCCTGCGGTGGGGCACAGCCTGGGCCGTGGGAACCCCTGCCCCGGCCCTGCGCGGGGGTCACAGCGGGGGCAGGGCAGGAAGAGCTCCGGGAAGCACGTGGCTCTGCCTGCCGAGAGCAGCCCAGCTGCATGCGGGAGCTTTCCTCCTTCCTCCGGCCACAAAACACATCCCTGCTCCCTGCCTGTGTGCTGGGGCTGCGAGAGGGAGCTTTGATCCAGGGCCCCGAGGGAGGCACTGGAAAGAGACGAGCACAAAGGCATTTCCAGGCTGTGCAGACGCAGGGTCACATCCTGCTCCGTCCCCTGGAGCCACACAGTAGCTGTTGGAGCTTGTTTTGTCATATCTGATATAGTCATGCTGCTTCTGGCATTGCCTGGCAGAGGAAACTCGAGGAGAGTGGCCATGCTGGTACCCCAAAATGGGTCTCTCCACCCACTCTGCTGTTGCAGCATGGGCAGTCCTGCTGCCCACCAGTGCTCTACACTCCTGGCCAAGTACAGAGGGAGATGTCTCAGGGATCTTTTGTTCCTGCCACAGCAATATTGGTTTCATACATGTCTTTTCTGCTTCTCATGTTCTCTAATATTTTGCCTCAGTACCAAGTAGGCTGCTATGTGGAGCAAAGGGTGGGGAAACTGAGGCAGGCAGAAGCAGAGGGTGAAGCAAGACAGTGAGCACAGGCCAGCATCCCCTTCTGAGCTCTCTTCCCCCGGGCAGCACTGTGTCTCCCTGGTTCTTCTGTCCCTCAGGCAAGCTCAAGAAGTTTGAGAATGGCACGTGGCATGTGGTGTCCCCTGAGGACCGGGTGAAGATGACCAAGCTCGATGGGCAGGTGTGGCTTGCCCTCCTCAACCTCCTGCTCAGTCCCGAGTGCCAGCGCAAATACCGCTTCGATGGCTTCAACAAGAGCCAGCTCCTCAAGGTAGGACCCTGCAGCACCATGGCCCTGGGCCCTTGCCAGCACTGGGCACCTCCAGATATCTGTCCCCATCCTCACTGTGGGCTCCAAGAGCCAGTGGTGGGAGAACAGCAGGTCTGTCACTGTAGCAGCAGCAGCAAAGGTTGTGTTTGTGAGTGCACCTCCTGAGACCCCCGTTGGTCTCTCTGCCCCTGCCCCTCAAGTCCCTGCTCTTGCCCTGCTGCATCCCCAGCTCTGCCTCCCTTGTTCTGACCCCTCTCTGTTCACTTTTGTCCCCCCTGCATGGCCACAGCTCCGTGCATTCCTGACAGATGTCCTCATTGATCAGCTGCCCAACCTGGTGGAGATGC
Organism: Motacilla alba alba; assembly: GCF_015832195.1. Lineage (NCBI taxonomy): Eukaryota > Metazoa > Chordata > Aves > Passeriformes > Motacillidae > Motacilla > Motacilla alba. Next base: position 15,940,104 of record NC_052027.1, on the reverse strand, counting down.
AGAGATTTCTGAGTTACCTCGCAGTGACAGACCCTGCTCCACCCAAAAAGGATCTCATCCTGGAGCAGGTATCCTGTGGCTTTCCCTTCACCTCTACAGCTGCTCTGGCTTAAGCCTGATAGCTCCCTACCATTTTTTTCTTCCACCAAGCTCAGCTCTGGAGTGATGATGCCCTGGAAAAACAGCCAAGTACCCATTTCAGTTACACCCTTATTGCCAGCAAAGCTGCCTGTGGCTGATGTGAGAGCCTTGTCCTGCCCTGCAGTGGCCAAGCAATCCCATCTAAAAGCATAAATGCTGGGTTATAAACAGCTCTCCAGGTCACACTGAGCCCCTGGGATGGCAGCTGCGTGGGGCAGACACAGGCATTGGCTTGTTTTGACAATTAACTCTTCATTTGGCATTTATCAGTGTTTTCCTGTTGAATTCTGGACTCCCCAGGGAAGTCCCCTTTTACAGCCCTGGTCTGAGGCTCCTTGGCACACTTGTACAGAGGAACATCATGATCTGGTGATAGAGGTCTGGAGTTAAACTGGTCCCAGCTGGTGTCTGGGCCTTTGGGAGTCAGGCCATGAAGGTCTTTAAACAGCCAAGAGGTTCTTGGGGGTTTTAATTCATGCAGTGGTAATCTCTGGAGAAAAGTGTTTTTATGTGTTTCTACTGCCTTCTTGTGAGCCGAGGGGAGAAACTGAGTGTGGGGGCAGATCTGCAAAGAGGCTGCTGAGGAGAACTGGGAGCACAGAGGCTCTTCCCCGCTGCCAGAGGCTCCCATACTGCTTCCTGGAGGAGACGGGTCTGTTGGGCAGTGGCTGTCTGGGCTGTCCCCAGTGGGAGCACGCTGTCCCCAGTGGGAGCACGCTGTCCCCATCGCAGCTGGCTGTGTGGCCTGGCAGGAGGGTGATGTGCCCTGTCAGAGGCGGCTGTGGCTGAGTTGGAGGCATGGCCCAGGCTGGGAGCTGGAGAAGCTGCAGACTGGCAAGCTGAGCTGTTGGGGCTGGGGATGGCAGCAGGGCGAAGGTGGACATGGATTCACACCCCGTGCCTAGACTGCCAGCTAGTTGGTGGCCCAGTGACAAGCAGCTGCCATGCTGGGGACCTCCAGCCCTCACCCAGGCTGCTGCCCTTCTCCATAGCTCTGCTTTTGTGCTGGTGCTGCTCCTGCGCCTGCCAAGGCTGGGGCTGAGCCGGGGGCAGGCACAGGGAGGCAGCGGGAAGCACAGGCATGGGCTCCCTGCTCTGCCCAGAGAGTGCTGAACTCACTCCTTGTTGCTGAGCCAAGCTAAGGAATAGCCTTTTTCCATTTGACTGCTCCCAGAGCAGCCTCCTCCCCTTCCTTGGCTATTTTTACTCTGCTGGAGCAGGCAGCGCTGTTTGAAGCGGCATGGCCCCTCCAGAGCCTGAGCTCGGCACGCTGCTCTTGGCTGGGATGTTTCCTCTGGCCGGCCAGCCCTTCCCCAGCTGTGAATCTTCAGGGAAGTGACGAGCGGAAAAATCTGCTCAGACCAACGGCTCTGGAGCACGGGGTTCACGCTGCTGCCACACGCAGGCTGCTGAGGTGCCAGGGCTTTCTTCTCAGCAGCCCAGGCCTCAAGGCTGAGCACCCATTCCCAGCTGGACCCCAAAGGTTTTGCCTTGTTTCACCTCAATGCCCACTGATGGCGGGTGGATCCGTCCCCTCCATGTACCCAAAAGCACACCCTGACCACCTCTGCCTCTGCTTGCCCTCCTGGAGGGCCATGCTTCTTGTGCCCAGGGCTGGCTGCCTTCTCCCCAAACCACAGCACCCTTTTCAGGCTGTTAGCACCTCTTCCTCCTGCCCTGCCTTTCCCACCAGGTTCCTGTCGTCTGGGACCGTATCCTCAAGAAAAACTCCGGGAAGTGGGAGGCCATTGCCAAGCACCAGGTGCAGCACGCCTTCAGCCCCACTGAGGAGGAGCTGAAGCTGCAGGCACGCAGGTGAGGCTGGGGCAGGTGTGCAGAGTGCCCCGTGGGCCAGTATCCCCGTGAGCAGGGCTGGAGCTCAGCACTGGGAGGACAGAGGGGTCCGTGGCACTGGCTGGAGATGTCCCCTCAGTGGCAGGGTGCAACAGGGACAGCTCACTGCTGGTCAGCCATTCCCTGTAAGCAGCCTCACCCCTCTCTGCCTGCACAGGTGGGCACGGACCTACAGCCTGGACATGATGGAGGCTCTGGCCCCCGAGAAGCCCCGCTGCAGGGTGTGTGGTGCAGAAGCAGCCAAGCGCTGCTCTCGCTGCCGGAACGAGTGGTACTGCTCACGGTAAGGGAGCCCTGCCACCCCCTTGGGGCCATGCAGCCCCCCCTGGGCCCCCCTGCAGCCCCTCAGTGCTCCCCAGAGCACCACAGGTCTCACTGGAGAATGCTGTGGGAGGGCCAAAGAAAGCCAGGGGTCCCACCACTGCTCAGCACCACTCGCTCTCTGCTGGCCACGTACCTCTCCAAATCTTGTGGGGAGGCTGACGTGCTGGGTTGCTGGTGCAGGAGGTGCTGGCGAGGGTTGTGTTGCAGCTGCGAGGTGCTGAGCTGCCTCTGCCCACAGCGGCAGCAGTGACAGGCTGTGTTTTCTGTGGTGACACTGCCTCCCTCCTCCCCACCTCGGTGGGGCAGGAGTAGGAAAGCACCCATGACCCTGTGGGTGCAGGTGACAGGCTGGGATGTGGCAGCTGGGACGGTGGCAGCCAATTAAATCTCTGGTCCTGAACCATCTGGCAAGGTCTGGCCTTAAACCTTCTTAACCCCCAGGACTGGGGCCACATCCACCCCTGTCTTGGTCTGATGCTGGGCTGTATCAGCTCTCCCCCATCTCCCAGAGGGGCATGTGCTGGATTTTGTCCCAGGCTGCTTTGCCCCCAGGGATGGATGTGACTCCAGTGCCCCTGACAGCAGCTTCCCCCTCTGCAGGGCATGCCAGGTGCAGCACTGGCAGAAGCACAAGCCTGCCTGCAACCTGATGGCCGAGGTGGCGAGGAATGTGGATGACCTGTAAGAAAAGTGGTGTCTGGCATCTGGCCCATGGCTCAGAGAGGCAGAGATTCCCCCAGTCTGCAGCCCAGAGCTGTAAAGAAGCTGGCAAAGGCCCCTTCCGCCTGCTCCCAGCCCCAGGCAGCACTAGCCAGGGTCAGCCTCTCCTCTGCCACCACCCCACCATGCTGCCTTCTCCAGTAAAACTCCTTGTGCATCCCACAGCTGCTTGGCTTCTGCTTTTTCTCTCCTAGCTGAAGGTAACAAACTGCTTCATCACCTCCCTTCCACACAGTGAGAGGTGTGTGTCCATTTCCCGCTCTGCAACAACAGAAATCCCAGAGAACCTGAAAAAGCCTGTAAGGTTGTGGTTACCTTTCTGCAGCTGGGGAGGGAAGGGAGTGAGAAGGCCTCTGTGCTACCTTTTACCATTGTTAGAGCAGCGTGGGGAGCAGAGGATGTGGTTTGCACGAGCCTCTTGCTGTGAGAAAGAGTTTCTTGGGTATTTGTCATCTCCCACCTTGCAGGGACGATTCACCCCATTTCCTCTCCCTCGATGTGATGTTAGCACCAAGGGCTTGGCCCCCTGCCCACCAGCATTACCAGTAAGCAGGGGTTACTGGTGGGAATACCTCGGGGTGCATCCCCAACTCTCACTGGTCGGCAACTGCTGCCAAAGGGCTGGAGCCTTGGTCTGAGCGCAGCTGGGAAAGACTGGCCACGTCCTTTGTCTGATGCGGTGCTGGAGAATCCTTGACACATCAAAATAGGCTTTGCACCAGGGCTGCTGCTGCTGCAGGAGCCACGGCAGCAGGCAGGAACCCGTCTCGGTCCAGCTGCAGCCCCGGCTGAGCAGCCCGCGCTCGGAGCTCAATACACTCCTCAGCCCAAAGGCAGGCTGCACGCCCACGGGAGCCCTCCGCAGCGCTCCGCCTGCTTCCCACCCGCCGCCAGGGGTGCCTCCAGCCCCTTCCCCACTGGGAAACTGAGGCAGGGAGCGCAGTTTGTCCTTCTGCGAGAAGAGGCACAGAGAGGGGAGCGGCTGCAGCGGGCCCCCCTTCCTCCGCGGCGGCTCCGGGAACCTCATCCCCGCCTCCAGCCCGCCCCGCCGGGCTCGCCGGGACTGGAGTTGGCGATCGGGAGCCCCGGGCATTGCGCCGTTCCCCCCACCTCTCCTGCCTCAGTTTCCCCGCGGTGCCCGATCTGGGTGGCCCCTCCCGGTCCCCGCCCCGGCCCCGGCCCGGTGCCGGCCCCCGCCCCGCCGCCGAGCAGCGCCCGCGGCCGCCGGGCCATGGAGCTCATCGAGCTGCGGGAGCTGCAGCCCGAGCCGCGGCCGGGCCGGGGCCGCCTGGAACGAGCCAACGCGCTGCGCATCAGCCCGGCCCGCCGGCCCGGCCCCGGGGCGCATCCGGACCCGCGGCTGACGGCGGCACCGGGCGCCGGGCACCGCTTCGAGCCGCGGCGCCGCGGGCTGCACACCTGGTGCGATCTCTGCGGGGACTTCGTCTGGGGCGGCGGCAGGAAGAGCCTCCAGTGCCGCCGTGAGTACCGCGCCGCGCCCCGGCCCCCGCACCCCCGCCGCCGGGCATGCCGGCACCTGGCACCCCCGCCGGGCACCGGGCGTCCCGCCACTCGGCTTCCTCTGCAGCGGGCACCCCCAGCGAGCACCGCCACCGGGCACCCTCACCACTGGGCATCCCACCAACCGGGCACCCCTACAGGACACCGAGCATCCTGGTAGTAGGCAGCCCCGCTGAGCACCGGGTGTCCCCACACTGGGCATGAGTTTCCCAGCACCGGGCATGCTGCCACCGGGCACCCCCACCACCAGCGGGTACAAAGCATCCTGCCATCGGGCACTCCCACGGGCCCCCCACCCCCGGGTAGTTGGCCCCTCACTGAGCACCAGCTGTCCCACCACTGGGCACAGGCACCAAACATCCCAGCCCTGGGGCTGGGTACAGGCATCTCCATACCAACTACCCCACCAGGCATCCTGGTGCCAGGCACTTCCATTAAGTTGGGCATCACCATGCTGCACCAGTCACTGGGCCTCTGGGCATCAGGAACTGCCCCCAAACACTGGACACCCCTGGATCAGGCACCCACATCAG